>NC_141578.1:6837820-7515650 GCF_036417535.1 Chlamydotis macqueenii
CTGACAGCTGCCCACGCAGGAGGGGTTCACTCCTCCGCTCACCCCAGGGAGCCGCTGCGCCTTTGCAAGCGTGCAGGCTGCTGGGATGGACATCACCCTGTGCTCCAGGTGACAGAGGCCCCGTCCTCGTCCTCGGGGTGATGCTGGATGAACACCAGCTGTCCTCTTTGGGCTGGGGTCATCCAAACCAGTCTGACCGGCGTGAAATCCTGTTCTGCTACATACACCAGGTGCTGCGATCATCTTCCTCAAAAACCTTTCTGGCAGACCTGGGGACCCTTGAGGAAAGAGGCAGGGGTACGAGCTCAGGCTGCGGCGGTGGGCGTACTTCTCACCATGTCCAGCTCTCCCGCGGGATCGCCGCTGTCCCAGAACATGCTGTTTTAATGACTCTGTTCCTGTGCTTGGGGTGGGGAGGAAAAGGTGGGGGCTCTGCAAATAATTTCACCATATCCCACACCAAATAACTTTGTATGTCAGTAACGCTGCCTCACCTGCCTTTCACTCTCCCTGCCCAGAGCGCTGGTTTCCGCCTTGTTTCACAGCTGCCAGCTGTCAGAGGCTGGTGGCATTCATGGCCACGTCTCTTGATCTTCAAACAGGCTCCAGTGCCTCTCCCGCTCCATGCGACATGTCTTTAGGATTGGCTTCCAGTGCTGGTGGGTTTGGTGACTGGGCTGCTTCTGGGCAGATGGAGCCGTCAGTGATCTCAGGGCAGCATCGCCACCCGGACGAGCTGCAGCTCCAGGCTGCTCTCCAGCTCTGGTCCTGCTTTGCCATGTTGGTAGCAGCTGTTTTCTAGGAACGTTGCACAAAGCTCGGCTTCTCGCTGTAGTACTTGAAATTTGTGGTCCTGCATCGTCTTGGGGGAGCCCAGGGCACTCTCAGAGGTCTGAGAAGGAAGGGAGAGGAGCACAGGCAGCCTGAGAGCCAGGAGGATTGCAGGCAGCCTGTGCTCTCCTGGGTTTGCCCAGCTGGCTCTGACACCTGTGGAAACGCCTCTAGGCCCCGGGCGCGCTGCTCCCACCGCCCGGTTGCACAGAGCTGCCCGCAGCGCTGGGGCAGCTGCTCCTGCTGCCTCCACCGGGCTGGGGGTCTCTGGCGAGGCCCAGCGGACTCAGTGCTTTGGGATGTGAGTGTGCAGGGCCCAGGGAGCCGCAGGGCAGGGCGGCAGGGCCAGCAGACCCCGGGACTCTGCTGACCACCGCTTACGGAGGACGAAGCCAAAGCAGAGGGCGAGCGCTGGCCAGGGCGAGTGCCACGAACCTGGGTGTGAAACGCTGCACTCCCAAACCCCGTAGACGGCCTCAGCCGCCGTCAGGCCACTCCTGGCTGATAAGCAGGGCTGAGCCTCCCGCCCCATGACACACAGCGGACGTCTTGCCTGGCACACTCGCCTCTCGAGCCGCAATGTGGCCGAGGACTGCCGCTGAGGCGTCACGGCCGTGTGAGTCCCCGGGAAGGCAGTAAGTGCCGAGCCGAGCGCCGAGCCAAGCTCCTGCCAAGAACAGACAAAACACAGCCCCCAGTATTTGTTCTGAAACCTGCCCAGAATTGCTCTGGCCTCAGTGAGACCAGAGGATTATTTTCCTTAAGTATTTTTAAATCTGGAGCCTGGCAAGTACCAGAGGGCTGGGATTTCCTGGCTTGAACACGCAGATTGTGCACGGCAAGGAGCCTGCTCCTGCCACCCCACCTGGGAAGCCCTGGCTGCCAGCGTGCGGCTGAACCGGTGTGACCGAGCGGGCGGGCGCTGCGGAAGGAAGGCACCTGCAGAGCAAGGCCATGCGGCTGCCGGGGCTGAGCACCCCCGGCCCTCTCCCTCTGCCAGGCCAGCACCGGCGCAGAGCCCCGTGCCGCAGGCCTGGGCTGCCCCGTGTCTGGGTGAGCGTCAGGAAGGGCAGAAGCTGCAGGGAGGTCAGGGACGTGCTCGCTGTCTCCTGCACCAGCTCGGGGGATGCAAAGCCCTCAGGCGAGCTCCCGATGCCTCAGCCCGTGTGTTCAAGCAGGGGCAGCTCTGGAGCTGCATTCGTGCCTGCGGCGTGAACGTGACCTCGCTCGTGGAGCTGCGGGGAGGCAGGGCGGACGTTTGTCCATGCGTCTGCCCCTGGCAACCCTGCCCGGGTGCTCCTGCCCCGCGCCCTGTGGAGCTTCTCGCTCACAGGGATGGGGCAGCAGCACGGAACCACCCAGCCCTGCTTTCCCTCTCCAGGCTGGCAGCGGTGGGAGACAAGGGCTGGCTCAATACTGGAAAGTTCCCCCAAAATATCCCCCAACTGGCGGCGAAAAGGGAGAGGAGGGCGACACTGAGTCAGGCAGTGCCAGCAATGCCACAGCCGCCGGCCCCAGTCTCTGCAGGCGCTGCTTCCCGGGCGGCGAACCGAGCACCGCTGTGCCCCGAGGTGCGCCGGGCTCGCTGGCACCCAGCGCTGCTGTGCTCCATGTCCTGGTAAGGCACAGCTCGGGGAACGGTGGGGCTGCTCTAATGCAGGTGCCTTTTTTCCAGACCCTGCTCTTCGCCCCCAACCCCGCAGGCTGGACAGAGGCAAGCGCGGGTGAAAGGAAAGCGAATGCAACGCTCTGCGCGCTGGCAGTCTCTTCATGGCTGAGTTTATTGGTGCTGCTGGCTCAGTCTTTCCCTTGCTGGCAGGACGCGGCAGCAGGACAGCCCAGTTTGCTCCCATTCAGCGCTGGTGAGCACACGACCTATTGTGTGCACGTGTAAATACACATTTTTACTGCTTGTTCCAAAACCCCACTTGTTCCGTTCCCAAAGAGCCAGCACTGACAATGTCAGGAAAGCCTCCATCCCCCCGGCTTTGTTCGACCGTGCTTGTTTGGAGGAAAGATCCCCGGAGAGGAGCTCGCCGCCGCTGCGTGCCCCGACACAGGCTTGCTGTTGACAAGGAACAGCTCCTGGTTGTGGGCAGAGGCGGGGGAGCCCGCAGGCTCTGCTCCATCCTGGGGCCCAGCCCAGTGTCATTCCAGCCCTGGGAAGGAGGGAGCAGTGCCCATGGCCAGCAGAGCAGGGTGAGGAGGCGATGGGGCCCTGTCCCAAGGAGCTTGGGAGTCGGCTCCTTCTGAAGTAGGTCAGGTCCCTTCCCTGCACAAACACAGGCCTAAGTCTGGCACCACCAGAGTACACTGAAAGCTGGAGGCAATCCTGGCCCCGGTACAGGCTTTTGGGACTTTGCCTTTTGCTGCTGCGGAGGCCGGGATTTCATGCCCTGCATCAGCGAGGTCGGCGTGGGATGTGGGTGGCTTTTCCCTGGGAAGTGGCTGCTGCTTCGTCAGGCACCTGCCCGCACCCTCCTCCCGCCTCTGCCCCGCCGGGATGCTCTGCGCACGCTGCCCGCGCTGCCTGCACTGCCCGCAGCCTCTCCCGCTCTGAGGTCCCGCTTCTCATCTCCTCTTCACCTGCAGCCCCTCACACAGCGCCCTCGGCACGCGTGCTGCCCTCGGCCGCGCGGCCGGTCTCCGGGAGATAGCACTGTCTGTAGCCGTCAGCAGCAAGAAAACTGTTGTGGGGGAGAAAACACAGGTACAGCCCCCGAGTCCTGCCTTCCAGCTCCACGTTACCGGGGGTAAGGCTTGGGTAAATGCTGCACAGCGTCTGCCAAAACTAGCTCTCGCTGGCAAATTCAATTCTGCTTTTTTCATGTGATTTTTGTGTTTGGTTTACACAAATTCTGGTGGCTGAGCTGTATAGGCAGGAGAAGTTGCACACAGCAATTTAATGAGCCTTACGTACAAGCCAGAACGGCTTCCTCACCCAGGCAGGCGCCCCGTGAGATGTCTTTTGACCTACCTACGCACCACAGCGCACAACAGCCCGTGGCACCAACGCCGGCACGGGCGCGGGGCGCGGGCGCGCTCTGCCTCCGAAGAGCCTCGGAAGAAAACCCCTGCAACAACCGCAGCGACCGTGTAAACAAATCCCAGATCCTCCGCAAACAGAGAACGGGGTTAAATGTGCCCGAGAAGCTGCTCGTCCTGAATTATCATCCTTGCTCTAATAATAGCTGATAAGTTCGTCTTTTGTGGGACAACAAACATCTCTGTTATGCCCCAAGCCCAGCTTTGGGATAAATAAAGCCAGCCCTTGTTTTTAAGCAGGAGGTCGCGCTCCATCTCAGGATAAAGGCACTGCTACCCTTTCCCTGCTTTGCAGGCTTCAAAGAACAAAACGTGTCAAGTGACACAAAAAGTCAGAGAAAATTAGAGCAGGAGCAGGCAAAGACACCTCGAACACGCGGAAGCTCGGCTCCCTCCACATGTGTGTTTAGCAGATAATTTGTTATCGCCCCAGTCCAAAGTTAACCCTCTGGAAAGCTCCTGTGGGAGACTTGGCTGCATCTGCAGTGTTTCAGATTTCAATGTATCAGCTAGACGCAAACAACCCAAAAATGCTATAAAAGCTTGTTTTTGATTAAACCTCTTGCTGCCGGGTACAAATACTTATTTTCTGGGTGGAAGTTCATTGGGGCACAAGCACCAAAGATCGTTAATCCCTGGTAAAACACAGACTTTGTGCCCGGTGCCGTGGCTTGGCTGGCAGCCGTTCTCGTGGGGCTGAGCGGCACTGCCTCGCAATTTCCACTTCCCCGTCCCAAACCGTAGGGACGAGGGAGAGGAGGAGGATGCCAGGGCTTCCTACCGCCCTCCAGCAGCCCTGGGCTCAGGGGGTCGGGACACTGGCCCCGGTGGGCCAGGTCCCGCACTGGCTGGGCGGCCGCCCTCCCCTCCCAGCAGCACTCCCGAGCCCCCGTATGGCTCCGGGCGCCCCAGCGCAGGGGTGGTCTCCATCGCCTCCATCTCCTCGGGGCTGCGAGGCCACAGCAGGAAGCTGCAGTCGCGGCCGGTTTGCTGCCCTAGCTGGTCCGCTGTCCTTACACACCTCGGCGGGGTGAGACAGATTTCCTGTGTCTCAGATGTGGGATTCGCCTCTGTTACACCTTGGAAAAGTGTCCGGCTGTGTTGCAGGGAAGCCGAGGGAGCAGAGGGGGAGGCGTGTGGTCTGGGATCACAGGAGACATTTGTCACGGGGCCAGCAGCAGCCGCAGACCCCGCTTCCAGGTCCCAGAGGGGCCAGCCCGCTCTGCCTCTGCGGGACACCCCACTTGCACTGCCCCGGGATATCTGGGACCCGTCTCTCCCGGGACGGGCCCTTTGCTTCTCCAGATCTGGGCTCTGCCAAAACCAGCCTGCGCGGGGCAGGCCAGCCCCAGGAGCAGGCGGTGGCAGCCGGCCCCGAGTGCTGCGTGCCAGCCAGGCGATGCTGCGTGCCAGGGTGCGCGGCCGCCTCTCCCCGCTTCCCGCAGCAGGAACGGCCACACCGCCGCCTGCCCGGGCCCCTCACGGCCCAGGCACCGGGTCCCAGCCCTTTCTGCACCTCGGAGAGCCCCAGGTCCCAAATGGCACCAGCCACCCTTGGCTAACTGTCCCCATCTGCCATCGGGTCTCAGACCGAGCTTCAGCCGGGACGTCCCGCACAGGTCCCCGTGTGCCACCAGCCGTGGGCACACCGGGGCTGCGCGCACACGTGGCTGTGTAATGCCATAACAAGATTACCCTGTGACATGAAGGCTGTGAAATAATCCACGGTATCACTCAGTAAATCCCGGGATCCAATTACCCTTCCACACGACACCCCTTCCCGGGTGCGGGGAGGCCGGGGGGTCGCAGCCCAGCGCCCTGCCCCTCCAGCAGCCGCCCGCTCAGCTGCTCTGCTCCCCTGCCTCCGTGTCACTGGAGATTAGCAAAGTTTGCGTTCCTCTGCGGGAGCCCCGACCCTCTGCCAGGCTCGGTTGTGTTTTCTCGCCCGACTGCGCGCTCCCCAGCACCGCGCTGACCTCCCTGCCCAGCCGGCCTCGTGCTCCCTCGCCGCCCCGGCAGCACTGGGCCCGGGTGAGCTGGTGTTCAGCTGGTGCGGGCGGCGATGCCAGCCTGCCTGGGACGGGCATGGGAGGTCTGCAGGATGCCGGAGAGCTGAGCAGTGCCGCCCTGTTGAACGCGGCTCCGCAGGGAGCCCAGCACGCACCCTGCCTCCCACAGCAGCGCAGTTGTTTGCAAACAGTTTTGCAGGGCATTTTCCTTGTCCCCACCACTGCTCCCTGCAGCCGTATCCCTTTCTGTGGGAATAAAGCCCGGGGCACGGGTAGCCCAGCCTTCCCCGGCCCAGCAGCGGTGCCAGGGCACGCACGATGCCCCGCGGCCGGTTCGGTGCGCTGCGCTGCAGGCGCCGCAGTCGCTGCTGGCCCTGGCAGGTGCTCAGACACCAGCACTGCCGCCAAACCAGGCAGGGAGTGTGGCCAGCTGCACATTTCAGCTTCGTTTTGGAGCCTTTGAATCGCTGGCCAGCTGCCAGGTTTGTTATTTGTTAGCCTTAAGATTTTTTTCCCAAGTGAATTTCAAGCTGGCGAGAGGAGCCGGGCAGAGGGAACTTGGCGGGGGGCCCTCGGCATCCTCAGCGCCAGGGGAGCGGGGCGAGGGCAGGATGCTGTGGCGTGGTCCACCCTGCCCGGCAGACCCCAGGCAGCAGGGCAGCAGGCTGGGGCGGTGCCAGCAGAGCCCTGACACCAGGAAACCTCAAATTTCAGCTCAGTTGCGGAGGGAATACAGCTGAAACTCCCACACACGAGGCAGAGGTCAGGGACCCACCTGTGGAGCAGGGTCGGCACCTCTGCAGACCCCTAACACTGTGCAGGACACCATGAGGTGTTCCAGGCTTGTGACCTCAGCCACAGAGCCCCGGGGCGAGCGGGGGATCCATAATGCCTGTTTCTGTCTGAAGAATCCCCGTGTCCCGCCTGAATGTGGGGCTACGGCCGTGCAGAGGCTGAGATCCGTGTCCCGGCCGGCTCTGCTCAGCTGGGTGCTGGAGCCCACAGAGGCGCACCCCGGCCCCGCTCTCGGACCCTGCGCTGCCCGACCGCCCTCGGCATGGGGGGCTGCCCTGCAGCGGCAGCTCTGCGCTTGGCCGGTTTGCCCCTGCGGAGCCCGGGGTGCAGGCGGCTCCCCCGCAGAGGCACCCAGCTGCCGTGCCCGGCCGTGCCGCGGGGGCACGGGCAGAGCTCATGGGACTCGCGCTCGCTGGGCACCCGGCCTCCCAGCCTGCGCGCACGGAGTCAGCGGGAACAGGAAACAGCGCAAAACAAGGGCGATTTGCGGGGCAAGAAATTGCTTTTCCACCTGGGAAACCTGAGCCTCAGATCCATTTCCCTCCAGAGAAGGGAAACAAAAGCTCTGGGAGGGAAGGGGCCAGTGGCTGCCTCTGCGGGCAGCGGAGAGAGGGGCCGGGACACAGGATGGCAGAGCCATAGGCAAGGGAGCCGTGGGACCAGCGATGGGACCGCGGCTGGGAGGCAAGCGCCAGCGGGAGGGAGCTGCTGGGCTCTGGCAGGAGCGGGGCGCGGGCGACTGGAGCGTGTCCTGTCGTCGTCCCACGCTTTCCAGCTCCCCGCTGCCTTCCTTGCCATTGTTTGGCGCTCCAGGGGTGAGGCTCGGCTTGGAGACCGCCTGCCCTTCCTCCCTGCCTCCCGCCTGCCCTTCCGCCCCAGCCCGCGCTCCACCACCTTGCTGCGATGCCCGTGCCCAGCGGCTGTGGCGCGTGCCACCGGCCACCCAGGGACGTGGGGCCGGGACGCCCTCCCCTCCTGCCTGCCCCGGCCCCCAGCCGCGGCAGAACAGCAGCCGGCTCATGGCAGGACAGGGTGGCAGCGACCAGCAGCCCCCAGGAGCCAGCCCAAGGCCAGGAACGGGGCCGGGATCCGGCCCCACACAGACAGGGATGCTCGCAGCAGTCAAGCTCTGGCGATCCCCTGGTGCCCCCCCGGCCCCCCTGATTTGATGGATAAAGCCTCCACAATCCCACCCGCAGGCAAAGCCATTTCTGTCACATTACTTCATTCCCCTGACATTACCGCGGTGCGTTTTGTAAGGAGACCTTTCCGCCAAGTTCTCTCAGCTTTATTTCTGTGGCTCAGCAGCTGCCGCTCGCCGGCCACCCCAGCCCCGTCCACGCGCCTCTCCGAAAGGCGACCCAAGCCCATCGGATGCCTGTGCCTCGCTCTGCCCGTGGAGCGGGAAAGGCGTCAGTGCCCCAGTGCACGGCACAGCGGCTGCAGCTCTTGCGGGGAGATGGCCCGGATCCCTGCGGAGCATTCCCTGTGCAGGGACCCCCCAGCACTCCCAGCACAGCCGGTAGCCCGTGGGCTGGGCAGCCACGCACGCAGCATGGGTACCAGGCACAGGGGCACGCGGGAGCCCCCAGCGCCACGGGTCCAAGTCCCGGACAAGCCTGGAAGATTAATGACCTTTTTTCGGTGTTTGCTTTAGGCAGAGCCATCACTGCAAACCAGGGGGCTCCTGCTCCAGGGCTTCGTTCAGTAACAGTCTTGGTCCGAGAACCAGCTCCCCTGGTGAGGTGCAATCTGGAGAACTTGAATGGGGGCTCCAAAACTGGTTGCAAAGAAAGAGATTAAGATCAGTATTTGTCCTTTTTTTTTCCTTTTTCCTTCCTACTGGAGCAAAAATATTCCTGTTTATTGCTACAAACCCTTGGGGGCTGTGTGGTAAACTCCCAGCGGGAATTGCTGTCTCAGGAGATCAGAGATCCCGAGAACATCCCCTTGCCAAATTTACGGTTACTGTTAGCTCTAATCAGCCTTGTTTATCTCTCCCTGCGGTGGTATTTGGGAAACCAGCACAGGTCAAACACGGGACAGTTCCTTCATTGTTACCAGATATCTGAAAAGTCCCTCCGGCCACACCGAGTCCCTCGCGGCGCGGACACCTCCCTCACGCCTTCCCCGCAGCCTGGCTCTGGGCTCCCGCACGTCTGGGCGCGGGGAGCAAACCTGCTGCTGCTGCTGGGACAGGGCCGGGCGAGGAAGAGCCCCGGCTGCTCCCGGCACAGGCTGCTGCGCTCGGCCCCCGTCGCCCCAGCCGCGGCACAGCTCCCGCAGCCACCGGCGACCCCGGCCTGGTCCTGCTCATCAGAGCCGCGCGACCTGGCACGCAGCGAGTGCCAGCGCCGGCCGCAGCTGCCGGCCTCCCCAGCTGCTCAGCCCCTGCCTGGTCCCAGAGCGGGGACGGCTGCGACGCCTGCACGCTCACGCCCTCCCTACTGTATATTCTTCCGAAGAATATAAAGCATCACTGTCCTATTAATTATGTGAGTTATGGAGCAATATTTTTCCCAGAGTCACCTACTGGTTCACATATTCGTTTTCCAGGCAGCTTAGCCAGTAGCCTGGCAACACCGTGACCTTCTGCTCTGCTCAGCTTTGAGCGTTTTATTAGCCACACTGGACTCTCTCCACCGCTCCATATTGCTCAGCCCCTCATTAGTACAATTAATAAGCCGCTTCTGTCAATTCAATCAAATGCCAGACTCGACAGGAGGAGAAAGCTTTGGCAGACCAAGTAGGGGAGATTCTGGGTAGCACTGGGAAATTGCAGGAAAGCTTTCATCTCTCCCAAGGAGCCGAACAAGAATGGAATTGTGGGATTGGGATTCTCTCAGGTCATGTTTATTTATCGCCGGCTCGTTAGTATAATAAATCAGGTCCCCTGTCACTTTGAATGAAGTCATAGGTTTGCTGGAAAGAACTTGGCAGAACACCTTGATATTATTAGCGGTGGTGCAGACAAAGCCTCGTGGAAGGCGATGCCCTGGCCAGGGCGCGCAGGCACCCGCACCCACTCATCCCTGCACCCCGCCGGCAGAAGGCCACTGCCGGGCCGGGCTGGCGCGGTCATCCCAGGGCAGCACCCGCAGAGTGGGACGGTCTGGGATGCACCGTCCAGCGCAGCTGCGAGGCACCGGCAGTACGGCTGCAGCACGGCGCGTCCCAGGTACCGCGGGAAGGGATGCTTCTCTCTGCTCCTGCTGCCTGCTCCAGGAGACACGTGTAGGGGAGACATCCCTGTCCTGGTCCCACTCTCCTCCTGCCTGCACGTGTCGCCAGGATGCGGCCGTGCCAGCGCAGAGCACTGGGCAGGCAGCGCAGGCGCGGGTCCTCCACCGGCAGTCATGTGTATCGGGCACACGTGAATGCGCTTTGCCTTTCGCACCTCTCCGCGTCCTGCCAGACTTTGCCCTGGCTCTGACGTCGGCGTGCTCTTCAGATCGCGCGCTGGCTCCAGTAGCTCCCACAGCCGCGGCGCCCAGAGGTGCGGGGTGGGATGTGGCTGCCGCTGCGGGCGGCTGGGCGGGAGGCGAAGGCCCGGTGCTCGCGTGGCTGCGCGACTGCTGATCCTGAACCTGACGGGTCCCTGCATCCCCCGCAGCAAGGGACAGGAGTGGCTTTGCAGAGCCTCCCCCCAACTGGGCACCCTGGCAGGGGTGAGAGGGGCACGGTGGTCTGCCAGAGATCCTGGGGAGGTCAACGGTCTCCTTTCCTGGATCCGGCGCTTTTCCGCACCAGAGAGCAGATCCGCAGAGCGATTCCTATTCTGTCGCTGGAATAACACTGGGTGGCGACGAGGAAGAGCTGTGACTGGGCTGTCGTAGTCTGAGTGCCCCAAATAGAGCAACATCACAGGTGTATGTCCCCAGAATGTTCCTAAAATAAACTTCCCCAGGAAATCCTTTGATCTGGTCTGATGATGAAAATGTATATTGGAATAAAATCAGACTTTTAAAAAGATTAATTTCCATTTAATTTAAATATAGCTTAAAGGTCGTAAAATAACAGCTCCATTTTATTGTTCAGTTTATCACAGTATTTGGTCCCCACGCTGGGATAAATATTAAACTCTTCCTAATTTATTACTCATAGACCCGCTTTAGAGAGACGGTTAACTCTGGGTTTCACAGTCGCTGAGCCGGGCCTGCACTACCCTTGAAATGCAGGGTGGCCCGACTCAGCCGCAGGAGCCTTCCCAAGGCCAACGCGTCCCCATCCCAGTCCCCATCCCCGTTCTCATCCCCGTCCCAGTTCCCTGTGCAGTAACGCCTGGGAAGCGCCCAGGGCCATGCTCATTAGCTCTCTTGACTCCAGCTGACCCATAAACGCTGAAGGAAACAAACAAAGCGCCGGGAGGGGAGGGAGAGGAAGGGCTGTAGGTGTTGGCCACATGTCTGCAGAGCCAAGCGGGGCTCCAGCTGAAGATGCTATTGTGTTGCAGTGATTTCCCAGGAAAAACAGGCCTGGAGATCTCCTTACTGTCCCTGGGAAGCACTTGGTGACTGGGAGGGCGTGGATCCGGGGCAGGGACAGCCCGAAGGCTGCGGGGGTGTTTGGGGCTTTTGCTGTTACTTTATGACAATGCCCTCAATGACACCATGAGCAGACACGATGGCAAAACCGCAGCTCTGCGTCTCCTGGCTGCACTGCGGCAGCCTGGGACAAGGTGCCAGTGCCCAGCTCCAGCACGCATGCCGTGGGACCGCCGATGGCTGGCGGTACTGGGGCTTGGCTCGGGCTCCCAGCCGAACAACGGGCATTTCAGAGGACGTGCAAGCACTGCGCTTGGGGAGGTGCACGCACACAGGACAGCTCCTTGGCCGCCACGCATCAGCAGCTGCAGGGTTGTGTTCCTGCAGCCACCAAACCAAACGAATCTGGAGAGGAGGAGAGGAGACCGTGGCCGTGGGGTGTCTGTGCGTGCTCCGAGTAAGAGCTGCGAGCCCTGGCCAGGCCCACGGCTGCTGTTCTCCGGACTCTGCCACCTCCTTGAAGGGCTGTTTGCAGGCAGGGTGGCTGTGGGAAGGTTGGCGCCCGGCTCCCGGTGCCTGCTGCATCTCGGTGGTCCGCCAGCCCCCGCAGCGCTCGCCCCTTCCTGCCAGCCAAGCGCAGTGCTCTGGACACTGGGGCCACAAGTGCACAGAGCCAGGGTCACCCACTTGCATCCCACTCCTCAGGGCCGGGATGGTGCAGGCACCCTGGGAATGGGCGGGAGGAGAAGGAGCCGCTCCCTCGAGCCGCTGGCCAGGGCCCAGCCAGGCCCCAGCCCCTGCGCCATCCGCGCTGCTTGAGCCACCCCGTGCCATCAGGAGGGACGGTCTGCGGGTGAGGGCGTCCTTCCCCACACTGCCAGGCCTCTCCGAGGCTTCTCAGGCAATCACTTTTTTTGCGAAGTCTGGCCTAAATAACCCTGAGCATCCCGTGGATCCGCAGTCGCTGCCCAACGCCTGCGTGGCAGCGTGGCAGGATGTCTGGGGACACAACGCCCTCCTCTCCTGCGCCACAGGGGACCCCGCTGCATCCGCCGCCCCTGGAAAGCCAGTAAATGCCCCCTCCCTCCTTATCTTCCCTTTAGCAGCGGGGGTCTTGGCATCTCCTTAGCCCCCGCTTCCTCTCCCAGCTCTTGTTGACACAGCAGCCGCAAAAGAACAATGGGGCCAAGGGCGGCAGAGAGACACCCTGCGCCTTCCTTTGGCCGCCCGCTCACCTTCCCGGGCGCAGCCGGGGCACCCATGCCCCCGGGACCCGCGGCACGGCCAGCGGGGTGGCGGCACCCGGGAGAAGCCAGGACAGCCTGACCGCGCAGCGGAGCCACAGCCTGGGCGGTTCGGTGCCACCCCGTCCCAGCAGCGCAGCACCGGGCATCCCGCAGCACGGGGTCACCCCGCGCCGCCCGGGTGCTCGCGAGCCGTCCCGTGCGGGGAGGGAGGCAGAGGTACCGCCGTGCTGGCGAGGAGCCCCCGGAGCCGGGAGGACAGGGCCGAGAGCGGGACAGGGGCAGGTGCGGGAGCAGGGGCTGGGCAGCGGGTCGGGGCAGCGAGAGGCTTTAGCTGTGCGTTACCGGCCACGCTGACCCGCGCCTTCCCCCCGAGCCGTCGGCAAGAAGGACGGTGTCGAACAGAGCTCGCTGCAGCCCGGGCTTGTCGCGGCCGGCAGGTCCCGATTTTCCAGCCCGCCAGCAGCCGGGAGAAGAGCTGGCTGTGCTCCGGGGGGAGCGCAGATCGAGACGGGCCCGGCGAGCTCCCGGGGAGCGGCGGGAGCCCGGCCGGGGGCGCGGCAGTCGACAGCACCCGCCACGGTCAGGGTCCCGCTCCCACCGCTCCGCACCGACGCTCCGAGGGCTGCGAGGAGGGAGCGGGGCTGGGAGCCCGGGACCCCCGGGACCCCCTGGCACCTCCCGGCACCCCCAGAGCTCCCCGGGACCCCCGGGACCCCCTGGCACCTCCCGGCACCCCCAGCGCTCCCCGGCACCCGCGGGACCTCCACCCCGGAGCGGCCGGGGCCGTACGCAGCACCCAGGACCGCCGCGCTCCTCCGCCGGGGCTCGCGTGCCACCCAGCGGCGGAGGCCGGGCCCGGGACAGCGGCGGGGAGCGGGGGCCGCGCCGCGCCGGAGCCTGCGGAGCCGTGTCCCCGGGGAGGAGCCTGCGCTCGGGAAGGGGCCGCGCTGGGCCCGGCGCCGCCCGGCCGGGGAGGCCTGGCCAGGCCCGGGCTGAGCCCCGGGGCCGCGGGGGCTCCGGCAGAGGCTGGGGCGGGAGCGGGAGGTGCTTTAAGGAACTTGGCCGGGGGGGCAGGGCCCCCAGCAGCGGCAGCTGCAGCTTGGTAAAACACAGCAGGCTCCTTTCTGCTCCGAGACGTTAGGAGCAGCTCAACAATTAGGACTGGCTTCTATTAATATGCAAATTTCTGCTGCCATGGCAATACGCTTATAAATGCAAATGGCAGCGGGAACCGTTGCTGGAGAGACCTGTGCGGGGCCCTGGACTTTGGGCAGGCCGGGGCCCGCGCCCTGGCAGCCCGGGACAGCACTGCCCCGCCGGCAGCGCCACTGCGGTGCCCCTGCCCCCGCACACGGCTCGGGGCTGTCGGCGCAGCAGCAACAGGCAGGGTGGTCCTCGCTCCTCCGCGGGAGCCTCCTTCCGCCTGCCGCCGGCACCCGCTTCCCGTTCCCGCAGCAGAAGCCGAGCCCGGAGCCGCTCTGAGAAGCGGGGCTGCGTGCAGCTCCCTCGGCCGGGGGCCTGGGCGCCTTGCCCGCGCAGCCAGAGTCGCCCGCAGCCCGGCCCCGCTGCGGGCCGCCCGGGGAGCTGGGGCTGGAGCTGCGGGCGCTGCGGGCGCCAGCACCGGCCCGCCCTGCTCGCGGGCCCTGCCGAGTCCCGACCCGAGGGGAGAGGGGAAGCTTTCTCCCGAGACTCCGGCAGCCACGCACCGACCGGGCGGGCTGGGTTTGCCACCGGCTACCAGCCCTGCCGCCTGCTGCCGCCCCGCCCGCCCAAATCCTGAAGCGGTGGGCAGCCAGACCCTGGGAGAGCAGGGCCGTGTCGCACAGGCGTCCCGTCGCGGTCGGGGCCAGGACCACGAGGTGGCACTGCCTGAACAGCACCAGCGGCGCCCGGGGCGCCCCCGGCAGCGGCCCTGCCCCGAGCGATGCCCGCCCCGGAGCCGGCTGACGGCACGGCCCCGAGAGCAGGCCGGGCCCGGCGGCGGGAGGCGGCGCGGCGGGAACCGCGACCGGCCCGGGGCACGCGGCGGGGCGGGGCGCGCATGAGCCCCGCCCCCACGGGGCCCCGCCCCCGTTAGGCCCCGGCCCCGCGCGGCGCGGCCCCGCCCCTCGCCGCCTGCGCGCTGAGGTGGCGCGGCGGGGCGGGGCGGGGCGCGGCGGCGGCCGGGCCGGGCCGGGCGGGCGGCACGGGGCCGGGCCGGGCCGGGCCGGGGGATGCGGCGAGCGGGGCCGGGCGTGCGGGCCGCCCGCGGGGCGCTGCCGCGGACCCTGCTGGTGCTGCTGCTGCTTGCGGCGGCGGCGCTGTGGGCGCGGGCGGCCGCCGCCGAGCCCTGCGCCGCGCCCTGCTCCTGCCGCCGCGGCCTGCTGGACTGCAGCCGGCACCGCCTGCCCGGCGGCCCGGGCCCGCGGAGGATCCCGCCGCTGCCAGCCGGCACCACGGGCCTGTGAGTGAGCGCGGCGGGCGGGGCGCGGCAAGGCCGCGGGGCCTAACGGGCGGCGGGGCTGTGCGCAGGCCGCGGCCTAACGGGCGGCGGCGCGGGGGTGTGTGCGGGGCCGGGGCCTGGCGGCGCCCCGGCGCGGGGGAGCGGGGACCGGGGGCGAGGCGCTGTGCGAGGCCGGGGACCGGAGGCGGCAGGTCGCGGTGGGCGGCGGTGCAGCGCTGCGGGCAGGCCCGGGGCTGCGGAGGGAGCCTGGCTGGCACGAGTGCAGCGAGCGAGGCCTGGCACTGCGGCACCGACAGCCGCCCCGGGAGGGCGGGGGAGCCCGCGGCACGGGCTCGCGTGTCCGGCTGGGGGACGGTGCCGGCTGAGAGGCGAAGCGGGAGCAGGTGGTGGTAAGGCTCTCGGTGATGCCGGTCGAGCCAGGATTTAACGTTTTTTTCTGGTCAGGCTGTAGGGCGCATCGCTTGGAAATATTCTTTCCAGCCCCCGACTCCGGCTGTGTGCTGTGGCAGTTCTACAGCTTCCCATTTCCTCTGCATCCCAACCCGGTGCCTCCCTCTTTTTCCCTCAGGAAAACCATTGTGGACTCCCCTTGGCATTTGCTGCCATTGTTTTTCAAAAAAACCACACAGAGCAGTTAAGAGCCACCCTTGGTCTCTGCTCCTGAGGGTTTAATTAGACAGCATGCTCAGCGGTGTTCACACGGCGCAGAGGGCAGCGCACCTTGGCCGTTACTGCCATGGCCACTGTTGCCTTTGCCACCCTTGGCCGCAGGGCACGGGGGTGGCAGAGGTGCTGAAGTACGAGGGATGTCAAAGACCACTCTTGTGCACAGAGGAGTTCTCAGGCTCTCCTGGAGTCATCGTGTTTCCTGGCTGATAGAGGTAACAGTATGCCAGACCGAGGGGAAAAAAAAAACCAAACCTATTTGGGAGATAGTATAAATGCACAAACTGTTCGGGTAACTCCAGGAATCCCTCTAGCAGGACTCAGGAGAGCGTTAAAAACTGGGCATGTCTAGGGAGGCTTGCCACCTTGCCCCATCGTGGTTCTGTAGTTCTCTTCCCTGCATAGTAAGCAGCCAGAAATGTTTAAGGCAAAATGTGTATTTCAGCAGAGAAGCACAGTTAACTTATCTGAGAAACCTTTCGCGTTTAGGAAGCTGTGAGGGTATCTCGGTGTTAGCGCGTGTCAGGGAGGGCGGCAGCACCTGGAAAAGTGACCTGGAAGTTCATCAGGTGCCTAAGAAGCAAAGCGACATCCAGACGATACCCAAAACGATATCCATGCTGTTCGGAGAGCGGGAGTTCAGGCTTCAACAAATACTTGCATCTTTCCCCAAGCTGACAGGGTGTGTTTAAAACTGCTTGGCACAAAACGCAATGGGAAGAAGCGGTGCTGGCGCTGTGCGGCGTTATGCGATCTGACATGTGCTGCAAACAATAATTAAGTGTACGTTCTCTGTTGTGGCTTTCGGGATTTTGGCAGACAAACTGTGTGGGGGGGTGACATTTTTTCTTCACTGGGACTACTCTAGCAGTTCTGAATCTAAATGAGCTATAATGCATGCAAGCTGTTTAAAATTAATCAAAGCTTAATTTTTCTTGCATTAAAAAGTTCCTGATGTGCTTTTTCCTTGCAGTTCTGTGATATCATTTCACCTAACTTTGAGGACTAAAAATTCTTGTTTTTCCTAACTCTCTCAAACTACTTGCAGGTGATGCTTCCAGTGGGGAGGGGGGTGACTTTGCTTTGTTTTTAATCAGACTAGGAGAGCACCGTCAGAACTCTTTTCATCACAGAAGTAGTTAGGCAACTGTGACTTCACGTTTCCTGCTAAATTACATACGTTTTGTGGATAACCTGGCTGGTGATGAAAAGGGTGGGGAATATTAGGGAATATTTTTTGATGTGCCTGCATCTTACCAGTACGTCCTTTAGAACAAAGAACGCAAGCCCTGCTTGTAGGGCAGTCGTCTGTAGGGGAAAGGGAAGCCTGGGGCTGGTGGTCGCTGCCTTCCCGTCGTACACTGGTGCCTGGAAGTGTGTGTGTATGTGCTGGTCACTAGGGAGACGATAAATAAAAGTAGATGAG
This sequence comes from Chlamydotis macqueenii, assembly GCF_036417535.1. Lineage (NCBI taxonomy): Eukaryota > Metazoa > Chordata > Aves > Otidiformes > Otididae > Chlamydotis > Chlamydotis macqueenii. Next base: position 6,854,767 of record NC_141578.1, read on the forward strand.
GTGTCAGTTAATTTGTGCAGCTAGTTCCGTCCACGGCAGGTTTTCGGATGAGCGTACGTATTCTCAAACGGCTGGCTGCGTGGCTGCCTCAACACCTGCCCCAGCGCAGCGCCGTGGGGAGGAGGCGGGTGTGCTCGGCGGGGCTGAACGGAGATCGTCTCCAGGACTGAGCGTGCAGTAATCAATCTGGTGTGTGCGTTCTGTTTTATTTACTTCAGAGATGAATACCACTTCACGAATGTTTAGATGATTTTGTATACAATACCAGATGAATCTCTCAAATACAAATTTTGCATGTTTACTCTGCCTTGCATAACGTGGGCCTCACTAAAAATGCAGATGCTTAGAAGATGATGGGTTCTTTGGTTTTGGCTTTTCCAGAGCAAGGGGAGTATATCTGGTTCTGCATGATAGCAGAAATCTTAGCTGTGTGATCGAATGATCTATAAACACAGAAAATCAGACAATGTATTTCACTTTGGGTTTACTGATCAGTCTGCTTCAAAAAGGAAAGGATCAGTGACAGTAACTAGAGATAAATAATGTCAGAACTGTTTTCAGTATGAACTGCCCTCAACTTCTTGGAAGAGGACTTATTGTTAATGAAAACTTTGTTGTAGTCCAAATCTGATTAATAATAGAAAACTAATTTCCTGGGCTTTCTAAATTAAAATCTTAATTTCTAACTTAGTAGCAAGACAGTAGGCTTCTAGGGGGGATACCTGAGTGTTAGCAGCCCCTCATCTCGCAGGCCCCGTGCCTGGCAGTGTTTAAGAGACATTTGGACAGTGCCCTTAATCATTTGCTTTAACTTTTGGTCAGCTGTGAAGTGGTTGGGCAGTTGGACTAGATGATTATTGTAGTGTCTCCCATTCTATTCTGTTATGTTCTTCCTGAAAACCTTAGAAAAATCAAGTTTCTGTTTTCTTTGCATGTTAATCTAACTTCCAAGATCTTTGCCAGTGCCCTCTTGGCATGCCTGACACTCAGGTTGGTCTGGCTCAGCACCCATGGCATGACTATGTCATCAGTATAGTATCTGGACACCTTGAGGAGCGTGGCGTTATCCTCTGTGGCCCTTGTCTCATCCTTCCTGCACGCGTTGTGCTCAGGTCGTAGAATCATAGAATAGTTTGGGTTGGAAGGGACTTCTAAAGGCCATCTAGTCCAACCGCCAGCAGAAATGGAAACAGCGTGGCTTAGTGCTCCCCGCTCTGGTTAAACCCACCGCCACCGAGATAGTCTCCTCAGCCTGGCTGGGTACCTGCGTGTTTGAAAGATCCAGGAAAGAGTCTTTCTCTGGATTTGGGATCAGCGCTGCCGCTCGCTGCCCCTTCCGCTGAGCGTGACTGATGGCTCCCGCGTGCCCAGGGCCGCGGGCATGAGCTGGGCTCTGCGGTGCACTGGGTGGGTCCAGACAGCCCGAGAGGGTGTCCCGAGTGCTCAGCCTCTCCTGCCATGGGAAGGCTGCTCCAGCAGCAGGTCATACTCAGCCGTTTTTGTGTTATTGGCATTTAGGATTGGCTTAATTACTGTGTGTATTGAGGGGGCAGGCCTGCAGCGTAGCGTTCAGTGGCTGCATGTGCACTGTTCTCTGCTCCAGGTTCCTGTGATTCTTTTTTTTTTTTTTTTTTACTTATAGGAATGAATAATTGTTTGGAAACCTGTTTGCCTCTGTATCTGTATAATTTACATCTTGATGTAATTAAAATAATACATTAATAACAGTCTGACTTGCCACAACACCCAGGATTTTAATAATTCATTGCTAGAGCTGTATCTGTATTGCTGAGCCCGAGCGGAAGTTAATGACAGTCTGTCAAGTCCTTCCTCTCTCCCAGTAGATTCTGATCTGACCCGTCAAAAGTGTCGGTAGTGCCTCCAGCGCTGGGGTGAGTGGGTGAGTAAGACCAGGTCCTGCTCAAGTTGTCTTCTGGTTAGTGGCAGGTCTTCCGTGCACGGACGGTTCTTGTGACAGCGCTGACACTTACTGGCGCTCAGCAAGGATTACATTTGTACTGCGACCCTTCCTCAGCCAGGGCACCCATACAATTTATTTTCTTCCCCTAGCCATGATTTTTGGGCAGCTTTGTGTCCGTACAGATTCGACCTTTGGTGTGGTTGAAGGCAACCACAGGTCCAAAGCTATCCCGAGAGCAGATAAGCATGTGGGTGCCATGAGCCTGAGCTGAGCCTGGTTTTCAATGGAAATATTTTTAACTGGGATCAGTTACATTTTAATATTGGTTTTAATAGATACGTGGTAGTTTTGTTCTTAAAGGAGAATTTTGTCTCCTGTGTCAGCGTAGCTACAGCTTGCCTGATGGTCTTAAAACTAGCCGTAATAAGTCCCTGCTGTGTTGCTTTTGTAATCATGAAAGAGAATCTTTGATCCAGGACCTTATCAGAGGAACTCTCAGAAGGTGAACAGCAACGGCTGAAAATAGCCCGTTACAGCTCTGTTCTCGCTGTCACAATTGGAAATGGAGTGAGAAGCGCGATGCCTTGCTGCCAGGCAGGCACAACTAGCGAGCAGAGACAGACTTGATTTAACAGGCAGTGTTCAGTGATACCGGCACCTATCAATGGTTTTCTGGCCGCGGTGTGGGCTTCAGTCGTGTTTCACGAGCTCGGTCGCAGCGCCAGGCCCGTTCCAGCACACAACAGCTCGGGCTGTCGGCACCAGCTTCAGAGACTCGTCTCTGTTCTGGACTCGGGCCAGAATGGCGTCAAAAACACGAGCTGGTTTCACCGTTTGGAGTGATGTCTGTCTCTCCTCACTGGTACGGGTAGAACCGGGTTTCCGTTATAAACCTGGGCTTTTTTGGTCGTGCTTTGGCTCGCATCACAAGATAGAGATAGCCCGTGCCCGAAGACTTAGCCCTCAGAAGCGCAGCCATGTTTTATCCATGTAACCTTTTATGCACCAAGTCTGAGGCAAAAGTAAAGTGCTGCTTTAGAGTTAAAGCAATGGGAATAGCATCCACATCCACATGGACGTTAAAACCAGATTTGACGGCTCTCTTGCCCATCAAAACAATCCAACTCCTGCATTTGTTTCCTGTAAGCAGAACCGACTGGCACTGAAGCGTGCCTTCTATGAGCTTCCCAGCCTTGTGTTTCTCTCCTCCAGCTTGTTTGGTCATTGTGTGGATGTTGTTCCTTTAAAATAAGCCTGCCCTGACTAGTCAGCTTCTTTGAAAAGCTGGGCAGGCTGAGAACATGGGGATTGCTGCTCCAAAAAACAGTTCCATAACAGGTGTTTTGGAAGAAATTATTTTTGTGTCCCTGGAAAGTTTTTATTTTTTGTGATAGGCAAGTATTGTAGATAAAGCTACGATTTAAAGGAGAAATGCTCTGATGAGATATGATCTTTCTTTCAAGAAGCCTTTTTAACAAAAAGTTATTCGACTCAAGCAGAGAAATAGAGCTGTCGAGACTTTCATTGTGAGTGACCACTGGAACAAGCTAGAAGGAACAACTTCCTTTAGCAAAGGATGAATTTCATGTATCAAAAATATGTTTTAAAACTTTTAGGTTGTGTAAAGTGTACACGTTTTGTTTTTTTTTAAATTCCAGGAGCTAGAATTAACTTTTCTCTTTGTTCTCTAGGGATTTAAGTCATAATCATTTGTTGTCATCCAACTGGAGCCTTGATTTGTCCGTTCATACGCTACAAGAAGTGTAAGTCATTTTTTTGTGAGGATAAACTCGAAAGATCTCATACCTAATTCTAATTAGTACGTTCACTGCATGTTTAGATATCTTGTCTGACTTGCAGAAATATTCAGTGCCAGGTAATTAAAAATGGACACTTGCTGTTGCAATACATTTTATGTATATACTGATGCTTTGTGAGCAGATTTTGCCATAAGAGATGAGAAGACTGATATCCTTAAGAAGAAATGAGATGTGTTTGTTTTGACTAGCTCATTCTAAGTCAGAGAAGTAGATAGTATCCGTGAAAGTGGTGAAAAGTAGCACGCTTTGCTACTAAATTGCTCAAACTATTAGTATTTAAGCTTTTAGGAAATCTGTTGTGTCAACTACTAAGTATTATTAACATAACGAGATGTTAAATGCGTTCTGTGATAGCAGTTATTTCTACTGTGTACACTAGGATTTTTCTTCTGTTTGAAGTGTCAGTAATTATTTTTTTTTTTTTTAAGGAAAATGAATTACAATGAGCTAAGTGAAATTCCGTATTTTGGAGAAACAACTTCTAATATAACTCTTCTCTCATTGTAAGTAGTAGCTTGTCTGCCTTTTTCTCGTTTAGCAAGCAGGAGAATTGTGTTAGTTCTGCTATCATGGTGTAGGAAAACAACTTCTTTTGTCTTGAAATACTACTCGTCTAAAGTGCTTTAGGGAATATGTAAGCACTCTTTAAAGAAATACAAATCAGTTAGACAATCAAGTCACCATGAATTACCAATAAGATGCAGTCAACCAAGGCAGGCAGCTTTGAAGGTGAAGGATTCAGTCTAGGAATGACAGTTCCCACAAGGAACCGCCCAAGTACAGGCCCCAGAATTTGAATCTATTCATATGTCAGCTCTTGGATTTTCAGTGTTGCTTGAGGAGTTAACACTCTGAAGTGTGTGCTACATGTCCCATTTAAGACACTTGCTAATAATCGATATACAGAATCCTATAGCTGTTTCAGCTCTACAACTTGAAGGGTAGGACGTTTTGATAATCATACTTGTTGCTGGTATTTTTCAGGGTACACAATACCATTCCAGAAATAAATGCTGAGCAACTCCAAGTTTACCTTTCACTGGAAAATCTAGATCTTAGTTCTAATCTTATCTCAGAAATTAAAGCTTCTTCTTTTCCACGGATGCAACTGAAATACCTGTAAGTATGAGTGATCTGTTACGTCTGGGATTCCTGGCTCTACAAGAATAATGTTGAAGACCTCATCTACTCTAAGTTAACTGTCTTAAATAGGCCACCTTGCTTGGCTTGTGAACTGGTAGCAGTGCTCAATGTAACTACAAATGTGCTTGAAATATATTTTTCATACCAATCTGTATTGCATTTTCTCAAATAGTGTGGAAAACAATAGCTGCTGTTGTCAAAGTGCAGGTACTTCAGCCAGCAGGGACATGGGATGTCTGCCCATTTTGAGTTGGATCAGTGCTGACATCTTAACCATGTCCAACTGAAGCATGGGCATGCGATAGAAATCAGCTCGTAGCACTGATTGCTTTGGGAAAAAATATTTGGTTTGTTATACCAGAATTCACATTTCTGATGTGACTTCATGAGGAACTTGAGTTCTGGGAATAAGTGGTCACTCTGAAGTGCTTGTTCAGTGTTTTCATAAAATTGCCTGTGTTCTGAAAGACCTCTTTTCTTTTCCTAGGAATCTGAGTAATAACAGAATAACTACTCTAGAAGCAGGCTGTCTCGATAATTTATCTAGTTCACTAATGGTGGTAAAGCTGAACAGAAATAGGATTAGTGTGATTCCACCAAAGATCTTCAAATTGCCTCACGTGCAGTTTCTGTAAGTAGCAGTCTTGAAAGCTTGAAAACATAGCGTTTGCAGCTGTGTTGTTCATCTCAGTTTGTCTTCTTGACTTTCACAAAGTGGTGCTCATCGAAAGATGTCCTAATATTTGAATGTCATCTTTATAAAAGGGAACTGAAAAGGAACCGGATTAAAATAGTGGAAAGTCTTACATTCCAAGGGCTGGAATCCTTAAAATCCTTAAAAATGCAGCGCAATGGGATTAGCAGACTAATGGACGGAGCGTTCTTTGGCCTGGGTAATATAGAAGAATTGTGAGTATGCCTCGTTGTGGAATTTCTTTTCAGGGCTCTCGCTCTGGGGGGTTGTGTCCTGCATGGCTTCCCTTACGTCAGCGCTGTGCTGAGATACTGATGAGCATAATGGGAAACAAATTTACAGATCTTTATTTTCCCATTATTTTGATATCGTGTCTGGTTACTTCAGAGGTGGAAAGATACTGACTCTCTCCCCAACTTCTTCCCCCTTGGTGATCTAGAATACTTTGAGTCTGTAGCTTGCTTTCTGCTGGTTTTCATTTGCACTCCCCTTAACACAGGATGGTTCTTTGTTACGTGACTGTTTGGCAGTGCCATGCAGTGTTAGCAAAAGGTTTTTAAAAAAGAAATAATCTTTGAGAACAGATATTAGTCTTGCTTCTGCCACTGGATCACTGCAGCTGTTCTTCATATACCGTAGTTCTCCCTTTTGATTTCAATGGAATGAACACAATTGTGCATTTCAGGTTGCCGAAGGCTTAATGTTAGTAAATCATTTCGAGATCCACAAGGTGAAATTTTGTAAATATATGTTTCATTGATTATCTATTTGGCAAATGTTTTTCCTTCTGATTTCTTAGAGAACTGGAACATAATAACTTAACAGAAGTAAACAAGGGCTGGCTGTATGGTCTGCGGACATTGCAGCAACTCTATGTTAGCCAGAACGTCATCAGCAGGATCAGTCCCGATGCATGGGAGTTCTGCCAGAGACTTTCTGAGCTGTAAGTCGTGGGCTGCTTTTCACTGGGGATTTTGTGATGTTGCGGTGTTGGATAGCACATATGTAGCAAGAGTGAATGACCAACAAAGTACTCGTTGTCCTTGCTAGGCCCCTGGTAATGCTGTGTATTTTACTTATATCTATAACTGTTCTGTTAGAGGAATGAATCCAAACGCAATAGTTAATCAATTTTGAGACTATCTTCAAATGAATCCCCCCCTACTTGCCTTTAAAGTGCATGTTCACTGTTTCTAGAGACTTGTCGTACAACCAGCTAACTCGCCTCAAGGAGTCTGCCTTTGTGGGACTTGGTTTGCTGGAGAAACTAAACCTGGGGGATAATCGCATCAGTCACATTGCTGATGGTGTGTTCAGAGGTCTGACAAATCTTCGGACGTTGTAAGTACAGAAAGCTCCTGGTTAAAATCTCGGTGTAATGCAGTGCAGCTTTTGGAAATGACGAATATTGCCTTGTGCAAGCCTGAGATCAGTGTTCTGGCATCGTTGTATGCTCTCCTGCCTGCAGGTGTGGTGGGCATGATAGTCTTTTGGTCTGCCGAGATAGCAGAGTTCTGGCCCAGCTAAAACAAACCAACCACTTAATTTTAGTGGTGATAAGAAACAGCGGCTTGGTGACCTCGAGTGCCCCGTTACATGTCATACCGGCTGGGAGAAGGTGTGGATAGTCAGCTTGTGTAAATGCCAGTTGTGGAGTGAATGGTCAGCCTGGACCTGTCTGTATTCCAGAAGGTTTTGTTAAGGTTCAAACCTCAGAAACCCAGCGGAGAATCCATTTGGTTGTAGAAGGTGTGGTCCAGCCCACCCTGGCTGTGTTCTGAAGTCGTGGGCGTAGTGTATGGGAGAGGTGTAGGATTACTTCTTGCTGCCAGAGGCACAGCTCTGCACTTGCCAGGACCTTTCGTAGCAGCTGCAGCTGTTTGATATTTCTGACAAGAAAAGACTCAATCCTGGCTCTTAATTAAAAAAAAAAAAGTGTCCCAAGTAGATCTGAATAGTTGTAATCATCCTAAACAATGGTAGTTGAGAAAGGAGTGAAAGTTTATAACCCCTCTGTCAGTTCATTAAATAAATGCTTAAATAAGCAAACTCACCAGAGAGATTTATGTAAGCAGTCATATTCTGGTAACCTTAATGCAACCTTTTAATGAAATAATTAAAACTAATTTCTTGGATTTAGAGTAGCATGAAGAAGAACAAGAGCAGATTAATTAATAGGTTTTCCTGGGCCCCTCAGGGGCGTCAACAGCTGAGCGGCTGGCCATTCGCTTGGGGGTTGGAATGCGCAGGACGGAGGGCAATGGTGATTAAAAAGGCTCCAGGCATTCGTGCCCAGCCAGGCATGAGGAGCCAACCCCTCCGCGCACACAATGAGGGGCTTTTCTGTTGGGTTGCTCACTCATTTTGCTAAGTGGTCCGAGTAGTGGAGTGTAAAAATACTTCCAACAACAGGAGATACGTGTTGCTGTCAGATTCGTTCTGTTGTTGCCTGTGTACTGGTTGTTTCAATGCTAAGGCTGATGTAAATATTCCTCTATACATCCAGCTCCTGCTGCTGTTCTGCAATATGGCTTTAATTAATGAGAATAAACTGTAAAACTGTGTATTAACTACAAGGTAATAAGAGCAAGGTAGGATTAAAGGTGTATCTAAGAATAGCACTGAAGTTTGGAAGTTTGACGTCTTATTGCATTATTTACTTTGTAATACTGCGAGTAGCTTGGCATTGATACCCCTCCAGCATTCACGGTCTGAAACTCTGAAGCACATCTGGAGATAATTCTAGAAACAAGTTTCAAATCGCAAGAATTAGCAACCTGGAAATAAATTGGCTTATTCTTCTCATTAAATCATGACCATGTCAAGTACCTTAGCTTGAATAATTTTCAAAGAGGAAAATGCTTAATGTGAGCAAGTATGAAGGCCATATTTGTTGAGACTTTGTGATGCATCTGTCATGGAATTCTTTTCTTTTTGTCCTAAACTTTAAAGTGTATATATATTAATTGTGGAAATGACTGCTGTGAGGTGTTAAGACTAAGACTTTTGTATTTCAAAGTAAGAAAAATAAGAAAATATTGTGTTACCACTAACAGTGTCCTGGAGGTTGATCCCAGTTTCTTCCAGGATAATATTCTATGTGATTTACAGTCTCACCCAAGGGAAAGTAGGTGCTGCATTTTTCTACCATTAGCACAAGGAGAAAAGTGTTTATATGGCATGGTGTGTACAATTGCTTGTACATGTAGCTGGCCTTCTGTGTCAGTGGACTTGTCTGGAAGCTCCATCAAGCTGATGCGTATAAATCTGGTAAAATGCAATACAGACTATTTTTCATTGGTGTATTTTCCTTTAAACACTCTCCCTGTGCACGGTGGTATCAAAACAGATGAAAACTACGGCTTTGACAGAAACTCTTGGCTCAGTCCAAGCCAGTCAGGCTAAAAATGTCACTGACTTTATTTTTCCTCTCTCTAAGAAAGTGTTTAACGCTCTCCGAACCATATTGCTGTATTGCTTTTGCTGTTTAGCCCGCTCTTCGATGTGAGGGGCCAAGGTGCTGTGCAGAGGTCAAACAGAAATCCCATTAGCTGGTAACGAGCTTTGTGAGGAGAATATCGACTTCATTCTGAAAATCTGCTACTTTGTGCCTGGCAGCCTCACGCTATAACCCGTGTGTAATCTCTTAATATGCTAATGCTGTTATAAGCCTGTTACCCAGGAAGGTTAATGCTGCTGGCGTGTTGGGTAATTCACTGACAGGACCCGACTTGCTCCAGGAGCCTCTCCCCGCTCCTGGTAAATACTCCATCACCTGACGAGTGCTAGTCAGACTGGGTCTTTCCTGAAATACCACATCAAGAAGTTGCACTGCAGAATTTGTTTGTGGTTCTGTCTGCGGCACTGATCCTGAACAAGTCTGTTTTCCCTTGCATCTCTGAGCTGCAATGTGTTCACCTTCTGGCAAGTTTAGCTTTACAAAAGATTGGAGACCTTCCAGGTGACGCTGTGCCAGAACACCACAGCAGGCCTGCACAACAGTTAAGTTCTCTGTCCCCAGCTCACCACTAGCAGTGGTCATGACGATGTTACAAGGCTTCTTTATAAGAAAGCTGTTCTCCTGCAGGGACTTGCGGAACAATGAGATCTCCTGGGCCATAGAGGATGCAAATGAAGCATTTGTGGGACTCAGCAGGCTGGATAAACTGTATGTATTGCAAACCATTGAAATGACAGTGCTTCCCAGGCACGCAGAGTAGAGAGAGTGCAAAATATTAAGTAATTGTAAATCAATGACGCGAGGCAGAAAGCCTTTTCAGCTGGTAGATGTATTCAGTGTGTTTCCACTTGTGTGCTGCAACCTCTTGAGGTAGGCTTGGGTTCCATGTTCAGGAGCATTGCATCTGTGTAGCACTTGATCGCCTTGCAGCACCAATTTGAAGAAATTAAGGATAAGTATTTGACTGCATTTATTATTGAACAGCTCAGTCCTGCTGTGTTGACTGTCACTTTTTGTGATGCTTTAGTTTGGGTAAAAGTTAACGCTTAAAAAAAAAAAACCCAAGCAACCCAACAAAGTATTTTTGAGCAAATAGAAAGACTGTTGAATTAACAGCTTTTCAGTACTTAGACTACACGCTTTTCGTCCAGTGCTGTGTGCTTTGTCTGTAGCTCCGCAGGAAGAAGCTTCCTACAGTGATTGTAACAAATTGCTTGATACGCGAGTGTGGTCTCGGGAGCTGATGTGTTTGTGGCAGTTCCATATCAGGAAGCTATTGCTCCACTCCCAAGTTCTACTTACTACTGTTTCATTCTGCTGACTTAAATTGTCTTCTGAGACGTCTCTAACCCAAATCTCTAAGTTAAGAATGGAAAAGAAACCCTGATTTTGGGAAAATTAGTTGGGCCTTCAGCTCTAAGAACAGTATTTGATCTTTTAGCTGAGCTAGAATTAGAATAAAACTTAGTTAAACATCATAGGGAACTTCTTTTGGGTTTTATTTTTGAATTCACATTGACATTCAGACTGGTTTCTGGGTTTGGGGGGCTTTATCTTTCAGAATCTTGCAAGGAAATCAGATTAAGTCAATTACCAAAAAAGCGTTCTCTGGTCTTGAAGGACTTGAACATCTGTAAGTACTTTACTTTGTAGAACTTCTAATTATTTGTCAACTTCAGTCTTGTATTCGCTTTCAGATTTTCAGGAATTTAACTGAAGGTAGCGTATGAAATCATACTTACCCGTTATTGTTCTCTTTGCTTCACTTACAGAGATTTAAGCAACAATGCAGTAATGTCCATCCAAGAAAATGCATTTGCCCAGGCTCACCTGAAGGAGCTGTAAGTTCATGACAATTGCTTACAGTCTCTTTACCGACCTCGTAAAGAATCCTTCAGGCATTGTAGGGTTGGCTGAAGTTGACAGAAGTGTTTCTGGTTTCATCATGAAATATTTAAAGCGGTGCTGATAAATTTATGACTCAAAATCAGTAGCTGTATACTTAGATCCAAGGTTTGATAAAATCTGCATGTCCATTTCCTTAGTTGCAATAAGTAGAAAATAATGTTTTATTGCAGCACTGAACCGTTAAGTTGTTAATGTCCTTTGATTTTGCAGCAGACTAGCACACGCTAGCATGTAGACGGTGAACAAAAGAGGTTATTCATCAGGAGTCTTTCAGGGGGCTAGCAAATGCTACGTTCTGTCTTCCTGTTTTTGGGGCTAGGGAAAGACTTTAAAATTGACAGCTAGACAAGAATTTTTACTTGTTCAGCAGATGCTGAAGCTGCTAGAGCCTCTTGTGATCTTCAGACACTTAAAGTATTATAATGTGAAGCGACCTTCACAGCCAAGGCTAATCCTACTGTAATACAGTCATCTCAACGAGATAAAGTCTGAATATTGGTAATCTGTTTTAAAACTGTTATTCAATTAGTTAGTCTTGGCCAGATGGACTTACTCCACAAGATCTACCAGTTTAAGGAGACACATTTTAGGTGTTAAGATTTTCATTGCCTTGTCTAATGTATCTTAGAAGTGGGAAATCATTGGTGTATATGGGCAAAGAGCAGGATGGAGTCCTGGCTCGTTTGTGTGCCTGTCCTCCCTCACTACTGTGTTCGTCCAGTGGCAAATCACTTCTTGCTAAAACGCTGGGCTTCCTCCAGTCAGTCACACTGTACGTAGTATTTAAGGAAAGTTTGAAAGCAGGTGGTGGGGGAAAAGTGACCCATCATTCTTTCCTGTTCGCAGTTTTTCTGTGGAGCAATGAAGAAAATCTGCAGTAGATACCTGTCTGGAGCAAATCACTTTCATTCTTAAGTATTTATTGTCTGGCATGAAAATAAATATTGGGGCTTACATTCATTTTATAATGGCAAGTGTGTTTAGTTTGAGACAGGCTGCTCTGCAGGGTTAAGTTCCTTTTAATTGCTTTAAAGAAGGATGGGATAGTTGTGAAGACAGGCTAAATATTTTTTTTAAGTTGAAAATCCAACATTGTTTTCTTCAGGATTAAAAAGAAATGTAAGATTTTAATGCTGACACAGAGAGAAGGTTTTTCTGGTTTGTTTATAGCATACATAGCTAACATTTTTGTAATAAATACCCAGAGGTGTAAAAGAACACTGTAAATCTTGAAATTCCTGAATGTATGTGCTCTAAGTTGTTTTGCTGCATGAAATCACACGTAGGAAAGTGAAATACTGGACTTAAATCCCACTCTTGTTTCCCCTTGTTTCTGCAGAGTTCTGAACACTAGCAGCTTGCTCTGTGACTGCCAGTTGAAATGGCTGCCGCAGTGGCTCGCAGGCAGCCGTTTGCAGCAGGCTGTGAATGTGAGCTGTGCACATCCCGAATGGTTAGCGGGACAAAGCCTTCTCAGCGTGGACCCTGATGACTTTGTCTGTGGTTTGTATTTGTAATGACTTCTGATGAAAAAGCATGGTAACATAAATCTGTGCAGGTACCTTTCTGAAATCAGGCTGTAGCACTGCTGGAGGTGCTTGCTCTTGGCCATGACACACATGTGCTGCTGCACACATCACTGGGTCTGCTTCGGAGCTTGGGATGTAATCCTGTTTCTCTTTGCTCTGTTTCGTTGTGTTTGAGCACTGGAGCTAACCCGAGGGAGTAATTCTGTTAGATGGCATTGTTTATAATTTAGATTACTGTTACAAAACTGATTATGTGTTCGTTCTCCCTGCTTATAAATGTCTTTAGCTTTGGAAGGGCTGCTTGACGCTTCCACATCGGTCCTTGTGCGTACCAGCCAGACCAGAGTAGTTAATATTCTGCCACGTTTTCTGATGCTCCTGATCTGTAATGTGTATCTGATCTCTGCCACCACAGTTTCAGACGTAAGTCTGTTTATTTTTGTAACTGAACTGTGAGGTGGAAAACTGAGAGACTCTTTGCCCGGAGTCATGTGTGAAGTCTGTGACAGACCTGGAAATAGTCAGGTGTTTCGTTTTCCAGGTGAGCCATCTGATAAGTGTTACTTGTGTGTACACAATTCTTTCATTCTTTTGGTGGTAAAAGCTAAAATAGTCATCATGTAGGTGCAAGCCTACATATCACCACCGTGGTGCCTGACACTGGATACGGTGTGTGCCTGGGAGAATCTTTGCTGGAGTAACAAGTATTGAAATAACTCTCACTGAGTGGGGTGAGATAGTGAACTGCCAGTTTGCTATGCTTTGTATTCGTAGAACTTTGAAAGGCTCTTCAAGATACTTAAACTATCTGAAAATAAGTCTCAGTCTTTTGTAAAATAGCCTGGCTCTTCAGCTGAGCATGGCTTTTTGTGGGATCTAAATATAACAAGTTCCAGACCTTGCACAAAACACTGGGCGCTGCTGAAGGCCATGCTTCTACACTGATGGTTCTCAATGCTTTTTCTGCCTCTGTGTGGTTCTAATCTTCTTCCACAGCTTGATTTCCAACTGAAAACAGCTGAATGTGTGCACCTCAAGAGGACATCTGTTCCCAAAGCTTGCTTTCTGCTTACATTGTCCTTTGAGTGAGTTTTCTTGCAATATTAATTGCAAGTTGAAGAAGCAAGTAACTTACTATGGTGCTTTTGCTTTCAGATAATTTCCCTAAACCGCAGATAAGAGTGCACCCTGAGACCACGACGGCTCTGCGAGGCATGAACGTGACTCTGACTTGCATTGCTGTGAGCAGCAGTGATTCACCCATGTCCACTGCCTGGCGTAAAGACAGTGAATTATTGTGTGACGCAGAGGTTGAGAATTTTGCCCGATACCAGCAGCAAAGTGGCGAGGTGGTCGAGTATACCACTGTCCTGCACCTTTTCAATGTGAATTTCACTGATGAAGGGAAGTATCAGTGCATCGTCACCAATCACTTCGGCTCCAATTATTCCAACAAAGCCAAGCTGACTGTCAATGGTAAGAAACAGTTTTAACCTAAAGTTTTATTTAAATAGCTACAAGCCTGATTTTCACTGGAGCTGGCCCAAAATAGTCTTGTAAGACTGTCTCACTGGTATGTGGACGTATCAAACCTGTTTATACAGCGGGAAAGAAGTTGGTTTTGTTTTGTTTTGTTTTTTCCTGGGTGAAAGCCTTCTGTTCACTTTTCAAAAGGGACAGATATCTCGCATGCTTTCATTATAACACAATTAATTGTTCCTATAGTTAAATTGAGGTAGAAGTCTCTTAAACTCAAAGCTCCCTCTGCTGTCTCTTCAGAACTACGCACCTTTCCCGTGTGTTTGTAAAGCTAGAGAAGACTCAACTGAAAATAACTGGTGGAACTCGAAACAAACTCTGAAATATCAATTATGAAGTCCTTTGGTTTTAGCCATAATGGTTCTATTTATTTTGTCTTGAGGGAAGAGAGAGGTAAGACGAGAGTGTTCACATCAGTTAGTGGACCACTGATCTCCGTTGTATCTGAGAGCAGAGGTGCTTGTCCAGACTTGGTAATGCAGACTTGAACTGGTGAGATGGATGTCACCTTCCCTGTTACCAGGGAAGAAAAAGTGTGACAGAGGGCTTATGAAGAAGGCTAAACCTTTTTTCTGTCTTTTCCCCGTGAGAAATGTTGTCCTTCAGATTATCTTAAGTGAACACTGTAGATACTTAGGTATTTAAATTTGGAGGACAGACTCTTAGAAATGACTGCTGAAAACTTGCACAGTTCTTCAGAAGAATCTCCCCCTTTCTCTGGGGAAGACTACAGGTATGTTTCAGATTTGTTTGTTTTCGGATATTCTCTGTGCTGTGGCGCTTTTGCTGCTTTTTCCCTGTAACTGAAAATACTGAAACATCTTCTCCTTTGATCCAGAGCTACCTTCTTTCCTGAAGACCCCCATGGATCTCACTATCCGCACTGGGGCGATGGCGCGACTGGAGTGTGCTGCGGAGGGCCACCCTACTCCGCAGATCTCCTGGCAGAAAGATGGTGGCACAGACTTCCCTGCTGCAAGAGAGAGGAGGATGCACGTCATGCCTGAGGATGACGTGTTCTTTATTGCAAATGTGAAAATAGAAGACATGGGAATCTACAGCTGTATGGCACAGAACACTGCAGGTGGCTTGTCAGCGAACGCCACGCTGACCGTGTTAGGTGAGCGGTGCGCTAGTCTGTGTTTGACATGGATCACTTCAGCTCTGCAGTGCTAGTGTAGCTTATCTGTAAGGAGCAAGCTTAAGTCTGAATGAATGAAGTTAAAATATAAAGAACATGGTTTCCGTTTCCTCTAGCGGTAGATGTTATTCTGCAGTGAGGAACGAGAAAAGACTTTCTTCCCCCACGGCTTCCCCACCCCCTCTCCCCCGAATTTACATTTACGGCTGCTCCCTCTGGAACAGTGTCTCTAACTGCTTTGCGTGGTTTGGGGCATTTGAGTGCAGCACTTGACGTGATTTTTGAACAGTGAAGCTTCAGAAGCTAAGCTACAGTGCTGACCAGTGAAGTTAGTATGGCCTTTGCAGGAGAGAGCTGGGAGGCGTATCTCAATCCAGCGGTGTAGACTGGATAGATAATTTGTGTTGTCTTATGACAAATTTAGTTGCAGGTAACATGAACTATGCTGAGTAATCATGGAAGGACAGTTCCTTCTAGAGTGCAGTATTTTTTAAAGACACTGACTTTTAACATTATGATTATACGCAAATTTAGAATTGGAATACATAAAGCAGTGATCCGTAGAAGAGCTGAACTCACAGGATTTCCTGAATCTTGTGTTTCATCGCTCAAATTTACATTCAGGTTGTAAGATCAAAGTTTTAAATACCAGGTAGTAGACACTGGTGTTGCACAATGAAGTTATCTGACAATTTTTATTTTTTTTTTCCTCCGCTGTCACAGAAACTCCTTCCTTCGTTAGGCCCCTGGAAGACAGAACAGTAACGCGAGGTGAAACGGCTGTCTTGCAGTGCATAGCTGGGGGCAGTCCTGCCCCTCGCCTCAACTGGACTAAAGACGATGGCCCGCTGACAGTCACAGAACGGCATTTTTTTGCTGCGGCCAATCAGCTTCTTATCATCGTGGATGCTGGGCTGGAGGATGCTGGGAAGTACACGTGCATTATGTCCAACACACTGGGCACCGAGCGTGGCCATATTTACCTAAATGTCCTGGCTTCCCCAAATTGTGATTCTTCCCAGAGCGGCATTGTGCACGAGGAGGACGGCTGGACAACAGTAGGCATTGTGATTATTGTTGTGGTGTGCTGCGTGGTGGGAACGTCCCTGGTGTGGGTTATCGTGATCTACCACATGAGAAGGAAGAGTGAAGATTACAGCATCACTAACACAGGTAAAGTGCAAAAGCAACAGTCTTCAGCCCTGGCTTTGATCCAAAACTCTTGTTAAGAGCGGTAGAATTTCTGGATTTGTTAGAGATGAATAAGATTGCAGAACTAAGACCGTAGGAAAAAAAGATAACTACATGTGAGTTGGAATTCTGGATTACATTTTTGTTAATGTAGGTAACGGTGTTAGTACTACCTTGAGATCTTCACACTTAGCTGGTGATGTCATCAATGTTAATTCTGCCTTGCAGAGGAGATGAACCTACCTGCCGACATTCCCAGCTATCTGTCCTCCCAGGGAACCCTGTCAGAGCCTCAGGAAGGCTACAGTAACTCAGAGGCAGGAAGCCATCAGCAGCTTATGCCTTCAGCTGGTAGCTACGTGCATAAAGGCACAGACGGTAAGCAAAGCCCTCACGTGTGTTGCCTGTGTTTCAGCAGGATGCCGGTGCGTGGTGCAGTGCTCGTAGCTGGCAGCGGTATTGCACAGTGCGGGTGGTACTGCGCGTTGACACCAACGGTGACTTCTAGAGAAGTATTCAAGTTGGTCCTAAAATTTCCATTGATCATTCTGAGTTTGAGACATCTCCTGTTTTTCTTCTAGTGCTTGTTTATGTTCTGCTGTTAAGGCTTCTGTGTTCCATGCGTGTCCTTTAATCTTTGGTCCAGCAATGCCTGGGCTCATGTGCGCCATGAGTGCCTTTGCATGTAGATGTCATGACTGCTGTCCTCCAGCTGCCAGAGTAGTACAGTTCCCTCCAGAGGCTCTTTGCTTCAGAGTGGGAATGCCATTAAAGAATCCCTAGGTTAAATGTCAAGGTAGATTTTTTTATGCCATTTCTTTCCTTTGGCATTTCAAGAGTCCAGGCAATCGAGGTGGAAATAAAGTTCACTTGGAAGGTGACTTGCTGTACTTTGTCCTTAGCAAAAAATTACTGCCTCTGCCAGACATATAGTCCGCTTGCTACAGTCGTAACTGACGGGTCTGCACTGTTCCCTGCCTTGTTTGAATGCTTTTCAGGGCATTTGTGTCGTTGAGTCTGTAGAGATGCTGTTTTTACCATCCAGTCCTTAGGCTGGCTTTCAAAAGTGGTCCTCCAGTATAAGTTTTTCCCATCTGTCCTATGATCCATTCCCGCTAGTCTGTAGTCCTACAACACTAGAGCCTGTATCAGGAAGGAGCTGAGAAGCAGCTTGTCTCAGTGACCACTGTGTCACCTGGTTTGAGGTGCGTGGGCGTGCCGGGTACGAGCCTGGTACAAGAGCATTAGCCGATGTGGATAGGTGTCCTGGTTTGATTCCAGGGCTCTTTCAGCCTGCTGCCCAAACTGGCTGGACCTGCATGGAACCCTTTTGCCCTTGAAACAGGAGAGCAAACGTGAGATCGCTCTTGCTTGTGTCCGTGGTTTTCCCCTGGTCAGCCTCGGAAGGGCAGTGCTGTTGGGAATTTGGGTGGTGGTGAACCTAGAGCATTCCCAGTAAACAGCCAGGGTGAGTGCTCTGCGGCCACGTTAACTCCATAACGGCCCTTCCAGCTGTGCTGCTGTAATACACGATCGTGCTGAGACATGAAAGAGTCTGTGGAAATCAAGCGTCCTTATCCCCTTTGAGAGTATTTAATTTTTCCCTCTCGTTTCTCAGGTGGCACAGCGCCATTGGTGATCTGCTCAGACTGTTACGACAACGCAAACATCTACTCCAGGACGCGAGAGTACTGTCCCTATGCCTACATCGCAGAAGAGGACCCCCTGGATCAAACTCTCCCTAATCTGATGGTGCAGATGCCTAAGGAAACATACACAGCACGCACCCAGCATGAAACCAGTACTCTTGACAATCTCTTGGCAGACAGAGACGTGCCTGTCTTCCTTACCAACCATGACAAAATAAGTGAAAAGAAAATACCTCCCCAGCAGATTAGTGGTGAGTGTCCACTTTTCCTTTTGTTGCTTTGTCCCTGGTAACTCTGCCTTCCTTGTGCTGCCCTTCGCTGTTGATACACAGCTGATTCTTCAAGTGACCATAGTTTGTGGAGTAACTCATCTGTGTGTTGTGTGTTAACCACCGTTCTCAGAACTAGCCCTCAGTTTGCAGCCAGTACCCAAGAGTTGAAGCGGATGATGTTGAAAAGATGGTATTTCTTAATCTGCGGTTCATCTCCTAAAGTTTGTGGAGTGTGGTCCTTTGCATGTCCTTCAAGGACATCTATTAGGCAGGAGTTACAGCTTCGCATAGGAAGCTCAAGAAGCCCTTCTGTTTGAGCTGGCCTGAGTTTCAAAGAATTCCAAAAGTATTTTTTTTTTTCCCCGTAAATTGATGGGTTTTATGTGGACTGTCTTGCAGGTAGCCGTTTTAAAAATTCACACTGAAACTGTGTATTGTTTCTGGTTACTGTAACAGATCGATGAAACAGGAGAGCATCCAGTAAAATATGCTCTCAAAACCAGAGAAAATAACCTCAGGAAGACTGTTATTGCACAACTCAAATCTGGCTAAAATTTTAGTGCCTTTATCATGAACTCACTCCTGTTCATCTTCTAATTTTTCTTCCTCAGAACCCTTTCAGCTTCCTTTATGGGGAGTAAACAAAGACCTCGCGCGCTCTCACTCACACTTTCTGCATCAGCAGTCAGCCCGTGAGACCCCACGACCTCTTCGAAACGAGGGCATTATTGACAGTGACCGGGAACAAGCTGCTTCGCCCAGACCTTGCCACAGGTTACGTGAACATAACTTTGATTTTAATAGGACACGGAACATTCATGACTATAGCGAAACCACGTAAGGCACTCAAATGAAGTCGTGAAAGCAGATCCATATCAACTGACTTTTTGTATTTACTACCTCAGGATTAACCCCAAGGCCAAAGATGCTTGTGTACGCGTGTCTGCAATGACGGGCTGACTAAAGAGGGTCAGGCTCCCTGGGAGGAGGTGGCACATGCCCTTTTCTGTAGATTTCTGCGTGCTGGAAAATGGCAATGTGCAACAGAACACATGGATGTTAGTGATGTCCCCAAAAATAGCATGAAAACATGGATTTTCTGACGTTGGAAGCAGCCTTTGTGTCGGTGCATGCTTTGAAAATCTCTGAAGAATGCATAGCTATTTCACACTGCATTGTCTGCTTGAAAACAAATGTTCAGGGCCTCCTCACAGAATTCCCCAGTAACTGTAAGCGTAAAACTCTTGGCCAGCTTTTTGTTCCTTAGACAGCTGGCAGGCGTCTGTCACCAGTCTAACTTTGGGGCTTGTTTTCTCCTATGAATAATGGACTCTAGTTGTAAATAAATTTGCATTTATAAATATTTTGTATACGCTAAGCATATAAATGTGTTGCCTGTAATGTAAATATATTTTTTATTATGCCAAAGTATGTATCATACTGTTAGTCCTGACAGCTGCGTATCAAGCCATATGGAGAGGATTTTTGGTGGACTGAGAGCTTGTTTCTGAGGGGACAGAGCTGTCTTTGTTTTGGAAAGAAGTGCATTTACTATAGGTACGTGGTGAAACTGTGATATTGATGAATTTCCTCGTTACGTGCAGCTCTGTGTGCATTCAGCCTGGTCGACCTGCCTGCAAGCCGATCCGTTTCATGGCGTTAGCAGAATCCCAAGTTTGACCCATTTACGCGTTGAGTCCTTCTGTCTCTGTATTGGGCACCCGTTTTGTGCAGTAGAGCGTAAAGCGCAGCAGACCCTGCATCCAGAAGTGGTGTTAGCCTGTGTTCCAGGCTTTAGTGTCCGGCTTCCCAGAGGTTCTTGAAAATGGCAGACCAAAAGAGCGGTACACAAAACGTTTCCTTCTGGCCATCTGGTCAGATAGCTATGAGCTGGGAGTTTTGAGTAGCTTGTTTCAGAAGTCTGTCTAAGCTTTTATCTTTAAAAAAAGCCTTTGTAGTGTGTATGTTGCAGAGAGGTCTCTGTGTATTTTTTCCTCGCTGACAGTTGAATGAACTTTAAAAAAGAATGATGTGATGAAAAGCATTGGATAAATTGGGAGATCATTTGATAAATTCTCAGTGAACTATACTGCGGACTGTCTGTTTGCTCTGCACAGCCAAGAGGCATATGTAGTTTAAAGCGCTTGTGTTCTTTCTGTCATAAAGTATCAGGCAAAATTGTTGCCCTCTTGAACTCTCTAGTAGTTCCCTAGACCTCAGCATGACCAAAATGTTTAATATTTGACAGGTGAGAAATGAAACAATATGCAGGGAACCACTCAGTGTTGAAAATCCAGTACTTGCTAAAACAGAGGAAGCGCAAACTTCATGAGTTAGTGGAATGTGCCTGACAGAATTAGGAGGAAGAACGTTATAAAGACTTCCTGAGAAGTTCTTTCTCCTGGGAAAATGCACCTTTGTGTAGGGAGGGTTAGAGACTGTCGTAGTTCAGCCCCCCCTCACTAAACAAAACCACGACAGAGACTCATCAGTGATGGGCTTTCAGCAAGTGTGGTGTGCTCAGTGCTAGAGTGCTTCAACATTAGGCTGTATACTCACACCTGAAGAGCAAGGGGCTTTCTCACCAGTCACTGCATTTTTTGTAGCTGTAGGAGATGAGCTAAATGAAAACAGCTGCGTGGTGTATTTTTATAGAGACAGAAAAACCTTTCTGGAGCAGCCCAAGAGAGGTATGCAGGACTTCCCCTTGATCCGTTCCTAGATAGAGGGGTGTGTGGCTGGAGTATCAGATGCAGTCATGCAGAATCACAGCTGAAACTTCTGAGACCGTGGATTATTTGAGTAAATGAGTGAGGAAGTGCTGGGAATAATTATTATTTTCCCACAGCTCTTTTGGCATGAATAATAGTTAGATCTATGCAAATGAGCAAATATTATCAAGGCCTCTTAACCTGCTCTCAAAGCTAACTGTGGTTGCTTTGATGGCCAGCAGCTGTAGTAGTAAGAGGATCCAACTGTCCTTGACCTTTGCACAGAGAGAAACACAGGTGTGTTAAACTCTTTTTGGGCTCTGACACGTGAAATGTTTCAATAACGTATGTGCTAAAAGAAGAACCATAAGTTCATTCCTTTCTGGCTTTATTTCCTCCAGGCTTTTCCTTTCCAGACAGCATTTATGACATGGTGCTTATTTTCAGGCCAAAGTCGTTGCAGGAACCCAGTACTGTCAGTTTAAATGCAGATGAGAAGGGGCAGATCATAAAACTGCAGCAGCAGCAAAGCCTCCTCCTTTTAGGGCTGCTTGCCGCTCTCCGCAGAAACGCGGGCAGGCTGCTGTGGCACGGTGCTGCTTGGCGTGTGCAGAGCTGCGATTTCCCGCTAGCGGGAAGATAGCACCCCTGCTGCTGCTCTGTCTCTCATCACATTTGGCAAAAGCTTACTACTTTTTCTTTCATGCCCCTTTCTTGTGGAGTTGAGCTACTACAGATCTGTCACAGTACAGCTGCTGAGGTCAGACCTTGGGTGTGCGTTGGGCACAGCTCCCCAGTGAGACTGAAATCCCTTCAGGTACGTACAATGTGCCTGGCCAGGACCAAGACTTTAAAATTAATGCTGTCTGCACCAGAACAAACTGAAGTGCTGGCTCTTGAAGCCGTGTAGGAGCTAAAGCTGCACTCACTTCTGTGAGATGCTGGCCTGTAGAAGCTGCCGTTACAAATCAGGACATCTGCATCCTTCCGTGAGCAGTGGTATCTCTTTGAAGTCCAAAAGCTGGTTGTAAATAGCTGAAGCTTGTAAGCAGGTGAACGCCTTGCTGTGCTTCATTAGCATTGTGAAAAAATTCCTAGGCAGACTTGCAGAAAAAATCAGGTCTCTCTTCTTTCCCCTTTCCTCCAGGAGGTGCAGATGGGACAGAGTGGCCGTTCTGTTTCCAGTAAACACAAACAGTTTGTTCAATCAATGCCAAAGTACGAACAATACAGGAACTGGGGGTTCATAAGCCAAGCTGCTTTGTTCCCTGTTGCTATTTCCTAGTGTCTATTTATATTTTTTCACATAAGAATGTATATTTTGTATAGCATGTGTAATATATGTTTGTCTATTGTAATATACCTTCATTCAATAAAAAGCTATATACCTTGAACATCCAGTTCAACGTTGTTAGTCTGCAGATTAAGTATTTCCTTTTGCTCTATGATATTTAGTTGTCATAGGGGAAAACAAACAGTGAACTTTGCTGTCTGGACAGCTTCCTGGGCCACTGGCTCCAGGTGCCCCTGCTTGCGCACAGCATTGGACAAGGTGGCCTCTGGAGGTCCCTTCCAGCCTCCCCCCGTTCTCTGATCCTGTGATTCTCATTGCGGTTTTCCGATAGGAAACACCCTGTACCCTTTTTGGAAAATGGGTGGGTGCCTCTCCCACCGTGCTGTGACTCCGGGCCAGGAGACTCGCAGATCACTGTGCTCACATGCTGTCCTCCTGCTGCTTGCATCCTCTGAAGTACCAGGGAGATTTTCTTTCTGGCAACAGACCGTCAGCATAAGCGAGTTGATGAGAGCATGCCCACACATTCCTGCTGTGGGAGGGAGAGGTGCATGCCCCTACCAGCCACCATCCCTTCTAAAAGCCAGCGTAAGTTTTGTTTATTCCCTTGAGTAATTTACTCTGTTGCTATCACTGCATTCTTGTGCTGGTTCACGTTCTGGTAACTAATCACCTTTGCTCTCCCGTGCTGTTTTGTGTGCTTCACCGTTTCACCTGTTCACCGCTCTCAGCACCGTGTCGTTTTTCCCAAGTTAACCCGAGCTCCTGGAGCTGCCTCATCCTCTGTTCCTGCTAACAAGTGAAGTTTGCATCCGAGGAAAGCGTTTACAAGAGCTGGGCGTATGCGCGGGCTGACATGTGAGAGTTAGTCACTCGCCTCGGCGTGCTGCTGCTGATGGAGCATGGCACACGACAGCCCCCGGCGCAGGGCTTTCCTCTCCCAGCCGCAGCAGCCGGGGCTGCCCAGGGGACCAGTCTGGCACAGAGCGTCCCCAGATGCGGCTCCCGGGAGCGCCGGCCAGCCTGCGCAGAGGCTCCTGCCTTGCCGACAGCTGTTGGAGCAGGCTCTGCGGCGGAGGCCGGGGCAGCCACTGGCAGCCTCTCCTTGGGTCGCTGCCCGGTTTTCTGTGGAGCGTGTGACGCGTTTGGCAGCGCTGCCCAGTTCCTTGCGGCCTGTGTCTGCTCCCGCGCGCAGGGGAGCGTGTCCTGTCCGTCGGACCCACGCTGAAACATCCAAAAAGCGAAGTCGGGCTGTAAGCCAATGTCATTTCTTCTGTTATCTCCATTCATAGCAAGAGTTACAGCGCCGCCCTTCCTCTGCGTGCGGGCTCTTCTGCGTTCACGCAGATGCCTGCGCTCATGTCGGTGCCTGGGCTCAAGCTGCACCTGGCTGGGCAGGGGACAGCAGGGCTGCCTGCCACCTCCAGCCGGCTCAGGAGGCTCCCCTCGTATTTGTAAACTGTGTTGGGGTTTCCCAGGAGAACCGGAGCCGAAGCATTCCCAAGATCTTGGCTTTTTGCATGCTCTTATGTATTTTCAAGCCACTGCAATCGCAGGGGGCTGGCCTCGGTGATACGAGCCTGCCCCACAAGCCTTGATTTATGCAGGAGCACGAGTGAAACCCCACCCCGGCCTGCGATCGTCTCAACAAGATGCTCAGGAAAAACCAGCTGTTGCCTTCCCTGGTAAGTTCGGCTCTCCCTGGTTCATTATGTACATCTCAGCCCCGGCAGTGTCAGAGAACCAACAGCTACTGGAGATAAGATCATGAATAGTTAATGTTCTCAGTTACCCAAGCATATTTAAAAATTAACGCTGAAGCCTGGTGCTGATGAGATTAAAAAAACTGGGTCATCAAAGAGAGGAAAAAACAGAAAACAACTGCATCTACCCTCGGGCTTCACTAATGACTGAGTTCTCGTGGAAAATCCTATCCCTTCCTTGCTTTAATCCTTCCGTGGTTCAAAATACTGGGTACTTCATTAAACCACCTTCCCTCCCCCTGCCAGGTTCTCCTCTCCTCCTCCCTCCCGCAGGAGGTCGTGGCCCTTTCAGATGAGTCTCCAGGCTCAGGAGTGATGGCACCGGTCGGTGCCGTGAGCGCCTGCGCCACGCGTGTCCCCGGAGCCTGGGCACCGCGGAGCAACGGAGCCGATGGGCGCAGTGGTGTGACGGCTTTGGTGACCCAGCGTGGCGGCCAGGGTGTGTGTCCCAGGGAGGTGGCCGAGGACCGGCGGGGTGCAGCCCTCCGAGCTGCTGCGGCCCTGGTGACACGCTCCCGCTCTGTCCCTGGGTCCCTCCAGGCTCCCGCTTGGAAAGGTCACCTCATCTCCTCGTGGGGTGACGGCTTCGCCTTCTGCCAAATCAAGCCCAGCGTTTCAAATCCTTCAGGGTATGTGCTTAACAGGGGAATACGTAAATACCTGAGATGAAAAGAGAAGATAATCCTTCAGTCTGCGGGAGCCCCAGCCTCAGCGGGACTTTGGCAGGGCAGGCTCGGGTGCCAAGGCAGCCACAGCTCCTGCCTGCACCAGGAGCCGTCCTCGGGGGCTGCTCCGCACACGTAGGAAGCTGGAAGAGACACGTAGGGTCTTTTTACAGAATGAAACTAGGCACTCGTAGGCAGACAAGGGCGTAGGGAACAAGTAAACTCTAAATCCTGATTTTTATGGCTTTTGCTCTAAAGTAGCTAACTGTGCAAACCAGCGGCAGGGAGCTGGGTTGTGTCACCCTGGCCAGACGTCGCGTGGGAGAACGTGGGAGCGCTGGGTCCCGACGGCATGGACCACGCACGGGTGTCTGCCGGGACGGGCGGCACCGAGCATGCAAACACCGTGACTGCTTCCCTGTGGATCCCATCGTCAGGTGAGCGAAGGTGGTTGGCTCCCGCTGTGCGTCCGCCTGCATGCTGGAGGTGAGGTTTCCACCGCACTTTCGGAGGGTGGCTGAGCTCCCACCCTCCAGGTTCTGGGCGCAGAGGGAGGAGGGGAGCAGCCCCCAGGAGACCCAGCACACACTGGGCAGAGCTGGGACTGAGGTTGGGGGCAGCCCTGGGCTCCCACCACCGCTGGGGCTGCCCCCGGGTTTCCCTTCCCGTGTCCGACCCGGCTGCTCCTGGGTCTGCTCGTCCTCGCTGCACCGAGCCAGTTGGGATAGGGAACGGGACGAAGCGCAGCACGGCAGAGGAGGCAGCCTGTCCATTAACCGAAGGCCTGGGCCGCAGGCCCGCATCGGGGTTCCTATTTGCGGGAAATGGAGCGCTATTAAGGCTGCTGCTTATCTCATTTTCTCCCAACGCGACGCTATCGACCTGCTGTGCGGAGGCCGTACGCTGGTTACGCTGTGAGCATTCACCGACGGGCCCTGACGGCCGCTGTGCCTGGCCGCGTGCCGGGGGAGCCGCTGCTGCCACGGGGTCACCCTGCCCGGCTTCCCCTTTCTGCTGGTAACGTTTCACACCGGGGTTCATCCTGCGAGCTGGCAGCGGCCTCGTCCCGCTGAGGGGAAGCAGCCGCAGCCCGTCCCAGGGGAGCAGGGGTGGGAGAGCCTTCCCAGCCCCTCGGGACCGAGCCGTGGTGCAGAGCGGGACCCTGGCACTGCGCTGGGCCGGGGGCTGCTCCTGTTCAGTGCACGTTGGCGGTGCTGCGGCCACTGAGCTGGCACCGACCCCCGCCGCCCGCGTTTCCCATCACCCGGCCTTGCTGCTCGGGCCGCTCTGGGGAGCTCTCCCCCCGCGTGAGCACGAGTCCAGGCGCCCGAGCCGCGGGACGTGGGGTTCAGCAACCAGCAGCTTTCCGTGGCCAGCGGGGCCCCGCTCCGTGCCCGGGCTGGGGGGTCCACGTGCGGCGGGTGACAGCGGCACGAGGCAGAGCTGGGCCGAGGGAAGGGTTAAAGCGCCATCCCAGAGCCATGCCGCACGGATCGGGGCTCTGCTCTCTCTTGGCAAAAGCAGATTTTCTCCAAATGAGATCCTCTTGCGCGTAGCACAGGGGATAACTGCTCCGCTCACCACTCTGTGGGTTCGATTTCACGTTAGGTTTAATGTCTCTGCTGAAGACTCGTATGTGTAATTCACTCTGGCGTTTAGAGAAATCTCCCACGTCCTTGCTCGGATTCATTGCTGATAGCATTTCGCCTGATGCTGGCTGTTGCGGGCGCATCCATCGAACGGGGGCTGTGATTTGTGACTCGCCAGAGGGGATTTCAGGATGCAGAAATAAATGTGCCCCACTCAATTAACAGCTAATGGCCTGCTGAGAGCGTCCCTGGCAGCGCGTTTGGCTTCGGAAAGGGCTGGCTGAGCAGCGTGAGGAGCTGTTCTGCAGAGCAGGACGGATCCCTTTCTGACAAATTTTAATTAACTTAAAACAAATGCACAGGAAAGGGCCAGCCATTAGCTGCCTTTGCTTCCCGAGACTCATCCCTGCTAATTAAGCAGTGTGTCAGTGCAAGTGACCTACAGATAGCACAGCACCCGATTTGCATTTAAATTAAAAAACATATTTTTAAAATAAAAGTTTCATTAAGCCCTGTTTGTTTGTCTTTCCAGGCATTCGCATAATCAACGCCTTCACAGGTTTTTGTTGACCGGCTTTTGGACCAGCAGCGGCTCTGGGGGTCCGGGTGGCACGGGCAGGCGCAGGCCCTCGCTGCCCTCGGATGCTCGGGCACGGCCGGATACGGAGCAGTTGTTTTGCGCGGATCCTCCACTGCTGCGCGACGAGATGAGCTCTGCCGACTGCAGCCCCGGCGTCCCCATCCGAGCTGCTTGTCCTCAGGAAGGTGCTTCTGAGGTGAGGGGCTTTCAGTGCCCTTTCAAGCGGGACGTCGCTTTTCTGGCCGGTGTTTTTCCTCCCTGCGCCGTCGTTGCCTCCAGGGAGCAGCCGCAGCCGCGGAGGCCTGCGGTTCCCTTATGGTGCCTGCGCTGGGGCTGCGCCGGTGATTTTATGGGGAGGTTTTCCCTCTGCCGCTCCCCAAACACAGCACCTTGGCCGCCGCTGCGATAGTCACGAGCCGGTGGTGTAACGGGTGTCACGGCCCCGCAGTGATTTCACTGAGCCGAGCGCCTGCAGCGGGAGCAAGCAGCTCCCAGCCCACGAGAGAAGAGCCTGCATCCGTTCCGCAGAGCGGCGGCGTCCGCAGGGGCCCGGCCGCGGCGGGGCCGAGGGCTTTGCGCGGCTCTTCGCCTGGCGCACGCACCGGCTCGCAGGCAGGGACGGGATGAGGCCCTCGGACGGGCGGCGGGACACGCTGTTTGTGCGTGGCTTTGTGGTGCCATTCCTGGGGAGAAGTGTTGGGGTAGGGGTGTCACAGCGTCCCCGCAGAGCCTCGCGCCCGGCCCTCCCCCTGCAGCCCCCTGCGCGCCGTGGGGCAGCGCAGCCCAGCCGCTGCCGCACCGACCCCCATCCCGAGCGCTGCGCAGCTGCCAGCGCTGCCTGCTGAGACGCGTCCCCTCTTCCCCGGTGTCGGCAGCGCCGTCCCCAGGGGTTGGCAGTCCCCACTCTGCTGCAGGTGCCCCGGGACCGCTGCGCTGCACCTGCATCCCTGCTGCGAGCTGCTGGGCCCCGGAGCTCGTGTCGCTGAACTGGCACAGCCTCGTGGAGCCTGGCTCCGCTGGACGCCTTTCCTCTGTCGTCACCCTCGGATGTCCTCTGGCTCATTTTCATAGCGACTGACGCAAAAGCGCCATCCCCCTCTGCAGCCGGCCTGGGCGACAGGTCCGCCCTCCGCAGCAGCCGCAGCACGCGGGGCCGTGGTGCGCAGCTCACCGTGCACGGTGCAGATCAGCAGGCATGCAACGCCGCATCCTGCTGCGTCCGTGATGGACATGCCGTGCTCCGTGCCTGCCCTGCGACGGTGCTCCCTGCCCCGGGCTCCGCAGCCGTGGGGCCGGCGCGTTGCCGAGCCGGCTGTGGTGACTCGGGGGTCTCTGCTGGGTTGGTGCTGTGATGGGTCCCCTCGTCCTCCCTGTCCCCGGCCCCGGTTTCTCCTGCCCCAGCCCAAAGCTGAGCTGCTGCGGTGGCTGCGTCCCACCACGGGCAGTGGCACCTGGCTGCCCACCACGCTCCTGTCCTCTCTTTCCTGCCCTTCGCTCCTCTGCTGGGGCCTGACAGCTTGGATTTCCCTTTCCTGGTTGGAGGGCAGGAGGTTTTTGACAGCTGCCTTTGCCGTTACTCTTCCCTCAGCGCTGTTGTTGTTTTGTGTTGCTGTCAAATTGCATCTTGTTGAAGTTCTTCCCCTCCTGTCAGTGGCAGACGAGGAGCGCGAAGGGCTGTGTGATCTCCCGGCTCTGTCTGGGGAAATTGCCTTTTAGCATTGATAAGGCAGCGCTGCCTTTGGAGGATGCGCCTCTGCCACGTGCCGAAGTGGGAGAGCAGCGCCCTTGGTCCAGCGGCTGCTCCCAGGGATGTCAACGCGCCCCTGGCCAGGGGGCAAGGGGTCCAGAGAGCCAAGGGCTGCCGGGCGAGGCGGGCACTGAGGCCGGGATGCTTTCGGTGGGCACCTCTCCCAGGGGGCTGCCTGCCGCGGGAAACGGGCTGGTCCTGCCTGGAGCATCCCAGCGGCTCCTCCGCACCTCGGAGGGGAGCAGGTCACCCCCCTCCTGGCCCTGCGCTCGCTCCCAGTGCAGGTCGGTGGCGTGGTGCCTGCAGGCGCGTGCCCACCTGGGCTCAGAGAGGAGCCCTGCGAGGACCGGGCACCAGGCAGGGCAACGCGCCGGCCTGGCCCCTCTGGGCTGGGGCTGCCGCGAGCACCAGGGCGGCCGTGCGCGTCGGTGGCCGTGCTCCCGCCCCATGCAACCCCCTGGGGTCCCGGCGAGGTGCCCGGGGGAAAGAAATCCAGGTCATCGCAAACCTCTCGCTCTGAACATTAAATATTTACCGGTGTTTATGGCACGTTCCAGCTCCCGGCTGCAGAGGAGGGGCAGCGATGCCCAGAGCAGCATGCGTGCGCACGTGTCCGCGAGCGAAGGCGCAGGTGTGACGGAGGCGGCAACGCGCCCCACGGCTATTTTGGAGCCAGGCGCGGATGTCCTTCGCCCACGTGCCCGTAGCTCTGCTGCCCCGTTCAGAGGGTCCCGGCCATGCTGAGGTTTGCCCCTGCCCAAAAGTAGCACTGGTTAATGCTGGTTAACGCTGGTTAGTGCTGCTTAGTGCTGATTAACGGCCCAGTGGAGTGACTGGTCCTGGGAGCTGGCGATGGAGGAGCAGGGTGGGGGATGCTGGCCAAGAACGGAAGGCAGGGAGAGGACCCGAGTCCTCCGAGAGCCGATATCCCATTTCCAGGGTGCATCTTGATCTGCCGAGCTCCGGTTACGCTCCGCTCTGCGAACAGACTGACACTTCCCACGGCTTGCTAAAAATTCCTTGGCACCAGAGCGCCTTCTCCGGCTTCGTTCAGCTGGAGGGAGCTGCTTCTGCCCACAGAGCGCCATGCAGACCGGGCGCTTCTCGGGAGCCGCAGGACTGGCCGGAGGAGCAGCGCACACCCAGCTCCTGGGCGTGGGGAGCTGGGGGGTTCGGGCGTGGGGCAGGGGGTGCAGCAGGCGGGGTACTGGGACGCAGGCTTTGCGGGAAGCGCCTGTAGCTTCCCGTGCAGGTTTAATACCCGCCCTTGTCGGGTAACGGCGTGGGGAGTGCTCGCCTGTTCCCTCGGCCTCGCTCGGAGGAAGGAGCGTTCCGGCTGGGCTGGAACCACCGGCCAGTGCTGCAGGTACAGCGGGTCCTGCGCAGCTGGGGAACGTGCAGCCGCGGTGCCTGGGAGCAGGTTGCCTCCCGGGCTGCTTTCAAACTGCCTTCCTCAACCTCCGGTTCCCACGGCGCCTTCCACGGGCTGTTCCCGGGAGCAAAGATCGGGAGTCGCTTTGATGGGAACGTACAGGTTTGACACGCGTGAACTCGGCGAGCAGCAGGGAAAGCTGGAGGCTCCGGAGGTGCCGGGCCTCCCTCTCCCTGCGGAGCCCTTGCAGCCCCGTCAGAGCCGTCGCCGTAGGGCCCTCGCTCCGGACCCCGGCAGCCGGCTTCCAGGGCCTTCAGCTCCGCGGTCTGCGTGGGACAGCGTGTTAATTGCCGTGAAACGTCCCAGGAGCTGCACGGCGCTGCGCTGCCCGCCTGATGGCACAGGCGGGGCCGAGGCTCCTCCAGGTCTCGGATGCAGGTGGTTTTGCGCTGGACAAACCCCCCTCGTCCCCAGGTTTGTTTTGGGGAAGCCCGGTCCCGGGTGGGTGCTGGGGAGGCCTGTCCTGGTGCTGGAGCCGCGGCCGTGCTGCGTGCAGCTGTGTGCCTGCGGGATGGATCTGAGCACGGCGTAACAGATTCATTGAACGCGGCTAAACGGGTAGGGAATTGTTATGGGCTGACTACAGATCTGGATGGGTTCCAGGAGCACACAGAACGGGACAGTCGGGGTGCTCCTGAACTCCTGTTAAAAGACAAGATCTTCGCTTCACAGCTGCCCAGCATCCTCCCGCCCGGCGGCCCCTCCTTGTCCGAGACCGCAGGCGCGTGGTTGTGGCCGAGCCGAGCCCGAAGGGCAGGTGGACGCAGACCCCGCTGCGGTGCCCGGGGGTCCTGCCCGGCCGGTGCTGGGGTTCACGGCATGGCTGGAAACGCGAGGAGGAGAATCAGCGCTGACCTTGTGGTGCCCCAGCCACCGCCGCTGCTCCGGTTCAAACTCTGAAGCTGATTTCCCGCAAAGGTAATTTTCTGCTTCTCTGACTCAGCTCCATTCGTCTGTTAGAGGGTAATTAGCATCACTTCAGCGTTCTTTTATGCCCAGCAAATTGCACCTTGTTTCAGGAGTGAAAGTTAATGCCTTCCCGTTTAGGTTAGCTCAGCGATTTGCGCTGAGGGATGAGGCCGGGCAGAAACACCTACCCGGAGCACCCTGCCTGGCCTGGGACGCGCGGCACCAGCGGAGAGCGTTCCCATCTGACTGACGCCTGAGCTGCTGATGCCACAGCTGCCGAGCCACCGGCCCGCAGGGCGAAAGCCGCAGCCCCCGGCAGCGCGCCGGGCTCTGGACGCGCCGGGCTGCAGCCTGCGAACGGTGCCTGGCCAGCGCCGACCCGACCGCGCGTTCGGAGGCCCCGTGAAAGGGGCTGCTGCTCAGGCGTCGGTGACTTTGATGGTGTCAAGGACTAGAAAGTAAATACTTCCACTATGAATCTTGTCTGCTGTAAAGTAGGTTATATTATCAAAGCGCTTTAGTTCTTAGGCATTTAATGTTGTGATGTCAGTTGTAAGACAAGTAATTGGATGGGGAGAGGCTGTTTCTGGAACCTGAGATTAAAGGCAGGGTTGGAAGCGCTGTTGTGTGCGGGTGGGGGTTTTGTTCGCTGCAAACACGGCTCGGGGGGTTTCGCAGGCAGCCTCTCTGTTTGAAGTCGGCTCTGCTGCTCGGTGAGGTGTGCTGCGCCCGGGCCGCGTCCCGCCTCGGCTCGAACACGAGGCGCCTCGCGGAGCCGAAGGTGGGAGGGCAATGCGGCGCCTCACCAAAGCAGCCGCACAGCAAAGCACTCGCACGAGGCTTCTGCAGCGCCGGGACCCCAAAGGGCGACCACAGGGCAGCGAGGGGCGAGGAGCTCCAGACCCGCGCTTGATCCTCCCGGTGAGCGGGTTGCTTTAATCCCCCCGAGCAGTTTATTCCTCAGGTCAGCAAAAGCGCTTTGCGCCCACGCCGGGACAGACCCGGGCTGCTCCCAGGGAAGCCTCTGCCTCCCTGCCACCCTCCCGCTCCCGTCTGGGGATGGAGTTTCCGACATCCCGTGAGCAATGTGTTCCTGGTCTGTCCCGTTCCACGTTGGGAGCTGCACCAGCGCGAGCCAGCGCCGGGTTCCTGAGGTGAGCAGAAGCTGGCAGATCCCGGCTCTCCCGCCAGGCCCAGCCGGTGCTCCCAGAGCCCCCGGCCCTGCAGCCGGAACGCGGCTGCGACCCTGCCGGCTTTCTCAAAGGGGTGAAGCGGTGCCAGCGGAAGTCCCGGAGCACCAGGAACCGCGCGCCTTGTGCAGTGCTCCCACCCGAGGGTGCACCGGGAGCGGCCTGACCCTGCAGCCCCGCATCTCCCCGGGACCCCTCGCCCAGCCCAGCTCAGAAATGGTGCTCGGTTTAAGACAAGACTCTGGTATTTCCAGCCCTAACCTTTCTGCAGGACAGCAGCCAGCAGGCAGGTGAGCTGGTCGGCCGTGCCTCATGTAGATTGATAGCAGATCAGCTTTTCCGTCTTAATTTGCTTATGACCTAGAGAATTAGCAGAGCGGATCCGTTATCCTGCCAGTCCACTAATGACTCCTGCAAGAGAAGGGCTCCCCAGGGAAGGAGCGGTATTTGCTGACCTTTCCCTGCCTCGCTTTACATAACAGCCCGCTCCTCCGAACGTCCCCGTGGCTGCCGTGCCCCTCTCCTTCGTTCTGCAGTGTTTCACTTTTTCTATTTCAAGACTGTTGCACAGCAAGAAAAGGTGCTGAATTCCTTGTGTCCCCCATCTTCGCTCTCCCTTCGGAGGCGATTCTTAGAGACGCCGTCAGTTCAGGAATTCAGAGGGAGGCACTTTTCTCCTTCAAGGTCTCCAAAGATTTCCTGTATCCATATGTCCAGATAGAAAAGAAAAACAACCTGCAACTGCCCGCCGCTCCGCTCTTAGGATGCGCTGATTTTCTCCAAAACACTGTGCAAGGCCGCGTGCAGAGGAGAGACCCTTTTCAGGGGCATTTCGGAAGGGAAGCAAAACCAGCGAGCGCCAGGCTGAGGAGCGGGCACGACGCTCGCCATCCCGATGAGCGACACGGCAGTGCAAAACACTGCGGATATCCAGCAGGTCCGTGCGGGCGTCTCGCTAATGAAAACTGCCTTCTGGCTCTTTCTGCGAAGCTCCCCACGGCGTGTCCCAGACCCCGTTTTCAGTGTAACGCATGAAGACTGCTTTGCCAGCTCCCAGGGTTCCTCAGGCTAAGGTTTAGTGACCGCAAGCGCATTTCAGCCAGGTGAAGTGCCCAAGAAGGAAAGGGCTCCGGGTGCAGCCACGCCTGTCCCAGCCAAGGCCTGGCACAAGCCGGAGGTGTCAGGATGCTTCAGGATGGCGGACCCCTTCCCGGCACAGCAGGAAAGGAGCCCCGAGGCTGCCCGGCACCTCCCGGCACTGCCAGGGCTTGCCCGTCCCCAGCCTCCCCAAGGAACCCGCGGGAAATGGGGCAGCCGCAGCCAGGAACGTCACCGGCGCATCGCCAGGGCTGGGCCATCCTCAGCCGGGCGCAACGGCCGGACGTACGGCAACACCGACTGCCGCATCCCACAGCCCCGGCACCTGCCCGCTCCCGCCGCCAGCGCCGATGCCAAAGAGCCCGAGGACAAGTGCTGGGGAAGCTCTTGCCCAGGAGATCAATGACCTCTGGGAACCTCTGAAAAGGTTTGGGATATTTATCTTGAGGAAAAAATCCATGGTTCCCCAGGCTGTGAGTGTTGTGGCGGCATTTGTTTCGACACAGAGGGGTTTGGTTTGGGTTTTTTTTGAATAACAGACCCAACCTTTTGCAGGTTTGATTTCCAGCACTGCTCAAGTACCCGGCCAGGAAAAACGATGTCCCTGTTCAGCTGAGTGTGAACTGGTGGTGCGGAGATTTCTGAATTATGTTACGCGCCTTTGGTGACTCAAGACCAAGCCTGAGCTGGGCCAGGGTGGCAGGTTACCCCGCAAGCGCTGGGAAAGAAGCGGAGTCTCATGCTCGGCAGTGGTGAGACCAGGAATCCAAGGGGAAGCGGACCATCGGTGGTGCGGGCATGCCCTCGTGCTCCCAGGCTGTGAGGTTAACACGCAGCTGGAGAGCAAAACCCGTCGCGCCTGCATAAATTTGAAAGTAAATACAACCTGGTTCTGCTCTATTTTTGGCTTATGAGTTGCAGAAGCCGTGCCCACGCCGTCACGGGTTATGGCAGGAGCCAGCACACCCCCTCGGGGGGCTCTGCAGCGACAGGCAGGGAGAGATGGGGCGACCCCTCCGCCGCAGCCCCCGAGCCTCTGCCCCCACGCCTCTGCGCTCACTTCTGCCGCCAAACGCAAGCGCGAAGCCCGTGTCTCCACGCACACGTGGCTCGCTTGCTGCCCGCGCACCATTTCCCGGGGAGGGCGCTGCGGCGAGGGAGGGCTGCAGGCACCAGCGCTCGGCGCTGGCTCCCATTGCCGGGTGTTTTCACCCGCCAATCAGCCAGGTATTGTTCTCCAGGAGTTCAGGCCCGGCTCTCTGAGCGGGCTCTGCGGCATCCAGCGGTAGGACAAAGTGGGCGATTGCTTTTGTGCTCTCGGTGGTACGGGAGAGCCTGAGAGAGGCACACAGCCGCGCTTAGAAAGGATGAAGCCATTCACAGGCTGAAGCTAAAAGAGTGTGAAGAAAGATAAGGAGCTAAAATGGGAATAAAATGAAGGTAGCGGACACGGTGCAGACAAGTAATCAACAGAAATTCATTAGTTTGTCAGGCTCAGGGAGCGGCAGCGGAGCAGGAGCCCGAAAGGTTGAATGTAATCACTAGGACTGAACCAGAGCAAGTGGGAATTAATTCTCCTTCTCCCCGTGTCTTTGCAGGAGAGGGAACTTCTCCCACCCACGGTGAAGCGGCCCCACATCAGCCCTCTGCTCGGAAATGGCCCTGCCCGACGTCCCGGTGCCCTCGGACCAAGCTCAGAGCCCCTGCGAGGAGCCGCGGGAGGCGGCTGCGGGGAGCCCATCGCCGCGGGGACCCTGCTGCCCTGGCACTGTCAGACCTGCCGGCCGAGCGGGCACGGGGGACAGGACTCCCTTTGAGCTGGGCGAACCCGCTTCCCGGGATGCAGCACTGGCACCAGCGCTCCAGCCAGGTAGGACAGACCGATGCGAAACAAATTCGCTCGTCGCGCTGCGGCACTGACCTGCCCATCGCCAGGGCTGGGCGAGGTCCAAGCTGCCACCGTCACCTGATGCGACAGGCGTGTGCGCAGGCGTTCCTCAGCCAGCCCCCCTGCAACCCCCCCGCTCCCTCCCTTCCCCAGGAGCCAATGCGTTCATTGCCCTGACGGCACAGAAGAAGCGCTGGCAGGTGCAGCTATCACCGTTACGAGCTGCCATTTACGTGTGTTTTTATTTCTACAGCTTCTTGCCATTAAAAGCCCATAATTAAGGTAATTAGAACAAAGACATTTGCCTTGTAATCAGCACATATTTCAATGAGATATTTTAACTTACAGGCGGAAGTTGTTAACATTATTTAAATAATGTACCGTATATTGGCAGTATGCTAGTGGGGCCAGGGAAGCATTTATAGGTCCAATTCATTTAGGGCAGTTATTAATTTCTCTTTTGGTCCCTTTCAATTTGACGAACACACATCAAACCAGCAGGAGCTGACAGAGCAGATCCCAGTGAGCAAGGGCTGCGGGGAGCCAAGCCGTGCCGCGGCGAAGTGCTGCGTGGTGGCAGCCGGGATCCGCGGAGGGCAGGGCGCTGCGGCGATGTCCTACTGCACCTGTTTGGGTGGCCTCAAAGCTCTCCAGAAGTCCAGAGAGAGAAATGCTGTCTCTGGGAATTGATTTCTCACTGCACCCATGTCAAAGGCTGCTCAAAAGAGCTGTTGTCAGTGTCCCAGAGTCCACGTGTGCGAGCGGCGGGTGGCGGGAAGGGGCTGGCTGCCCCTCCTGCCCTCGCCTTCCCCTGCAAAGGAGCTGGAGCATCTCCCGGCGTTCCCGTTCCGCTCTCCGTGCCCCACGCCCAGGGCCAGCCCGCACCCACCTGCAGCCTTGTGCCCGCAACGCCGTCCTGCCCCTGCGTGCCTCCGTCCCGCCGGATGGGGCCCTGCGAAACGGGCAGCGCCTCGCAGCAGGCCTGGCCACGGTCCCCCTCTAGACCCAGAAGCTGCTTTTTTTCCTGCGCAGCATCTTTGGGGAGGTTTTTGCAGTGACGCCATCCCCATGAAGGTCAGCGCCACCCCAGCAGCGGGTGCGTGCAGCCTGGGCGATGCCTGCCCAGGAAGGGGAGGGATGGAGACACCAGCGTCCCCGTGCCGGGTACCGCGTGTCCGCTCCTGTTCCCCTGACAGCGATGCACAGCGCAGTGCACGCGCCCTCAAGGGCTCTCTGCAGCGAGCAGCCCTTCATCTCCCAGGTTTAAAAATAGTTACAGGCATTATAAACAACCTTGCACAGAACATGACTTAAAACTTGTTTTTCATCCTCTCTGTGTTCCTCGTGGGAATGAACGCTCTGATCTCTCCCTTCTGTGCTTGGTTTACCGCTCCGTGCAGGAGAGGAGCACAAACAATACGGCACATCCAGCACCCAGCCTCGCGGAAAGGAAATCATCTATTTATGTATTTCTGCTTCCGGGATGCTCAGAGTTCTTCAGGGGCCGAGATGGAGCAGCTCAGCAGCCACCAGAGAATCGCCTGGAGCCCGTTACCTACCAGGCAGCAGCTTTCCCAAAAAAATCTGCTTACAGAGGCCAGACTTCGGCTCTTTCTCAAGAACTCCCTCCAAATCCAAGGTCTGGCTGGCAGTCTCCATGTTAAGAAACCCTCGGCGTTAGCAGTTGTGGAGGTTTTATCTCCTGCTGAAAAGGTATGAATTATGCAGCAAGGCAGTACATGAGTAGCGGCGTACGAATCGCTCGGCGGCACCAGCTGCACTCGCCCGCAGGTCACACCGTGCGGAGCCGCAAAGAACCCCGGGGTGCTGCTGCCTCTGCGGGCCCGGCTCCGGCCGCCTGCGAGCCAGCGCAGAGGCTCCCGCTGCTCCCGCTGCCTCCCGGTCCCCAGGCGCGGGCCGGGGAAGTCTGTGGGCATGTCTGGCTCTGCTCTCCGGGGAAGGGCTCGGCTGCCCCGCGGCTCCGTGCCGCTACGGACCGCAGGTGCCGCTGGCCGTGGCCTCGCCGTGCCGCCCCACGCCTGCCCCAGCCAGGCAGATGGTGAAATCCAGAGCTGCCCCGTTTTGCGGTAACAAGGCATTTTCCGTGATGCCTCAGATGCCTTCGTTTCATCCCCGCACAGCAAAGCTCTCCAGCGACGGCTTTAGGCCTGGAAGTAGATTCTGCGTTTGAGGCCGTGCCCGTGCCGGCTGGCTGGCGCGTTCCGCAGGTGCGCACCCGCGTGCTGCAGCTATCGGCCACGCTGCCTCCCCAGCCGCATTCCCAAACCAGCCCCACGCCAGGCACAAACCCGGAGCCGTGGTGCGAGCGTGCAGGACGTACAACAGCACAACGTGCCACCCGCCATGGGCGGCCATGCTGGGCGGCTCGGGCTCCTCGCTGCGGGCTCGTCCTTGCCCCAGGCGCTCTGTCAAGAGCAGGGCTTGGCGCCAGGTCCCGCCAGGGACAGACCCGGGGTCTGCCAGGCGACCGGCGGGACGCAGGCTCCAGTCCCAGCCCCGTGCTGGGCACGCTTGGCCACCTGCCCCGGCTGCTAACTGCTACCAGCTGCCGGCAAAACGCTGCCGACGCTTTGCCGGCACTGGAAGGGGCTCCCTGGACAGGCAGCGAACGAAATACGTAATCCCATCAACTGCAGTGAGAGTTACAAGCTAATAGTGCTGTTCGTTATTAATTGTGATGATTGAACGAGACCAGAACCCCACCTGTGCTCCTCGAAGGGAAGAGGAGCTGCAGCAAAGTTCCCGAAACGACGCCGTGCTCCTACGTGGCTCCTTACGGAACACTACTTATTCTCATTGTTTTTCGTGTTTGATACCAAAATACCAGCTGCAGCTCTCCTGCAAAGCTGTGCATGTTAGTTAACCTCATTAAATCCTAAGGGATTAGTCAGCTGTTCCTCAACTCCAGAACTGTTAGGAAACATCTAAAGCTCAAAGTTATGTGACTTGGAAAGTGATTTTCTAATACGCAAACTTCAAAGGAATTTTGAAATCCTGCAGCGTAAGGGAGACAGACTAACGTTAATCCGCCGGAGTGCTGCTAAATGGCCTGTTTTAATTTTTGTCTTGGTAGCAGCTGAGCACGCAGGCTGCCTCACAACAAGCGGGGGTTTGGCCTCGCCTCCAGGCGCCGCATCCCCTCGTGCCACCTCGCTCCTCGCACGCGGATGTCCTCTTCCCCGTGTGCAAGTACCAGGCACGCGCAGCCGCGGCCCCACCTGGGCAGGGTCTGTCCCGGGCCGCGGGTGGGTGACGGGGAGCACGGGGTCCCTGTGCCAGGCCAGGGCCCGTCCCTGGCGTGGCAGCAGAGGCGTTGGCTCGCGGTCGGAGCAGGCGCATGCCCCACTCCATGAGGTTGGCAGCAGCCAGCGCTGGTGAGTGCCCGGGGACCGCAGGGAGCCGTGCTGGGACAGGCAGGCAGCGTACCCCCAAGGGTGCCGGGGAGCCCCGACCTCTCCGCAGCGGGGATGAGCCCCGCAGGGACATGGCCTCGAGCTGCAGCTGGGCACGCAGGGCGAGCTGCCCGTGACTCCTGAGCCCACCCTGCACCCCGTGTCACGCATGCGTCGGGAACCCATCATCGCACAGGCTTTGTGGGGACTGCCCTAACTCAAATAAATAATGCTTTTAACTGTGCAGTAATGAAGGAATTCAACACGCTGCCTTTTGAGAGCACAAAGCACTGAAACCCACAAATTAATTAAGCTCCACAGCCCCCCTGCGAGACGCAAAGGTAATTGCTGTGATCACGGTGCACGTGGGAAGAGAGGAAGGGTTCGTCGTGGCCACAGAGCCTCTGCAATGGAGGAGCAGAGGCATGGGGGGCCCGTCAGCCCCAGGGAGTCCCTCCTGCCCCACCTGCCTCTCCTGGGGCTGACAGGGAGCGGGGGGAGCGGGGCTGGCGCACTGCCGTGCCGAGCCGGGACGGTGAACCTTGGCTCTGATCCCATCCCGACGCCTCTCCCTGCCGAGCCCCGGGGGCCAGGGCAGAGCCGCTGCAGCCCGCTTGGCCCCCGCAGCCTTGGCCATGCTCCGCTGGGATGTGGCAGAGCGAATCCTGGGTTCCCCGCGCGTAGGGGTTGGAGGATGTTGGTGTAACGGAGCCGGGCAGCAGCGGCAGCCAGCGAGCCAGGCTGAATAATGTATTTGCCGGTGTGTCATCAGCTGAGAAACCTGTCAGTAATAAAAATACACGAGACAAAGCAAGAGGAGAGGAGTGTTTAACTGGATGAGGGCATCCTCCAGCATTCTATGATCTCTGCCGCTTAGGCCGGCCCAGTGCAACGGCGGGGAGCAGCGCGTCCCTGGCCACGTCTCGGAGGCACAGCTCTGCCCTCGCCGCTGCGCCCCTTGTCCGTGCACCTTTGGCGAGTCGCTGAGCCGCCTCTGCATGTCCTGGCTGCGGCTTCTTTCATTCACCTGAATACGAAAGGCACCGTATCGCACTGGAAACCAGCAAAAGACCCTGGCAGCTCCCGACCCCGGTGCTGGTAACAGACAGCGCCCGAGCCCACAGGGGCCACCGACCAGCAGGTCACTCTCTTTTCTCTGTGCATGCTTAGCGGAGCTGGTTTTGAGGACTGACACTGAAAAATGGAGAACCGTGTACGCCACCACGCTGTCCTTCACAGCCAGGTCGAGCCGAGCCGCGGAAGCTGGGAACTGGTATCCATAAAACAGATCCATCAGCAAAGACGAGTCCCTGCTTTCTGAGAGGGAAA
The DNA here is from genome assembly GCF_036417535.1 of Chlamydotis macqueenii. Lineage (NCBI taxonomy): Eukaryota > Metazoa > Chordata > Aves > Otidiformes > Otididae > Chlamydotis > Chlamydotis macqueenii. Next base: position 6,894,642 of record NC_141578.1, read on the forward strand.
TTAATTTTGACATCTTAATTATAAGTCAGAGGAAATGTTGGTGCTGGAATGGTGAGCTTTGAAGATTGTTATATTGTCATTATTCATTAATGACTACAAAAGAAAGTAGCTCTCAATGATAATGGTACAGTATAATGGCAAGCCTACGAAGCTTCTGTTGTATCTCATTTGCTCCAAGAGAGTCCTTTGCTGTTAACTGGATAACAGAAACCAGAAGAACTAATCGGGGTTTGCTCTACAGTGACATGTGTTGTTGTATAAACACTGCGAGGAAATGAAGAATCCAGAAAATCTGTCTTATTGTGTGTAGAGCAATAATTTTTAAACAACTGAATTAAAATAGGGCAAGGCTTCCAGAGTTATGGCTGTCGTAACGTAGTGGGGGTATTTTTGTCTGGCCTTATGACTGGGCATAGACAGGGAGGAAAAAAAAACAAACTTGGAGAAAGATGTCTCAGCAGTGCTCCTCGAGGAGCAGTGACACAGGTAAATGGCCTCTGATGGTCAGGCTGCCTCTGAAATGTGCTGGAAACCTTGGGGAAATGGAGAAACTGTTACCACGTTCTTCACCCATAGCGATACCGCGACGGCCCCTCCCTCGAGGTGACGGCTGCTCTGTCAGAGTGCGCCATTCGATTTCTTGTCATAAAATGTAAATTGACTTAAACTCACTGTAAGAAGCTTATGTCAATATGAGCTGTAATTACTGCTGGGACTGTAAAAAAAGCTTTCTTCAAAACTTTTATCAAAGTTATTTGGTGGTGTTGTTGCTTTCTGTGATGTGTCTGAATTTTCCAAACAGCAAATAATTCCGCACTTATCTTAGTTCCTTTGATAACATTTGTTATGACAGATTTACCGAGACTCTAACTACATTATTGACATTAAAAAAGGAAGAACGAGGACGATCTTTTCTAAATAAGCCTGTAAAAACCCTTGCATGCCATTGCTGCTGCTTAAATACTAACCCTGGAAAGACAAGAAATGTATTAATCATAGAGCTTTGTAGAGAGTCGTGTAACCAGATACGAACGATCACGTTGCTAGGAATAACCAGCACAGCCAGGCAAGGCGTATTTGCTCAGATGAGGCTTTCTGAAACGTTGATGCAGTTGGAAGAGATCCGCAAAGTGACAAAGCCGCCTCCGTGTACAACGGCAGCAAAACAAGAGGCTGGTTGTGTCGGTCTGAAATCCGCCTGGGCTCGGGCAGCGACCCCCGGAGCAGGCTGGCGCGCAGGATGCACCTCGCAGGGGCAGGCAACCTGTTCCTCCAAACGCAGGAGGGGCAGGAGATGTGTTTGCTCCTCCCTTGTTCTTTTTTTCTAGAAATAAAGAAAACTGTCAGTGTATTGTTGCAGCTCAGACCCCCTCTCCTCCCCCTCTCTTCCAACAGGATCGGTGTGGGGGAGAGGGCAGGACTGCGTCCCAGCCCCGTCACTGTTCAAATCCATCTTGGCTGCTGTGATAGAAGTAGTTTGTCTCTGAAGGACAAGAGCAGGCTGTGGTACGGCCTGCAAATGACTGTAGGACTCTCGGGGTCCTGGAAGGCAAGGACTTCAGGAGTGGGCATCTGCTCTAAGAAACGGGATTCTCCTTCTGCACTCTCCAGGGAAGCCTGTGTACGGACACAGCGCGCTTGTAGTGCTGCTCCGTGAGCTTGGTCTGCTCCCCCTTGCTTCCCCGGCTGCTCAGGCGGCCGATACCCCGTTAGGAGAGAGAAAGGGACTGGGGAAAGGAGCAGGAATCAGAGGAGCTGGGGATTACATTTATCCGGCAGAGACTGGGATGGGCTTTTGGACCCAAATCCCTGTGAACGGGGCTATAAAACTTGACAAGGCTGCTACAGATATTTCAGATCCTATTAAAGATGTAAAACCACTGACAGAGCTGAACTGCTTAGAGATGTAGGTTTACAGGCACCTGAACCGCTCACTCGGCTGCTGGTGACATAGGAGACACCAGGGAGAGGGTTCGAGCACGGGGTTTTGGTGGGTGATGATCAGACACACGCAAACGGAGAGAAATGGCTGGACAGATGAGCACGGTAAAACATCACCAAACCAATACCTTCTGCTGTTTCCGACAAATGGTCTAAGAATGCACCAGAGGTAGCAGTTCAAACTGTGGCTGAGTTTGATTTGGTTAGGTAAGCTGTTAAGAGGAAATATTTGCAACAGGTAATTCTGTTCCTACGAATGACTATGGGTTCGCAGAGAAAAAGTCCTCCCTCCAGTACCACAAGCAGACGAACAAACAAGCCTAGCTGGAAAGAGCGAGGAACCAATCCTCCTCAATTCCTCCGTATCTGGATCAAGTCAAAATGTTCAAGTCCTGAGCTGGCAGTGACCCAAACAGTACAGCACACGGCCGTGCTGTAAGGAGTAAGGATTCGCCCAGTAATCCCAGCACGCAGAGGGCTCCAGAGGTGTGCAGAGTTGAGGGTGCACCCTGCGAACCGCCTGGTCTTTGCCAGAACTCCGGTACACGGAGGAGTCGCCCTGTGACGCCCGCCAGCCAGGGATGCAGCCCGTTGTCCGTGCAGCCACTGCCGGCTCACCATTCAGCCGCGGCGACCCGTCCTCTGCACTGAGGCACGGGAAGGAGAGGAGTTTGCTGCAGCAGAGTAAGGGCCCACGACAAAAGCCTTGTGGCCACTTGTGAAAGGGTCCCAGTGCCTCAGCACGGCAAAGGGGGGACATCTCCTCTCAGCGATGCAGAAAGGAGAGCGCCATATGAGGGGACCGGCAGGGACCAGGTCAGTTCTCACGACGAGCTGGGATGTGCCATTTCCCAAATGCGCCCTGGCTGCAAATGCCCAAATGACCTCTGCGGGCACTCTGCCACCGCAGGTCCCTGCCACCGCTCCCTTGGCCCCGCCGCTTGCATGCGTGCTGCCCAGCGCCCTCAGTCCTGCTTGCCTCCCCGAGCCAGGCCAGAGCATCCCACTGGTTTGCTCCAGCCCTGATTTTCCTGCAAAGCACTGAGCTCTAGACCCAGACTTAAACGCTCTGTTACCCCTTGTAGGCTCCAAATCCAATACGTGGCCTTCAAACCCGTGCTTGGCTGAGATTCTGCATGGCTGCGTGGCTCGCAGTTCCCTGACCAGGCCTTTATCCCCACTTCGCATTCCCTGGCATCTGCAGCGCTTGATCGCATTGCGCTGCAGACGCTTTGTGTGCGTCCCAGAGCGAGCGGCTGAGGGGTATTTGCATAGGCTGCTTCTTTATTCACTTTGACAAGTCCTCTTAGTTCGTCTTGCTAACTCTTATACTGAAAGCCGCAGCAGCAACCAGCCGCGCTTGCAGCAGGCGTATGTGGGGCAATCTTGTGTAGTTACTTTTTTTTTAATTCTGGAAGTTTTGACTCTTCAGGGTGCGCTGCACAGGAAACAGCAAAGGAGATGAAAAGCGCTCGAGAGCACGTTACTGTGTGCTCCGTACGGATCTGCGTTCCAGCCGCTGGTGGAGGTTACTTCCCCTCTTTCAGCAGTGCCCTGTTTGTTCTCCTCTCCCCCCATTTTTTTTTCCAGCTCGAGGATAACTAAACACTGCTCTCATTGTGCAAAGCATCTACAGTGCAGGTCAGCGGCAGGCTCACCAGTTGTCCAAGCGTTTAACCTGTTGGCAGATGCTTGCATCGAGCAAGCAAACCAAGCAAACCATTTGGTGTCATTTTTTTTTCATGTTCTCCACTGCAGGGATCCGCCTGTATGCAGCCTCCTTCGTGGAGGTTTCTTTCGTTTTATGAGCAGTAGTTTAAAGGAATTTGTGGTGTTTCAGGTATGAAATATTGTTGACTGTGTAGCTGGGAAGCTGAGGCATACAGAGGATCTGACCTGATAGTTAATTTACTCTGAAGTCTTGGTCAAAACATAGTAAATTCCCAGACCAAGGCTCCTGCTGTTTGAAAACTTTGTGTGATTATTTAAGAGACATTCAACGCCCGTGGTATGTAATGATCACTAGTTAACATCTTCCTTGCTCAAGGGTGGTTTTTTATTTGCAGAAGAGGGGCAGAGAGAGGACACAACGCGGTGTGAATGCCCTTCTTGCTGGTATTGCTTCTCGTCAGCGTGCCGTGGCAATGCGCGTGTTAAATACAGGCAGACTGACGAAGAGGCGTTGTATGGGCGCAGCGCCCACTGATGCCTGCTGGGCTGAAACATCGTCCATCCCAGGCGAGGAGTCCAGCCCGGGTTCACACAGATCTCTGTTAATACCTGGGTTTATACTGCAAGGTTTTTTGGAGCTTGATGAAATTCCGTGGTAAGATCTGCTTGCGCAGCAGCTTTTGCTCCTGTACAAGTTAATTTGTGATGTGTCTAAAAGCTTGCCTTCTGATAATTGTATCCTAGGGTCACAGTTTTCAAATAGACAGTCCTGGATACGTCTGTCCACAGAACAGCAAGTGCCTGGCGTTGAGCTCTTATCCAACCGTGATTTGTTTATGCTGCCTTAGAGGCACGCAGCTCAATGAATAATTTGTTACCCCGCGTTCGAGCTGAGTGCTTCTGTCAGGGAGGAACACTGTACCTACCGCTCCTCCCTGGCAACTATTTTTGTTTTCCGGCGGTGCAGTGCAGTGGGCCATCACCGCTGGCTGCCCCAGCAGCTCTCCAGCGCTGTGGTCAGGCGGTGGTGGTGAGACAGCCGGAGCCCTGGGCGCCCCGGCGCTGGGAGCCAGGACGTAACGTGCTGCTGCACACGCAAGTGTCTGCACGCCGCTCTGGGCTGGTGCACCCTGCTTTCGTGGGGGGAATTGCCCTGGCTTTGTGTCTGTACGTCCTGGCGGGTATTTTGCCCCTGGCTGGGTTCCTCCCTGCGCGCGCAGCACCGATGAACTGCGTGTGGCACAGCCAGCGGCACTGCAAGCACTGGGCGCTGGGAGAAGGACTGCGGAGGGCCCCAAATGTGACACGGCAGTTCCCTTCCTGTCCTCTCCGGGAAAGTGTGTCTTCACGCTCTAATTAAACAGCATTCTGACGTGTTTTTGCTGTTTTGATTGCCTTTGAACTTTGGCAGTGTGATAAACTTTCCTTCCCTGCCTACCGAGAAGCTGCCCTGCCCTGAAGCAGTCTCGTCCCTCAGCTCTGACGGGGCAGAGCTCAGCACCCTGCTTTCACGCATTGGCACGTGCGCTGGTGCCAATCGCAGGGAGCGACGGCAGCTCCCGCGGCAGGGCGGGCAATGAACTGGAGACGCTGGAGCACTGATGCCCCCTTTTAGCTCGCAGAGATTTCAAACGCTAGTGCTCAGAAAACACACAGCTCCTCACACCTTGGCAGGCTGGGGCTGGCGGGGGTGCAGAACACGTTCCGTCTGATCGCTACGAGGTGGTGCGGGCACTTCGCATCTCTGCTGCAATGAAGCAGAGGGGAAGGAAAGGGGACGAGTGTACTCGTCATCATGTGGCACAAGTGAGAGTTCCAATTGTCTGTCAGTTCCCCAGCAGTTTGTGCACGTTTCCAAGCTTGTTCATGGCAGGACAATAAAGCAGGTCCTGTGGGGCGAGGTGTGCTGCACGGCGTGGGCTGCCCCAAAACAGCAGGGTGGCCTGGGGGGGCTGCCCGGTCTCCAGCAACATGCACCCCTGAGGGGTGCAGCGGCCCCAGCAGAGGTGGCACCAGGGACCCCAGGCCCAAGGAGCCCTGCGGGCAGTGGTCACGGTCTGGGAGGCTTCGCACATCTGGATTTGCACGGAGCCAGTGCATCCGCACCCCGGGCACTGGCAAGGAGGCGGGTGGTGTGAGAGATGCTGAGAAAATAAACACCTTCAGCACTATTTACTGTCTCGGAATACAATGAGCCTGAAAGGTAAACGTGCAGCTCCAGAAGAGGATTATTGTTCGGATGATGTATAACTAACCTGCACAACTTGCGGAGGTGGGGAGCTTCATAAAATTTACAAAGGATTAGGCAGCTTTTTTTGGCTTTCAATTTATATTGAGCATGCTGTTAAAGACAACAGGGCTTTCACTAAAGGAACAGCCGCTTCATGACTAGCTTTTGTTATTAGCGTTATTAGCTAGCACGTCAAGCCCAGCATTTCTGAAGCTGTCTCCCATTTCAGGTGCGTAAACGCAGCAGGGATCTCCCGCCGAGGTCTGAAAGTCTCAGCCAGTGAAAAGCCTTCAGTTTAGGGGATGGATAAACTGCTGACCCTGGAGCTGAAGGACACTCATCTCCTCCTTGAGATGTCCGTGCTGCTTACACATGACTGCGTGTGTTCTCTGGAACGTCGGGCACACGCCACTGTCGGCGGCTCACCAATTACGGATCATGTCTGGTGTCACAATTCCTGTGTGAAAAATTGCAGGTTGGTTTTAAATAATGTGACAGTGTCCCTTTTAATGTCCAGATCGTGAACGCCACAAAGCTTTCCGCCTTCTTGCTTCCATTCTGCAAGAGTGAAAGGAAATTTATCTCAGGCAGTTTTTTCCATGGCTGTTGGCAGACAGCCCAATGTACCTCAAATAGCACCGCACGCCACGAGCTAAACCTGCGCCTGCTGCTACTCCATTAGTGCCGGAGGCACTACACCGTGATGTACGGGGAGCATTTGGTTAATGTCCCCAAACGAGTTTAGATTACATTGTTTTACCCCAGCAAGCACGGCTCTATTATAAGATTGGTGTTCTAACTTATTTTCTTGCTTTTTTTTCATAATAGCTACTGTGTAAGTCATAGGCTAATGGGGCTTAAAGGTAGAGGAATGTGCAAAAACTAGAAAACACCTTGTAGCAGAAGTTACTGGTGTTTGTTACGAGCAGGTTTCTCGCTGGTTTCTGTACTATGCAGAAATTAACCACTTGCTGCTATTTACCATTGCAAAGCATTCCATGTGGGAACGCGATAGTTCTAACGCACGCCGTTGTGCAAATGGAGGTGAACGCAGGGACACGGCAATGGAAACAAAAATCCATTGTTTTACAACTCAGCAAACATTCTTTGGACTCTGCAGATACCGGCTTCTTCATTTCCTCCTGTGCGAAGGGAAGGAGTATTTGAGTTATGCAGAGTCACACCTCTGTATTTGCAAACAAGGGCCATGCTCCACCTTCTCGGGACTCGGGGTTTAACGCAGCCTCGCAGCTCCACGCGGACCGCAGCCCGCGGGCACAGCTGGAGCCTTCGGGAGCTCCTAAAACACCGCGACGGCAAAAAGGCTTGCGGTGGAGATTCAGCCTCTGAGTAAGAGAAAAACAATTGAAGAGGACGGGGCAGTGAAATTGTCGCTTTGAACCACGAGGCTTTCAAAGGATTAATGTTCAGCTTTTAGTGTGGTGACATTGATTTTGAATGAACTTTCCTGCGGTCAGTAGCTTTTAGCGTGTCAGGTGTCGAACAGCGCCTGCGCTCCCCGGCACCGCGATGTTCATAGCGCGTACCCGGTGCGTGACCAGCACGAGCTGATTGCTGACTGCAGTCTTTGGTACACATCCGCATAAAAAAGCAACGAGCAAACGCCCTGCAGTTGTGTTTTCCAGTTGACAACACGTCTTCGGGGTGATATCTAAGTTGTAGCCATGGTTTTGACCCGTGCTTTGGCCCGACGTGCTCCGAACCAACGCGCCCCAGCAGCGGCAGCCACGCGGCCTTCTGCGCCTTTGGGCACACGGGCACCGAACGCGAACCCGGGCGGCGGCGGGGACCCCGGGCGCTCAGCCCGCCCGGCACCCGGCGAAGCGGGACCGGCAGCGGGGCGGGCGGCCCTGCCGGCAGCCGAGCCTCTCCAGCGCGGACCCCCAGCGCGGGCCCGGGGGGTCCGGCTGAGGGGAGATGCGGGCTGAGGCGGGCGCTGACGGAGGGGAAATCGTGGCCGCGATGGGTGCTGACTGAGGCGGGATCCGGGCTGCGGGGGCTCCCGGCCGAGGCGCGCCCTGGCTGGGGGACTGCTCCCGGCCGAGGGCCCCGCGCCCAGGGCGGCCGGGGGCGGACAAGGCCCGGCCCAGCCTGGCCGCCGCGCTGCCCGTGACGGCGGAAGCCCCGCCCCGGGGGGCCGGCGGCGCGGCGGCCGGGGAGGGGGCGTGGTCAGCGCGGCCGCCAGGGCGCGGCGGGGGGGGGGGCCGCGGCGGGGCCGGGGGCGCGCGCGGCGGGGGCGGGGCCGCGGCGCGGGGCCGCGCGCGGCGGGGGCGGGGCGGGCGGGGCGCCGCCGCGGCGGGGCGGCAGTCGAGCGGCAGCCGCGGCCGGGGCGGGAGGGAGCGGCGGCGCGGGGCGGGCAGCGGCGCCCCGCGGGGCGGCATGTCCAAGACGCTGCGGAAGAAGCGGCACTGGCTGAGCAAGGTGCAGGAGTGCGTGGTGTCCTGGGGCGGCCCGGCGGGCCCCGACCCCGACCTCCTGCGCGGCGGCGCCGAGCGCGGCGAGTTCCCCTACCTGGCGGGCCGCCTGCCGCCGGGCGGCGAGGGCGCGCCGGGCCCCGTGCTGCTCTCGGGCAAGGCGCCGGCGCCGGGCGACGTGCTGCTGGAGGTGAACGGCACCCCCGTCAGCGGCCTCACGCACCGCGACACGCTGGCCGTCGTCCGGCACTTCAGGGAGCCCGTGCGCCTCAAGACCGTGCGCCCAGGTGAGCCGGCCGCCGCAGGCCGCGCCGCGCCCGCCGGACCCGCGGCCTTGCCCCGCCGCTGCCCGCGCCGCCGCCGAGCCGGCCGCGGGTAGGCCCAGCCGCGCCGGCGCCCTGCGGGGCGGCGGGAGGGCCGCGGCGGGGTGCGGGAGCGCCCGCCCGGCGGCGGGACCCGGGGCGCGGGGCGGGCTGGGGGGGGGCGGGTACCGGGCTGGGAAAGTTTCCTCTCGTGCCGGAGGGCGCCTCGGCCGAGCGGAGCGGCCGCGTGGGGCGGCCCCGGCGTCCCGGCACGGCCCCGGGGCGGCGCTCGGTCCCCCCGGCCCGTCGGGGGCCGCCGGCCTGGCAGCGGGCTGGCTTCGCGGGCTCGGTCCCGCCGCCGGTGTCCCGTCCCGGTGGCCTCGCCCGGGGGCGCCGCTGTCCCGGCGGGGCGAGTACCCCTCCCGGGCCGCTGCCGCCCGCCCTGCCCAGCGCCCGCGCTGCCCGGCGGCTCTGACACCCGGGCGCGGTGACGGGGGAGGGAGCCGCTCGGTGTTCGGGGCGTTCCGGGGCCGTGGCGCCCGTGCGGGCCCGGCGAAGCGGGCGGCGGTCGCCCCACGGGGCCGGGCGGAGGCTTCGGGGGCTCCGCCGCCGCCCGGGGGCCCTGGGCCGCCGCCGGGTCTCTGCGTGTGTGTGCGGGAGCGGCTCGCCGGCCGTCCGGTGGGCCCGGGGCTCGGAGAAACGGCGGTTCGAGATTCCTCGTGGGGCTCGCAGGAGGCGCTGCCGAGAGCCGGGTGAGGGGCGGCGGTAGGCGGCCGGGTAGGGAGGGTGGGAGCGGGCGGTCGCTGCATCCTGCTGGTGTCTCGGTTGCCGAAGACAGACACCGAGAACAGACTCGGGGTGTTCTTTTTGCGTAGACTTGGATTAATTTTGAGTACCCTTTAATTAGCTAATGATATCAGATCATTGTGGTAAGATCTTCTTTATCAACATGCCTGTCAAATGTCAAGTTACTGCTGAACAGTGGCACCTGCAGTCCCACGAGCTAGTGATTCACAGTGTAACGAGCTTCAGACGTACCGCGTTCCTGGTCAGGCAGTCCAGGTGCGAGCATGATGCGTTACGAAGAAACTGTCTTTGGTAAAACCATTTTTCTCTGCATCCCAACTGATAGCGGCATTTCCGTGACTGAAATCTGTAATATTCTTGTACAGCTTCTTTGTTTAACACCCATCTTGTATGTCTTTCGTAACTGCTGGGTTGCTGTTTGACTAGTTCGTACGTATTTTAAATCAGTTTCTCCTTGTTTGACTGCTAACGAAAAATCATCTTCTATATAGAGACGGGGCAGTTGGTCCTGCTGCGTATCACCTGTTAAACAAATTTTAAAAAAGGCAACAAACAACACATCCACACCTTAAAAGCATCTACAGCAGCATGGTAGGCTTTGAGAGATACCTTTACTTACAAAATTGGAAATCTCATCTGAATTAGGAAAATATAAAAGAAAAACTGCTGCAAATTAAATAGAAAATAAGAGGATTAAAATACTGAGGAACAAATTGTTTAAGATAGAAAACAATGATAAATCTCTTTTAAAAAGCAAAAGCTCATGGAAGATGAAACTGCAGTTAGAGGATCAAAGGCATTTCTTTTGTTTACCATGGAGGGAAATAGGGATGTTCCTGTACTGGGACCTGCCGTAACAGAGAGATATCCCAAACTGTCAGCTAAAGCTGGCAGAAGTGTCTTTAGAAGAAATTGATACAGTGAACAGTAGAAAATTGCCAGAGCCGGACGATGTTCATTAGGAGTTCCAGATACGAAGTTCTGAACAGTGATGTCTTGCCTGTTCCTTAAATGACCCATGGTGTTGGAAGGGGTGGGAGGTGGGGAATGTGGTACCAGTGGGAAAAGGGTCCAGAAGATGAACAGGACTGACTTCTGATTCCAGCAAGTTGCTGAAACTGTCAGGCGTGTGAATGAATACCATCTAGTGAGGAGAGTGTGTTCCTTTTTGGAAGAAAGTCTGTTGGTTTTCAAAGGTTTGCTGGTTGGTTTAATCAAATCCAGGTATTTTGGTGAGATGGATTTTTAGCAGGCTTCCAGCGAGGCAACGATGGACTTTGAATAAGGCTCTCGCCGAGTGAGCGCTGTGTGGCTGCTGAACGGTAAGAGCAGAATTCTCCGGTGGGTTAGTAACTGGTTAAAATACAGGAATGGTTTTCTCAGCAGAAGGAAGCTACTGCTGGAGTCTTGCAAAGACCTGTGCTGTTTAGCGTAGTCATCCAGAGCTTGTAAACTGAGTGCTAGGTTGAGTTGTAAAAAGAGAACTAGCGTTTTTATGCTGATTTTATGTAACTTTTGGAACAAATCAAACTGAAGCGTCAGATCCAGCAATTTTTCCCGTACTGGAACATGATGCAAGCTTATTCACCACATCAGATTATTTCTGCAGTAATTTTCTGTCTTAGTGTCCTTAAATACAGTATTTTGAAGCGTACTGGTTTCTTGGTTGTTTTTTCCCCGAGACTGCCGCGGTAGCTCTCCTCCACTTAGGGCATATGCAATTAGGAAAGTTGTTGACAAGGCGTTCTCTGTGCAGACCTGTGACTTTGAACTTGGCTTCCCTTCTACCCCTTGTGACCTGGAGCAATCCAGACTTGCTGACCTTTGGGAGGCAGCCAGGGAGATGTACGGCGTTGTGTGGGTGGTGGTGGGGAAGGGAGTGAGGGCTGGGCAGCTGGCGGTCCATCGTGCACTCATAATGTATCTGAATTCTGGAGACCCTTAATGGCGTTACTGGTTTTAAGGTCCCATGCTTCGTGGTTTTCTCCAGTCAAAACTGCTCTCTCTCAAATTAACCCTCATGTCAAAAGGCATGGAGTGGTTCTGCAAGCAGGCCTCTGCGTGCTCAATGACACTGAGAGCTGTGAGGACAGAAGTCTGCGGGGATCCAGCTTCAGGGGTCTTTACCACCACAGTGAGGAGTTTGTTGCCTTGCCTCTGAATTTTAGGGTATGTGTAAGGCCTTGATGCTGGTCATGGTCTGCCTCTGCATTTTAGAAGTGCAACTTTGGTGTTTAAGAGCTGGCTCTGTCTTCCAGGTGAAGTCTGTGCAGTGTCCTGGTGGCATTGAACAGTGTGTTGGGGACTGGGCTGCTTTATTTCGAGCAGTGATGCAGTCCTTCATTAAAGGCAGTAACAGCTTTAGTTGACAGAAGTAAAATCTGTCTGTGAAACTTCTAGCAAGCTCATGGAAAATCTAAAATGGAAATTTCAAGATGCTGTTTAGTCTTGTTTGATAAGACACTTGAAAGATATGAATGTTAATTTGAACGCCATCTGTTTAACTGCACATCACAAATGATGGACCATTTTGTGGAGGAGGAAATTTGTCCTGCCCTATCTTGCGCTCTGCTTACTTGCTGAGGAGGGAGAACAAGACCAGTGTGCCACGGCTGGGGGTGAGCATTGTCAGTGCCGCAGGTGTGCCCCAGACGTGGTCTGGCCCAGGTGCGTGCAGACTACCTGGAAAGTCTTCGGTTCCGGAGTTGGTAGGGGCCTGCGTAGCGAAGTCTGCAGAGGGCCGGTCTCCAGCTCTCTGCCAGAGTACCCGGGCTGGTGCTGGGACCTGAGCTGTCTGCACAAAGATACCCCTTCATCCTGGTTGATGTTTGGGATTATAACCGTACCTTTATTTTTGGATAACTCACCATCATCTCGATCCGATGAGCAGAACGGCAGTGTGGAGATGAGGCTTGTGGAGCAATGGGATGTTTGTATGTACGTGCACGCATGCTGATGCGGGCCGGCTTATCATAATGAGCACATTTGTATTTTAGCCACACTTGGCGAGTGCTGGTTTCCAGCTAATCGTCTGCTTACATGCATCCAAATGATGGCTGCCGGGTGGCTCAAGGACCTTCCCTGTCCACTGTTACTGGGATTAGTACATTAGCCTTGGAACTAGCTGGTGCTGCTGCAGATTCTTCTGTTTCTGTTAAGGAAAAACAAAAGCATTTTGCTTTAGTCAAATCCATTGTCGGTGAGTGTGAAGTTCGTCCTCTGAAGGGTGCACCTACTAGTGCACATGGCATTCGGATCTAGCCAGAAGGATGTTTGCATGTGCAGGCGAGCCTGCTTGCTGAAATACTCGTAAATACAACTCTGAATGCCTTCTTTCTTCATAGCAGCATGGTAGCCAAAGTACGTCACACTAGGTTGCGGGCTTAAAGTAAGAAAAATTACTGATTATCTGCAAGTTCCTCTTTCTGCAGCCTGAGTTGCCAGATACTACGTAGGAAGGAATGTGTCTCCCTTCCAAACTAAGGAGCTTTGATGAATACAGCTACTCTGTGGCAATTACTATGGTTTCATGGCCGCTCTAACTAGCATCTGGGAAGAAGTGGGCAGAGTCTTCTAGTCTGCTTAGAAGAGTCTTTTTCCACTTGGGAAGTGCTTCCGGAGCGCGTAGTTTTGTCCTTTGATTATTGAGAGAACGCCTGTTGGATCCGTTGCGTCAAAACTGATCTTTAATTAAAAAGTGCAGCAAGACTTAAAATGATGAAAAGTTCCCTACAGACTACACCTTCTTCATGCTCTCGGTGCTCCTGAAGCTGTTAAACCTCGGCTTCTGAAGTGTTTGTTTCATAGCTGACTTTCACAGGTGTGGCTGGAGCTGTTCCTCTGGCTGGGTTTTTATTCGTTGTCTCCAGCCTGGATTCCCTGGCCTGCAGTTAGGTGTTGGTTTGTGCTTTGATGTTTTTTTTTCTCCCAGCTGGGGCACGAGGAGGACTTCCCAGCTCATGTTCACAGAACTCATCGGGTCTTCATTTTCCAGTCCTTCATGCGGTTTACAGTACATGCAGTCCAGAGCTGATGTGTGTTGCCACTTTGCATGCGCTCAACTGTACTCTGCAGCCTTTCGACATGACATCTCTAACTACTTCAGGTCTGTTGTTTTATCTGAATTATGATGCATAAGTACAGAGAACGAGATGATTGGCAGGTGGATGTAGTATGCTGAAGTTCTCAGTACCAAACTAATTTTTTCGAATCAGTGTCTTTCACTAAATCATGTAGTGCTCTTTGGACTTGAGAATCCTTAAGCTAGCAAGGCCTTATGTTACCAAAACGCTCTCCTGATCAAAATCTAGTACAAGCTTACAAGATGACAGCTTATTGCTGGATGCATTTTCTTACGTGAGTGTAAAATTGCATGGTGATCGATCCCTCGTGCCTGCGTTACCAGCAGGAGTTAATGGAAATGTTTGAAGACAGTGCACGGGGCTCCCTTCTCCAGAGCAGAATGAATGAAGTCGGTGATGACACGTACAGTGACTCAGATCGGGGCTCGGCACTTGAGGCACAATACTCGAAGCTGAGTATGTAAGACTCATTTACATTTTCTCTTGTGCTTGAGGTGGGTACAAAGCCTCCGTGTGGGGGAAACATTTGTGTGTTTGGCAATTAAGGCAGAGAGGGCACGCCACACTCCGAGGCTGTTTTCGCAAAATCAGTTGAATTCTAAATGTGCTGTGGTAAAACAGAGATCAGAGTACACACTAGGATAATTTTGCCTCTCGAAGGAAAGGCATTACCCTAATTCTGTGTTTCTCTGGAAGCTGGCAGCAGGCCAGCCCGGTGATTAAACAGACTGATGTGTTACTCGGCTCATCGGAGGAGCTGAGGCAGCCGGCATGGGTCCTTCAGTCTGTGGTGCGCGTTGGGTGGGGAGCTGCTGGATGCTGGCGTGGAAAGCTGCCCTCCGTGCTTAGAGTGCACGGGGAACTGATTCAAAAGAAGAAAAGGTCGATTCGTTTTGCTGCACCAAGGAAAGCCCCGAGCATACGGGGCTGCTGTAATGAATGTGTAGGGTATCCCGGTTTCGGGGAACTGGGCAGAAGACAGATGAGCAGTCTTGAAAAAGAGATCTGAACAAGAAACGCTTTCTGCTGGGGGCTGTCATTTCTCGAAAGCACTGGCAGTAGCACTGGTGTCCCGTAGCAGCTCGAGAGCTGCCTCGCGCAGGAAGCTGTTAGCTTGTGTCTTGGATGCGTGGATGCAGAGGGCTGTCGGGCACCTGCCAGGGGATGGGTGTTAGGATGTGCGTGTAATGTATAATCTTGTTTCTCATATTCATCTTATCTATAAAGGTGTTATTCTTGGCACGGAACATACTGCCTTTCCCTTTCACATACTCCTTTGTTTAAATTGTACTGCGATGAGTGCTGTGTTAATGATTTCACCATAAATGCTTTCTAATTATTCTGCTCTTTCTTGGTGTGTTAGTTTAAAATGATAACGAGGTCTCATGTGGCTTTTGCTGCTGTGCTACTTAACACCGTGGTTTTAATTTGTACTTCTCTGTTCCCTTCAGGAGAGCCATACTCTTCCCCGTACCGTTTCATGTCTCTCGGGAGAGACCCGGTAGAGTAGCGCAGAGTAAGGCCAGCCGTTACCTGGAGCTGGTGGCTCAGCGGGTAGCGCAGTCGCTGCTGTTCTGGCTTGCCAGCTGCCAAAGCCGCCTCCCCTGTGCCCGCGTTCCCTGCTTTAGAGGAGTGGGACTTTCACTGGAACTGAACAGCCAAGCGTTTCTGTTCCAGTTATTCCGGGAAGGAAATTTTCTCATTCGGGTAGACAATTTTGATTGAAATTCTTGCATATATGTTTATGTTGCTTTTCTATTTAAAAAAAAAAAAAAAATAAAGGCTTACATGCCAGCATAGAACTTCTTAAAAATGCTTGGAACTGTAATTCTGCCACTTCTCTGCAATGGCAGGAGGCTTCCTCTTCTATGTGAATGAAGCCAAGAGTGAAGTGAACACGAACCTTTATTTGAAGCCATGATTTCAACAGCAGATTTCTTCATAATTTTTTTTCTCAGTATTTGTCTTGAATTCTTGACTGGCTTTAATGAAATGCTAGTCAGTTGTAGAAGATGGTTTTTATTGTTCTCAGAAGATACAATTTCCTTTTTTTCTTTTTTTCAAGAATTTTCATTTTGCTTTTATAAGAAAAGACACTTTAAACTGTCTTTTTAGAAAGTTCTTGAAGTAAACAAGCTGTGCTTTTATAACTTGCTATGCACCACGCTCCTCTATTACTGAAACATGTGCTTCAAGATATTTTTCAGCTGATAATTCTTGAAAAAAAATCTTAAAATATAGCAAGGATTGTGCATGCAATTTGACAGCTGAAAAAATTACTCTAGTTTTGATTATTGCTCTGGTTTAAGATCTTTGAATTCATTCTTCTGGTTCTTGTTTTTAATTCATGATGCTCCCTTTTAAGAAATATCTTGTTGCATTTATGGGCTGTTAGTTAAATCGCATCTTGTTCCCTGTATGGGAACAATTTTCTTCTTCAAAGCAATAGTATTCCTGAGAGTACTAAATTTGGGTTAAAAAAAAATGAGCTCTTTGTGTTTGAGAATAAAATCCTTATTTAGTTGTGCTGAACAGAAGGTGACGGGAAAATGCAGTAGAAAGATTGCAGACTGTATTGATCTGTTGCACAGTCATCGAAACCAGAATCCTAAGCAATTAATCTTCTCGGTTGCTAATTGGTGTTTGAATCTGTGTTAAATTAATCTTGTCTGGGCCTCAGCAGAAGCAGGAGCTGCTCCCAGGTGAGGTACCAGCAGTAGCTGAGTACAGTGGGCTGGCTTCCCAGCTGATCCGTTTAAAAGCAAGAGCAGATACTTGTGGTGGAAAGGGGAGGGTCCTAGGCAGGGTGTCTGTCAGCGTGGTGTGGAGGAGACAGCAGAGGCACCAGTGGGGAAGAGGGGATTGCCACCGTGGGTGCAGCACCAAGGGACGCGGCGGCTGATGTTAGTCTTCCCATACCGCTGGTAGAACCCACGGACAGCTGTTCCTCGGCGCTGCTGCTCCCGATGCCGGTACGGCTGGCTGCACATAGCCCTGTTCTGTGATTATTTAGGTGTAGCTCTCAATATGAAATACAATCATAGCAATCTTTTGTTAAAGCTTACGGCACTGTGCTTTTTTTGTCATCTGCTAGTTCAGCATGTTAATGCCATGATCTTAGGTGGAAATGTAACTTCATTTGCAAAGCATGCAGGGCTTGTCAGTCGTAACCTGGGCTTTCTCTGACAGTGAGCTTTTTAAAGCGTCTTTTCATAGCTGCCTTTAAAAATACTCCCTTAAAGCTACTTTTCAAGTGTTTCTCAGACCTGTAATCTTTCATGAAATGTTGGTTACTCTCAGTTGGATGTGACTTCTTCAAATTGAAAATCACTAGTGTGTTTCCTATCCATCCTGTGTCACTCTTCACCTGCTGAATAGTAGTCTAGTTTGTGTACCTTGATCCATTGCAAATTATTTTCCTGAGATACGAGTAAGAAGTTAATTCCTTTAAGCTCTGGATTGCCATATCTCTTCAGTTACCTGTATAAAAAATGTCAAGCGTGACTTCTAGCTCTATCAGATCGTGCCACACTTGAATTGTGTTTCGTTACTGACTTTTTGTAATAAATACAATCAGACTAACAGCTGGTGTCTTATGAATATGGATTGTGGATGCCGTATAAACATCAGAAGTATTCTGGTTTTTGGTATCTAGAAATGCGTTGTTTCCATCTGCATGACAATGAAGTATTCTTTAAAAAAAGGTGGTAAAGACAATCAACAAGGTTAATGTGATTGTGTGAATTACCTGTTACTAAAGTTGTCTCTTCTTAAATCCACTGCATTTGGAAGTAGAGAAAATAAATTCTTACAAATCCAGACTGCTATTCTCCTAACATGAGAACCTAACTCAGAATCTGACTGCAATGGTGTGATGGTTTAGCCTGACCCCAAAATACGCCAACTGCTGAGAGGAAAATTAACTCCATCCCTGCCGAAACCAGGACAAATAGTTGTGTTGCGTTTGTACTAACCCATGTATGTCTGGTGAGGCTGGGACCGCGCAGGACTGTCTCTGGCACTGGCTGTTCAGGAGGGGCCGGCAGCATGAACTCGTCTGTGCTGTGGCGCAGGTGCCGGAGCTGGAGCCTGTGGGGCAGGTCGGATCTGGTGGGGAGCAAGCTGGTGTTGCCAACTTCTGCACATAATGTTAGGGAGTACTGTGAGGATGACTGCTCACCTTATCTCAAAGAATCAGGAGTAGAGAAGATGCAAAGAAAGAGATCACCAGCCTGGAAAAAACTCTCGTGCAGTGAGACAGAAGGATGAAATTACAACCCAGAGGAAATAAGTACACGGAGTGGGAATATGTGATAAGGGTACAAAAAAAGCAGGATTAGGAGTTTGTTGCACAAGTACAACATCGTAACCCACAGCAGCTCATCCCTGATAGCAGGAAATGTGTTTTCAGATGTGTAAGGTGCCGGGGCAGTCCCTGGAGTCGGGTTCAACAAGCTTCAGTGACCATTTGGACTTTGCCGTGTAGCGTTTACTGTTCTAGCGACTCCTACACACTACGCAGTGGCTGTGTGCGGGATGGCACAGATGTTCAGGTTTTTCTGATTTGGTCCCAGTATACCTCCAAACTGAAGCCATGGGAACGCTTCCCTTATGTGGTGGGTGTTACTTAAAACTTTATGGTTTTGTTGGCAAAGTGGGAGCTGTAGGAGCCTGCGGAGGCCCCGCACCTCTGGCTGCCTCTGCTGGGGTGAGGCTTGTCCCCTGCAAGTCCACCCATCTGGGACGGGAGCGCATCTGCTTTTGACTGCATAAATATCCTGGGGGGAGTAGAGACATTTCCATCAAAGTCACATAGAAACCCCTATGGCCCTGAGCGTTCGTAGAGTGCTGGGTGTCACCTGCGCTCCTCGGGTGAAGTGGGGACATGGCCATCCTTCCTATAATATAAATATATATAAATATACTATAAATATATATATTTATAGTATAAATATACACACACACTCCTGTATCTGTTTGGGGCTAAAGAGCGCGTTGGTCTGAGACAGGGCAAGAACAGGCTCGGCACAGGTGCCTTTGAACGAGCTCTCCTGCTGCAGCAGAGGCCCAGGGCCTCCTTGCTGCTGGGCACCCGCGGCTGGCGCGTGGGCAGGCTGCGCTGGGCACCCGCGGCTGGTGCGCGGAGCGAGGGCAGGCTGTGCTGGGCACCTGCAGCTGGCGCGTGGGCAGGCTGCGCTGGGCACCCGCGGCTGGTGCGCGGAGCGAGGGCAGGCTGCGCTGGGCACCCGCGGCTGGCGCGTGGGCAGGCTGCGCTGGGCACCCGCGGCTGGTGCGCGGAGCGAGGGCAGGCTGCGCTGGGCACCCGCGGCTGGCGCGTGGGCAGGCTGCGCTGGGCACCCGTGGCTGGCGTGCGGAGCGAGGGCAGGCTGTGCTGGGCACCTGCAGCTGGCGCGTGGGCGGGCTGCGCTGGGCACCTGCGGCTGGCACGCGGAGCGAGGGCAGGCTGTGCTGGGCACCTGCGGCTGGCACGCGGAGCGAGGGCAGGCTGCGCTGGGCACCTGCAGCTGGCACGTGGAGCGAGGGCAGGCTGTGCTGGGCACCCGTGGCTGGCGCGCGGAGCGAGGGCAGGCTGTGCTGGGCACCCGCGGCTGGCACGCGGAGCGAGGGCACGCTGCGTGCCTGGGGAGGGCTGTGTCGCGCGGGTGGCCTGTGCAGCAGACTCTGGCCCGGTGGAGCCTGACGCGTTTGCTTTGCAGGGTGTGTTGGTCATTTCTCGTCCCTAACGTGCCTTGCAGCTGTTCAGGTGTGGCATTTGGCGCGGGCGCAGCAAGCTGTCCTGCTGGGCAGCCTGTCCCACCGCGTCCAGCGCTGTGTGCTGCAGGGCTGCTGCCGGGGCGCGGGGCGGCTGCGCAGGGCGGCTGCCGCAGGGCCGCTGTGAGTGCTGCAATACAGGTGGTGGCTGCAGATGCAAGAGACAGCCTGGGTCTTTCCAGGGTGGATTTATGAAGCTTATTAACAATAGGAAATAAAGAATTGGGAATTGGAAATACTTTTTGTTTTTAAAGAAAGCACTCTTCTTTAAAACAGTCATTCGAGCACTTGGAAGGTGTGAATCGGAGTGATGTTTACTCAGTCCTGGATTCTTGGCTTGCAGATTTACAACATGCCATAGCTGTCTGCAGACTGTTGCAGGTTTACATAAAAATAAGTCCAGAAGTTTAACTCAAGATGCATCACAGACTAGACATCATACTCATTTAAAAGAAAAAAGGAGCTCCTTTCCTCACCAACCCCACTAAAAACACACACGCATTTTAAGGCCTGACCATTAGACACTTCACTTCTTTGTAGTGCAAATATGAATAAAGATCTAATGTCTTAGGCGTAAAGATGAGTGGTTGTATCTTCCAGTGTTGTTTGCCTCCTGGTAATGAAATGCAGTTGGAGCTATACAGCATCGGCCGGTTTCTCTGAGGTATGAAGAACACCAAAGGCCGTTTTGAATTTTAAAAATACAAGTCGGGAGATCTGTGCAGTCATCTGCCAGAAATTATGCTGAAAACCAGCCACCGATACTTGATCGTTTAGCCTGTATATCGAGCTTTGAATGTAGAGAATATAAAGGAATGCATTTAGTGCTGAGGTTCTCTGAAATGCCCCAGCTGCCTTTGCCAGAGGGTTTTTGATAAAACATTTAGGGAGAAATTAATTTCCCTTGGATTAGGACTGTTTGAATTGCTCTCAAAATACAACTGTGAATGTTCGCTATTGTGTTTTGAGATTCACATTGTGTCCCTTCTGTTGAGGACTGTTTTAGCATGCAGGCGAGGATGGAGCGTGCGGTTGGGGAACCATTTTGCCAGGACTCATCTGCTTGCCCTTTGAAATGTCAGCTCTTGCGTGCTCTGTGGGCAGAATGGGGCATGCTGGTGTGGGGAGAGGGGAAGTGCCGTGACCAGCCTCGAGCTTGGCCTCTGGAAGTCCGCGGTTGCCAGTTGCTTCTGGCATCCTCTCCGTCCGTGGCCTCAGGCTGCCTGCTCGGGTCCTCCTTGCCCTCGGCTTGCAGAAGGTGCAGGTCGCTCAACGTGCTCTTCTGCAGCTCGCGGCTGGGCGGGCAGCAACGCCAGCGCTGAGCTTCGGTGTGGAAACGCCGTGCTGTGATTGCGGCGGGGTGAGAGCGGCTGCCTGTGCCCCCAGGTCCTGCTGGGCACGACGAGCACTGGCAGTCTGGAGCGCCAGTGGGGGGCTAGCTCAGCAGGTCCCCCGACCGAGGCGGGAGCCCTGCACGGTGGCATATGCACCGGTTCTGTGCTTAGCTGGAAGAAACGTTTAAAAAAATTTTGCTTTCATGTTGATGAAAGGATTTTTTCTCTCGTCTGTTCTATCTGAAGTGTCCGCTTAATGACTGTTTGATACATGATGTAGTTTATCAAATTAAGTTGTTAGTGGAAGTAATGTAAGGGTAGAAAGTGGTTTTTCCTCTAGAGCAACTCCCTTTTCAACTTGTTTGTCTGAATTTTCCAGTGTCGCCAAGTCTTGTGTGGCAAATTTAAGCCTGTTTTTAATCCTTCTGCTTTTCTTAAATGTTTCATGAACGCCGTGGGAGTCATTCAGGGTGTCTCAGTCTCCAGTGGGTGCAAGCTGGGACCCGCTGCTCTGGGAGGTCCGTGACAGAGCGGTGCAGCCTCTAGCGACTGACCAAAAAGGTTCCTAGAAAGAAATTTAAAACATGACTTAAGGTATTTGGATCTGCAATTAAGTAGGTCTTAGAGTATCTGCACATATCTCTTTCCTAACGCATGTAGTCAGGCTGATTGGGTTGGAGATGTCCCTGCTCCTTGCAGGGGGGGTGGACTGGGTGGGCTTTGAAGGTCCCTTCCCACCCAAACCGTCCTGTGATTCTATGAAAGGCAGAAGTTCCTGTCTTGATATGTTTTCCTTTTCCCTCAAGACTTTTTGGAAGATCACAACAAAAGTATAACTGAAGCAGAAATGAGGGCTGTTGTATTCTGTTTGGCACAGAATTTTTTTTCTTATGTTTGCACAGCTGGTGGCCTGCCAGCTTTATGGAGATGTGTGCAAGTATTCTTCTTTTCCTGATATTATTTAAAAACAAAACACAAAACCGTTGACAAATAATTTGAACTCACTGTAAGTCAACATGCTGATTAAGTATTTCCCTCTGCACTAAGTGATTTGTATAAAAAGCTGAGGACAAAGGTGGATTTCTAAATGATTTTGACACATTTTTTGCTCAAATAGCAACAAGAGTGCCCAAACCTGCTCAAGCCTCACCCCTCTCTTTAAGGTTTCATTGCCACTTTATGGAGCTTTGGTTTGGTTTGCTCTGACCTTCTTGCAGTACACAGAAGCAGAGTTTGCTGGTCCTCCTCATTAAACGCAAGAGGATTAACATCCAGTTTATTTCCTCTAAACCCACAGAACTATCAGGAAATAACTAAGCCCTAAATTTTTAGGTTTGTAGAAATTATTTCCTCCTAATGCATGTACTGGGGGGGAATTTCAGAATCCTGTTACGTAAGAGAGAGAATCGGAGCCCTGCATTAATCCCGGGGAATGATGTTTAATGGCTTGTTTCATCCTTTATTGGTCTAAAGAATTCCTCAGAAATCATCTGACCGAAAGTGCCAGGGAAGTATTTTTACCTCTCTGGCTGAAACTGTTATCGCTCAGTAATTTCACTAATCTTCTTTGCAGCAGGATTAGATTGTAAACGCTTTGGTGCAGGGAGAACTTGTTTGTGAAAACTGCTTGGTAGTGTGCCTATCATCGAGTGGAAGTGCCAGTAAGTGATCAGATCCAGTATTCCACTGCTGAGCAGTGCTTTGAAATACCTATTGCCTTGGCTTTGCTTCAAGTTGACAGTGTTTCCTTGGACAGTAGTGGTTGCGATGAGAACTTCAATGTGTGTGTTTGGTGTATGACAAAAAATGCTAATGACATAAGTTTGAAGACAAAATTGCTGTGGTTTTATTTCGAATTGAGAGTTGATCCCTGTTGTATAAAACAGTTTTGTATGCATAAATAAAAATTGTTACCTGTTATTCAAGATCTCTCTCTGACACTTTCAGACACTTCCACTTGTGCGTGTACTTTTAAAATGTCTTATTGTAGAAGCATTAATATCTCATATTTGTGGATACAAATGTCTTTAAAATGTGTTCACTGGTAGGTAAGGTACAGAATGGTGATGGATATTGGCAGCTGGTGGTTACGCTGTACAGAATAGCTGAGGTAACAGCTAACTGGCTTGTGCTGGGTTCTCAGGAGTTTTGAAAAAGACAAATAGTTACACCCTTGACAGACCTATGTACTATTATTAAACCCTGTTTTGTGGCTTATTTACAGGCAGCAGGAAAACAGTTTTACTCAATCCAAGGCTTGAAGTATGGCTCATGTCCTGGAATTATGAACTACAGCAACTTGCCTCTGAACTGCCAGCTTTCCTGTGTGCCCTACTTACTCAGTATAAAAAGGCCTAATCCTGTGGATTTTATTTCCCTCTCTGTAGGACAGCAGTGAGTAATTACTTTTCTCTGGTGAAGGTAGACATGCTGGAAAAGTTTAATTAATGCCTATTAGAAGATGCTGCTAGTACTTAAATGAACTCATTAGGGCAGGGCGCTTAATGTTCATCAAAACAGCAAATAATTGCAGTGGAATGAATGTTGTTTACGCTGTACTGCATATTATATCATTTTGTTCTGCTCTGTTCTGCAAAACGTTTCAGGATATGTGGGTCTTCCTTAGCCAGGGACGTCTTTTCTAACCCCTGTGTAAAGCATATGGATTCAAATTGAGGTTTGGGTTTAGAGCATGAATCTCAATCTCCTGCTGCTTTGTCACGGCGGAACTGAGTAACGCGAGGGGAAAGGTTCGTTTGTCTGCTCAGCCGTACGGTGCTGCACTGGAAATACTTCACTGCCACTTAGTTCTGGTAGCTGAGTGGCCTTATTAATATGAATCTTTCATATTAATCTTTCTGCCCTAGTAAATAACTTGCAGAAGGCGGTGAGAGCATGGTGACGGCTTGTCTCCTGCTCGGGGCCAGCCGGCTGTTGTACGAACAGGAGTGCAGGTGGTCCGGGTGCCTGAGGAGTAGTGTCCCCCGCCCACAGGCTCCCGTGCGAGCACAGGCGCCGTTCTGGGTGTCTCGGGAGGTGAGTGACGTTTAAAGGCGTTTCCGAGGCGGCTCAGCGAGCGGGTGCGATGCCCCGTGGTCGCAGCTCGGGTCGCGTTTGGTGGGTGCTGGTGGGTCCTTGTGGGCATCAGGGTCTGCCCGGGGTCGGTGGAACATTCAGCTTGTGATTTGAACCTGGAGTTACAAATATTTGTGAATCACAGGTATTTGTATCGTTGAAACAACGTTAGCACGTTTTTTAAACCTCAGCATATAGAAGTAGTTTGCACAGTTCTTCATGTCAAGCTGTTTTCCCGTGATCAGCTGTCTGCAGTCAGAACGGTCAGTTGCTTTTTGAGGAAGCACTGGAAGCGTTTGCACTGTTCAAATGCGTCCTCGTCCCAGGTACTGAGCACTGGAACTGTCTGGAGGCTGGAGAACGCCGTTATTGTGCTGTGATGTGCGTAAGTTTAATAAACTTTGGCCATGCAATAGTCAGATCTGAGCACAATTCCCTAACGAAAGCGTGGTGAGACAGGCGTGGCTGTTAGGAAGCGGGAGGGCATCGGCTTCCTCTGGTCTTTGCAGAGGAGGGAGCGTGGAATGAACATGGAAATCACTTTGTGGATGGGCTACTGGTTAAACTGTGGTGCTGAACACTGCTTAAAATGGCATGTTTCCATCCGGCTGCGCTGGTCCTTCTGGAGCAGCGGTGGCCGTGAGGACGGGATGCTGGGGTCTCCGTTAGCCTTCTTATCAGCCTGTATTTGTACGCGCGTGCGTGTAGGATTTCCTCAGGGAACTCTGAAAGCGTTCAGAAGCTACCAGCTCTTCTCTGCCTTTCCTCTCAGTTAAAAGTCTCCTAAAAATAGGAAATTCTTTCATTCAGGCATCAAACTCTGATCCGTGATGTGAAGTGTCATGCTGCGGGAATACTAGAAGGGTTTTTACCTGGGAAAGGTCTTTCTCTGGACTGTTTTTTCTTATACCGCATGAAATGCAGCAAAGAGAAAAAAGGACTTCAATTGATTTCTGCTTTGCTGAATCACCTTTTGGGGGCATAAAATGTTGTTCTGAAATCCTTATTTATTGCCTCTTGGCAAATACGTCCCGTTGGGTTTTTTCATAATTGAACCATGTTCTTAAGACGTCCGTTGCTCTTCCTGGTTTGTGTGGTAGCAGAGATCTTGAGGATTAAGGAAATGGCAAAGAAAAACAATACCTCTCATGTTTAAAAAAAACACAGTTCGTTGACAGAACTTTCTGTCTTATCTAAAGAATTCGAACGTGGGCCCTTTTTTCAGACTGCTTGCAGTGATCTGGAAAGATTTAATGTCTGTTGTTACCTGGAAGTACAAGTTTGTCGTAGTTCAGCAAGTTGTGAGGCTTTCCTTGTGTTTAACAAATATGTGGAGGCAAAATAAAAATCTGCTGTTTGACGTAACAGTGTGCATCTGATTCAAATCAGGAAATTCAAGTGATGCCTGCAGACTTAGCTGGACCTCAGTGCTACTGTAAACACTGCAAAACAAATTCAGAAGCAGGGGATATTTGAAATTTTACTCTTCAAAATTTATTCCTAGCCTCCACATTGGCCACGCGTTTTTTTTTACAGTAACAAACGATGCAGTCGCTCCTTTCCAGTGATACCCCTCCTGGCATCGCAGGCCCTTGGCATGCAGGGTGCTGGGCTTTCCGGGCAGATGTGGATGTGCTTCCTTCCGAACACGCACAGCATTGGCTTCACCTGGTTGCTCCGACAGTGCCTTCAGGAAAGCCCCGGTAGTCTCTTAATGAGAATTTAAACTGGCAGGTAAAGACAAGCTAGTATCTGTTTCATCACATCATTTATGCGAACAGCAAGGTGGCTGGTTTCTTCGCTGTTTCTGTGTAGCTGCCAGTGGGGGCTGAACGGTGAATTTTGGAATGTAAATTGTTTTGCTTAATGACAATCAAGTGCTAGGGACGTAACTGCTACCCGATTCTGACTTGGTATGGTGAGTAAAATCAGAAAGGGTCTTCACTGCGGTCCAGTCACAGTTTTGTGAGGTGATAAATGTTGTCAGGACAGTACCTGCTGTCAGAATTGCTGGGTGCAGGGTAGTTTTTCATCATCTAGCTGTATGTTTGATTATATTGGTAAGTATATATAAACCAGAATCAATTTATATGGACATTCCGTTTGAACATGTCACGAAGCCGGGCTGTGTATATGGTACTAGGTATCACACACTTGTGTTCAAATGAAAAAGCCTTTAAAAACCTGTCAGATTCCTGTGTGTGCCCTGGAAGCAAGGAGAAAGGAAGCATTTTAACAAGAAGTACCTGCTGTGGGTAACAGAAATACCTGCTTCTGAAATGCTGGGCTCTGGTGATAGTAAAGCATTTCGAAGAGATTACTGCAGAACCTATACAGCCAGATGAGGATGGCAGAAAGAGGAATGATGCAATAAATACAGGAAAAAAACTGCGGCGCTGTCAGTTTGGGTTTTCCTGGTGGGGTGTGCATCCATGGCTGCCTTCTGATGGATTGTGAATTGAGAACAGAAATTAGATTTGGCTTTGCCTTCAAAGCTGTCTTTTTATTTGAAGTGCTTTCTTATGAGAATTCCATTTCTGTGTCAGTCTTGCATTTAGTGAGTTCTTTAAGCAGATATAAATGAGTCCAGCCTTTGGAGACAGCTGCGTAAAGATGATGCCTGGCAAGCTTCCCGAGGCAAATGCACCGCGATCCGGGAGCTAAGCGCTCCGAATGTGAAACTTCTCTTATTGTAACTGCATGACCCTTTCTGTCTCTTAATCTATACTGGCTTTGTTACTGTGCATACGACGTCTACCTTGCGCTGAACTTCTGGGGACAGAAATTAAACTGAGAGCAACTGGTGAGAGTTAATCACTGCACCTAATAGATTAGCATCCGCAGCGTTTGTTGTAGACATCTGCTGCAGAGCGGTTATTTTCTGCCCTGTTCTTTGGACTTTGATTCTCGTTCACTGCCGTTACATCAGTTTTGTGGCTGTTTATTGCACGTAGAGAAGGGCGGGTGGGTGGCTTGGAAGGTGACTACAAGCGAAGCGGTGTGGGCCGTTTGTATCTGACTGCAGCCGTGGCCCATGGAGACTTTCTACAATCGGATTGTGTAGGTTGTAAGTGTGGTTGTACGTGGCTTATGTAGAATCGTTTTTATGATGGAAAGCATAAAGTAAAAATGAAACTGACAGTTACCTTGCTGTGAAGTTACTGTCCCTTACTTTCTCTCTCTGCTTCAGCTGGTGCTAGTTTATAGCATGTTCTGAAGTCGTGGAAGAAGTTTGTTCTGGAGCTAAAAATGATTGGAAATACAGCTATCGTGTTCGCCGTGCAGAATGACCTCTCCACGGGTGAACAAAAGCTAACATGTGCCAGCTGGAGCTTAATCTGCTGCAGAATTGACTTGTGACCTGTGCTTAGAAGTCCACATAGGTGGCAATGAAAGAGCATTGCTCGGTAAGTTCCGGAAAACGAGATTGATTGTTTTAATGAATAGGTTATTTGCTCTTTTTAATCTACCAATCTCTCAAATGCAGATATTCTGAAAACTTTGTTACAGAAGCATTTCTTAAAAGAATGTTATCTTGTAAAAACTCTTTCGTTGGAAATTTTTACTATTTGTTTTTTTAGCTTCTCTTGATAATATTTAGCAGATAAACGCCCAGAGGAGAGGAAGCAAGTAAATCTTTTCAAAGGTGCTGAGAGCACTGTGTCTCAGGTTCTGGTGGCCCAGGGAACAAAGTGACTTTGGTCATCAAATGGGCAGCTGTCTGACTCTGCGGATGCAGAAGACGGAATGCAGCTTCCCGCTGCTGAATTCAGCATGAGGCTCCTCTTCTGCGCAGCAGCTGTGGTACGTGCGGGCGCTGCCGGCGGGGCGTGCGGCCAGGGCTCCTCTCTGCAGGAAGGCAGCGAGCTGGGCTTTGGGCCAGGCTGCTCCGAAAGGTGAAGCTGGCTGGGAGGCCAGGTCTTGCGGGATGTGTGACTCCAGGAGCGTGCGCTGTTCCTGTTATCTTCTCCTTCTGAATTGCAGTAATAGTTAATAAATGCTTTGCGATGAGGAAATCAGAATGTCTCTCACCTGGTTCAGGTCTGCTGTAGGTAGGCTTTCCATTCTGTAAGAGACACGGGTTCATTAGTAATCTGCAGGGTTATGTATTAATAGCGGTTAGTTAATAAACCCATTTACCAGCTTCTTTTTCCACACACTGACTGACGTACTCCGTTGAGACGGTTTTCTTACAAACTACTGATACATAAGGAAAAGAAGAAATGCTGAGAAGCAGATGTTGCATGACCGAGTACCCAGCTGTGTACTAACAAAATGAATCTCATGGTGATTAGTTAACAATTCCTTGGCAGTCAGAGGCATATGTAAAACAGTAAACACAGCATGGGGAAATAATAATAATTTTTTTTTTTTAAAAAAAAGCATTTTCTGAGCTTGAAACGTTGGCAACATCAGTTCAACCATCTGTGTTACTGAAGAGCTGACTGTGTTGTGGGTAAGTCAGACTAAGGTCAGTGGAACTGACTTAGAAGTCCTTAACCCTTCATTGGTAAAATACAACATTTCTGTTTTCTGTGCATGGGGTGCCTTGTAATTTGGATGACACGAGACGCATACCATGAATATCTGAACTTAAACTGTCAATGATGGAAACTGATCGTTAGAGCTGTGGAGTTTTTACCTGCTGTTACGTGAAGGTGTTTAGCCAACAGCAGCAAAGCAGAGGAACTGACAAAGGAAAAGGTGGGCAGCCATTTAACGTTAGCTTTTCCAGTTAAGGTTAACTCCGCTGCTGGAATGCAGTTGCCATTGCTGTATCCCTGGGTGAGCGCCTGTACAGGAGGACGATAAAGACTGTTACGACCTTCTGGCTGTGTAATTTAGAGCTGCGGCTGCAGGTACAGCAGTCTGCCCTCTGAAATAATTCTCTTCTGCAATGCTGTGTTCTTTTCTCATTAGAGAAATAAATGAGGATGTGCTAGGCTTCGAATGCTGCAATCTGTCCCTTTTACCCCTTCAGCGCCCTTCTTGCCCCGGCTGTCCAGCAAGCACAGCTGCGGTTTTCTGTCACGGCTTCTGTTACTTGTCACAGGCTGTAAGGGTTTGAAGAGTAAACTTGGAGAAAGCGTGTAGGTTGTGAGCCCTGCTTTTTAGCCCGTGGATATTGGGGGGTTTATTGGATCAAAGATGCCTTTACAGAACACAGAACAAACGTTTAGATTCCCGCCCTGGCGATGCGGCTGCTTTCCGGCAGGCAGGTGACGGGCAGGCGCGTGGCGTTGCAGGTTAACTGCCGAGGTGGAGCCGTGTGTTCCCGGGGTGGCTCGTGAGCCGGACGGGGCTGCAGCGCTGTGCCCAGCCCCGCGGGAGCTTCCCGTGGGTGCAGGTTGGAGTGGGGTCAGGGATGCGAGGGGGAAGAGCTGTTGACTCTGGTTAGCTGGGTTTGGTTTGGTTTTACTCTCTGGGTGTTGTTTCTGAAAAAAGCTTCTGCCATGGTGGAGCCGGTTCAGTCCCTGGTTACACGTGCTGGGTACCGTCAGGACAGTGCCAGAACTGACGTGAGGAATAAAAGTGTATGTTCTGCAAGAGTTGTCTGCTAATGTAACAAGAAGTGCAAGGTTTTAATTTTTAAAATGGTTTTTGTTATGTGCATCTAATCTGCGTAAGGCACAAGCCTCTCCAGCAGGACAGGTTTCCACAGGGGCTGCAGCAGCCCTGCCTGTGCCCCGCGGTTTTACCCGCGGTGTCGGTGCAGTTCTGCAGACAGAGCGAGGAGTTACTTTTCCCCGTGCTCTTTATGTGGTTACTGGCTGGCTGGGCTCGGGTTGTAGCCCAGAGACGTGTCATGCATTTGGAGGCTTTGACCACCAGCTATCCTAAAACGCTCTGGGCTGGCGCGGCGTTTCATTCAGCGTTAGGATACGGCTTCCTTCTGTCCCGCTGCTCTGAACGTGTCATACGTCCGCACGGCACGCTGGCTAAGATAACTTACAGTATCATTAAGGACTCTTAAAATGTAAGTAGGCTTTAAACTTTCTTAATTAACTTCACGATGTCAGAGCATATGCAAATAATAAAACTACAGAAATAGATATTTATCCTGTTAATTTTTACTGCTGCTTACAAAACTGCTTCTGGATTGTTTTTTGTGCTTTAAGAATGTACTAGATTGCCAAATAATTGAGTTTATATTACATTTCAAGGAAAAAAAAATATTTTTTCTATAATCCTGGCAGTAAATTCCTTGGTGAACTTAGATCCAGAAAACTGGCATTTATGCAGATAGTAAGCTTCTGCCCAGGGAAGTAAACAAATTTACATTAATTGTATTGTGAAAACCCCAGTAATTCCCTGTGAAATGCTGTTTCTTGTCAGGTGTCGGAAACGTGTACATGGTGTACAGCATATGGAAAATGACAAAATGTGGTTATACTAATTATTATCTAGGGTTGTTTAAAGTAGCTGTGGTCTAAAAGCTGAGCTGCATCTCCCGTTAGGCTCCTAGTCGCCTGTTCCCAGGAAATGCTGAGAAAAAAGACAGAGCTGTCGGAAGGTCGCTGTTCTGGAATAACAGGCTCTCAGTTTGGCAGCTTTGTGACTGCCATGGATAGACCATGGGCTTTGCTTCCGACCCCTCAGAGGTCTCGTTCCCCGCGTACCCTTCACATTGCAGAGGCTGCTTTAGTTCACCCATGCTTTACTCTGAGGCCTCCAGGGTCCAAACACATTTATTTATGGAACAATTTAGAGTGGGAACAATAATGAAGCAAAGTTTTTTAGTAAATTGGAAGTCTTCAATATCTATACCCTCCTGTAAATTTAAAGCTACTGCACCGTTTTGCATCAGCGTAGTGATTCCTGCTTTATGCTGCAAATTCTCTGCCTGCATGACCATAAAAATAAATTATGAGCGATCGGTTAGGACAGGAGATGTGATCAGTTAAAGCCTAATGAAGCTTATACTTCAGAGCAGGCTCATCTGCTGAAATACTACGTTGGCTGAATCGCTGCTGCAAATGGGTGGTTTCGTAATTGCCTTTCGAGTTAGGTTGATAATATGCTCTTTTACCTCGATGGTGCCTCATTAAAGCCGGCCTGCCCTCCGTCACTGCACGCTTGTAGCGCAGACCTGCTGCTCTCAAGGAGCGGGAGGGTTGAGGAGCCCATCTCCACGCTGGAAACCCATTTGGATGAGGTGCATCCTAACCTCTTTGCGCCCCTGCCTGGGGTGCTGGTCTCTGGAGCGCGTCAAGCGCGTTCAGTCGGTTGGTGCCCACGCTGGCAGACGCGGGCAACAACTGGCTGAAAGTTTAAAAACTTACCCGAGCCACGTGCTGGTCAGCAGGCAGAAGCTGTGGGTCCCCAGCTGCCCCGGAGTGAGCTCGGGCAGGCGGGTGCTCGCAGCAGTTTCAGACCCCGAGTGCGTGTCTTACCGTGTGACTCCCGGAGCGTGAGTAACAAGAAGGAATACATCAGCCTCATGATGTTAGAAATTGAAATTAATGTGCCAAACCGTGGAGGTGAGCACGCCGTTGCGTCTGACAGCTCTTCTTTCAGTGGCGATGGCTTACACCACTCCCAGGACTTGCTTTGGAGCTCGGGGATCAGCGCCTCTGACGCAGTTGCGCCGGGTTAACGTGGAGCGGGGTTCCTGCAGTGAGGAGTTGTGGGGGGATGCACTAGGACTGCCTGGGCCATTTCAGTCCTTGCTTGTACTTTGCTAGGAATCAACTGAATCTCAAAGGCTGTGCAGTTCCTCTTTGCTGGCATCTAGGTCTTCACGCTTGCTCTTCTCAGACAAAGCACTATTTCATATTTAATTGAAAATCCTGGGTGCCATAAATTAAAATAAATCTTACTAAATGAATGGTTATGAAGTAATAGGATATGTTGTGCAAGGGAAAAGAAAAATTCCTTTCATTTTTGATATTATGTGATGGTTAACTTAACACGTAGAGAAATGTTCTTTCCTTGTGCAGTTACTTCAACGACAGCACACTGTTAAGATCATAAACACAAGCTTCCCTGCAAAATTAAGTTACAGCAAAATGGTAGTTCATGGAGTGAAACCAGTGAGGTTTGGGGGTCTGTGACAGGTAACGCCTGCTTATCTCTGTGGGCAAGGTGGGAGCTTGCTTGTGGCTCGGGTGCGCTTTGCCAGAGCTGACCCTGTTCCGCAGGAAGCTGGGACAACTCTCCTGGCTCTTTTCTTGTACTTCTCACATGGAGATGTAGTGCCACGTAAGTGATGGGAGAGTCGCTGGGCTGCCGTCTTCGTACAGGTGGAAGTGAAAATTACCTTACTTTCTGAATTGGAAGATTTTTTAAAGTGTTTTGAACAATGTTGTTAAGGCTTGAATTATTTTTTCTTCCTTTTAGCTTACCGTGTAATAGTGCTGTGATTGGGGTACGCTTACCGTAAAACCATTCCATGGATGTTCAGCACGTTCTCAGAGGCATTCTGGGGAAAATTTTAAATGTTGTAAGATTCCTTAAGGGGATAACTTTAAGGACAATTGATACCAAATGCTGTTTTGTAGGTTGTGTTTTGAGAGAAAGTCTTTTTCATATTTCATTGTTACGAAATTGGTGTGACTTAGTTGCAGTGTTGCCTATACCAGAACTTTAAAATGTCGGCATTGATATTTTTCCGTAACGAGCTTGTTTTTGCTGAGAAGCGCGTTGAAAAATGTGAGGAACATAAGCATGTTTCCTTCCAGCCGTGCCTGTGCACAGAGGTGTCTGTGAGAAGCGGGCTGCAGCCGTGCATGGCACGTGTCCCCAGGCGCTGTGCGGGGCCGTCCGCAGGGACCCCTCCCAGTCTGACCGGAGCACTGCCGCACGCCGGTGTGCCCGATCCCTAGCTGTGGTAGCAGACCAGGGAAAGCGTCCCTCGGTGCGGAATTGCCGTGTGAACTCGGTATGAGTCAGGCATTAGCGTTGATCATGGCTGGTGCACATCTGGAGTCAGAGGATTTTGCTGACTGTCCATATTGCGCAGAGAGGTCTGGGGCGGGGGGGTGATGTTGTTTTTCCAGTTAAACTTTAAGATGTCTCTAATCGATAGCGCTGTGACATGGCACATCTGTTAATCCAATCAGGAGTGCTGACCTAGCACTTAGAAGTTGGTATTTTCAAGTTCCTGGGCGTCCTTGGGAGCGCGTGAGGCACAGCTGTGCGATCTGCAGCCTGGATTTACTGCTGAGCCGCCTGTCTGGCGAAGCAGAAGCTATCCGTTGGGAGCGCCGCAGCCCGCCTCTCGGAGCGCTGGGATTTCCCAAGCTCCTTGAAAAGCCCGTTTGAGAAGCTCTAATTCCTTCATAAAAACTGCATCATGACTGTTCCTCGGAGCGGGAGTTGCTCCTTCAGCTGCGTGTCCAGCGCCCAGCGGGTCCCTGCCCTGGCCGAAGCGCAGGGGTCCCGCAGTCAGCGGGGGCTGCGGAGCCCGGCAAAGCCGTTTGCCCAGAAAGCCCAGTGCTGACGTTTCTGCGTGGGCCAGTGAGGGGAATGAACCGCGCTGTTAGGAGAACTGTTTATTTTGAAGCGCTGCGAAACAGGAACTTTTGGGCTGGTTCTGGTGTCTGAGAGCCCAGTTTGCTGTTGTGTAAACTTGGTTTGTGGGTCCAGCTAGGACGGGCCTCGCGCTGCCGCTCGGACACGGCTGAAGGATGGCTTTGCTGTGAACGTTTTCTGTTGCCCGAGGTGGTCCGACACCCAGGAGGTTTGTTCTGTTCCAGGAGAGCAGGCGTGCAGCATCTTTGTGAAGATAGTATCTTTGTCAGCTCCTCCTCTGCCAAGCTCCAGACTGAAATAGGTTAGTGGGCCTAGAAACTACGCAGAGTGTAATTGCATGTCTTGCTTCCTGTGGAAAGCAGGCTAAAAATAAACCTGTCTGTGATTTGCATAAGTTCTATTCTAATCAGAACACTCAAAAAAAAAAAAAAAAAAAAAAAAAAAAAGTCTTGGCATGTTCACATGTACCCTTATGCTGGGAAAGTGGTGCCAAGTCCCAAGCAGATTAAATCGCTTGTGTAACACGGAGCAGCTGCAAGGACATTTTCCGTAGGGATGTGACTGAAATGTGTCATTCTATAGAACTGCACGCTGCTCAGGCAATGAGATACGGTGTGTTACACATACGGCCGTGTCTGAAACACGATGCTGGGTCAGGACAAGCACAAGGGCATACGGTTTTGCCAGACGCTGCAGTAGGTTAACCTGCACGTGCCCCGCGTGGAATCCCTGGGTCGGCGGGATAGTGAAACTGTGCATGGAGTTTGCACGTTAGCTGCAGATTGTCAGAGGGAAGCATTAATATTGAAACAGTTCAGGGACTCAAGTAACGTTTTGTTCCGCTGTGGATGTTAATTGTGCTTTCTAGAGCAAATTGGTTTGCTGTCTCAGTAAATAATTTTCTCTAGTGTGAACAAGCTAAAACCTCCCATTGTAAATTTAAGGGAATGAATGGAAGATTGCTTATAACCCAGGAAAAGCAAGCCATAGCTACCCTGAGGAAAATCACCTCTACTGTTCAGATTACTTACCTTTGTTTTGGAGTTTGCCCCTTCTGTCTCTGCTCAATTAAGAGCAGATGGAGTGATTTCTGTATTATTATAACGACAGCTACAGAGGACTCTGATCTCATGGCTCCAGAGTCTGTATGTGATCTGCCAGTACGAGAGTTGCAGTGACAGACAGTGCTCGTCCCAGGGAGCCTCTGTGGGCACAGTGAGTTACGCGGTGATTAAAACTCAGCAAGAGATTGAGTGCATAATTAGGAAGCCTTAATAAAGTGCTATTATTAAAACAACCCTGTATTTTTAATTTTTTAACATGTTTGCATGTTACAAATTCTAATTGCTGTTTAACAGACCCTTTAGATTGTTGTAACGCACTCCAACGTTTGATTCCGTTTATGTGTCACCGTAAGGCTCCGTCACCCACGTGGCGGTTCGGTTCACGCGTGTTCGTCCTGCTCACCTGCTCGCTGTGTATTCACCTGCTGCCGCGATCTCACAGACCTGGTGCCTGTAGTGCTTCACGTTTCTCTCTGGCTTCGAGAGGCACAGTTAGATCTTGCAGATAGGTTTTGTTCGGTGAGACTTTTCAAGCTCCTGGGCCGTGCTCAGTGAGCTTTCCAGATATCCCTGTGAATCCTTGTCTTTGTCTTAAACCTGGCAGGGGCTTACAGAGTGTCATTTATCTGCATTCTTGTTTTTTATCATAAGTGCAAACACGTCTTATTTGAGATGGGAATTGTCCGTTTGAGCAGCTGGAGTGCTGTGGGGACTGTTACAGAACGAGGCAGACGGGACGAGCAGAGCGGTGGCGGAGGTGAGGAGAGAGCAGCTGTGGCCGGAGCCAGAGAAAGGGTGCCCTTCCCTGCTGACCTGCAAGGACAGCTTCGTGTGGTGTGCCAACGGTGATGTCTCAGGGGTGGCTTTCTGCACGGGCGCTCTTCACTGAGTCGTCCCCCAGCCATCGTAACAGTGTCAAAATACAAAATGTTGTCTGTGAGCTGAGAGCACAGTGTATCTCTGCTTTTAGGTACTACCCCACAGTAATTAAAAACAAATTCTCTGCAGTGACTCTTAGTTGTTTCAGAAAGTTGTGAATGTTCCATCTTTCCCATTAATTAAGGAGAGTACATGCTGCCTCCCAGTGAAGTGTGGGGAAGGATCTTGAGAAAAGTAGGGAGTTAAAATATCTCTTGAAAATACAGCAAATCTTTATAACTAGGCAAATGATTGCTGATCTGTTCAGTGCTTCTTTCACTTCTCAAGAAAATACCAAATCAAGGAGAGGAGAAGAAAGTCTCCATGTATCATAAAAAAGGTCAAATGGTTCTTTTGTGGAAAGTTTTTTTGCATTTTTCTTTCCTACTGTTCAGTTGAAGGAAATGGTTACGTTTGCATTTTATTTGAAACCCATTCATTATTTCAAATCATTTGAGTTCTGCTCGTGTCTGTCAGCATCTAAGCTTGTATCAGAAACAGCTGTACAGTTCTGTGTGTCTTGCTGTTCCCCTCTCTAATAACGCTGCATTAAAATTCTTGGCGTTATCAGAGAAAACCCTACCCAGTGGTAATTCTCCTGGCTACTCCCGTGGTTAATGGATTTTTTGCGTGCGTGCGATGTATTGCAGTAATCATATCTGATGCTAATAGGCTTGAAGCTGGCATCTGAAAGTTTGAACTTCCTTACTCAAAAGATTTTCATTTTAAAAATCCTTAATGTTGTAGGCAGAAATTGTGTTAGGCTGTGCAAGCTTTTTTGCTACCAATGCATCGCATAAAACCAATCTAAAACAACATCTGCTGTCGTCGCATGGAAATCGTGCATGGGCTGAGAGTACCTATGGATGTAAAGAGATACGGAAAAGAAGTAATGAACGGTGTGGTGCACCAGGAATTGCCAGCATTTCTCATCGTCTCAGCGTACTCATCTTTGCGGTTTTTTACGTGTATGGTTTATTTCATGTTAACCCCACTAAATGTCTATACTTTATTTTCATGAACAGATACGTACTGCTTCACAGAATGGTGCTAGGCTGCAGTGGAGACTCTTGTAACTGAAACGGTATTGCTGTAAACGCTGCTTGTTTCTGAGCCCAGCAGAGCTTGGATCTGTTGTCCTACACGTGGGTTTCCAAATGCAGCTGATCGGAATGTACAATTTTTCAGCAGTTCCGAAGCGGTGTTTGTTGCCATCCTGCCGCGTGTCAGCCAGCTGCAGGAGCCCTTGCGAGCTGCGGCGGTGCCTGAGGAGCAGATCAGAGGGAAGGGCAGCCTGTCTGCTGGGAGCTGCTGCGCACGCTTCTCCAGCCCTGACAGCCCTGGGCTTTGCACTTGAGCTCTGCTGGTGCTGTCCTTGTGCAGTGTGTGCTCTGGCACGTGAGCTGTGCTTCTGCTTTCCGTGCTTCAAAGGAAAGCCGTGTGTGCTGTAGGTGCTTAGATGGGAGCTGCCCTCCGTGGGTGCAGGGGAGTGTCCCCGCACCCTGCCCACAGACCCTCTGTGCTCTGGAGCTGGGGGGCTGAGCAAACCCTCCTGATTTCACAGTGCTGGATCCTTACTCTTCGCTTGCAAGATTCAGCCACGTATGGTGCATCTGTTTGCCAGTGGAGGCAATTGTTAGTCGAGTAACAAGTGTTACTTTCATATACCAGCCAAATGGCACTGAAAGACTCCAGCTGAATGCCATCTATGTTCTGCCAATATTTTCTTTCTTCTTCCTTCTGCACTGAACAATAGATTTTTTTTTTTTTTTTTTTCTCTCATGGTAGATGAGGAACCCAGGATATTCACAAGAGGCTTCTGTTATGGTTGACTTTGCTGTTTCGATACTGCTAAAAATAAAAACCTGAGGGATTGTAAGCAGGCCCCCACTGTTTACATTTAATCTCTAAAACTTCTCAGCTCTGAGTGTTTTTCGGAATAAACAATGCATTGTTTGCCAATGCTTTTTGTATTTCTTAAAGATTGTTTGGGGATGTGCCTTCCAAAGCATATTTTAGTTATCTTCAAAACTTAGAATGCTTTAATGATGAAGTTCATGAGCAAACACAAAGCCAAATTATTTTTGCATAGGTTTACCAACAGTGGGCTGGTTTATTGGCAGAATATTTCCAGCCCTGTAAGGTTTCAAGGGAACAGTACAACACGGTACGCTATGATGTTCAAGAATGAGAATGGAGAAGCCTTGTCTCCCTGAATCAGTCACCGCCTCGACTGAAGATCTTAAGGTGTTATCCTGTAAAGGCTTGCACTGCTTGCCCCTTCGATCATTTTTAGTGATGAGCAAATTTTTAGTGATCTCGTAAATCTGTAAGCTTAAAAAGTCAAAACTCATAGCTACTGATGCTTTCTGAGTCTCTTTTGTATTACTGACAAACATCCCCAGAGCGAAGCGGGATGTACATACTCTAATGAGGTTTGAGGCAACCTTGTTTCTCAAATCTGGAGAAACGGTTCTTCATTTATTTCAGAAGTACTGCAAAACACACGCTCAGTATTTGGAATGCTGTGGTAAATGATTTGTTAATACTGTGAGGCTTATCTCTACGTAATTTCTCTAAATGTGAATATATTACCATGCACTTATTGGACAGCATATAAGAAACAACAATTAAACAAGCCTTTCAAAGTAAATCTTTCTAATATTTTTCAGCTTTCAAGTAGTAAATGAGTCTGGTTTAATTGATTATTGTGGCTGTGAAATGCCATGAGATTATTTTTCTGTACAATAGACCCTATGTAAATTCTTCTATTAATTGTTCTGTGTCTATTATGTTAATGTAATTAGATGAACCTCACAGACTTTCTTTACTTTTTCTGAATCTGCAGAATATGTTTAATGACACAGCCATAGTTCAGCTACATGAAAGATCCTTAACTCAATTTTCCTTAAAGAAGATTGACACTAGCAACATTTAGCCACTTAACAGCCTTTATTTCACAGCATGGTGATCGCAAATGCTCTGCACCATGAGTTCTCTTCAGCACAAAGAAACAAAATTCGCTATTGTAGTTAAAAGTGTATGGATTAGTTGTGTTACGTGGAGGAATTAGCTTCCTTCATTCTGTGCCGATGCTCTGGGACTTCCCACCCGTACCAGTTGGTCTTGTCTTGTTACTGTATGCCTTGGAGGATTTGGTAGGGATTTGTAAAATCAGTCTCGTAAATGTAGCTATTTGCATAGCTCTTCAATATTTATTAGATGTCAAGTTCTTGGGCGTATTGCACAGGAACACAGTGGGCAGGACAGCTTGAGAATATGCAAAGCAGGTCGAGTTCACCTGTAAAACCTACGCCAAGTCTAAGTCTCTCCTGCCTCTGTCTCCGTAGGACACTGGCCTGCAGAAGGGCAATGCTTTTCATATGGCTGGTGTTCCCTGGATACCTGTATGTGATGCAGTTAAAAAGCGTGGTGAAATAAAGCAAACGGATAGCAGTCTCCTCCAAGCTCTCAGCTGGGATGTGCTCGGCAGGGCTGTGTACAAAAGCTCGTCTCAAAGGAAGAACGGTGTAAAGCACTCCTAAAAATGTCCTTTGCCCAGAAGTTTTGATACTTTCTCAAATAATCTTTTCTTTCCTTTGTTATAACATGTTCTCTCCAGATGCTGGAATCACTTCCAGAACTGCGTAACGAGACTGATTTGGATTTTCCACACACAGACGCCATGCAAGGCTGCTTCTCTCCCCCTCTCTCCTCTCCACGTTGGCTCTGCTGGCTCCCAGCCTCTTGCTCGTCCGTGTACGTTCGTCACCCAAACCTGGGCTGTCTCTGCTGTTCTCACGGTCGTGCTGCAGCTGATGCTGACCCTGTGCCAGTACCTCCAGTCCGCAGTTTCATGTTGTCTGGTTTTTTTGGGAGGCCACTCGTGTAGCTTGCCGAGTGCAGCGTGGCTCAGTGAAAAGATCTTTGCTGTCCCTGTCTTCAGTCAAATAATGTGTTCTCTGCAGACGTTTAGTAGAGGGAAATTCACACAGCCCAGCAGGTGTTAGTAAGATTCTGTTAATATTTGAAAGCTTTTGTGAGACCTCTTACCCAGGAATTTAAAATATATTTTAAAAATATTTTCTCCCTGCAACATTATTCTGAATCATAATACCTCGTTTGACACCTATCTGTATTCCCAAACAGTCCAGTTCCACTTTATCTGTGCTCAGCAGC
The DNA here is from genome assembly GCF_036417535.1 of Chlamydotis macqueenii. Classification (NCBI taxonomy): domain Eukaryota; kingdom Metazoa; phylum Chordata; class Aves; order Otidiformes; family Otididae; genus Chlamydotis; species Chlamydotis macqueenii. Next base: position 6,933,926 of record NC_141578.1, read on the forward strand.
TTCTCATCCTCAGGCCTTTCCCCTCCCTCACCAAACAGCTTTCCCAGGCCACTCCCCGATTCTCCCCCTGCTGTTAACAGCGTCAGTAATTTCAGAAGTTTTGTTCTTGATGTCTCTTGGTGTGCTCTCAACCCAGAGCTCTGCAGATGATCCTGGGGTGGGGGAGAAGGTGAGAAGTCTGTCGGTATGGCCAGAACAGATTAAAGTATATTTTTGCTCTTTTTTTCATGCCCTTTAATAATCTAAGGGTTTGCTGGGTTTTATTTTTTGGCTTTGTAAAATACATTATTGGCATTTCATATGGAAAAATAAGTTTCTAATGCATTTGGCTCTTCTCCCACGTTTGTTCTAGGAAAGCAAGTTTCATTCTTTACCTTGTCTGTTCTGGTCATTGTCAGGGGAAATCTATGTCCTGTGACAGACTGCCGTTTTTGGATAAATGTTGCTGTCTACCAGTGACACAGCAAATCACGATGCCGTTACGGTGTCTCACCAGAGACCTGCCCGCTATGGCCCTTTGGAGGATCTCCACTGAATTAGTCAGCGGTTGGCCTTTTCTGATGTGGGATCTGGCAATCGGGAGATGTGATTAATTTAGACTTCGGGATCAGAGCACTGTGGACCTGCTGCTGTTTGAGTCTCATTAAAAGGCAAAGGAGCAGAAGCATACATGTCACATTCCTGAGATTATTATCTGCTTTTGGTCTTTTGAACATCCTTGCAGCGACTTAACTCCAAAGCAGGTGGTAATCGCAGGATGGGGTGCAGGTGCTTATTGAGCCCTGCGGACTGAACACGGCGATTTTCTTACTCCTTGTGTCTGAGAAAGCAGTGCTTCGCCTGGCGGTGAATTGATTGCTCTCTGAAGAAGCAGCAGTTGCCCAGTGAATGAGCAGAGGTTACCTCGAGTGGAGGTCAGCCCATAACGTGACCAGGATCCCTGTTCCCACATGGATCACTGGCCCAGATCTCACCGTCATCTCAGCTTCCTTATGGCCTGAGTTTTCCTAGGGAGCTCCTCTCCGTAACAAGCAGAGTCCAAACTTAGGTTCTTGCATCCATTACCTGGGAGAGGGCCAGGGAGGTGTGCAGTGGGAGCGTGTCCACAGATCCCTCGGTGCTGTCAGTCTCAGCCCTCCTCCTCGGTGGTCCCGGGGCTTCTGGCCCTTCTTCCGTGACGGAAAAGCAGACTTTTGCACAGTAATCAATGTTTCTGTCCCACAAGCTGAGCAAAAGCGCACCTGCTGACTAGATCAGACGCACTCAAAATGTTGCTGTTTCTTCTTCAATGGCAGTAGTTTGAACCTCCCACACGTTTCTTGTCCTGGGAATCAGGTGCGTTTGCTCCGTGGGCAGCGGCGCAGTGCAGGTCCCGGCGGCTGTGCTCCTGCTGGGCTTTTCCGTGTTCTGTGGGCACGCTGACGCTCTGGCATGCTTTTAGAAATAACTTATTGTGTTCAGTGAATGCATGTGTTTGGATCCGTAACTCATGTTGAATTATCATGTGTGAGTAGCTGCTGAGGAATATAATAAAGTTAATGTGTTGCGCGCTAATTGTAACTCTGATTTCCTGATGCAACGTAGCTGTTCGTAGCTGAACGTTTCTTTAAATAGCTTTTGCTCAGTCACCTCAAAGACTGCTTAATCTTACTTTATGTATTGAGAGCCTAGTTTTAGTTAAACAGTAACTTTTTTCCACTTGATCAACCCTGACAATTCCTATTTTATTTATCCACTTTTGGGCAAAGCCATTTAGCTGTTTCATTAGCCCTTAACGGGTGTTTCATGTGGAATTTTCGTATTCCAGGTTGCCTTTTGCAATCACTGCTTATGTAACCATCAGCCGGCTGTAGCCTTGGACGGTGTGGAGTTTTGTTTACCTGTATGCAATTCTGAATTTACAGGATGAAATCCAGTTTACATTTCTGCTCTGCTTTGTGCCCGTCGGGAACACAAAATCCTGTGGCGGTGTCTTATCTGCACGGTTTTCGTTCGGTAACGGAAGCCCCCCGCGGCCCGCGGGGCGGAGCGAGGGCGGGCGGGTCGGCCGCGGGCCTGGGGAGCGGGGCGGCGGGGGCCGCGGTTCGGGAGTTCGGCTGGAACCCCCGAGCCGCCCGGTGCCGTGTCCGCCCGCCGCGGGCGCGGCCCGGCCCCGGGGCCCGCGCTGCCCCAGGCCGCCTCCCGGCAGCGCCGCTGGCGGCGGGCCCGGCGGGGCGGGGCGGCCCGGGCCCGCGGCGCCGGGAGGTGGCGGCAGACGCCGCGGGACCGGCTCCTCGCCGCGGCCTGGCAGCTGGCGGGAGTCGGGGCTCCCGGGAGAGCGGCCGGCCGGGCCCGCTCCCCCCACCAGCCCTCGGCCTGCCACGGCCGCGGCCCCCTCCTGCCTGCCGCGGGCAGAGGCCTCAGCTGCCGCCCTGCCGGCCCTCGGCTTTTGGGGGCTTTAGCCGTTAGCTCACCGGTGGAACACAGCGGGGCTGCGGGGAGGCTTTTCGGAAATGTACTCCAAGAGTGAGGGAGTGCAATTCCCTTTCGTATCTGTTCCCTTAAAATACATTTTTGTGCTAAAGGGTACAGTGAAAGTGTAAGCCCTAGTAACCAATTTGTAGTTTAATGGGAAAGTCACATGCTTTTAATAAACTGCTACTTTGAAAAATTGGTTTCATAGTTAACAGTATTTTTCGAGAAGTTTAAGAGAAAAATGCCACTGGTTCATTCTCCCGTCAGCATCGCAGCGCCGCTCTAGCACATAGGTGCCACTGTCGCTCGGAGTGTTGGCGTGGGCACTTCGTATAGCTGCACGTGCCACACCTCTGGCGTCGTCCCCTGCGTCAGGCTGCGCAAAATGCACATCGAAACGAAATGGAGATTTCCTCGTGGCCTCCAGAGTGACGTGTGGGGGATGTCCAGGTACTCCGTGTACTGGCAGCGTTAGCCGACGTACTTGTCATTATTTTGCTGTGAGTTATTGCTGGGCAGCAACATAAAATCTGCTCAGATTGAATTCTTAGAATTTATTTGCATATTTAAACTTTGAGCTTTGCTGTTTTGCTAATTTAGAAATGGACTTCTTTGTGTCGAGCTCGAGTAGCACCACGGCAATACTCACCTGTTTGCAGTTGCAGTGTGTCTAGTTCAGCGTTTCCGTGACAGGCTGGGTGTATAAATAGCTCTCTTCATCCTGCTTAGGTAGAGCAGCGAAGGCAGCTCTGCTGTTGCAGTTCATGGTGTGATGTTTTTCACAATGCCTCTGTCTCTCAGGCTTGCCTCTGTCCTTCACAGCGCAGTATTTTGCTGCATTGGTACTCTAGCATTTTTTTCTTCTGCAGTCACTTAGTTTTCCTTACCGAACTGCAGTGTGCATATCCTCGTTTAAACAGTTCCTTTGTGATTAATTTAAACTCAAACTGAAAACAAGAGGCTTGTGCCTGTTCATCTGGCAGAACCTGAATGGTACAGAGTACATTATTCCTCTTGACTGGTCCCTGTGTTGGTGTGTCATCCTTCAGAGACAGCTCAGCAGCACGACGAACACCAACCTGACATTTCTTAGGTCATTTTGGAGAGTCTGATACGTGAGGTTCTCCTAAAAGCCCGGGTAAAACGATGTAAGGGAGCGTGTTCGGCTTCTGAAGGCGGAAATATCTGGCTTTTGCGTAAGAACGAGCTCTGGAGGTTGCCTACAGCATCCTTACTATTACTTTGTTTCGCTGGTTTCTAATGCACACCCTTCTCCACGTGACTCTCTGTCATTTTCTCTCTGCCTACTATTTTGTTTGACTTTCTTCTGTTTTCCCCAGGCAGTCCTTCCATCTTCAGTTTAGTCATCTTGGTCTGGGAGCACAGTCCAGTCTTTCAGGTTTTAATGTTCAGATTAACCCTTCGATGTCAGCATATCCTTAGTAGCAGCTTTGCTTTAGCTTTTATTTTGGACTGAGTTGATATTTACTGAAAAGGGTTTATGAGCTTTTCAATTTTAAAACATGAAGGCAGACAGATCAGTGAATAAATAAAGTCTCTGTAATTCTACACGCAGTACAGATTTCCACCTCTTGCCAAGTTTTTCCGACATGCAATGCTCTGGACATGGTTAACAGGCAGACTCGCCTGCCCGAGTGCAATACGTGTGTATCGATCTGCCCAGGAGAAATCCGCTCGCGTTGTGAAAGGGCGGTGCTCTGGGTCTGGCTCTGACAAGGAGATGGATGGACCGTTCAGTGCTAAAACATTTTCTAATGTTGGGAAACCATTTTGTCTACAAACAATAAAGCAATTTGTAGTAACAAATGGAAAATATTTTTCTTGCTGGCGATTACACCATTTGTTTTCATTTTCTGGGGCATGTTTTGCTCATTATGCTGCAGGAGGCGAATCCAAAGTTTTCCAAAGAACAGCCCGTGATGGGAGAATTGGGAATTGAGCAGGGGGCTCACTGTCACGGCAGCAGAGCGCCTCGCACCCCAGGGAGCAGGGTTTGTGTTTGGGAAGGAGTCGGGGCGAGGGGTGCTGCTCGCCCCACCCACCTCAGTGGGAGTTCCTGTGTCCCTTGTGTGAGTCCGGGAGAGCCGTGAGGACTGTGCTGTGGTGTCCTTGCCATGCTGCAGAAAGCTTTCTGTGTTTCTGGATGTAATTTTAAAATAAAGGATGAGAAATTGACTTCCTTTGGAGCTCAGGGCTAACGTTAAGCCCTGGATGTGCTGCTTGTGTTCCCGGGGTGGGGGGGTATGTGTGTGGTGGGCTTTTTCTCTGTTTGCTGGGGGCTCGGGGTGGTTTGGTTTGGGGTTTGGTTAATCTAAGGACAGCACAGACATCAGTGACGTGAGGCCTGATAGGTAATCTTGGTTTCACCTGTAAATGCTTTCCGGAATGCCATTGTTCTGCTGGGCGGGAGAAGGGTGCAAACTGACGTATGGTTTGGGGTGAGTGAGCAGTGAGAGCCAAGGTGACGTCTGAGAGAGGAGTGTGAGGTGTGTGTCTGCCCTTGACTTGGCAGAAAGGGAAAGGAAAGGGTAAACTTGCCAAAACATGCAACCAACTTTGCAGCAGTGACACGTGGTTGGGAAAGCTTGGTTGAGTGGTGGTGGAAGGGTTTCTTGGGTTCTGGTGGTTTTGGTTTGCTGAGTTTTTCTAAGTTTGACATTTCGTGCAAGTACAGTAATCTTGGTTTAAGGTGTGGATGAGCTTTGTATTAGGATGGATGTGGGTCTGTGTCCCATTTTGTTCTTGGGCCTTTTGAGATGATCTCCTCAGCAGCTGGTCTCAGCAGGCTTCCGGGGCTCCTGTCAGAGCCACTACTACGGCAGGTTCATACGTTTCGTAACCTGCTGCTGGCGTAACTTAAAAGGAGTAGTGGTCTGGTCCAGCTTTTGTCCTGCTGTGGTGGTGCACCGGCACGTGCCTGCTCCTGGCCATCTCCTAGTTTGGGTTTTGAAGACAAAGACTAAGAGCCTTTTTCCCTAAAGGCCTGAGTGTTCTGCTGTAGTATGTACCCTGAATTTATCAAGGTCGCTGAACCCTATTTAATGTGCTTTCTGGGAAGATGACAGGGTAGGAAGGATTGTTTTGTACCCTTCTGTCAGAAGGATGAAGCAGAAATACAAGAGCTCGGTTATTTGTGTGCTGAAGGGGCCGTGGTTGTCTGGTGATATGACAGCTTCGCTAATGATACCTGACAGAAGTATTGCAAAGGAGTAATTGTAAAAAAACCTTCTTCTCTCATGCAGTGTTTTTAAAAAGAAAGTATTTTCTTTTTGTAATATCCAGAATGTAGATTCCCATGTGACAAAATACTGCGTTCATGTGCCCAGCCGGTGGGCGTCAATTGAATGGGAAGTGTTGTCGCTGTGTTTCCTGTCTGTAGAGACTTTTAATTTTGGTAAGAGATTTTGTCTTTTGATAATTTTTATTGATTTCAAAACACTTTCAGAGTATTGTCACTTGCTGAGGAGATACTGAGACTGGATGATTGTTGCTCAGCTGTGCTCGACGTCCCCATGCCAGTTTACACCAGCAGAGTCAGGCTTTGGTAGCATAGAATGGCTTTTCTAGTTCCGTTGTTGCATTTAAAACAACCCAACTCTTCCTGCTGCTTTTTTTTTTTTGAAAGATTTATAGCAATGAAATGCCTTTTTTGCTGTAAGATCCTGCTTAATTTTTACAAGTTATTCTTGTTTGTTGTTTTTTAAGGAAAAGTCATCAACAAAGACTTGCGCCACTACTTGAGCCTCCAGTTCCAGAAGGGCTCGATAGACCATAAACTGCAGCAAGTGATCAGAGACAATCTCTACTTGAGAACCATCCCTTGTAAGTATGTAACAATCCTCCTTTGGTCTGTTCCTGCCAGCTGTCACATAATTCGAGCACTTTAAATTCCTTCTCTCCTAATCTGGCTTATAGTTTTACCTTGCAGCAGGAGCTTCTGTCAATGACTTTGCTAGAGTATTTTCGTGTCTTAAGTTGCACTGAGAAGGTACGGCCAATATGGACTGACAAAACAGTGAGAACTTCAGCATTCAAAACCTAGAGCGTTTCAGGAATATCTGTTTTACTCATTGCAAGTTCGTCGGTTGTTGTTAGAATAACCACAGCCACCATGGGAAATAAATCTTCCTCAGCACGATCAAGCAGTGCGAACAGATCCTGATGTTTGTCAGTGTATTGGTTTTGCACAGAGAGGGAGCTGAGACCTCGAGAGAGTCACATGCATTAGACAGAGTAGTGCAGCTGGAAGGAGAGTTGCAGGAGGGATTATATGCAGAAAGGGTCCCAATGACAGAAGATACAGGGGATCTGTTGTTTGCTCATCCTGAGAAGACGGTTCAAGGAGGTGGCAACAAGAGGGAGAGTGAATCCGTGGCCCAAGAAGAAGAGGAAGGAACAGCATGTGGACAAATTTTAGCATCACAGCAAGAATTAATTAGAGAATCTGAATGGACCTGTCTCATCAGTTACAGCAGCCCTTCTGCTCTGAGCATCCGCCAGCAGCTCTTGGTCCAGCCAGCACAAGTGTTAACTTGCCTTGAGCGAGGTGCCTAAAGGTTACTGCTCCCACCAGTGGAGGTTTGTCGAAAGCAACGTTCAACGTACATGCTCTGACAGCTGCCAAATTTCTTGTCTTTGCTTCTCACCCTTCTGTGCCGTTTAATTTCTTAATTATCACAAGATCATCCTTTACCTCGTCTCAGAGGTTCACTGATTAAAAAGGCTCGTCACCGACTGTATTCAAATATTCATTGCGCTGAAAGGTTTGGCAGCTGACGTTTTTGTAACTACAGGAATTCCATTCGCGGTTTAGTGTCATTGTCATGCTGAGCACGCCCAAGAGTTTGTGACCTTCTTAAAAGCTAGAACTGCTGAAAGGCAGTTGATTTACTCGCAGTTCTTACTAGCTGCCGCCTGAAAAACTGGCGTACGCCTTTAAAATGTTGTTAGGTTATAGGCAGTAATGAATCAGTGGAGTCCTTTCCAGGAGAGCTTTAATTAAGCTATTAAAACTAGGAGAGGCCCGTATTTATAGACACAACATTTGAGAACTTCTGCGTTAACACAGCAGTTTACTGATTCCTTTGAAAAAGCTTACCTGTAGCTAGAATTTGGAGTATAGATTAATTATGTGCTGAATTATGAGGTTAAAAAATAGTGTTGGTGCCCAGTTATGGATTTGGTGGCCCAAAAATCAAATGTGCTTACCTTATTACAAATTAGTGAGTTGGTACTGGTGGGAACAGTGGAGAGATGCGGCACCTTTACAGCCGTGTTAAAATACCACAGCTCTTAAACAGGTCCCCAGAATTCCAGGCTAGGACTGCCTGGCTCAGGCGTCAACAGCTTCCACAGAATACGTTCTTGGTTCACTGAGCATAAGAAAGAATTCTCTCTAATTACCACCTCACCCAGCTTTTTTTCTCCTCCTTCATCAGTGGCAGAACTGTCATTCCTACGTAATTTATTGGCCTAGTTTTTATACATTATTGTTCACTGCTCACCAGTGTCGTAACTCTCATCTTACTGGAGTGACATCATCGTTGTATAAAGATTCAAAAATATACTGGTTTTACTGAATTGTACAGCAGGCAGCATTTGGCAAACAGGCAGTGTTTAAGTACCTTACAAGAGAGTTTTCTCTGTCTTTTCAGGCACTACACGGGCTCCCAGAGATGGGGAGGTCCCTGGGGTAGACTATAATTTCATTCCTGTTGAGCAGTTTAAAGCACTGGAAGAAAGCGGAGCTTTGCTGGAAAGCGGAACGTATGACGGTAAGTTGGTGATGTTTAATGGAACGGGAATAAGGACCCAGTCCTTGTGTCCGGTATCTTGGCCTAAGTGTAGCATCTTGTACCCAGGAGGCGCTACTTTTCCTGATGATTGATGGTCGTTACGCTGGCAGAATGGCAATATTAAATCCGCTTTTCAGAGTACCTGAGAGGAGGGGTGGTGGTCTTGTTCTGAAGCACTCTACTAATTGCAAGTCCTTTCAACCAGTCCTCATGCAGTCTGATTATTTTCCCTATTCTATTTTTGAGGAAGCATTCAAAAAATGTTTGTCTGTGCTTGTAGAATTTGGTTTTAATGGAATTCACAGTCAGTTTTGGGTAAACTTTGATAACAGAGCCATGTTCTTCTCCAAGGTGCACATCAAAAGGTCGGAAGGCAAGGGAAATTCTGACACAGCGGAGAAAAAAAATACTTTGCAATGAAAAACGGGACAGTACTAGACCAGATTGCCCAAATCTGTAGCAAAGTTGGCTTTGTTAAGTGTGTTAGGGAAGAACACTGTAATGAAGGTAGAGAACCATCAGGAGCCAGTTACCCAGAAAGTCATGGAGCTGCCACCAGTGAAGGGCTTTTGCTTTGCTTTGGTTTGTTTGAAAGAGTTAGATGGCAGCCAGAGATAACTTCAAGGTTCCTCACATCCCTGTGCTCCGGGGTGGGGGAACAACCGAAACTCACCTTTGTTTAAAGTGAGAGAGAGGAGAGACCAGTTTGACAGCTCATTGCTGGATGTCTCGCGCTCCTGTGGAGTGTGCCCTGGTTGCAGGTGGGTTTCTAGTAGTGTTTGCCTGGTTTCTGCTGCTTTTTGCTATTGAGGGACTTACATCTTCACACCGTGAACAGAACAAATCGCAAACATCTCGGGTTGCTTTTTGTATGTGAGTTTACAAACCTGAGATATGATCTGGCTAGGCTTTTTTTTCAAATATGTAGTTGTACTTGACGTCAACAAAATTACAGCCAGCTTTTCAGAAATGCTGAGGACGTGCAGCTTTCATTGATGCTCAGCAGAATTGACCAGATTTTTGCCTGATTTTTACATCTGCTTAACATATATTTGATTCAAGCAAATTTAAGCATGCATGTAAAGGACTTATTTGGTAGGTGGTGGTTTTACTGGCACTTGAATTTGACTGATTTTCCCCTCTCAAAAAAAAAAAGTCCGAAGTAGAAAATTCTGTGAAGGGCTCTGTATGTCCTTGTTCTACATGTCTGATTCTGTCTGTTAACATCATCCTGTCTGTGGAACTCTCCTCAGCAAAGTTGGACCAAACTAGCACTGTATTTTTTTTTTCCTTAGCTCCCCTTTATCTGACTGTCACCACTTCGAGCCTCACCTCCACTGATATTTTCAGAGGTTTCTTATTTATTTTTTTGACATGGTCAAAACATATCCAGCCACCAAAAGTTACCCCAGCAGAAATTCTGGGAAGCTCTCTTGCTGTGTGCTCAATTCCCTAATAAAAATCATATGAGCTGTCAGGAGAGAGGTCAATTGCCACGATTCTTTTCCAGAAAACAAGAGATGATTCCTAGTCTTTATGGTTTAGATTAAAATATTGAAGTGAAAATCTGTTTGTTTTTCTCAAGTACAAATAACTTTCAGATGGAGCCATATTAACAGCTTTGTTCAGCAAGTGTATTGTCAGTAGAAAATTGTAGGACTGTAGGTGCTTCTAAAATCAATTATTTCTAATGTTTTATGTAAATAGATACTCATTTTTTCTGCACAATTAATTTATTTTTTTACTTTAGTGAGTTTCAGTTGCTACTTGTTACTCTGTTGATCAGTTAATCAGTATATAAAGAGCAATTGATTTTTCACTGTCTTGCTTCTCTCAGACTATTCCCCAAGTCGCTTTATGGAGCACTGGTGAATTCCAGGCAAAGTAACAATCTATCTTTTTCTTTGAAAACATGTGGGAGGATAGAAATTTTGAGTTAAACCTGTTGTTTTCTGATGTACAAGAGCATTACTGGCAAAAAGACAATGCAGGAATCAATAGGTTTTGAGTGTTGATTGGGTTCTGATAGTGCTGATATCTTCTTCAAGAAATTAAGTTTCAGTTCAGGACTTTCACCACAAACACATCACATGGGTGGTAAAGCATTGACTGCCGCTGACAGCGCTTTCAGCGGGTACCGGTGCTTCAGTCACCTTGGTTTTTGTCTCCTTGCCAGGAAATTTTTACGGTACTCCAAAGCCTCCAGCGGAGCCGAGCCCCTTTCAGCCTGATCCAGTGGATCAAGTTCTTTTTGACAATGATTTTGATACCGAATCACAGAGGAAGAGAACCACGTCCGTCAGCAAAATGCAGAGGATGGACAGCTCTCTCCCTGAGGAGGAGGAAGAGGAGGAAAAGGAAGCAGTGAACGGCAGCGGAGGGACAGGTTGGTTGACAAGGGGAGAAATTCCCTGCAGTACTGTGTGAATGAATAAGTAGTATACAAGTAATAGTTATGCTTGCTTAACTGCTTACTTAGTTTTGGTAAAGTTTGAAGGCGGTTTTCTATTCCAACTGGTGTTATTACTTGATTTTGAAATTATCTTTTAAAAAGAAACAGCTGTTCTTCCAGCCAGATGTGCAATTGCATCATAAAATGCACTGCTTATTAGAGAACATGTAGTGCTGGGGACTGGCCAGCTCCATGAGGAGGAAGGAAAAATTCGTCCACTCCTTAACTCATGGAATCCTTTGCAGAATACAATTCATACCCTGCAAATGTTACTTGTTTAATTTTGAGGAGATTACTGAGTTTGTATGCACGAGATACTAGTGAAGCGATGGGTTTAAGGGGCAACACTAGCTGATACTGTAAAATTTTCAGATTATTTTGGTTAAGGGAACTATCGCACAACCTGAGGCTGCCTGAAGAGGAGTTTGTAGCGAGAAATAGAGCAGAGTGCGTTGAGACTGCACCAGTGTCCGGTTGGATGTTCAAAGATTGGCAGGATGCCCTTTTCCTTTCGCTGTCATGGTTGCTGCTTTGAGGGGGAAGAACTGATGGTGGAGGGAAATCGTCACATTGCATTTGCACATGATCCTGCGTGTGAGTGTTTAAGGCAGACTTATATTGGCCAGACCTGACCTAACCTTGCAAGCTTTGGGGCTGCTAACACCACGGCACAGAGAGGCTGGTTACGTGAAGGTCACGGACATCGTTGTGTGACGGAGAATACCATGCATAACCTCAGAGCTGAAGGGTGGAGGCTTGCCTTGGAAGTTTTCTGCAGGGATTTTTGGGAGCTTTTTCTTGTTGTGGCTTGCGGGGAGGGTGGTGTTTTGATTTATTGGCAGTTTGGGTCTTCTTTATGTTTCATTCTGGTGCTTTGAGGGATATTAGTAGGTTTGGGGGGGGCTTTTTGATGGCATTACAAACACTGTTCTCTGTGTAGGAACAGCAACAAAGTGTAGTCAACACGGATTTCTGCCAGCGTTGATTTTTCAGCGTAGGCTCAGACACATAATACGAGGTTAATTCTGTTTGGCAGGGGAAGAGCAGAGTTCAGTGTTTTCATGTCAGCTTTTCAAAGTTCATAGCTGAAAAAAAAGTGGAAAAATGCACATCACATACAGTGTTTGACATCCACTCGTAGCCAGATTAAGAGGGTGGTTCTTTGTGAGAAACAACATAAACCTCTGACAAATAATAACACTTTCCCTGAACAACTGCAGAAAGCAAAGAAAAACATTCAGATTCTCCTGACTGGATGAAAACTGTTCCCAGCTACAACCAGACAAGCAGCTCCATGGACTTCAGAAATTATTTGTCGAGGGATGAAACCCTGGAACCGCTACCCAAGAACTGGGAGATGGCCTACACCGACACCGGGATGATCTACTTCATCGAGTGAGTAGCGTGGCACCGCAGAGGGGTTGGTGTGCCCTTCAGAGGAGAGCGGTGCTGGTGGGCTGCATTCTGGGAAGCTGCCTGCTGCTCTTACGCCTCTCTTCTTCTGCTCTTACTGCTTCTGTTTCTGTATGAAATTTGAGATGTTCCTGCTGTTTCGTTCCTCACTGATAACCGTCTGTGCTATGTACTTGGTGTGATTGCCAGCGCACACGAAAGCCTTACGGTGCCGTGTACAAAGTCACTTTGTTTGTAGTATGAGTTTTGTATCTCACAAAATACAAAGCTGGGTGGGTATTGCTAGGTGAGGTATGACATTGTACAGACCGTCACTATGTCAATTTTTTCTGAAATCTGAGGTCTGAGAGCTGGTTTATTCTTTCTTTGCCTCTTGCGTTCCTTGGCTGGGAATGCTTACTTAAAAATACAAATAGCACAGATTAGAGCCCAGGATAGGAAAGCAGCTCATACGTGCACATGTTAAACAGCCTCATTTTTTAATTTCTAAAGGAAACAAAAACCTTTACTGAGCATTAAGCATAAGAAGAGGCTAAAAATGTTTTTTTTTTTTTCCTTTCAGGTAGAAACAGCTGATATTCCCACATAAGCTACTGGGGGCAGGGGAGGGTGTTTGTACCTCTAACATTTCACATCTCTCCTGGAGAGTCTCCATTGTGCTGGTACCTCTGAGCATCGTTTTTTCCTTTTTTTTTAGCATTTTCTGATGTGATTGAGGCACAAATAAAGGTTACATTATCTAAAGGCTACAGTTTGCTCATGATAGTAAATATTTAAAAGTTAAAGTAGAGCAAAGTTTCTTCAATCTGAGGGAGTTCTCTTCTTCTAATGGGATGTGTTCTGCTCCACAGTCATAACACCAAGACAACCACGTGGCTTGATCCGCGGCTCTGTAAGAAAGCCAAAGCTCCTGAAGACTGTGAAGATGGAGGTGAGATGTTCAGAATGCATTTGTGACTGATAAATGTCCGAGTTTATCACAGCTGGGTACAATCCATTACTGCTCTGGTAGAAGCTGCTTTCTGATGCATGTGTCTCTGGAGCGGGCAGTGTCATGCTGAGTGTCCCTAGTTTGGTGCCAACAGGAGTTTACGTAAGACTGGGAAAGTCTGTAGTATGTTTTCCCTGGAGTAGTAGGATCTGACTGAATGGTGGGCTTATCTGCATTCCTGAGATGAGACTGAGCTATTTTCTTCCAGTAACTGTCATTGCTGGGGAGAAAGCTGCACGTGTTAGTGACGATCGCACTGGAAATGGTTGTGCAGGTGTAGCATGGCAGGAGGAGAAGGTCCGTAAGAGTTAGAATATAGAGTAATGAGGAAGATACAGCATAACGCCTATTGCTAATGATACCTCTTGCATGTGACGTGATAGTGTTGGAGTGCCTAAGCAGGGGGAACAATCCAACTCCCTTCAGCTCTTCACACTGTTGCTTCAGGACTTACAGGTCGGGTTCATGATCAGCTTACAGACAGTTCCTGCAACCATTTCCTACGTAGTCGTGAATTCAGTCGGCTAGAAAGGAGTACGAATAGCTCTGTCTTCAGCAAATGCCTGACATGTTACAAAGCTGAGGCAGACTCAGAATAGCCTGTCATCTTCCTAAATTGCACAGCCTAACGATCATGTATTCATAATGAAGCCAGCTGGAGCAATGTACGCATACTGCTGCTTATTAAACATGTGTGCAGCTCACCACAGGATAAAAGGAGCACTTCAGACAGAGAGATGCAGGATAGCCAAATGAACAACATCTAAATGAATAGACCCACTGGGTCTCTTGTCAAACCCTGTGGAGCAATTCTGGTATTAATAATTGGTAACATGCTGTCATATGCTAGGAAAATTCCTGTTACCATCAAACTTCGGGCACCCTCAAACAAGATTACATAGCAGTTGTATCCTTCAAATGTCTAGCTACCTGACTGTGTCCATTGTTCTAATGTTGAAATTTCCATGGTCAACATGACTAGAACAGTAAAGCTAGAATAATTGGGCCTGTGTTAACTGCTTGTCACCTTCAGTCAGTAACGCTCTGCTGCTGGGCGCCATCTTAGCAGTTCTGAATTTGCCATGAAAAGGAGCTTTTCCCGTGTAACTTTCAGTACCTGTATCAAGCAGGTGGTTTTTTATTTTGGACCACCAATGTAGGGGTGTCCAAAGGCGGTCCAGGCCTGAGCCAGTCAGCTAGCTTGCTGTGGCTGCAGGAGCCGTCAGGTTGCAGCAGCACAGAGCTGCGTTTTGTCGCCTTGGCAGGCCAGGCAGCCTGTGCTGGGCTCGGTGCAGCCAGACCTCAACACATGCTAGCCAGCTTTGGGGTGTCTCGCTGTGTTGTGAACGTCATAGCGAAGCAGCCTGCCACGGTGGGGGCTCTCTTCTTGTTCATCACGTGTGGCTGTCGCAGTTTGATTGGAGGTTTCTTGTGCTGACTGAAAACTGAAACGTTGTCAGAGTGCAGAGGAATATCCTGGTGTTACTGAGAGAGTAAGTGAAGGAGGCGTTCCTTCTGCCAGGTGGTCTTAAACAGGAAGCACAAGAGGGATGGAGGTACACAGTTTTACAAGCTTGGGGAATGATACCGAGCTGGTGGTGTATTTGGTGGCAGAAGCAGTGCAATCAGTTAAGATTGTATCATTTTAAAAATTGACAACTATCAAATCACATTAATAATTTATAATTAGTTTAATTTTAAATAATGCATTTTTCTTCCCCTTTATAGGTTCTTCCTCTCTAAATAGGTTAATTTGTATCTTGTCTTTAACTTTATTTTCTGTTTAAAGTGGTGTGATTTTGTTGAATACAAGTCTCCTCATCCAGTGCAACAAACAGTGAGAGTTACAGGGCTTCACGTTCTCTGGAACGGGCTGATATCCTTTCGTCAGAAGGACCAGCCTCAAACAATGAAAGGAAGAAAAAAGGACCTGTATTTTCCTCGTATTTTTCATGAGTCTGTAATCTGTCCTCTCGTTCCTTCATAAGAACTCTGATATTTGCTGATAGTTTTCCACTGTAATGAAGAATTTTGTTCTTTCTGGTTGTAGAACTTCCTTATGGGTGGGAAAAAATAGAAGACCCTCAGTACGGAACATACTATGTTGAGTAAGTACTAATTATAAATTTGACTTATATATTGAGCAGAAAGTAATGTAGCTCTTGATACGAGGTATGTGTAGATTGTGATGCAGTGCAAGCATTAAACACCCCCAGTAGAAACAGGTCTAGAGGCAACAAACGCATGGCGCACACTTCCGAAGCACTGGCGCGTGGCCTTACCGACTTACTGGAGTGTGTCTCCTTTGGGGTGGGAAAGTGAGTCGCAACCAAAGTAATTTATCAGTGGGAATGAGCTGATGTAATTGTTCTCAGCTTTAACAAACAGGAGGGTCCCTTGATTTCAGAGTAGCACCTGATAACTGTAAAAGAGCAAGAGTAGCACTTATCTCATTGCTGTCTCCAAAGAGCCGAGTAAATAACTACTGAACTGCTGCAAGAGCTCTTCTGAGTCTCCTCCAGGTCAGAGTCAATGCAATCTCTCTCTAACCATGGAGAGGAAAATCAGTAGAGTTGAAAATGTTAGCTTCAGGGAACAAGTTAACATTGTTTGACTTTGCACAGCCAACAGAGGTGTTTAAATTCTACTCGAACTTACTGGTTTTTTTCCATTCTGCTGTACTACCCTAGCATCTACTAGTAAAAAGGTGACGTCTGAGTTTGTAAACACTGTAGGTACATGGAAGCGACATGTAACGTCAAGAGGAGAAGCTGATTTTACCAGTTCTGATCTGTTAACAACCTTTTGAAAATTTGCAGGCTGGAACGAAGGTATACGCTACCTAATAATTACAGGAAGCAAAATTGTATTGGCTCTTGAAATAAATTAAGTTGTTGAAAAAACCAAAAATACTTTCAGTTTTGATTATGATAGTTTATCCTTCATTCCTTCAGATCATTAATCTGAGATAATAAAAATAGTCTTTGTAGATGTGTCTTTTGTGGTTGTCTTTGCTGTGACATAGGCAGAATGCTTTCTGCTGAAATCCTGATCTGCCTTTTGTGTGTCTGCAGTCATATTAACCAGAAAACTCAGTTTGAAAACCCAGTGTTGGAAGCCAAAAGAAAAAAACAGCTAGGACAGACTGATGTTGGCCCTTCAAAATCAGGTATCACTGAATATTGTGTTCCTTGTCACTGGTATCTTTACCTGCAAGTATGCGTCATAAGTAACCGGTTTTGGAATTAATCTAGGCATCAGCCTTGACTTTTTGCTGGCCATTGTGGTGTTGCCCTCCCAAATCTGTAGGATTTTTTGAATGATTTTTTAGTATTAAAATTGAACTGAGACCCTAAGACTGCTTTTAGTCATTCTGAAGCTGGTTGTCGTAAGCAGCTTTTGAACATATGGAAGGTTAGAAGAGCCAGCCAGAAGACACAAGTAAAACCACACCTTGAATTTGTATGCTTTTTACCTACTTAAAGCTTGGAATTCAAGGGTTAGAGTGTAGAACTAGGAGCTATGGGTCTGGGAGTTACAGGTGGGAGCTTTAGTTCCAGCTCTGTTGTAATCTGTACTATGGTCTTGAAAAAACTCTAACTTTTCCGTTCACTAAACTTAGGTGTGAAAGACGTATAGCAGTATCGTGTTTGCTTTGCTCCATAACAGTGCTGCAGAGGCTAACCAATGTTAACCAAACAAATCAATAACCTTTGTGACACCTTAAAAACCAAACAAACAAAAACTTGCCAAAGCTAACACTGTTTTCCTACCTTCTTATCTCTCTATTCCATAATTCAAAAGCACCAGAGAAGTCTGTCTTCACGAGAGATCCCTCCCAGCTTACAGGAGCACTTATACGGACGTCGCTGAAAAAAAGCACCATGGGATTTGGCTTTACAATCATTGGAGGGGACAGACCTGATGAGTTTCTCCAGGTGAAGAACGTGTTAAAAGACGGACCTGCTGCACAAGATGGGAGAATTGCTCCAGGTAAAGTATTGTTTCTCTGAACTTCCATTTCCTGTGGCGCTTTTAGAGAAGGCAGCTTTTGAGGCACGGGAGGCCGGATGACTCCATCCGCGGACTCTGAGTATGAACATCTCACTAAATGAATCAGTTTTCAGATTTGTGAAAGACCTGTGCAGAGCAGGGGCTGAAAAGGAAAAGAGGCAGTATTCTAGATACAGACCTACTTTGAGGACATTTCTGAAGATTTCAGTAGTTCTGCTTCAGCCAAGACTTCGTGATTGTTTACAGAATGGTTTTTTGTTCCCTCTCTATACGTAAAGTAAAACACGTGTGTTTGAGTCCTGGTCTGTGTTTTGCCTTGTTGCTGCCAAAAAGCATAACACCAAATATTAAAACTGCAAAAAGCCCACAGCAGGGACGAGCGAGCAAAGCTGTATGAACTGGGCAAGTGAGGAAACGAGAGATGAGAGCTACTGCAGTCCAGGAAGAATTGCACACTTTGTCATGATTACATATTTAGTAAAGTTACTTGTAAGCTTACTGTAACATAGGGTTTACATGCTAGAGAAGGCAAAATGTTTCTTTCCGTATCGTATAAACTCTTTTACTCTTCAAGAAGAAGAGTAAGAGGAGTTCATGCTTTTGGTGATTTAATACTATTTACTTACGAGATGAAACAATTTCCTGGTTTGTTGCTGACCTATTGTTTGAACTTGTTTGTATGCGGGTCATTTTCCTCCGCTTAAAAATGGAGATGATCTGGAGCGTTGCAATGCGGTGCACACTCGTTCAGATGAAAAGAAGTGTTGTGGTTCCTGGAGTAAGAGAGTTACTGCTGCACTCATGCCCAGGCATTACGTGATAAGGCAGTTTACTGGGAATATTGTATTGCACTTGCAGGGGTTCGTGATCAAAATGCTGGAAGTTGTGAAACAAGGTCTCAGGATCTGAAGCCTGCTTCTGCTTCATTTAGAATATATATGCTTAGCCGTGTGTGGCGAGAGTGAAGGAGTACAGAAGGTGTGTGGGTGCAATCCTAGCTTAAGTTCAGCCAGCCCTAAAATAAACACAGGGACCCCGTCCCAAAATCCGCTTTATTCGGAATTGGGTTTAGGATGCTGTACGATGTGAATTAAAGTAGAAGACATCTGCTCGCGGTAACGTGTGTTCTCTGCTTCATCTCCTGTGGCTGCACAGTATCATTTTTAAATCTGCTGCAGATTAAACTTTATATATTTAGCACACTGTGTTCTGGGTTGAAATAGAATAAATGCAGAGAGGAAATCCTGCATGCTTTTTGGCAACAGATAGCAGAGGTAGCAGCCCCGCCACCGTTTGTTACAAGTTTTGAAGACTGCACAGTGATTCCCTCCAGTTGGGCTTTTGTCCTGAGGCTCAGAACACAGAGCAGGTGTGGGTGGTTTCGTTTCTGGTTTTGACGCTGTTGAACTTTCTTTTGTAACAGGTGATGTCATTGTGGACATAAATGGAAGTTGTGTCCTTGGCCATACCCATGCAGATGTTGTCCAGATGTTTCAGCTAGTTCCTGTCAATCAGTATGTGAACATGACTTTATGTCGTGGTTATCCTCTTCCTGATGACACGGAAGACCCTGTGGTAGATATAGTGACAGCCACACCGATTATCAACGGACCGCCTGTGACCAAAGGGGACGTTTGTGTGACCGGCCAAGATTTAATAGCAGGAACAGTTGTGTTGGACCAGAATGGGAAAATGGGCCCTATGTTGGTCAACGGTCGTCTGAATGGCCCTTCCGTGGATACAACTGAGCAGAGGATCTCTCTTGCATCTTCAGGAGGCTCTCAGCCAGAGCTGGTCACCATTCCCCTCGTCAAAGGTCCTAAAGGCTTTGGGTTTGCCATTGCGGACAGTCTGACGGGACAGAAGGTGAAAATGATTTTAGACAGCCAGTGGTGCCAAGGCCTTCAGAAGGGGGACGTAATCAAGGAGATCTGCCACCAGAACGTACAGAGCTTGACACATCTGCAGGTGGTGGAGGTACTGAAGCAGTTTCCAGTAGGAGCAGAGGTGCCACTACTTATCTTAAGAGGAGGTACATACGTAAAGTTACCGTTGTCATAAATGTGCTTTTTTAAAGTCCTTTTTAGTGCGATCTCTAAATCATGTCCAGTCTTGACAGTTAAGTAGCAGCTTGTTATGCCTCTGAGCCGTTATGTTCTAAGTTTAATTTGTACCCCTGAGTATTTGGGGTGAGAGCATGCCGCCAGAGTTTTGTTTTTTTAAAAAAAATTATTATGATATGCTTATGCACTGTCCCTTCCCAGTGTCTCAGGAGTGCTAAAGCGAAAACGCAGTCTCTAGCGTAGTACAAAGGGTCTGACGGGTGGAGTTTTCTGAGGCTCTCCAAATGTATTCCAGCAACTGTGGCTGCAGTGGAGAGGTGATTACAGGAGAGCAGAAGAAGCATCAGCAGGGGGGTGCAGCTGATCCCTGGAAGTACCAGAAAAGCGCTCATTTTTGCATTTGCGTATTTATACCTCTTCATTGGCTGTCACTCACAGACCAAAACGCGTCTTCTCCCCAAAAGCTGACCAGTAGACAACGTGTGTTTGCCAGAGGAGCTGAATGAGTTATGAAGCAACATGTGACTGCTTCACGTCCCTTTAAGCTTTTCTTTTAGCCCTTAGAGCGTCACTTCAGTCATAGATATTTGCAAAAATCTCCAGGTCTCTTTCTGTGTTAATGCTACTGGTCCTTAACCAGCTAAGGAAATAACTAGATTTCTTTGGTAGCAAGTGAAATTCCTCTAGACAAGTTCAGTCTCCGTATCCAGTGAACTGGTGTGTGATTTGGTTGACCAGTGTCTAGCAAAAAGAGAGACAGACGTTTGTCGCTGTTGTACGGCTTGCAGTTCTAATTTGAGAATTCTCTGAAGTGATGGTTTTGGTCAACTGAATGTTCGCTTTGCCATTTAAAAGAGGAGTGAATGAGCAGTTACTGTTTTCGACTCAGGAGGAGCTGGTTGTATTGCCTTAACGCTCTTGAACCGTGTGATGACCTAGTACTGAAACTGCTTTCCACATTGTGTTTTCCTCAGGTCCGCCCTCGCCTACTAAAACTGCCAAAGGGGTGAGTATTAGTGACGGATTTAAATTGGTTTCTGATGGAGAATGTTCAGGGGATCTTGGTTGCAAAACAGACCGATAAGTACGGTCTGCTTAACAAAACAGATTCCTTCCAGGTTTTGAGTTGGTGAGTGGAGGTGATGGGTATCTCTCTTACTACTGAGCAGTCAGTAATGCAGGCAAGGTCTTGTACAGCGATAGGTGTAATACTGTGATTTGTCGTCATTTTAAATATGACAATGTCACGGAAGTTCTAGCATTATTTCGTTTTTTTGCACTATACTTTAAATTGCCATTGATGTGCACGCTTTGACCTGCTTTTGAAGTCTCATCTCTGGATTTTGGCCCCTGTGGTCACCTGCAGGATGATGTAGCAAAACCACGACTGGTTACCCAGCGGAAATTCTTTGTCTTAAGTAACTGCTGTCAGAGCACCCGTTAAAAGGGAAACAAACCAGCGGATCTGGGGTGCTTTTCATTGCTAATTACCCGCATTAAAGTGAAATGGGATATCCAAGGGGAACTTAGCATATCTCGATGTTTCTCGATCCTTGCGTGGACTGAATGGCTTGGTTATTAAAACACTTGCTTTTCTTTGACTCTTGGAAGTTTGATCGGTTGGGATATCTTTAATATCTGTTAGCTCAGTAAAGGATCCTTGGGCTTAATAAATACCCTCTGATTTGGTAATGCTGAAAATGCATGTTTTTGTCATGAAGACTTCCTTTATGAATTAGGCTGGTTGGTGACCAGAGCTGTTTCTTTAAAAATGTTTCTTGTACAGAACAAATTATTTCATTTTCGGAAGACCCCGTTGCCAGGATGTAGATGTAGGTTCTTTTTCTGTCTTTGTCCTGCTCTTTGAATGTTGACGTTGTACTGCAGCAGCGGGGTAATGTAACGCTCGAAACAGCCTGCACGCAGTAAAACGTGCAGATTCCGTTCCTTGCAAGCATACAGCTGCCTGGGCAAAATAAATCATTGCATAAATCTCTGCAGCTTGAGGATGCAGGCCTTGTCAGCGTGCCTCTCATGTCAGTGTGCTCTGTGCGGGCGTGCTAAAAATACTTAGGACTCGGGGAATGGCATTCTAGCGCACGTGCCGTCGCAGCTTCCCACGGAGCACTCGATGTTCAGTGGCATTAAGCAGTGTGGCAAAATAATTCCGTTAAAAAGGGCAAGTTCTTGGGTTTATAAACATAAAACAAGTGTCAAACTGCTAAACCCCGGGGGGAGGTTTTTTCCACTTTTTGTAAAAGGGCATATCTAAGGCTGTTCCGCCCGTGTTTTGTTTAGCATGCACAGACACACACAGACTGCCGTCTTGCAGTTCTCCAGCTGGGTTTCAGCCTGGAATAAGTATTTAGAGTTACTTCAGTGCATAATCAATTGGAAATTAGAGTGGGAGACCTCAAGGACACTTGGTGTCCTTCCTTAGTGAAACACTGGGAGGGGTGTTGCAGCAATCGATCATAGAAGAGAAATGCAAAATGGCGTTACTGATGCCTCACGCTCCCCGGGTGTGTCCCCCTGCTCAGTGCTGTAATGCTGTTGGGATCCCTGCTGCAATGCCCCGATGCTGGGCGCACCTCCTGCTCTTGTTCGGAGTGATTTGGCAGCGGGCAGGAGGCAGTGCCCGCAGAGCAGCGTGTGCCTGCAGAGGAGCTTGTGCCCGCAGTGGTGAACCGTGGTCTGGAGCTCAGCAGGTGCCTGCCAGGGAAGCAGCCTGTTCTCCAGACGTGACCGCTCCTGTGCGCTCCACTTCATCCTGCGTGCCGATAAGCACTGGGAGCTGGCTGCCTTTACTCATCCCTGAGCGTCGGTCACTTCAAACGCCAGTCTTCAGGAGAAATCTGTGGCCTGTGAGGAAGACTACAGTAGTCCACTCAGACAGATGCATTGGAAAAGAGACATGGAGTTGTAGTTTTATTCCCCTGTTCCCTTGTTTTGCCCTGCATTTCACCTTGGTATGATGTTGATTGTCCTTGTGCGCACAAGCGCACAAGTTCAGTGATGCTGTTGATTTAATACGGGTTTTGTGGGGTGGGCTCTGTTTCAGAAGGACAAGCAGGATGGTTCAGGGAGTTTGGAAGCTGTCGGCGATCCCATCCCACAGCCAATGCCTTTTCCACCCACTGCTGTACGACCAGGCTCTCCTAAACTGGACCCTTCAGAAGTCTACCTGAAGTCTAAGACTATATATGAGGATAAACGTGAGTATATCAACTTCAGTTTGGAAATATTCCATTGTGAAGGAATTTTTTCTTTGTCATATGTGTGATAAAACTACTGACTTTCGCGTTGAGTTTATTAACCTCCTGTAGTGAAAACATTCATACAGAAACTAGAAAACTGTGGAACCCCTTTTTTAAAAGAAGATACAATGTTTCAACCATATTCACAATAAAACAGTCAATCGCAGAAGTGATCTCAAGGAGGATCCAGTTCTGAAGTAAACTGAGGCAGACCTGACCGTTTCCGTGTTATAGAGGGGAGCTCTGAGCTGGTTACAGACTAGATTTTATCCTGGCCCACCGTACAAACGCAGCTTGGATTTCCCGTTTGGCATTTGTCAATCTCTCCTTTCCTTTTTGAGCCTTTTCTTGAAAATGTATTTTTCCATTTTGGAAAGAGAACATCACTGAAGATTTGACTGTTTGAATTATTTACTGTGTTCTGTGGATAAGACGAGTCAGAATGCACCACCAAAGCGTAATCTTTCAGTAATCAAAGATGGCTCCTTACATGTTTTGAAATGTTGCTTTGTCTTAGCTCCAAACACAAGGGATTTGGATGTTTTCCTGAGGAAACAAGAGTCAGGTTTTGGTTTCCGGGTGCTTGGAGGGGATGGACCAGATCAGCCGGTGAGTGAAACACTTCGCATTGCCTACATGTTGTCTTACATTATCACGGTTAGAATGGCTCTGCTCTGACATTCTCACTTCCCTCTCGTTCTAAACAGTTCCATGATGGCAACATTTCAGTAACTGCCTTTTAAAGATCAGGAATTGACTCAGATTACCTTTCTTTTTTTCCCTCTTTGTGGCTGACTTTAATTTGCGAGGCTCCCATGCCCTTTCCGCTATCTAGAGTCTGTCTTGGCAGCAATTTTCTGTGTCAGGCTGACAACGCTGGTGGTGTTTCTGTAGTTGTTGCTGTGTCTCGGGAGCACTCGAAAGGGCAGCACTGGCGCCCAGCCTTTGCCTGTTTCCACCTGATCCCAGTCGTGGTCTTGGCACAAAATGTGCCCTGGCGATGTTCAGTGCGCCGCGCACATCAGCGGCACTGGGGAGCAGATGAGTGGAAGGAAGCTGCTGCTTACCCTGCAAAAACTCCATCGGACCGTTCTTTTGAGTGCAGCCCAGTGAAACGAGGCAAGATTTGGGATTGTATCGCACCCCTTTTACCCCATCTCCTGCCAAATTTAAAAAATGCATTTTGTTCTGTTAGTCCGTGTGGTTTCTGGTGGATTCGTCTCAAGGAGATGAGCACAGCCTTTCCAGTGCACTCTTTCAGGCTTTTACTTACCTTGTGATTTTCCCTCTCATACAAAATGATGGTATTCCAGGATTTTTGCGAGACCCTTGAAGCAGAGCCTATTGAGACTGCTTCCTTCTGCAGACGGATGTTGGTGGTGTTTTGCATTGAACCTGGATCAACATGTAGCTCTGATGTTTGCCTAGAAGGAACGCTAGTTAGAGCCGGTTTGCTTTGGCCTGGGCAGTGACTAGAGCTCCCTTATGGCTTTAAGTTGCCAATGTGGTCGTGTTTGCTGGCCTCAGCCTGCGGAGCTGTTGCCATTGGACTGGGATGACTCTGCTCGAGAGGTGAGAGCCAAGGAATGGCGCAGCTGGGGGCAGAGGGGTGAATGCTGCTGGGGAAGCCCCTGGGCGATCTGTTCCTCTGATGGCAGGCTTCAGCAGACTCCCCTCTATTTCCAAAAAGGCAAAATTTTTTCTCTGGGAAGAAGTGGTAAGACTTGTGCCATGTATATGTCAGGAGTTGTTCCTTCAGCTGCCAAGTTAAGAGGAGAAGCTTTTGGAGTAGGTACTCAGATTGTTTTCTGAGTGCAGTTAAGGAAGACATTTTTTTCCATTCACAGCTGTGATCCAGTGCTAGCTTTTTTTTTTTTTTTTCCTAATGTGCATTTAAAGAAAAAGAAGAGCAAACCAAACCAATCTTACTTCTGTTGCACTTTATAGCATTTGTGGTGGTGTGTTTCCGTAACAGCCGTAGCTCTCGGTGAGTCTCCAGCCAGGGCCATGAGTGTGCTGTGCAGATGGTCTGTCCACCCTTGCTTAACCCCCAACAAGCGTTGACCTGGTTGTTCTTAGTCTTTCATTCAGCCTGAATGTGACTGTAGCATATGAAATAGTGTGTGGTGGTCCTAGCTGGGTTACATTTAGTAGCAGTTTATGAGGTGGGGGTAGACAAAACTGATAGAGGGAGAGCAGATGTTTGGTTTCATCCCCTAGTCACTGAAAAACCTTCAGGTGTGGAACTGTCTACTTCTCAGCAGTAAATTTGAGTTCTTTTGAAAGCTTTTACTTCTTCCTCAGTCACTCTGGCCTAGTCTTAGTAAAAAAAAACAAGTGGAATAAATGACAGAGGCTTTCATTTCAGTAATGTCTGAGAAATCACATAGATGTAATAAGAACATAGTGTATACTTCTGTCGAAAGTCAGGCTTTTTAATAAACTGACAAATGTGCTCAGGAAATACTGATGCTTCCAGAATTCATGGAAATACGGATTAAAATCCCCCCAAACTTTGTGTATTTACTGAATACTTTGAGCCCCCAAATTGTATTTACTTAATCAGCTTGTGTGAAGTACGCTCGCTGACTGTTTCTGCTAGAACTGAGCAGTCAGATAATCTTTAAAAATATCTTCCCAAAGCCCTCATCTGTCTGGATTCACCTGAGTTCCAATAATTATGTGTTCTGAATGCGTTCTGCTGTTCAAACCCCCTGACTCTGCTCTGCTGACAGATTTATATTGGAGCCATAATCCCGTTGGGAGCAGCAGAAAAAGATGGCAGACTTCGAGCTGCAGATGAGCTGATGTGCATTGATGGGGTCCCTGTAAAGGGGAAGTCGCACAAACAAGTTTTGGACTTAATGACCAGCGCTGCACGGAACGGTCAGGTGCTGCTCACGGTCCGGAGGAAGATCTTCTTTGGTGGTACGTGTCTGTGCGGAGAGGGTCCTGCAGGACCCACATCTGGCTTTTGTAATTCAATCAATTCAAGCTGCTCTGAAACGGAACAATTATTGTGCTAGAGCTGAGCAGCCTGAGATTCAGGAGAGTCAGCTGTAATTCTGAGTAAGTGGAGAAAAGCAGAATTTAATAAGATGATGCTTTGGTGCTTGCTAGTTTGCACTGCTCGCACAGGTAAGACTCTGAAGATGATGGTGGCAGTGGTGTTTTCTTCAGAACTTTCTGCAGGTATTTGTTAGAACAACCACTAACGCTATACCAATCGAGCAACAGCACAGTCGGTTTTCTTTACAACATGCTGCATTCTGAACTGTTTTGGCATCTGTGTAGCAAGAATAAGTGCGTTCAAACCAGAGGTGACTCAAGGGAGCATCTTGTGATTCTGCGGCTTTAGGTCGGTACCCAGACTGGCAGCGTACAGAACACTGCTGTCCTGGACTCGATGCCGACCGTGTGAATGACAGAGCTGGGATGGGCGTCAGGAGAACAGGTCCCCTGTTCTGATTAGCAACCGGTGTTGCTTTTCGGTTGCATTATTCAACCATTAATTCTGAGTATATACAAGTAAAAGGAAAAAGTATTTTCAGTTCTCAATTTCTTTAAGATGCCTTGTGGTAGACAGACTGCTTTAGGACCAAAATTTTGTAGATTTCCTAAAAGAAAGCCTGGCTTCAATCTTCAAACTGCCTTTTAAAAAATGTTTCCATTGTTGCAAGTAAACAGTTGTTCCTCACTTAAGATCACAAGAGTTGTTGTTTGTAGCTGGATATCTGCCGCAGGTCTTGTACTTGCAGCGTGCAGAAAAGCCGTGATGATTTTTTTGCTATAAAAAGGCATCACATCCCTCTGGCAGGGGCCGTGTGTGCCCTGCCAGGTCTGTTCTGCTGTGTGCAGCAGGCTTTCCTGGCACTCCTCTGTGGGACTATGGCCTTAGATTTCTGTTTGATCCGAATTGTGGTGTTAATAAACTCTCCCCTTACTCTCCCAGGCAGACAGTGTGTCCTCGTGCTGACACTGGTACTGAGATGGACAGTTTTGCTGCAGTTGCTTGCTGAAACAGCAGGATTGTGTTTTCCTTATTTGGTGTTTCTGTTTACCTGCAAGGGGAAAAGCAACTGGAGGAGGAGGAGTCGCAGCCTGTTCTGACGCAAAATGACTCTCCCCGACTGAATCGGGTAGAGTTTGCAAACCAGCAGCTCCCAGAGGTCTATGATGTCCGTCTGCAGCGGAAGGAGAATGAGGGATTTGGCTTCGTCATCCTCACATCAAAGAACAAACCTCCTCCTGGTGGTAAGTGCCAGTTCTGGCGGCGTTGTCACTGCCTGGCCTCTCTGCGTGGTGCTTGGACCAAAGCTGCTGCTGGCGTTAGCAGGAGTGAGCCGGGCTGCGGCTTCTTCAGGGATTTCTCTTTGTGTGATGTGCTGGTGTTACCCACACAGCGCTCTGCCTAGGTACAAGCATCTTTCACTTACACTACTTCACAGCCCGACCCAAGACAGCTTGGTCTGTCTTGCTTCATGTGTGTGCTCTTCAGTAGCTGATGTGGTCTGGATTTCCTGGGTGAAGAGTGGTGATGAACACCCTGATGGTGTGAGTTGTTGCTAATGAGACCGAGGACACTGTCCGGCTTCCCAGGTCTCACTGATGTGTGGGTGCGGGAAGCTGGGAGGGGTACAGCCAGAACAGCTGACCAGACTGGCCAAAGACAGTATTCCATGCCTTAAACATCACGCTCAGTATGTAAGTGGGGGTGCCCTTGGGGAGGCGTTGATCTCTGAAAGTAAACGACAACTGAAACCAGTTCCAGTACTAGAAATGTAAGCCCTGTGGTCACAGGAAGAGGCACTGGTGCATCCGTGGGCTGTTCTGTGCCACAGTTTAACATGAAGCCACCGCGTTCTAAAGCCAGGATATTTTAAAACAAGTGATCAGCAATTGAGTCTGCAACCCTGCAGTGCTTTACTTTCACAGTTGGCTTTTAAGTTTATGTAATACTTAAAAAACCAGTCTATTACTGGAAGTGTAATTAAAATTTAAACTCATGGTAAATGCTAGAAGGCATCAATGTCTGTTCCTTCACAGTAACTTCTCTGTGTGCGTGAGCTCATTAAAACAATCCTTGATGGCTCTTCAGTCTTGGGTGGCTGATGACACTGTGAAAGCGTTCCTGATTTGCTGTCATGGTTCTGAAAAGTCAGCTGATGATCCTGACGAGCACGTAGTGCTCCTCACCTCTCCCATCCTTCAGAGAAAAGCGTATTTGGGAGAGCAGCAACAGAAAACAGGTGTCCGTCAAATCCACTTCAGGCTTTGGAGAGGCAAACGGGCTTTTACCGGAAGTGCCAGGAAGAGCGTTTGTGAAAGGTGTGGAGGTCAGTCTGGAGAGGAGCTTGGGAATGAGTTACAAAGGAGCTGTGCAGCGGTTCCTGTGCAGGAGAGCCCTGATGAGATTTGGGAAGGCCAGGAGCCAATTTGCTATGCTTTCAGGCATCCAGATGAGTGAAAGGCTGCTTCAGGCGCGTGAGAAAGCATGCTGACTGATGTGCTTTGATGGAATGCGGATCTGCTCGGTCAGGGCCACGTCAGCACACAGCAGCTCAGCGAGCCGCTGTTTTGCCCCGGGTTTTGGTAGGCCCCTCCTGCCGCAGTGGCATCTCGCTGCCTGCCAGCTGCCGTCTGCCTTGCTGGCGTGTGTGTCGGCAGACCGCAAAACGGGATCTCTCCCCGAGCACCAGCACGGCTCTTGGCAGGGGGAGCGCGGGAGTGCTGGGGCCGGGGCAGTGCTCTCCCGCAGGAGAGGCACTGGAGGAGGCACCGTGCTGGAGTGGAGAATCCCTCCCTCCTTGGGCCTTTTTAGTTCTGCTCATTCCTGCATCTGTGTTCACCGCTGGGAAAGTAACTAAAAGCAGTCCTTTTTCCTTGTAACTCTCGTAAAATTCCCTCTTTTCCCTGTTCTCTCTTTTCTGGCCCTGTTGCTCTAGCCTCTGGAGGAGTCTGTAACAGCGCAGCGTGCCGCTGTGGGATCAGCTGAGGAAACCAAGCCAGGAGGGCTGGCTAAAACTCAAGCCAGTTATTACAGACGCAAGTTAATCTTGGGGAGCAGGAATAGAGAAGGGGTCTGTGCAGAGCTGATAGCACGCCTTGCTGGGTGTGCCAGCATCGCTGCCGAGGCGCTTGCCGGGTTACTGAGTTAGTCTCTGGCGGGAGAAGTTTGATTTCCTTTGGAAGTGTATTTAAGGCTTAGTTTTTGGTTGCAAGGAGAAGGAGTTAACCCATGCATCGAGGTGTCTAACGGTTGTGTTAAACCAGGTGTCCGTAACTGTCTGTGAGTCCTCGCAGTGCTCCACGGTCTGTGTGTGAATGGGGAGCAGTGCATCCTACGTGGCTAAACAAGGCGCTTCAGAGCGCTCCTCGGACACGTGTCCCACCCGTCCCTTTGCAGATGTGACCCCCGTGCTTCCCCTGCTTTCCTTTAGGCACAGCACCTTGTGTGCGACAAGGCCGTGTTCCAGAAATTGGCGTTCCGTTCACTCCACTGAGTGACGCTTGCTTCCTTACCGGCAGGCTTTCCCTGTGCTGGCAGTGCCGCCCGAGGAGCAGGAGAGCTCTCTGGGGCGGCTCTGGGTCTGTGTGGTGCTGTCTGGCGCGAGCATTAACGCTGTTGCTGTGCCTGTTCTTGGTTTCCTAGTGATTCCTCACAAGATCGGGCGAGTTATAGATGGGAGCCCCGCTGACCAGTGTGGGAAGCTGAAAGTGGGAGATCGCATCTCGGCGGTGAACGGGCAGTCGATCGTTGAGCTCTCGCACGACAGCATAGTGCAGCTGATCAAGGACGCGGGCAACGTGGTGACTCTGACTGTCGTGGCTGAGGACGGTAAGGAGGGAGCGTGGCCCCGGCGGGCGGGTGGGTCTTTCTGCCCTGCCAGAGTCTGACATTTGTAACTTCTGAAGTTAATTCACTTGAAGTGGAGTATTTGAAGATGTTTGGAAATTAAAGAAAAGAGTAAAGCTCATCCATTTGCTCTGGAAGACCTGAAGGCAGGTGGGGCAGGGAGAGAGAGCTGCCAGGGTGGTTATACTGAAAAATAAGGTACAAGTACTAACAATACAGTGCAGGGTGAGAGAAATTCTTGTGGTTTCTCACACGAGAGAGGGAGACTGCTGCTCCCGTGCAAGCATGTCCTGTCCAGACCTTGTATTCTTCAGCCAAAGAGAAATGACCTCTCCTGGGAGAGTTACAGCAGGCTGACGGGACCATGCTCAGAGAAGAATCTTTTTGCTCCGGACAGGACCTGTCTCCTGCTGCTGCAGCGGCTGCAGGAGCCTTGTTCCAGGGGAGGGAGGTGCTCCCAGGATACTCTGGAGCAGCTCCGCCGGGCAGAGCTAGGGTGCTGTAAGGCCCCGGGGACACCTGCTTTCCAGGTCCTCTCTATTTAGGCACTCTGAGCTTTTCCTTCCTGCTGCGTTAAAATACACGAATTGCCTAATGGCGCATCCCTGGGCTACAACAGAAACATCCTGCAGTCCTGTCTGCCAAAGCTGTGCTTCCAAGGTGGTCACACCCCACCGTGAAAACCTTCCTCGAGGATTTCCTGCAGAGCCTCCCAGGAGAGCTGGTAAATTCTCACACGCAGCTGCTGTGTCCTCTCAGCAGCACAGTGAGCGTTTGCGACTGCCAAGTCCCGTTTCAGAGACCCTGTCTTTAATGAGAGCCCCCGCGCAACACTGCGTTCGGTACGGTGTTGTTCCTGCACAAACAGTGCACTATAGATATGTAAGACCCAATCATTTGAAGAGCAAGCTGTTTGCAACCCTGCTTACCGCTGCATTTTTCTGGATTGCTGCTTGTGGGTTTAATTAAACTCGCTATCATTATTTTCCCAGAAAGCTAGCTGGCTTCACCTTCTAAATAATGAATACCTAAAGCCGAAGTGTGGATAAAGCTGACAGATGATTCTCTAATTTCACATTCATTGCAAATATTTCATATGCTATCTCAGCCTGTACTACAGAATTGCAAAGACTTGATTTTCCTTTTTGTCAATGCTTGAAGCAGAGACTTCTATTAATTATTATTTTTCTATTAAGATTTTCATTTTTATCAAACCTAATTCTGTCCTGTTTGGCACACCTCAGAGCAGTTGCCCGGGGCAGTGTTTGTAATGCAACTGAAGTCTGAGCTGATTGCGTTCGATCTGTTTCTCCAGGACTCTCAGTCAGCTTTGTTTTCAAAATAAGCTTTCGGAATATAAGGTTATTGTCCCTTGTTTATGCACAATCTCACCTGGACTCTGTATGAGAACGTAGCTTTTCCCACTTCCTCAATTACAGATCTGGAGCCAAAAGAGATAAAACCAGAACCTGAGGAGAATTAATGGGGGATGGGGAGGAAGCCAGTAGCGAGTGATACAATGAGACTGAAGAGACAAGTCACGAAAATGAGTGGCTTAGAGGAGCTGGAGCTGGCATGTTCCAGACTTTGTGACAATGAAGGAGAGAGAAGCAGAACCTGTTCCACAGAAACGTGTCATCACTTAAAGTTCCCCTTGATTTAGGTGGAGAAATACAGTAGCTCACAGCATAACCCTCCGTGCAGCGGAAGCCCATAGGAAGCCAGGGTGGACAGGAATTAGTCAGGGCTTCAGACATTTCCCCGCTGGGTTGCAGGGAGAGAGCGGAGGCTCACAGGGATGGTTCACAAGATGGTGGTTAACGCCGACGAGGATGCGGGATGCGGCTCCAAAGAGAAGAACACGGGTTTTGACAGAAGCTGTTCAGCATCACAAAGCACAGACCCTGATGTTTGCTGTTCCCCAGTGCATCATCTTCAGTGCTGGCCCCTGAGACTGGCAGTGCACTGCCTTTACCACCTCCCTCTCCCTCCCGGCTTTCACAGATGTGGGATCTTTCCTTTTCGTACGAACAAACGGATTCCGCTTCACGCGCCAGAAGACATTCTTTAACATTTTTCACCAAAGCAGGAGCCTGTCAGCTTTTGTCACGTATTAGCTGGAAGCACAGGAGAGCAGGCTGAAGAGAGCACTGCAGAATTTGTACAAACAGATGGCATTTTTCTTGCCTGTGCTTCTAAATTAAAACTCTGAGTATAAACCAGGAGTAAAAGTTGACGTTTTGTCTCTAGAGAAAAACCTCTCCAAGGCATGTCAGAGTAATATCACCAGGCAGTCCTGGGAAGGATGCTACTACCAGGCAGTAGCATCCTTAGGGGCAGCAGGCACAGCGCTGGCGGTCGCTGTGGGTTGTGGTGAGCGTGCCTAGCTCTGTATTTGGGAAATTCTCTCTGGCTGACAGTTCTGTTTGAATTCTGTAGAACACCACAGCCCTCCGTCAGGAACAAACTCCGCCAGGCAGAGCCCAGCGCCGCAGCACCGACCGCTGGGATCGGCACAGATCACCCCTTCCGGAGCAGACAGGTACAGAGCTTCTGCTTCTGGCAAAAGGAGCTGAGAGCGGCTGGAAAAGCTGGACCAGAGGGGTTGTTAATGCAAATGTAACATCCGCCTGCTTTTACCTCTGCGTAGGGGAGCTACAGAAGGTGAAGCTGTTAAAGAAGTTTCAAGTACTTACAGGCATTCCTGGTCCGAGCATAAGCACTTGACCCAATCTGACGCTGGCGTTGCTTCAGTTGTTGGCAGCCGTCATTCCCAGGTACGGGTACCGTCCGGAGGGTGCGGAGACGTGCGAAGTATTTGTACGTCAGAGCACTGCCGTAGCATTGCCACCCAGTATTCAAAAGCAGAACAATAAAACACTTCCCTGTCAGATGTGGGTAGAAAAGTTGCATCTAAAAATCACTCAAGTGTTTCACAGCATTTTTTTGCTGATGTTTTAAATTTTATTGTCTCCGTACTGTAGTTGAATACTGATTGTAATCATAAAAGAAACAGCAAATGCTTGCAACGGGGCTACTACAGACCCTTTAACAAAGTTTCTTGGAGAGATTTCATGCATATCTACAGCTTAGAAGGAAAAAAGTTCTCCATGTTTAGGCAGAATGAAACCGTTACCCCTGCTCATACCCAGGCTGTGATGCATCCAGTGGAAATTGTGGGTCGCACCGTTTTCAAAGCATAGAAATGTGTAAAGCATTCTTCCAGAAAAACAAATGTCTACATCTGCCTACAGGTCCTGAGCTTTTTTTTGTCTGACTTCCCCCACAGAGTCCGGGCTGTTTCCCAGTAGAGTTGGAAAGGGGCCCTCGAGGCTTTGGGTTCAGCCTTCGAGGAGGGAAGGAATACAACATGGGCTTGTTCATCCTTCGGCTTGCTGAGGATGGGCCAGCCGTCAAAGACGGGAGAGTGCACGTGAGTTTGTCTTCTCTAACAACTTTATTGATCAAGTTGGCCTTTTGACATATTAGTTCACTTGCAGTGGCAGCAAGCTTTGTCCTTTCGCGCGTGCAGAGTCCCAGCAGGCAGCACAGCCTGGGGACAGCTGCCCTTCTGCCAGCTGCTGTGCAGCGGCAGCGCGTGCTGTGGCTTCTCAAGGAGAGGCACACCGGCGGCTCCGGGCACCCGCAACGAGCTGGCCGTCCCTGCTGGGGTTGCAGTAACGTGCGTGTCCCGGGTGTGAGCTGCGCTGACTCGGGGCACTTCAGGAGCCCAGGCCAGAAGCCGCACAGAGGAGCAGGAAGCTGAAGGAGAATCGCTGCCCGAGCGGGGGAATGTGTGAGGAATGCTTGTGCGTACGTTTGCTATTGCTGCTCTGTGCTGTGTTTGAGAATATAAGCCTTAATTTTTTTCCAAGATTATTATGTTAATTTTTATGTTTGTGTAAGGAATTTGCTTTCAAATATTGTAGTAAAACAAAATATATGGGTGCAATGGCAAAGAGCGATGGTACGTGAGGGTGTGTGACAGCTGCCCGGAGCTGAATTTCCCGAGGCTGGAGCATGAAGCTGAGCCAGGTGCTTGTGAGATGCCGTCCCACGTGCAGTCCTGCCGCTTCGCCACACGTATGGCCGCTGCCACACGGCTCTGCCTCCAGTTGTGCTACACTTTGCAGAACAGGGCTGGCACAGATACTTGCTGGGGCTACTGTGAGGCTTAACTGGATGTGAAATTCCAAGTATTGCTACCTTCTGCTATCCTAATTCTTTACAGTAATTAGCTTTTTTTCCCCTCGTGCTTGAGAGACTGCAGGAGTGTAGTGTTCAGTACAAATATTTTCTCTTGTGTTGCTCCTTCAAGTGGTGGTACACTGAGCTCCAGGGCTCTGCTTTCTGGCCAAGAGCAACCAAATTGTTCCCAGCTGAGGGCACTCTGCTTCACGGGGACGACCTGTGCCAAGGCACGAGTCGTGGGGGCACTGTGATGGCGAGAGGCTGCTGAAAGCACTGCAGCCCCACGTGGCGACGTCCGCTCTGGACTGCGGGCCCTCAGCAGTCTTGCGTGAATCCTCCTCCCAGAACTTGGCAACAGCACCTTCCTGGGCAGGGGGTGAACATACGCAGGGACGCGCTCGCTGCCGTGGTGGCTGCAGTCACGTCCCGTGGGGAACGTGAACGCCCCGCACCCCGTGGCTGGTGGCAGGGCCCCGAGCGCTGGGCCGTTTCCCCGGCAGCTCGGGCACAGCGGGGCTGCGCTTGCCCAGCCTGAGGTTATTCACAGTTTTCACGGCGTTCGGTTTGTCTCTCCTCTGCTGGAACGGTGTCGTTCTGGCTGTACTTTAAAACAGCGAAGAGGAATTTCTCACCCAGTTGATGGCAGCTGAGCGTGGTGGGAGGCCGTGGTGCGGTGTGGAGCATCCTGTCCTGCCCGATGCGTAACCAGCCGGTGAGCTCCTTTGGCAGAGCCCGGTCTCTTTAAACGGCTGGTTTTGTGCACCAGTGACATCCATGCTGGTCCCCGGACTGCGAAATCGGGTTCCTGACCCTTTTTGTGGGGGTGCTCCTCCAGCCCCTTTCCAGCAGCCTGCAAAGACAGCGAGCTGTAATTACCTGCCCAGTGCCTCTGGAAGTTGCTAATTGGCCTCAGAGACCTTAGTGCTGGTAATGCATGGCGGTGACCTCTCCTTACACAAAACCTGTCCTGCCGTGGTGGCGGTCAGCTCTGCACCCAGTGTAGAGGAGTTGCTGCGTTCTTTACCTGGTTAGCGCGACTCAACACAGGTGCGTGGTTCAGCCGTGAGCTCCTCCACACAGCGATCCAGAATGAAGGTACATTCCGGCACGCGGCTGTACATCTCCGCACCTGTACGTCAACAGGAGATGTGTTTAACATCAGAGTTTTTAATGGAGGTGGCTGAGCAGAAGACCTGCATGAAGAGCTCTGAACCGCCAGAGTGTTGCGTTGTGTCACACTGATCAGCAGCCGTGGAGCGGTGTTGCTATTGCTGAGTGGATTTTAGCATGAGAGGAAAAGCAGAAGCATCTGTCTCTATTTATTTTTCTTTCTAAATTAAAAATTAGTTTACAATGTCAGAGATTCAAAGACTAACCGGGTTGCTGTTTTCTTGTCAGGTTGGTGATCAGATTGTTGAAATTAATGGAGAACCCACCCAAGGAATCACTCACACGCGAGCCATCGAGCTGATTCAGGCTGGAGGGAATAAGGTTTTGCTGCTGCTGAGACCAGGCACTGGCTTGATACCCGATCACGGTACGTCATCTCCAGCACCGTTCCGCTTTGAGGGTCCAGGGCAGTGCGGTACAGCCTGATATGGGGACTTCTGTGCTTGCTCCCTTTTTGAGAGCTGTGCAGGCTGCTCGGATTTATTTTTAATACAATTAATATTTTTAATAAAATTAACAGGACAAGTACTTAGGAATATCACACAGTGTGGAGTTATGGCATATTTGTAATTGTAATCAGTTGCTCAGCTCTGTCCAAGCTAATCAAGTTTTCCTGTACAAATGTGATAATTAACGCTGATTGCCTTTTAATTTAATTTAAAATTCTCTATGAGGCAGCACTCAGTTCAAAATGCCTGTGTTGTTAAGAAGGACAGGAAAGCAAATCCTTGCAGGAGCTCTGAGTTCGGCTGCAGAGAACTGGTGATCGTGAGCCTGACTTAGGGAGCACTCCGAAACTGCAGCCCAGAGCCTTGTGGCTGTGGCAGTATTTCAGAGCAAAGAACGCCTCTATGAGTGTGTTTTAATCTTCTGACCCTTGATGCTGATGCCAGGGTTCTGATGGCAAACTTCTTAAATTGTAAGGTCACTTTCTCTGCTGAAGAGCTTTTCAGTCATTTTAAAACACAGACTTTGAACTACCAAATAGTTTGTCACGTTCAGTCATTTACAAGCAGCAACTGGCATCCACTCAAGGGATAAAATCTGCTCAGAACTTCTCCATTTATTTCCCCCAGAGAGCTAGAAGATGGCTCTCAACATCCTCCTGTTCCAGCCTGCCCAGCGAATTAGCGCATGGCACGGAAACGGCCATCTGTGAGCCGCGAGGCCTGTTCTGCGCCGTCGTGCTGGACGTCTAGCTGGCCGGGCTTGTCTCTCACACTGAATTACCTTCTCATTAAGGGTGAAAGTTAAATATAGTCCTCCTTGTGTTCTGGTGAGCTTCTGTTGAGGTTCTCTTTACAATCGGCGTTTACAAGAGAGGGGGGAGTGCGAGGGCACCTCCAGCGCTCTGCTCACGAACAGCTGCCTCAGCGGGGTGCGGTTCCAGCAGTGACAAGCGGTGCTGTCCCGCTCCACGAGAGCAGCGCAGTAGTTCTCTGGGATCACTCCTGGCCCTCCTGTTCACAGAAATCTCCTGAGTCAGAGGTGGAAACACAGAAAAGTCTGAGGGAGCCCCTGGACGCCGTCTGGCCAGGCGCTCTGTCGCAAGCAAGGCCTGGGACGGGGCCAAGGCGCTGGGACAGATCAGCAGCTGTGGAGCGGGGAGGGGTTTGGTGCCTCTGCTCTTGCTGTTAATCGTACATTTCTGATTGAAATCTTGCTTGCTGTACTCTGTGATTTTGGTATGTAGTTCTGGGCTTTTTCTCTTCCTCCTTCAGGTTTGGCTCCTTCCAGTCTGTGTCCCTACGTGAAACCTGAGCAACATTAAGGGCTTTCAGTGCTTTTCTTGGTTTTTCCTTAAAGACTTGGTAAATCTGCATGTCTTGTGTTTCATCTCCTCCTGTTATTGAAGTGCAGAGCTATGAATAACCTCAACTCTTCACTGTTTTCAGTTTTCTTTTAGCGTAACGATTTCAGTTCATTTGGTTTTCTTACGTTAAACAATGTAGGTCAGGGACTTTCTGTTTTGCGATTTGCTGTGTAGGCTCTAAGGTGTGCTGATACCAGCCCGTGTCAGTCCCACAGAGATCGTGCCAGCGTTCTAAGCGGAGGTTTTTCCCAGATCACATCCTTATGGTGGCTGTAGGTTGTAGAGCAATGCCATATAGAAAACTGACGGAATGCGAGGTTGATAGTATGCCACTACAGCATCTTTTTTAAATTGAAGATTTCATGTAACATCCAGAACCTCACTAGTATGCAGGCTTCTGAAATGTTTAGTTGGTTTTTTGGTAGTCATTTAGTCAAACCTCTCGCTGTTCCCTTCCAGGTGATTGGGATAGTTACAATCCATCTTCGTCAAATGTAATACATGAAGAACAGTCACCATTACCTTCATCTTCACATTCTGCTTCCCCATCTGAAGTGTGTTATTTTCCAGTACCAGGAGAAGCTCTAACGAGAGTTCAGCTGTCTGAGAAACTGGAACAAGCAAAGAATACTGTGCCTGATAAGATAAGCACTTTAACTGAAAACCAGTTTGAGATGAAGCCTCAGTCTTCTTCCCAGAGAGCAAAGAACAGATGGGAATGTCCCTCCAGCCCTGGGCTTGGAATCACAAAAGGTAGTTTGGAAGTAGGGACCGGAAGAGACAGATCTGCAAGTCCAGAAAAGATAGTGGCTGCTGAGGGGCACCCTCACACAGGATTCCACAGCCCCAGGAAAGGGGATCCTGAAAAAAACTACG
This sequence comes from Chlamydotis macqueenii, assembly GCF_036417535.1. Classification (NCBI taxonomy): domain Eukaryota; kingdom Metazoa; phylum Chordata; class Aves; order Otidiformes; family Otididae; genus Chlamydotis; species Chlamydotis macqueenii. The sequence goes on from NC_141578.1 coordinate 6,971,292, forward strand.
GCAGTCTCTCACGTAAACCTGACAGTTCCCGAAAGAGTGAGAGTAAACCCACAGAAACAGGGATGAACAACAGTAACAAAAAAGAGTGTTCCAGTGGAAATCGAGGACGGTCTGCCGGTCCCCAAAAGCATCTCGGTAAGCAAGGAAATGTAGAAACGGTAGGGACGTTACAGGAATATCAGGACAGACAAACTGTTGGTGATAAAATGACTGCTGAGCAATTGAAAGGTGGAAATGGTAAAACAGGAGTCACCAGGAGAGACACAAAGCAGAAAACTTCTGCAAAGACAGAAGGGTGGTCTCCAGAGCGGCAACAAGCAACATTTGATGAGAATGATCTTCCGTTCGGTGACTCTAAGAGGAACATATCTGAAGAAGAAAAAATGAAGAAGTTGGACCCTGGAGGGCCAAGTTCCATCAAATTCAAAACTTCCAGTCTTTCCAATATTCCACTGCTTTCCATGGAGAAACAAAGGCGGCCAGAAACACAGGAGACTGTTACGCTGAACAGACAACACGGAGAGACACACATGGAGCTGCCCAGTAAAACCAAAGATGATGGAATTTCCAAATCTGAGCATAGTTCTCCAGTCAAGAAAACACCAATAACTCCTGGACCTTGGAGGGTACCCAGCGCATGTAAAGTCACCCAAACAGCAGGAGTGGCTGAAAAACGGGTTTGACTGACGCTCTTTTTTAACCGAGTTTCTAATAATGGTCATTTAAACGCATTGTTTCTTTTCACAAAGTCGTCATTTTTTTCAGAAACTGGTTAGAGGGTGGAAAGTATCGATTTGTTCTTAAATTATCCAAGCTGCATGAAGGACTGTTTGGATTGCTTAAATGAAACTCCGTAAGCTGCTGTCCCCTGTCCTTTCGAAGGCGTATTCTGCTGCTCTCAACGTTGCACTGCTACGGCTTTCTCAGATAGTGTTGTGAGTTCCTGAACAAATTATTTAATGTCTGTATTGCCAATGTGGTCATGACTCACTTCTTGTTCTTGTGCCAAGTTACCTGCTGTATCAGTCGCTCTGTCCTGCTCATACGTGCTCCAGTCGCAGAGGGGCGAGGTTTTGTTTGGAGTGGGCATTTCCTCAGGAGCACGTTGTGTGTTTGCCTGAGGAAATCCACGTGCTCTCACTGGTTTGGTACGGAGATGGGTGAGTTGGTTGTCAGTACTAGGGCAGCAAATGAGCCACACGTGCTGTTCAGTTGGTGGGTTTTCTTAAACTTTTATACCCGATACAAAATCCTGTAGATAAAAACTATATTTGACATAATCAATGTTTTGTAATTTTGCTTTTTATGAACCCAGCAAAATTGCTTTGTTTTCTCGATTCATAAGGACGCCTCTAACAGCTGTTTGCAAACATCTGTCTGAAAAGAGAGAATCCGGTGTTTGCTGAAGAACAGGGTTCCTCTGGTTTCGCTTGTGGCACTGTCACCCTTGGCACTCTGAACAGCAGCAATGGCTGCACGTCTATCGTCAGCCTCATTGCGATGCTGTATACGGAGCTCCCATCTTTAATTATTTAATGCTAATTAGGAACTGGATGTTTTTTCCCCTCTGTAGAGAGAACAACTGACCTTTAGGACAGAACCAACTGCCGTAGTAGCTTCTTAAACACAGTTCTTGCCTGCTAGAAGTCTCCCATAATTTACTGTGAATGAGCGCTAAATAGGAGGATGCACAGGGCACGTGAGGCAATCCCTGTTTGAGCTGTAATACGCATTTTTAGAAGAGGAGTGTTACCACCAGAATCTGCTGCCACATCAGTCCTGCAGCGGTAAGAACAGCAGACTGCGGAAATTGAAGGTTTTGTTTTCTTTGTAGTTTTAGTGGCCATTTCCTGACATGTTAGGTTTTTAACGACTGCGGAGAAGTGGTGCGAGGAGCCCACTGGTCCAGGCTGCAGCAGAGAGAAGTGTACGAGGTCAAGCTTTGCTTACGCGTGTGGCAGTTTAAACGAGTAGGATTTGCTCTTTGAAAGTGAGTGAGTGACTATCTCATTTTGAAACATTTGATGTTTCTAAAGCTTAGTGAAGCACAGTGACTCAGTTCTGAGCTCTGTAGCAGGAGGGATAACTACTCAAACAGCTTTTGAAACAAAACTGGCACCTGAATAGGCTTCACCGCAGCTCTGAACCGTGCTCTGCTGCTCGGCCTCGGATGACCCGTTGACACAATCTGTACCAACGCTCCGTGTTGCGGAGTACGACTGTGAACGTAGCTAATGCTTTGGAGTAGCCTGGGTGGGTACTGACGGTGTATTCTTAACGAGGTTCTGGTTCATGTCGAGCTGTATGCGCTTGTCCTGACCTCTGAGTACAGTACAAATTCAGCTGTGTTACAGAGATGAATTGGCACCACTGAAATGAGCTCCCTGTCGTCAGCTACCCCCCTATTTCTCTGTGTTAACGTGATCTGATTTCGTGTCCTTCCACAGACCTCGTGTCCGTACTTACTGTAAGGGATGACTTAGCGATGTGGCCTTGGAATGCTGAGCAACATATGGATGGACTGGGTGTAAATGTTTATATACTGTACAGCACCTTTTTACACACGTCTGGGGTTCGGACTAGAGAGAGACCTGTAAATCACGCATTATTTTTTATAGAGATATTAAAGAGAAACTCCAGTTCCTGGCCTGTTGGTTCTGCGCTGTATGAAGTAGATTCATTGCTGACTTTCAGTGGTGTGATCCTTTAACAAGCTACGTCCACGACCCAGGCTGTCCCCACAAACAATACTCCTCTGGAAAACAAATGCCATTTATTGTTGGAAGTTTCCTTGACTCCCTGTTCAAATAACAAGTGTTCAGCCAAGGTATAAACATCACCGAGTCCTGTAGAAGCAGTTGTCAATGATTAAATACTTGTACTGTAGGTTTATTTGTACATTTTGGTATATAAAATTGTCATCATCTTTTACATCTTACAACTTTCCTTGTACAGAAAATAGCTGTAAACAGTTTACTACCAACAATTCTTATGCCATCTTACCCTTGTGTGAAAGAATGAAGCTCTGAAAAGTTCCTCAGTTTTTGCTGTTTTCATTACAATAAATAGAAGACAGTAGAGCCAGTTAAGGAAAAGGGAAGTTTGCCAGCTGCCTGGGGACCATTTTGGTTCTCTCCCGTGCCCTTTCTAAACATTTATCTGCTCCTGGGGGAGGAAGTCTTGGCCACATCTCTGCCACCGATCTGATTCTCACAAGATTTCCTCCTCGGGTGCTGCAGCGCAAGGCACCCTCGCAGTGCGGAGCTGCAACAGCTGCTCACGCCACGGAGCAGAGCCGGCTGCCCGGCCAGGCCACGCCAGGACGCCCGTGGCGCAGAGCCCGGGCCAAGCGTAACCGAGGTGTTACAGGGAACAAACATGGCAAAATACTCTGTAGTCACTAAATACTTTGCTTGCAGGCTGTAGTGTAGGTTGTTCTCTTGTAACTCCTGTTTTCAGAAGATGATCATTTGCAGAAGACCCAGCGTCAGGCAGCCAGAGTGATGCTGTTACATCGCTCAACTGTCAACGTGGAGTGGAGTTCATCTTGCGCGGCCCCAATGTCACTGCACCCTGCAGTGGGTCAGGACAGAGGCAAAGCCTCAAGCACGCTGAGCCAGTTAGAAATAAATACTCTTCAGCACGGTCAGATAAACGCATCTCAGCACGGTCAGTGTGAGCAGAGCGCTGAGAAGGATGCCCAGAGTGAAAATCTCCAGGGTTGCTCCAGAGCGCTCTGAGAAAGGATGCTGCTGCCTGGAGCAGGAGGGCTGACTGGTCCCTTGTCCCACGCACGGGATTGCGATGTCGCAGAAACGGGGCTCCTGTAGCAATCACCCGTGTCCCTCCAGGAGCAGCTCTCCCGTGGCCTTCAGCGGCTGATGCCCTGTGCGCACAGGTCCTGGTTTTCAGTGCCAGCTATTGGTATTTGGCCCCGTTAACTCTGTTTTACTGTGTGTCCATGGCATGGGATGGCTTTGCTAAGTAGACCGGTTTATTCTGTATGTTGTACAACAGTAAAGCAGAGGGAGAACTTCTGATACGTACACTGAGAGTCTGTTAAAAAAAATCACAGTTCCAGCTTTCTGGAGTTTGAGGGCACCTCTGCCCTTTGCCCAGGCTGCTGGTTATCCTCCCTGGTCTGTCTGTCGCGCTGGGTGCTGACGCGGGGCCCGGTCACGGTTTAATCTTCCATAACTGCAAAGAGACGCTGAGTGAGCCCGGGGCTGGATGCTTCTCGCCCACAGGTAGCTCGGGCTCTCCGCCTGCCCTGCATTCAGTGCCCGGCTCAGCTCCAGTTTAAGCGTGAGCCGCAGGAGGCCTGCGTCTTCTGTCCAAAGGGAAGGAACCCAGGATTCTGCAGCTTTAAGGGGACACTGAAGCCCTCAAGGGGGCTGAAGGTTAAGTTGTCCCTGGCCCCGGCCGGGCTCGGGGAGACGGAGGCTTGCCCAGCATGGTGTGGGCTCCGAACGGCCAGGGAAGGGAGCCTGTTGCACACCCACGGCCTCTCTGCGTGGGTGGGGGATGTGACAACGGTACAAAAGCGAGCCCTACGCGATGGTTCCTGCTGGCCTCCACAGGAGTCATACTCACTCTGATATTGAATCCGAGAAGATCGCTTACAACACCGGAGACAGCAGAGAGGATTACAACACGCGTTATGTTGTAGATCAATGGGTTCATGGTCAGGCCGTACAGCCTAAACGGAGTATCCAACTCCTGCAGTGAAAGGAGAGAGAGGAGAAAAAAAAAAAAAAAAAAAAAGTAAGTCCATTAGCATTAGTCCATACCAGAAGCAATTAATCTGACTTTTAGCTTAATGCTGGCTCTGGCAGGCTTTGCTAACTGCCCTGCCTCTGCACCCTTAAATGTATGTACAGAAATTCCCACTCCGTATTTCAGGCCTCAGTGCGAAGATGTTTTCTCCCAGCCACGCTGAAGCGGGGAAGTCTCTGTTGTAGCAACACTGGCTGCAAAACAAGAGCTCGACACAGCAGGCTGTAGAGTTTCTCTGGACCGATTTATGTGGCGCTCAACTGTGCTCTTTCTTCTCCACCTACCTGCTCTGCTACCGCCGCCCTTCAGCGCTGCTGAAGGAACACGATTCAGGCAGTGGGGTGACGTGCTGTGCTCGCACCAGCCTCTCCTCTCACTGACAGAAATCACAGTAAGCTGCTACCAATCAAACGTTTGCAGCACTAAGTAACCCCACAGGTCCTGCATTGCTGACTGCACAGCTGCAGAAGCACGGCACGCCCTTTGTGAGCTGACACCTCAGCCAGAGCCCCCAGAGACAGGAAGAGCAGAGCCACACGCTGCTGTCAGTCCCCGCTGCCGCGACATTTAGCAGCTGCCTGCTTTCAGGGAGAGCGGCTTACCTTCAGTAGCTTTGTGGATAGCTTCAGAACGTTGTTCACGAGAGACAGCTGTTCCTTCTTGTTCGGCTTCTTCTCCATCTTCAGGTACAAGTTTATCTGTGGCAGACATCACAGAGCCGTGGGGACAGCCAGCGCCAGCCCCCGCCCATTCCCCCCGGGGAGATCACAGCCCCCTGTCTGCAGTTTAGAGTGGTGCATCCACAGAGGAGCTGAGCACTGGTAAGAGCTTGCTTTTTCCGACTGATGTGGCAAACGTGTTAACCCAAAGACAAAACCAGTCTAGAATTTTAGAATGTGAGTCTGTCCAGATGCTGAACAGCTTGTCCCTCCCCAGCTGTCCAGGTTTTTACTGCCTTCTGGCCAGCATAAGTGTTGATTTCTAAGTTTTAAAATTTGATTCCAGTATTTTTACACTGGTTTGAAATTGAATAATTATATCCAAACAAGCCACAAAGCAAGCCAAAGCGAAAGTAAGCTAAATGAAGGTACCTGCTCAGTGAGCAAGATTGAAATATTACTGTATTTCTTGTTGGTTTCAGAGCCCAGAGATGCCAGGCGCAGTAAAAAGAGAAGTAGTGCTGCCTCCCAGATTAGGAACTCCCAGTTGTAAGCTGCATTCAGAAATGTCTTGTGACCCTTAAGAACCTGTATTGGGGAAAAAAAAACAAAAAAGCCAGTGTAACATGCCTGTTCATGGGAGAAGAGCGAAAGATTGCCCTTCCTCCTCTTCTGAGCAGCTAGCCGTGCTCTGCACTGCTGACCGGTTTCCCTTGAACTGTAATTCAGCCATGGAAGCAGGTTAAAGTAAAAGGTCTTGTTCCTAACCTGGCTTTAGTTGGAATTTGATTTTTCTTTCTGCTTAGAAAAGGATGCTTGTTCTTTCTCTTTCCTCCCTCCTTCCAATGAACAGGTAACAAAATCCCTTTCCTTTCATGGGTGCTTATTCCACGGGCCGCCTCAGACCACCCCAGCCACGCTAAGCTGATTCTGCCCTTCCCAGTATGCAGTCATCGGGTCTGCGACAGCAGGACTGGGGTTGTCGGTACTTCCCCCAGAAACCCGTGCCTTAGAAAAGCAATCACAGCAGGGAGCCAGTAGCTCCATCATCGATCTTACTGCTACCACAACCGCAACTTCGTGGAGTCACAAACTTCCCTAAACACTGCAATGAATCTCTTGGCAAAAACAAAGAAACCAAGAGAACAGCTCCAGCAAGAACACTGCTCGCTAGAACAGCGGCTCTGGTGAAGGGTTACAAGGTGTACGCAGCAGCTATTGCCCCGGGGGTAAACGGGTGCTGCAGTCAGTCCTCTCAAATAAAATCTGTGAACACCTGAGGTGCTTGGGCTCCTTTGTGCACAAAAGCCTATATCCTGAATTTTTCCTAATGATCATAAAACCCCAGAATTTCCCCTACAAACACAGAGAATGAACATCTACTACCAACTAAACATTTCAAAGCTTTTAAAAATGCAAACCCCTCCATATCACTTTGGAGATCACCAGCTGCAGTTCAAGCACTGTGTAGGCTGGCAAAAGAAAAGCCTCCAGTAGTTTCAGGTTTTTTCCCCTCACTTCTTTAAGAGAGAAAAAAAAAAAAAAAAAGTTAAAATCTCACCTGGGCACAGCATATAAAAGCAATTGAAAGAGCCAGTAAAAAGACTGATGATACAACAACATCCACAGAGCGCTGGGGGCCTCGCCGCTGCAGAAACACAGACAGACAGTGAGTGGGGTCTAAGGTTTGGGTGCAGAGCTGTGAACTCGGGGCTCCCCAAGAACGGCTGTCACTGTGAAACGCTTCAAGCAGTGCTGCCCAACGTGCCAGGCAGCAATGAGGACCAGCCCGTGCACCCCGAGCCTCGGTTACAGCCTCTGCAATAACCAAACATCTCGGCTCAGCACTCACCTTTAGGTAGGAACGAAGGGATAACCAGATCTTAATGTTCTCCACCTTCTTCAGCCTGAAGTGAGGGATTTCGTATTTCCTGGCTTTCCGAGCAGATGTGATGTGACTGAAAAGCTTGGCAAACAAAAACCTCTGCAAATTAAAAACAAACACATACACACACAAACATAAATCAGTCTAAAACAAAAAAAAAAAAAACCAACTTCTTGGGATTGCTTACTGGTAACTGGCGCACTGGGGAAGCCCGACGGACCCTGGTGTAGGACCTGTCAGGCAGGGAACAGCAGTCATCTCGCGTAAGGCAGAGGTGGAACAGCTGTTGCGTGCAAGATTAGCCACGAGGCGCTTGCTGAAACCGCAGCTGACACCAGCCTGCCTACCACGCAACACTGACAGCCACTCTGACAGAGCTACTGCCCACCGTCGTGAGGAAGCCCGCTGTGACACGGCTGGCTACCGAACGCTCCAGCTCCGAGCGGGCCAGCTAAGCAGGCTGCTTCCTTCTTCCCAGCCAGCTCCGCACTGAAGCGTTCACATCCATGCAGAGCGTCATTTCAAGGTGTTGAAAGGTTATTTTTCCCTTGGGGGCAGCGTACGAGGGGGAGCGCAGGAGGCAGGAAGGCTACTGCAGGTCTCAGTTTGTGACTGAGGGAGTCTCACCAGGCTCCCGCACCCGAGCTTGGGCAGCTTTGACACTTCAGCTTGCTGAGACATGCTTGTCTTGCAGTGTCTCCAGCGACAGGCAGCACAGCTTTGGCAGAACCCTTGCCACAGGGGTCATGAAAGCCACAGTACATGTAAACCTACCTGTTTGTATGTTCTCTCAGCAACACACATCATGAAGAAAAACATCCAGGTTAAGCAAAGTCTTTCAAGGAAGTTGATCACAGACAAAACAATGACAGGGGTGCTGGCAGGTGCTCCACAAAAGATGTGCAAAACCTCCTTTAGAGAAAAGGAGCACAGCTGCTCCAGGTTATCTGTGCGGAAGAGTCTGTAGAGGAATGGCAAGAACGCTAATCCAATGGTGATGATGTTTCCCAGCATTTGGTAACCCACTCCTTGCTGGTAGGCATTAACCTGGCAAGCAGGAGCAAAGACAGGGTGATTACCTGGGGTTCTGCAGCAAGGCAAAGGCACGCTGTTGTGGCAGCATTCATCCAATCCAGCATTCAGTTCCCCTTCCCTTCAAAGCACACAGCCTAAAATAGCTCCAGCCATTTCAGTCCAAAACCAACAGGCATTGCTCGGTAATAAACCCACCAGCTGCAGCACACCGCAGAGACACAGCCGGCAACAATCTGCCCTCACCAGCCTCCAGCAGGGCCTCGCCCATTTTGGTACACGCGGTTTTTAGGTAAGGACATTTGGGACAGCTGAATTCGCAGTTAAGGAGGGGCCGGTTTTACACAGCACTTATATCCGCACGTCCAGCTGCGCTCCGGTTTTGTGGTGGTGGGTTTTTAAAGCGGGAGGGAGGGTGCAGTGCCTTACAGCCCCCTTACCCTGCTCATGATAATCCCACTGATCTCCAGCACAGACATGTCCACCTTCTTACAGTCGTTCCCTTCCCAGATCAGTGCGCTCACTTTCGCAGACGCTGGACTTGTATTCTGCAGCCAAAACAAATGGTTCTGTAAAAGAGAAAAGAACACACAAGGCATAGAATCTGTCTCTGTCCTGCTATTAAATAACACTTTTTCCTAGAAAATATTTAGCTTGAGAAGGGGATTCCAAATCTGTCTTTGGGTGAAATACTTTGTTTTGGGATTAGCAGTGGCCCCCGGGGGGAGGAGGGCACTGATCACTGACACTGTTTAGATAATTCCAGACTCTGTGTGGTTGGCTCGGTGGACAGAATGGGCTCATGCAGCACCAGGTCGCTCACGTTACACTTTATACCAACAGCATTCAGATGTGTCCTTCGTCTTATTTGGGCGGACACAGGGAAAAGAGAGGGACCTGACATGGGGAAAGAAAACGAGGGGGGGACAGAAACCTGTGATAGTATTCTCAGCTACTGGATAAAAATCAACAAACCTGCTGGAAAACATCTTCCTTCAGATCCCGCCTGGTACCTCTCACAGTGATCTCCTCGCTGTCGCTGGTGCAGGACGAGCGACACTCCGGCCCGTGAAGCAGATCATCCCAAAGCATGTCTTCTGTCTCAGAGTCGTGGCGAGTACTTTCTGAGTCTCTCCGGGTCACGCTGCAGCTCCGGGACTCCATGCTGACACAGGACCTCGCATCCTTGGAAGACGAGTGACATTTACACAGCACAGCCGCACAGCCAGCCTGCAAAACCACCTCCTGCTCCCCCCAGCAATCGGCTAAATCAGCTTCCCAGGGCACTGAGAACTCCAGGCCCTCCCCCAGCGCAAACTGTTCAAGACCATTGCACTCCGTGATCGATTTTGCAACCAGCATTTCTACATGGGAAGTCACACAGATAGTGTTAGTTCCTCACCTCTGTTCCCAACTTTACAAAACAAAAATTGACTTATTCATTCTAATGTAGAAGTTTTCTGGCTTTTGCACAGTCTATTTTAAGATTTCATTTATACTTTATTTATAGAATTTTCTCTTTATAATTTGATATTGGTATATTTTATTTGTATTTCTATTTTATTTTCAGATGGGGGGAGTGGCGGGGGGGAGGATAAACAAAGTAATGAAGTGAATGTGTATATATCACAGAACAGATTTATGTCTTCATTTTTAAATCAAAATTTATTGCCATAAAAGCTACAGTGCTGCCTCCCAAAACACAAGAGCAATTGGAGCAACTCAGCACAAGCTATTAGAGGCAGCTTGGACCATACTTCCCCGCCAACAGAGGGATTGTTTGTTTGGTTGGTTTGTTTTTGTTAAACAAAGTAGCCTACTCACAATTGCGAACAAAGTTTACAAAGGTGCAAGCAAGCAGGGAGGGAGGCCACACCTTACACCTGAGGATGTGAAGTACTGTCCCTTGGTAACGGTCTGCCCGGGAGGGTGTCCCTGCACCGGCAGGCTCAGCAACGCTCTGTCTCCTGAATTCGGGACCATACCTGACCGTATAACGCAGACTCTAGTTCGGATTCCACGACACTATCAGAGTCTCTGGCACCTTTAAGGGCTTGCTTGACCTGCCAAAACCAAAGGAAAAGCAGCTCATTATCCACAGGAAAGAATTGTGGGGAAACCGGCATCAATTCAACAGGAGTACCTGTGAGACGGCCTGGTTCAGAGAAATGAGAGGCCTCCTCTTCTTCTCTTCGTAGCTGTTGTCACTGGAAGCCCCTTCTACATTCTGGCGTAACAAGATCCTTTGTGCCATTGCCTCAGCATCCTCCTCACTGGAAAGCTCATCAGAAACGCCGCCTCTGTTGGTGCAGTCATCCTGGAAACACGGCACTCAAAATAAGCCTACGGCACCGAGAAAGGACCAACCTCAATGGCACCAAGCCAAAGGTGCAAAGCCAGTGCTGCTACTGCACTGGTACAGGCAGTAACCTCTGACTACCTGCAAAAGCCAGCAGAAATCTGCACAGAACGTGCAAAAACTCAGCATCACAGAGACCTCACAAACGCTACCTCCCTACCCCCACCCTCGCCCGGCCACAGAGGTCACGAGAGGGAATCTTGGGAGGGGTGGAGCTGGACCTGGGGCAAGGGCAGGGAGAGGAAGTGGCACCAGCAGCTCCTGGCTATGGCTTACCAGCAACCTTAAGCCCAGGAGAACAGATGTGTCTACAAGCTGGTGGCCAGCAGATCCAAGATCATGAGAGGCATCCCCCTACACCTGGCTCTGCTCCTCCCCAAACGCCTAGGAACAGAGGAGTTGGGATGGCACAGCACTTCGTGTCCGCACCTAACCTAGGTTCTCCGTGTGGGAGTTAACACCTTACCGACCCAGAGCAGCCTCAGAAGTAGCTCCACAAAGCTTGATGTTTCAGAGACCCAACAGAGGTCACGATGCTCTAACTGTCCTGCCCTCTCCCCAAGGGATGTTTCAGTCTTTACCCTCCTGCCTCCTGTCTGCGAGGATACTATGGGGAATTGTTCGCAAGGCAAATTATTTTACAGCACTGCTTTTGAAAACTGCTAATCTATTTTTAATCATTATCAGCAGTCTTCCTTAACCGAACATCTTGTGATCAGAAGTCTCTACACCTGAACAAGCACTGTGGTAGAACAGACTTTTTCCAGGTTTGTCTGTTTGACGTGCTTGTCTATCGTAACAGACAAAAAGACGCTGACAGTGAAGTACCAGCACCACGTCAGCTGCTCAGTCGAGAAGCAGAAATAGTGTTTAGGTCTCCTACGTGCAAGTGAAGATCAGTAGAACGGAGTATCTTGTATCAGATCAAACCATCCAGCCAAGCATCAGCAAACTGCCGCGCACACAGAACACGCTGAAATCCGCAACTTGGAACGGATCTTTCCTGCCAGTACCTGGTGGCTCTTTTCCCCATCAGAAAGTTTATTTTTCTCTTTGAAGTGCAGCAGCCTGTATTCAGATCTGGCATGTCTGTGCTTAATGCCATTATTCACAGCATTCACACCATTTTCTGTCTCGGTCCCTTTCTCAGCTACCAACTTTACTCTTCTAATCCTGTGAGAGAAAATACAATTAAATGCTTCTATGTCAGAGAAAAACTCTGAGGAAAACATCACGGTCTCTTTCACGTGCCAGGCAATTAACCCATACAGCCAAGGGAATACGTCATTGTCTCCTGCTGACAGGCTCTGTGTGTCCTGATTCTGCTGAAGAGACTTACATCTGCTTCACTCTCACCGGGTGGTTCTTTTGTAACTCTAACAGTATCTTAAAATTTCTAAACCAAAAGGGAATTTTTTTCTTATTATTTTACAAAAAAAAATATATATACATAAGGGCAATTCAGAAGACAAGAAGTCCTCACCAAAATAAAGGACCTGTCAATTGAAAACTCATCGAGAAACTCACCCGAGAAAATAGCAGAAGACAATGAAATATTATCCCAAACAATCTGTCCTGCTTTTCCTTAAGTTATTTTTAGAAAAAGTAAGGTGCTACAGTGGGATGACTATCCAAGCAACTTAAACTAGAATGCAAATGCACAATTGCTTCTGGAAATCAGGTAAAACGGTAATACAATTTGAGTATAGGCGTTCCAGAAAGGTCACTTATCTGATAACGAAAAACAAGCTCTGCCACTTTCTGCAACCCATCTAACACTCAGCTTCAGCTATCGTGTGAGGTATGGTATGATCTCTAATGAGGACACACTAAAAATTCATGAGGAATCAGCCTCCTGATGCCAAGAGAGCTTTTAGTTCAAAAGAAACTGATCAGCAGTCTTTGGGGCTGCCAGCGACAGTGCGCATTCTGTCTTCATTTTCCAGATAACAAATTGTCCACAGTGCCGTTACAAATAACCAAACCCAGTGAAGATCACCTACCTCCTTCGGAAAAGCATACTAAATAAATTGTTAAGAATGGATGCAGATTCAGACTGCTCTTCTTTATTGTTTTTGTCAGAAGACCAACTGTTCCCATCGACACCCATAGATTTGCGTAACTTCCTGATTTTTAAAAAGAGGAGAATTAAATTTGCATAGCAAGCTACTTTCTTAAAAGATCTGAATAAGATCCAAACAGCCTTTTAGATGCTATTTTTCTTAAGTCATGCAGACAGAATGCTTATTTCCAAATAAATAAGTTTTATTTGGATCAACCGGAGTTACACATTTACCCACAGAACATCAGTACAGCACTAGTAAATGATGCAGTAGACAAAACCTGGACGAAATCTTTACTGTAGAAATCTAACGGAGGCAAAACTCTATCCACATCTCTCATCCGGTGTTCAAATATATTTCACCAGCGTTTCCAGACACCTGACAGTCACGCAGCTGGCTCACAAACATCTCCCATGCACACAAACTGCCAGCCGTGAATCCACCACAGCCGCCTCTGTGCCCGTTTGCCTGTTCCCAACGCACACCGGCACCTCCCCTGCAGCGAACGCCAAAGCAGGACGCCAGACTGGCGTGCAAGCCTTGGAGATGCCTTTGTGCGCAGAATGCCCTCCTCTGGCCACAAAACTAAATTGTATTAAAAGCTACACTAGAAAAAGGCCCAGCTGACCTCTAAACCAGGCCTATCATAGCCTGGCAAGTCTGCAGCGTTTGCCTTGGTTACGAGAAGATTATGAGCAAGACAGAAAAAACTCATTTTCACATTTATAGTTAAATAACATATTTACATAAAAATAGAGAAGATATTTACCTATTAACTTCTACCACAAGCAATCCATCACATGCTTTGAGGCCAACAGATGAACCCGTTACGCTGCTCACCTCCTCCGCCTGCTGAGGCCGTTGTTTCCTGCAGGTCTGGTGATCTGCGTGGACACGATTTGGCAGTGAACAGTTCCCATCAGCAACATAAGGCACAAGGGTCCCATGACTTCACTGGCGTTCACAACAGGCATCATGAAATACAACACAACTGCTATGACTGAAAAGGAGAAAATGGTATCAAATGCAAAAATCAAGAGCATGGCCCAGTTCTGTCTTAACTATTTACTTGTCACTCCATTTTACAATTTCTGCAAACACTAGTGCCACACATCTTGAAATCTCACTAGTAGGTTTCAGCTAATACCCTTACGCTTTAGCCTATGGACCGCAAAATTACGTCACATTCCTTGCAGAAAAAAGACTGGGGCACAGACTGCTACACCCCGTACCTTGCATAACGTAGAGCACCAGGAGCCACATAAAAATACGCTGGGAAGTAACCTGTATCCACCACTGGCTGAACAATGGAAAAAATACAACTCTCACAATTCCTTTCCGAGTTAGCGATGTCCAGGGAATTTCAGGCTTGGCTTTGGCAAAGGTAGAGCCTTAGAATTAAAGGAAAAACAAACAAGTCATTAATTGTGAATTACCAAAATTTCCTTACTGATGGCTTCACCTGGCTGCGACCAAACCCTGCCGGAAGGCTGCAGGTCAGAAGGGGCAGCAGCCCACCTTCAGGCGCTCCCCAATCTACACAGCTCCAACAGCGCTCCACAGCAGCCCCTCATGGTATCTCCGCACACCGGCAGCTGACCCTTCCCTGCCTACCCAAAGCAGAGCCACCCCGAGTTCCTCCTGCCTCTGCGTTCGGTGTCCCGTTTGCACCGCACCGGCACACGCGGGCAAGCTGCCCCGGCGGGCTGGGGCTCCGGCAGCGCCGCGCGCCCACCACCGGCCCAGTGGCTCAGGCCCCGGGCAGCCACTCAGCAGCCCAAGAACAGAAATACCTGCCAGAGCAGCTCGCCCTTCCCGCACAGCGGCGACACGCGACAGCCGCACCGCTCAGGGACCGCTCACCTCGGATTAAATCCACGTCGATCAGATCAGGCTGAATGTGACCCTTCTTCTTCGGCTTGGTCTTGAAGGCCTACGAAGCCGAGAACAAAGGCCCGTCAGCTGCCAGGGGAGCCGAGCCCGAGCTGCGAGGGCGGCGGGAGCGCCCCGCCGCCGCCGTTACCTTCATCTCGGTCTGCTCGACGGACTTCTCCCATATCTGCTGGTCGTAGGCCCCGATCTGGAAGGAGAGGAGGCTGAGGGCACGGCCGCGCCCGCGCCCGCCCGCCCCGCGCCGCACTCACCTTCTTCTGGTACCAGGAAATGGCATCCCTGTCGCGAGAGGCCATGGGGCGCCGCGGGGCGCCGGCCAGCGGCCCCGGTACCGGCCCCGGCCCCGGCCGCTGTTACCCTGGAGACCGCCGCGAGCCCGGTGCTCGACTGCCTCCGCCTGCCCCCGCCCCGCCCAGGCAGCACCAGGAGAGCGCCGAGCGCGGCCCCGCCCCGCCGCGGCTCCGGAGCAGGAAGAAGCAGCCAGGCATGTAAAGGACAAAATCAGACTTTGTTTATTAAAAAAATACTTTACAGGAAAAAATTCTATGCATTCCGTTGGACTATTTTACAAAGAAATAGCTTAACAGTTTGACACGCGTGCACAGTCCGCCGACGGCAGCGCCCCGGCCAGGTGCGCCCGCGGCCGCCGGCGCCTCCCCGCCGCCTGCCCCCGCCTGCGAACGCCAATAAATAGACTAAGGCCGCGCAAAGCAAACAGTCTTCCAGGCAATTGTACACGTCCTCTGCAGGCAGGGACCTTAGATAAATTAAAACCACAGAAAAAAAAAATCGTAGCTGCCAATCAAAATCAAATTAAATCACGAAAACAGCAATACAGAAATCTCTTTACATGTTGTACAAAGGAACCAGAAGCGTCCCAGTCCCTCTAAACACCGGAGCGCCCCCAGACCCCTCCTCAGCCCCCACACCGTCTCCCCCGGGGCTGCCACACGCCGCTGGGATTCCTCCCCGGACAGCACAGCAACACACAGGACCAGCTTGCGGGGGAGAGAGGTCGCTTTTCTGGGGGTCAGAACAGGCACACCCCTCCTCGCGCCCCTGAAGCGGGTACAGAGCTGCCGAGATTCGCACTCCTCGGGAACTACCATTTCAGAGTTTGCCACTCAGCTGAGTCAGACCTGAACAGCAGGCCACGCCAGATTAAGGACCTGAGCTCAGGCCTGTGGGAAAAGCTCTGACAATTATCCTTGACCAGGGGAACTAAACTGAGAGCACAGCAGAGAGCCCTTCTTCCGCATGGCAAGATCTACACCTGTTAAAAACATGGGTCAGAAACCCCAAGAACACTTCGAGTGCCCCACCTTCCTGGAAGAGAAGGTGCCAAGCATCTGCACAAAATGACTGGTAGCATGTCTACGGGAGAGAGGAAACCGAAGCTAGCTGGTATTTCATCTCTGAATTGCATGTTGCAAATCCACTTCCAGCACAACCGAGCTACTCACCTTTACCCCAAGTGACATTTTTAATCAACAGCGCTTGGTTTAAACAGAAGCCTAAGCCCAGTTCCTATCTTGAAGCTGATCACTCTTCACAGACAGAGCGCTTGGTCAATGAGCGCTTGTCCCCAGTACAAAGCCGGAGTGTTCTGTTATCAACTGACACACATCTCACAGGGCAGATCCTCACAATCGGAGAACGGAGGATTTACAGGAACTGACCAGTGCACTCGTGTTTATGAGCTGTTCGGTATCTGTCTGGGCACTACTGAGAACCAGGAGAACAACCCATGAAATCTGCCAGAGTTTGATTACCTCATGATGGAGGCTGTTTTACGAAATCTTCTAACAGCCAGCTATTTAACATGAAAGACATTCAGAGATATTCACGTGGACCTACCCAGAGACTTGTTTTGATCAGCAAACACTAAGTAGCTTGAATTTGTTACTTCATTGCTAAACAGCTATAGCTTGTAAAAAAATGTATTCTACAAAATATATTCTACATGTCTTGTTCTGGAAAACATTTGCATCTTTCACATGAAGGCGTCGTTCTAATTCTGCTCTGTTGTTTTCAGTGCAATTGAAACAATGGCTAGACAGAACAGCGATCAGCTTCACAGCAGTCCCTCTCGTACTCGGCTCCTGGAGCTGAGGTGGAGTTTGAAAGCAGTATGTCATTTTGCTTAAAGGGTACCAAAGCTGGTAATGCATTTCGGTAACAGATTTTTATAAAGCTTGCTCCTCTCTTCCTCAGTCTTCCAAGCATGCTAGAACAGCAAACCTCCAGTCATTTGGAGATACATTTCTGTATCTAAATCTGACATTAGAGAGTGAGTCAGTAATTGAATGGGACATAAAGAGAGCATGATATGGTCACGTCCCTCCACCCAAAGAGATAAGCCAGAGCATTCTCCTGGTATTTCAAGCTGTAGTCACAGGTTTCACTAAAGCTACAGTTTTGAAAGCAACATGAGCCACTCTGTTCTTCCTTTATCCATTTGAAAACACGCTATTAGAGTTTACAGAGGACTTCCAAATGGATTCCCTCTTCATTCTACTTCAACTTTCACTACAAAACAGACAAGTTGGTGTATGGGGGATCTTAACCTGTTCATTCTGCCTTTAAAGTTACGTTTGCAGACTCAGTGTAGTATCTGCAGATTTGCCAGTTCCTGAGTGATTGTACGCAGTGCTGGCTGTCGCAGAACAGCCACCTTATTGATGTACCTCCACTGACACGACCGAAGAATAGCACATGTGAGAAGTGAAACGGGCACTTGGAAGACTAGCAGACTTTGTAAAAAGGAAAGAACACCCTCGGATAATACGATCTTTGAATGTGAAGGATGAGCTGAAACCACTATTGCCTGTGAGGATTTTACTTTGCACAACCCTTAAAGCTATGAAATTCCTCTCAACATAAAAAGTGGGAATAACCCACCAGAGAACAGACAGCTCATTTATGAACCAGTCTGGGTCACCTAGAATTTCTGCTAAGATTAAATTACACCCCTGCATGAATCACATAACTTTTCATCATAAAAGCTTTCCATTCTAACACCTTATTTACACAGATTACTAAACAAGTCACTACCACTTCAATCTGTAAATTAGTTTTAAATTGAAATATTTCCTAGTCCTCATTTTGGTACCGAAGACAATACATACATACACATAAGGAGTAATACAGGTTCTAACTAATCACTGCAGTATCTTCTGATGATTATTTTTCTATCAGTTTAAAATAGTGACCTCTACACTGAGGTGCTAATATGTATATAAAAGCCTACACAAACAATATTGCACAAAGTAAGATTTATAATAGAGTAACATATTTTAGAGACCCTTACAAAGAGAGAGTAGTAATTGATATTAAAAAGATGCATCCAGAACGAACAGAGCATCTTCGCTTTTGTCTAGTCTAACATAGTGTTTCAAATCTTTCCTACCTCTGTGAGGATTATAACAAATAAAGTTATCTGGAGACAGCTTAAGTTGCACCAAAACCCAACTTGTACTCTAAATGTGGGGAGGGGGAACAGAGAGGGAGAAAGGAACAGGATTTTTTCCTTTTGATGATGGAAAGGGCAGTAATAAACGGGGCGAGTGAAAGGCAAATACAGATTACACGTTGACATCCAGAGATATTGAAAGATTGTTTAAAGACTGTTGATAGCTGACACCCTACATATTTAGCATGTGCCACTGAATTTTCCACAGTACCTGGGCACCCAGAAGCTACACATGGAAACAGCAGTCCAATGTCATAACACTTTTTATTGTGAAATAGTAATACAGAACCTCCTAGAGTAAGGACAGCCTTACTGTGTAAGTCAGTTACCAACTCAACGCTATTCTATTAAGTGCATCAGTACAAGGGAAAGTGTGGTTCCGCTGGACACATTACGACCTGATCAAAACAAGCTGCCAAGTTGGTTAGTATTTAAAAGCCTTAAAGTGCTCAGAGATAGCAGTTTCCTCCACAAGACTACCAATAGGTTCTCTAATTTTGACAACAGTATTAACCATGTTCAGGGAAGATGTATTTTGGAAGCAAAACCCTCACACCAAACAACATCAGCAGTGCTATGGAAAGTGTTAGGTCAGTAAGTCATCGCATTTCAACAGGATCAGACACTTTCTTCAGTTAATTTTACAGGTCACCTTTGTAGGAACTGTAAGAAATAGAGATCAACTTCTATAACTTGTATATAAACCCAACTTGTATATAAACCGACATGTCAAGAACAGACATACCAAAAATTTCACAAATCATCAAAAGTGCTGTGCTTTCTCTTTTTTTTCTTTTTTTAAGCAATTAAAATGAGATGGGAAAGTCACTTGGCAAGTCTTCTACAGAAGCATCACTTTCTGGTGAAGATTAGAGATAAAGTAAAAGTACGGAAATAACACTGACCAATATAGTTCAATGATTTCATGTTCCTGGAGGAATTTCATTTTGACTTTGAGGAGATATTCCGTATCTCCTTACTTAAACAGAAAGAAGTGGTAGACCACTGTTACAGGTTGTACTAAGGGGTTAAAATACAACTTGAATTTTGCATAATCTGTGTAAAAAAGATATGCTTGACATTTTGGAATGTCACCTTTCTTTATAGAATTATAGGCAAGATTTCTCCAATAAAACATAAGCCAGTTATAAAACTATAACTTCACATCAAAATTTTAAAAAGTTGTTAAAAAAAGTTTGATTATATACATATCACACAGAAGAGCCTGCATGATCCTGTGGATTGTGTTGCTGATCAGACTCTGTTTTAAAACCTGGAAGGGGCGGGGCCACCTGATCTGGTTGCAGAAGTCCTGATATTGAAGAAACAGAGGCGGCGAGCACCCCTGTTGTAAGCTGCATTTCTGCGCCTGGTTCTTCAGACTCTATTTTTACACTCGCACACTGGGGGTCACCTTCTGGCTCTGTCTTTCCAGGGACACTAGTGTTCAAGCTTGAATTGCTTTCTGCATTTTGAGAAGTCTCCCCCACAGGGTGATACTGTTTAAGTCTTATGTGCCAGGCTAAGCTGCAGACTGCTGACACTGTTTTGAACTGATGAATGACATTTCTAGGGATGAAGTAGATGTCATTGTCACACAACTGAATCCTAGCATAGCGAATGCCTTCCCGTCTCATTTGGTTTAGTTTGGCTTCATCCACCCATTGAACACACTGAGAGAAGGAAAGATGGTAAAGTTAGTGGTATACTATGTTTGGAGTAAACAATTCAGAATCCACCTATTTTCAGCTTACTTTGCGTCTAAATCAGAATGTTTCTGTTTAACAGGTAAAACTTCAAATTTAAATTATATTTTAAAGGCCAATTCTCATTTATCTAATGTGCACATCTCAAGAGACGACAATGAACAGTTAACAGCACTCTACAGTTACAGTTGGAAACAGCAGGTTTGACATGCAGCTGCATTGTTCTGGCTGACAGGACTGAGTTTAGATGCCTTCACATCCTAAGACAACATCAGTACGTCGGGAAAAAAAAGCAGAAACAGGCATATACGACTTCTTAAGCAACTTCCAATGGTTTCTACAGCACGTATCGTGACTCACAGCCTGAATTGCACGTTGGTGGAAAGGAAAAGCAGTTGGACTAGATGATCGTTGTAGGTCCCTTCCAACTGAACTATTCTACTCTGAAACATGAGAAGGGAAATTGCCCAGGGGAACTGTGAACTGAGGATACAAAAGGGCTGGCTATACAGCGAACCTGAATACTGTCAGTGGCTACTTCCAAAATGCTAAGAATGAGCTGTCACTAGAGACGATTCAATACCTGTGACACTGGAGGTTCATGCAAGTCCAACTGAAGTCTCTGCACAACATCAGTGAAATCTTCAGCATGAAAACAAACCACATCTTTGGTTATACGAGGCTGGTCGCTCCTAAAAAAATATGAGAATTCCAGGAATTTTTAAAGAATGAGTTCTTTCTAGCAGAGAGTTTCATGGAACCAATGACCTACTTCAGTTCTACACTGCACATGAAGTGCATCACTTCTCAATAATGAATTTTTTTGAAAAGGAGGTATAATTCACAGATTTTTATTTTTTTTTAATTTTACTTCTTTCATGATGCATGCACAACAGAAGTGATGTTTTCATGGACAAATACCATACTGAAGTGTCCAAGAACCAGCTTCAAATTGCCACTATCAGAGTTCTCCGTGTGTTCTAGGAACCACAATTTGCCTCAGCTCTTCCATTCTATAATTAGACAGCATAGTTCTATACGAAAGGGAAAACATAAAGTAACTCCAAAGCTGAAGCCAGGAGGAGCTGGGTTTTATTCATCGGCTCTGAATCAAAGTAGAGGAAGTTCCAGCACCTTTTATTCATATGAAAATCTGATGATATTGCTAATGATGCTATCCAATTTCTGTTGAAATTGCTAGAAATAAGTGATGCAAATCTAGCTTCTGTGCAAGGTCAACAGCAACGTCCCGAGTACATGAAACGAGAAAGCACTCTAGCTGTGAAATTAATTACTCTGAGTTCCTAGATTACTGTTACAGAAGTTAGCCCCAATATACCTATTCAGGAAACAACAATCACACACCATGGTCCAGGCATGGTATCTTAAGGCTTGTTTTGCATGCCACTAAAATTTTCCACAAACTGCTGTTACAACTTTTCTACTGCCTCCAGAAGAAGGAAAAATAGTAGGTGTATAGCTTGTGTTTTCAAGCTCTACACAGCATTTATCTCATTACAGGGTTTAAATAATTTCTTCAATTAGGCTTGTTTTCCAATAATTTTTCTTTAAGAGATAAAATGTTTAGAATCACCCCTCCTGCTAGAATAGTCGCATTTCAGTGGCACTTACCATTCCCCAAACTGTACAGCCTTCAGAACACCTACAGCAGCTGTACTCTGCCAGTCAAACCCTTGACCCACATGATCAGCGTGAGCTCTTGTTCTGTCTTCAAACAGAACCTCACGGGGCTCACTGGTCCGAGGTAGGTACTGGAGGTTCTTTATTTCGTTCATTGACCTACAACATGATGAAAAGACATACTAAAAAATGTTTCCAACTACTCAAAAATAAATACTTGCATTAAAATAATCTTTAAGTGTTGTGTGCTGTAGGCTTCAAAAATCAAAGAACGAAGCACTTCCCTCTGTTTTTTTCTATGGGTTTTTTCAACAAAAGATTGAAACAAATACAGCCCAGTACAACTCAGGTTATGAGATCAAGCTTTATAAACAAATTTAATCACACACACACAAAAAAAAAGAAAAAGAAATCTTTTGTTCACTTTGCTGAAAGAATTCTTCCAATAATTTAACGGTACGTAAAACAGAGCTATTTTAGATACTGAAGTTTAGTTGAGAGTACATCCAAAAATTCTGTTTGAAATTACAATTAAAATATGCTTCCAATTCTTTATCTCCTAAAATTTGTTCTACAGCACACTCCGAGAAAGACAGCAATACGTACGTATACCACAACATTTCCTGAGAAGGCAGACAGTATTACAAGTGCTTTAGCACTAACATTAAAATGTGATATGAACAGTGTAAGGATCTCTGCTGTTTTAGAGCATTTCACCTGTCCCCACCACCATGTTACTTCTTTCCACAGAAATAAGATGAATAAAACAAGTCTCCTGAATGATAATGAGAAGAGGTTTCAATCTGAAGAAAGCATTGATCTAGGACATACTACTAGGAAAAGTGGTAAAATAAAATAACCATCACAAACATCATATCTGTCTTATCCACTGAGCCAGTTTGAAACAGAAACAAAAACTAAACTAAAATCTGTGAATCAGCCTTCTCAAGAACTAGTTATACATAAAGTATTTAGGTTTTGTTCTCAAATCTAACACAGACATAACTGCAATGTTTTACCTTTAATACAGTAAGAAAAACAAAACATTACCGGCGCCGTTTGAATGGTGATTTCGGCATATCAGCTGTTGGGATCATCTGCTCTCCTGGTCTCACCCACATTATGGGACCATCATCACTTTGTGACCTGCACTGAAGTCTGAGACTAGAAAGAGTACCCCAGGGCAAAGTCATCTAAGAGAAAACAAAAACAAAACAACCCACAAAACACACATAACACAAAACACTGGGTGAGATAGAAAAATTAAATGATGCCTTTGGTAAAACTGGTTCAAATTTGCTGCCATAGAAACTAAAGTAAGTTCAAGAGGTAAAATATATTCTGAGCTAACTTTATCAAAATTTAGTTTTTAGGAAAGTAGATTATTTTTTAAATTATTTACACAACTGTAGCTACCTAATTCCGTACCTTTCTTTTGGACACAGGAAAGAACATACCTCAGTAGCCCAAATAAGCACGTCAGAGAAAATACTTTATGGTTTCCAATTACTTAGAAATAGATGAAACTTAGTAGTAGTTTAAATATCTACAGCACTCTAAACAAAACACCACAAGTTACTGCTTACTCTGAGAAACGGAGATTCTTCTAACATATCTAGAAATTCTGGGAAGTAGTCCCCAACTTCTTCATCCACTGCTCCAACAAGACTGATCTGCCGCATTGGTCCTGCTCTGTAGGTTCCACAGCAGTACGTTCGATTGACCTGAGTGGCCAGAAACGAAAAGACAATACCACCACAGCTTTAGTTCTGCTACAAGAGATTAAAATTGATTGATATAATACAGTAGGCCACAGCTGAGATGAATCTTGGACTCATCTACATGACTCACCTACATCTGTTTAACTAGAGATGCCTTTCGGAACACGCACAGAGACTGTTTAGAACAGATGTCCAAAGGGTGTCCCAAGACAAGTAACTCCTGTCTGTCGTACCGACAGGAAACACTTCTAAAGTTTGAATAATAACAGATTAGTATTTGACTAATTCTGGAACAATTCAACACTTCCAGGCTGGCTTAAGAATCCACCACACGCAGTTTCATTGTGATAGTCTTCCACCCGCAAACTTAAAGTCCCTACTAATTTGTGCAGTTGACTGTTGCTTCTACATTTCAAACTGTGTGCTCCTGAAATACGTGCATTCTTCATTCCACTCATGTCCCATAGGTCCTTTCCCTACAACTGCAGTGAAAAATCTAGGTGTCCTTCACATAGTGGTTCTGATGATATTGCTACAGCGTATACAGAAAAATTGTTGCTTATGTACAACAAGTTTAGGATGAGCATTTGCAATATAACCTGCTGTCCCTGCTGTGGCCAGAAACCCTTTAATCTCACTTACAGCTTTTTGACATCTTTGCAGCACAGACTGTCCCACTTTCCCAGGTTATCTGGAACCTCTTCTTGCCAACTTGCTGTCCCCGGAGGAGAACCGCTGCCAAGGCTCCAGCGTTCTCTAGGCTCGCTCTACGGACCGCAGCTCTGACATGCCATGTGGCCACAGAGTAGGTTGTATGTAGATGCCGCAGCTATTCAATCTTAAAAGATCGGGAATTCTGCCATAATTAGTCTGTTTTGCATACTCAATTGTGCCTGAGCCCCAACCTTTCATCGCTCTTCAGCAGCCTCTCTACGTTCATCAAGTGGTTCTAGCAGCGAAAAACTGCAGCCAGTCTCAACGGCTAAGCGGCAGGACAGGTACAAAGGACAGAGGGTTATTGGTACATTTGCCATTTTATAGTCATGTTCAGAAACTGTGATACCTTTTATAACCCCATTTATAGATACATGCGCGAAGCAGCTGAGTTTTACATTTTTTAGTTTTAAGTTTTGCAGTTTAGCCCACAAGCCAGATGTAGTGAAACTACCCCACAAAGTTGTTAAAGATAAATTAGGAGAGACTAATAAAGCAAGAGTTACAGTTACTGCTGCAATTTTATCCTCTAGCAGCAACCACAGATATTTAGCTGCTTAATTAGAGGAGTTTAGCTCACTCTTATTTCCAGAGTCCTCCTTTCTTCAGCTTTTTATATATGCAGTTGGCAGTTCTGCACTGATTGCATACACTTACCTTTTAATTAAAAGCTAAGTAGAAGCCAAAGACGACTTCACATACAGCTTTGTTCCTCAGCCCTAAGCCAAGTGCTGCACCGCATTACCTCTGCCTGCCCGGGCAGAGGTTTACACCCCACGCTCACAGAACCCCACCGCGCAGCTCAAGCTCCAGCCTTCCAGTCCAGCAGCAGCTGAACGAGCACATGCTAACCTTCTGGGTTTGGCCACACAGATATTATGAACCAGGCACTATCTTCAGAGGCTGTTAGCTCTTTTTGGCTGTTGCCCTAAGAGAAAGTTAAGTCTCCAAATCCTATTAGAACATCACTGGTAAAGGTTCATCTCTAACACCAGTGAAGTGGAGCGATTTCACCAGCTAGCTAGAACGCCATTCAAACCAGTAATTCTGGAAAACCGTAGCATGAGTCTAGTTTTGTGCACCTGTGGGAGAGCCAAGGACTGAATCGCTCTGGTCCTGAAGTCAAGAATGTTTAGCTGTCTGGCACTGTTAAAGGAAGTGGAGACAGACTGCTTCCAGATGAGATTTGCTCTATTGAAGCCACCTGTTGAGATTCACTAGTATTTCACAGGTGTTTGTCACAAGTTAAAACGAATCATACCACCATACACAGTTTTTCCTTGCAATGTTTTCAAAGGGAATGAAAAACTAGACACTAACTTTTTTTTTTTTAATGCACTGGAATGCAATGAGAAAAGCCAGAAAAGAATTCAAGAGCTATAAAGGAGACACTAGAAATACTTTAAGGAAATATTGGATTTCTGTATTTCGCTAGTTTTTAATGGAACTTAAAGAAATAAATACACTTGAGAATTAAAACGAGGACATGTTCACATTGAAAATATGCACCAACTCATGGCAATCCCCGGCACGCTGTAGTATTCATCTCAAACACCTCAACCACAGGGGAAGCAGTCTACTAGGTCAATATGCCGAAAAAGATTCCTTCACATACGGTTTCTATCTCATCTTTCATTCCTCCAGAGCAGCACAAATACTAGTACCACTGGTCAGGTTAGCGGTCTCAAGAATACAGAGTATGCCAAGACTTTGCGTGTAATAACAGGCATGCTCACGACCACCTAAAGAACAGGCATCTTACTCATGGGACACCAAACCACCCAACTCTGAAGGGAGACCAAGTAACCTGCTTGCTGCACCTTCTTGCAAACTACTTCGACCTTCTATTTGCCAAGTGCTCTAGATGCACTCTTAACAGCTATATTAGTTTCAGAGCCATGTTCATGCACTCTTCAGGGAAGAAACAATCGAGACTATGAAATACCTGACATCGCTTCGTTATATCCACTAGGACCGTTCCCAAAGTGTCTTATTTGTGTTTGAAGTTCAGTTCTTGTTTAGCAACTTAGCCTGGGTCATTTCAGTTCACATGGCTGTCAGAAGTTAGTAACTTACCACCACAGCACCTTCATTTGCATTTATAATTTGTTCACTAACGTTCTTTAAAAACACTAGTGGATCATATGAGTATTAACTGCCGCTACCTACGTTCAGATCATCCACTGCCTCTACTGTTGTAAAGGGACCATCAAGCTAGCAAGACCACTCAGGTGTCCTGTGCCCTTTCGAAATGCCAGACAGCTATCACCACCCCTGGCATCCCCTACTCCATGCCATATCACACCAAACGTGAACTCACAGGCATATTTAAAATTAGCTCTTCAGTGTTCCTGGAGACATTTTATAGCAGCTGAATGATGCGCCTACCAGTGATTCACACTCTTGAGTGAGAACAGAGTAGACAGCAGTGTTTCCTGCAGAAGTTACAGATCTGGGATGTGCATGTTACAGAGATAATGCAGAGCCCCACCTCATGGAGGGTTAAGCAAGCAGTATGTCTGTAGGCTAAGAAGAGCACATTCAGATGAGGAATAAGTTTGAGACAAATAAGGTGAAGTTTCAGGAGTTCCTATCTAGTTTTGAGAAAAGCATGAATCAGTTGACAGTGACAATATTTGAGTGTGTCAAGTCAGCTATAAAACCAACCAAACATTTTGCTACAAGGAAGAAAGCAACAACACAAGAAGGCTTATATTTACAGCAGAAGGAAAGGAAGACAGTGTGACATGCCATTACAGCAAGGGTTATGTGTTCGACTAAAACCTGTCAATTTTCTCAGTAAGACCACTGGGCATTATTTATATGGCTTAAGTGATAAACCAAATTAAGTTTGTAGTACAGATGCACAACTTCTCCATTTCATTCTTTGTTAGCTTCTGCTAAAAAAAAAAAAAAAAAAAAGGCAAAAAAACCAACCAACCAAAAAACAAAATTGCCCTTCCACAAAACCAGATCTTTTTCCAGGAGTAAGAAAAGTTAAGACGGGACAGACAACCAAACTGTGATATGGTTCATTAACCAAAGCTGTCAGAAGTAGAGTAACCTTTTCTGACAGTATGTTGCAGGAGCAGGAAAACTTAACCTACTGTCACCTGTTGGCTGCTTCTCCCACCTGCTTCCCAGAAGGAATAGCAGATTATGTAAAACCTACTTCCCCCAACTCTTTCCTGGCCTGTTCCCAGAACCCCACTCCTCTGGGGGCTTTAACTGTTCTTTGCACCACACAGCTGATTAGGCAGTTGATCAGTTTCTTCTTGGAAAAAAAAGCAGAAGTGGTTTTTCAAGTCTAGCTATATTCCAATTCACTGAGCAGACCTAGAGGGAATTGTGCTGAAACAAGTGATAAGGAAAAATAAGAGCTCATTTTAGCTGCACTGCTAAGAACTTTCAAACTGAAGTATGCCCTTACGCCAAGAAAGCTTACAAATTACTGTTCAGTGATTGGAGTCTTGAAAGCTCTTAGTCCAAATGAATACCTCCAAACTAACGCTTAGCTTCAGCACCAAAGTATTAGAACAAATGACCCAAAGCCAACGCAGTCAAAAAAGTCCAGAGAATATTGACGCTTAATTATTTTAACATACAGAAACCAAACACATTGGGGTGCTTTGTTATAAACATTCAGTTTCCATTGCCCTCACTACCCTGAGAACAAAGGAATTCAGCTTGCAAGGGAGTTAATTATCAGCAGATTTTTATGAAGTCTTCCAGATTAAAGTCCTTATTTTGAACTGGAGACTCTTCCCACTAAAATTCACTTTGTCTGAAGAAGTACACAAACCAGCTGAATGTTGTACAGGCCAAAGGCCCTGCTAATTTTCCATTGCAGTTTAGAGATCAAATTGATTTATTGACACCAGGACTCAATACTAATTGCCTAATGCTCGAAATCCCCTTGCCACAGTATGGCTCAGGAGAGCAAGCAAGTTCATGCATACAGAAGATTCAACCTAGAATGGAGGTGACTTCACTATTTTCAATTAAAAATATTATCAGTATTACAGCATATAACAATACTGTAGCATGCTTACTCTGCAAAGCCATAACTATGAAGTGCCTTTATACTGCAGGATTTCTCACACAGGCAGGTCCACAAGTGACGCCTGGCCAGCCTGCTCACTCCCCAACACTGCTGCCCAGGAACAGCAGCAAGACAGCCAGACTTCTCCCTGCACTCCCTTAAGCTGTGCGTTTCAGCCTTCTCTACTTAAAGGTAAACTAACTTGCAAAACTCGAGTTTTAGCAGCACGCAGCTACCATACTCAAATCCACATCAACTTAAACACATCCTTAAACTAGATACTTTGTAGTCATCTAAATTCTCTGAAGAGTCCTGTTTCAGCTGTCTTGGGACTTGTGACAGCTATACTTTATTGCTCAGTGTGCAAACTGCACTAACACACTTCAGCCAGAGAGGATTAACCAGGTCATGCTGAAGCTGGGTTTAGAGAGGTGTTTTAGACCAACTGAACCTTACGTCATGACTCAATCTTAATCAAGTTTAGACGGTACTTAAAATAGAATTAATTGCAATACTAGCACGCGCTACAACCCACTGAAGCCTCTCATTTATTATCATACATTCCTCACGTGTCTTTATAGTATAAACTATTTGTGTTCACAACACGGGGACATTCACCAGGAAAAAGCGTAATGTTAAATACCCAGCTGGCACGGCTTAGCCATTTTAGGAGGTCACCACATGCACTCAAAGTAAATCACAATGTAACCATGATGTCAAAGAACACAGATAAATCACTAAGACAGAAGACACTAACCTGTGTACAAGTTCCACACGTGCAAAGCACAGGTGTGTACTGCGCAAAAGCACTACTGCTGATAGCAGTGTTTTCTATGCTCATCAGCAGCCTGGTTTTGGAGCACTATGCGCTCTGATGCAGCTGTCAGCACAAGGAGTTACTTAAAGCACGAAATAGAAGCTGTTTTAAAGTAAGTGCTGCACCAGCTATTCATTGTTAAACAAATTCATAAGCTAAGTGTCAGAAATACTAATTTAACGGTATCTACGATGACTGTTGGAAAGTATTCAAAGACTCTGCAAGTGACCATGCAGTAACCTTCTGTAAAGCTGTAACTTTTTCTAATGCAAGTCTTGCTTATAAGCATGTGGTAAACTCTGGAGAGATACAGATAGTCCATCCACAAACATTACCATTTCAAAAATCTGTTGAAGTGCACTCCACTACAGACTTTCAGTGTTTTCCTTCCAACAGGTGAAGGAGTAAAAGTAATTAAGGTCTTGAATAAAGACTTTAAAAGCAATCAGCAGCTGGAATCTGTTCTGGACTAGACTAAGCAGCAAGAGGCTTTATTCCACCTGAAACAAATTTATCTAAATTGTAATGTTGCTGTATGTTAATAGATACATCTAAGCTTGATCACAAGGGTTATTCATACAGGAACTGTGAAATTAGCTCAGTTATTACTGTTGCATCCATTTAAGTTACAGGGAGATACAGTTTAAGAATTTAAGAGTTTAAGCCTACTATGGAAACAAGGTAGTATATCAAATGACAGCCCTTTTCAAAGGCAACTAAGAAGATATTCTAACCACCTCTCTGAAGTTCAGAAGTTTAAACATCCAGCATCAGCTACAGATAGAATTAAGATGGTAAAAACCACTTATTTGTGGTGAATGATATATTGAAAACTGAAAAGTAATGTCATTGCAAATGATCTACCAAACAGAAAAAGCAGTGTTAGTGTTCGTAACCTATACAACAAATACAGACTTGCCTATTGGTTTGAACAACGTCAGTGTTCTCCCAAGTTTAGAAGAACAGCTGAAAGTCTGCAAGATAATCAGCGCAGACCTTTCTACAGGTCACAGTTAGCAGTGTCTGAAGTGGGATTCACCAGCTACCACTGGGCACAAAAGGGCTTTCAGCAGAAAGAGAAATAAACAGCACAGTAGCAGTATTCCCAACATCATCTTTGTTCATCTGCTTAGAAAAAAAAAAATTGTTCCTCACCTATTTTAGACCATCCCTGCTCTGGATTAATGAGATTAATCAAATCTAGGTGCTGTGCAACTTCCATGCCTTTAAACAGTTCTTACCTGAGAGTGAAAATTTGAAATTGTTGTTGTTTCAATGTCCTTCTTGCCCAAAATTTCCATTTTCACTGGAGTGTTAGGAAAGTTAAAAGCAAAGTAATCCAGGAAGTCAGGTAAGTAAGCAGCTGCTCCATGTACTATGGCTAAAGCATAGTAAGCTGCATTCTTGTCATTTTCACTGAATGACAACGCAAGAAACTCTTCTGCAAATCTCTCCATCTCCACTGGAGACAAAAATGAGAGTTCATCCATGTAAGCGTGAAGGACCAGAGCACCACCATTGGACTGATGTTCTTCATGAATGAAGTTACTAAATTTAGTGCCAGTTTTCAAGAAGCTGCTGCGAACAGAATGCTCCTGGTGTGTCACAAATGGTGTTTGTACTCCCTGGGGTATTCGATATTCCCGCATACCCAAATTCAGTCTGCAGAGCTGCTCATCCTTCAGATACCTGAAGGATTCCTTGTTCATTTCTAAGTTATCACACTGTCCTTGAGACAGAGTCTCCTTGTCAATGCGAGTAAGTCCAGCACACACTGTCTGCACTTCTTTGTTGTACATCTTCAGGCGTTTTCCCCTCACATCTTCCCGGTGTTTCTTTTTCTTTTTTTTCTTTATCTTCTTCATAATAAGACTGTCAGCTCGCTGGGTTTTGCCATTTTCATCTGGAGTTTCTGGCAGCAACAATAAAGAGAAGATTAGAGTTCTGCAGTTTCAGCATATTCGCCCAAAAAGAATCAAGACCTCTCGTTTGCTAAAGCTATCTATTCCTAGGAAGACTGACCAACAGTAATACCTTGACTTTTGACTTACAAGACTTAATTACACAACAAAAAAAAAGCAATATATCAAGTTATTATGGAAATAAAGCCTTGAATTAATGGAAACCTTCAAAACTCAAGCTTAACATTTTAGAAATGTCAATTTTAATAGATTTATTAGAATGCCTTTAGAAGCAGTCCATATTTCAGAATATCTGTAATTAAGTACATTAATAACTTCTGACATTTAAGTCAGTGGCATGCAGGGGAAGAGGATAAACAAGTATGCGTAACATTTAAACGTTAAGCCTTTCATTACAGAACACTTCCTTGATCTTGGATACACAATACAGAAGCAAAACAGAGTGCAACTGAAGACGTACAATCATTATTGACATTCAGGGGTAAAAATACTTAAAGCAGCTAGCTTTCTGGCAAAAAAAAAAAAAAAAAAATTAAAAAAACCCAATCTCTATTTTAGACTGCTGATCTTTTGTATTAAAGGATCTGAATCGTCAAATCCACATCTTCAGCTATCTTTTGCTAGTCTTACAGTTAACGATTCAGTTAATTCAGAGCTAGAAACTAAGAGGTTATTGTTTGGGGTTTTTCAAAGGTTAATCAGCCTGTAAAACGCTAAAGGCTGAGAGACAAAAATGTAAAGAAGTAGTCCTGTTAGGCAAATTGTTAGGTAATTGTTTAATTGCTCATCTTTTAGGAATAAAAACTAATTCAAATAGTACTTAGCAAGTGACAATAAGTAGTTGGAAAGCTTGATGGCTGAGCTGTTAAAAAAAGTCAATGGGCAAGATAAGATTTTAATCTGCCTGAATCAAAGAACTGTTTCATGCCAACAATGCACATAAACCTTTAAGAGCCATATTATTAAGGACAGCTACGGGGATCAGAACAACCTGCTGCTGAAGGTACCATCTGACTAGAAGATGGAATAGCTGAAGTTTTTCCATTTCCTACAGCACAGGGCTTGTGCTAACAAAATTTCCTTTCTTTGTCTGCGAAGGTATCAAATTTGTATTCCCTCTTTATTCCCTTGCAGTACTTGAAGAAAAAAAAAAAAATCACGTTACATTGATCTATGCGAAAAGGTGTAACGATAAACACAGGCAGCTTCAAGTTACTTATTCTACCCACAGCATTTAACTGTATCACCACTGCTTTGGTCCGGGTGCTCTTTAGTAAAGATGGCTGACCTTCGTTAACAGCCTGGTCTCTCGAGCAGAATTACTCATGAAGCAAAGAAAGAGCTGATTGCTTAATATGAACTTCATACAATTGTCTTAGGACCTGAAATACAAGTTTTCACAGCACTGCTATTAGCCTTCACAAACAGCAAATGCCCTTATTTTTACGTTACAGCTAGGGACACCAGGAAAAGAAAGGTGGTATCACCTGTTTCGGCAAGCCAACTGAAACAGTTCTCTGAATAAGCTTTCCTGGCCGTCTCAGAAGTTAAGTGTCCACAAGCTCACTCAATGGCTAAGCTCTCAAGTACAGATACTGCTTTACTAACTGCACTGAACACACTAATCGCACAGAAGATCTTTGTTCTGGTGGGACCAGAGATGCCAAGCTGAAACTAACCAAGAATTTCATGCCACCACCGAGCTGTGGGGAACACTTCCCTATCGACAGGTGTAAGTACACTTTTGGTTAGAGGTGTCTCACTTTAAACATTTCTAACGTTAGATACAGTTTAAAAGTCTCAGACATGCACTAGTTTTAATTCAGAGTATCTTCCTGTTTGAAGGTATTCCCTGACAGCATACACCTAGTACTCGTGGCATTTTGGAACTGCCAGTGAACACCGGTCTATCCTCAGGATAAAAGCTACCCTGACCGCTGCTGCATCCACTGAACACTACAGCGAGAGCAACTTCTGAATTAAGTGAAGCTAGACACTGACATTACGGTAACGCCTGACAATCTTGAAGGAAATAGTTTTAATTATTCCTTTAAATTGAAAGCTTCCGGTGCCTCAAACGCAAAGAAAACTATAGCCAGGTCCTCAAACTGTAGGCTCCCCCAGTGAGGCAGAATAACAGCAGTGCCAATAACTCGGCTAGTCTGGAACTATTAGACGTCACACAACTGAACACACTAGTATCACTATCAAACAGCAAAAACCCTGGAGATGTTAACTGTCACCTATGCTTAGAGATAAGAATGGTATAATCAAAGAAATAGGCAGTTTAATTAGATTATACATCAAAATAAAACTGATAGTGAAAGGCAGGAAAAGAAATCCAGCCCCATACAAAAACCGACCACATATGCAGTCCAGGACAAGTAGCAAAGAGTTGCAGATTTCCAGTTAGTGAACAGCTTTCCTTTGCAAATCTGCAA
The DNA here is from genome assembly GCF_036417535.1 of Chlamydotis macqueenii. Lineage (NCBI taxonomy): Eukaryota > Metazoa > Chordata > Aves > Otidiformes > Otididae > Chlamydotis > Chlamydotis macqueenii. The sequence continues at coordinate 7,004,435 of NC_141578.1, forward strand.
TTCACAGTAGTGAAAAGTGTTCCCCCCCCCCCCCCCCCGGTAATAAAGTTGTCCACTTTTAAGACAGTACTACCTAGAGCTCACACCCCAGACTTAACTTCCGTAAGCACGTGCATTTTGGTTTCTTTGGCACAATACCTTCACGTATAGTCCTGGAGCATAACTCACAGCATAGTATCTTTGTTACAGCAGCTTTTGCAATTGCTCTTATCTGAGCTGCTCTCACCAAGAAGCTTTTCGCTGTCACAAGTTTGTGAGCAGAACCCAAACAGTCATTCCGTACTGTTGAAGAGACACATACACACTTCCCCTCAAAATCCAGAGACGTTTTGGCCCTCCTGTCGGAGGAATCTCGGGGCGCTTACCAAAACCAACAGGCGCACACCAGCAGCTTCCCAGCGCTAGCAGCTGTTCGTGCGAGCGCAGCAGGATGAGGCTCCACCGCGGCCCCCGCGCTCCGAGCCCGCGGGGAGGGACCGCTGCACAGCGGCACGCGCGAGCCCCGCTCCCCGCGCGGAGCCCGCGGCGCAGCCCCCTCCGCCCCGCGCGCACAGCGGCAGCCGCTGCCCGACCCGCGCGCCGCCGCACGAGCACACGGACGGGCTCGGGGCTCCGCGGGCCGCGCGCGCTTCTCTCCGCTCCCGCCTTCTCGCGGGCGCGCGAGGCCGAGCCCGAGCGAGCGGCTCCGCCGAGCTCGGCCGGCCGAGGGACGCGGCGGGCGGGCTCCACCGCGGGCGATCCGCGCCGGCCCAGCCACCGCCAGGCGCCCAAGGCGGCCGCCGGCCGGCCGGCCCCGCTGCCCCCCCCCCCCCGCTCCTCACCTCGCTTGCTGGGCCGCCCGGCCGCCCCGTCCGCGGGGCTGCCCCGCCTCGCCTTCTGCGGCTGCCCGGGGGCCAGGCGGCCGGGCTCGGGGCCGGCGGCGGGGCGATGCCGGTGGTGGTGGTGGTGGCGGCGCTCCTCGAGCGCGGCGGGCGGCGGCAGGCTGAGCGGGGAGAAGGTGAAGAGCCCGGCGGCGGGCAGGCCGGGCAGGGCGGCCGGGGGCAGCGGCTCCGCCGGGCCGGGCCCCGCCAGCAACTGCTGGCTCAGCCGGGCCCGCTTGCCGCCCGCCGCCTCGCCGGGGGGGCCCCGCCGCCGCCGCCCGCTGCCGCGAGGCCGGCCGGGCCGGTCCCCCGAGGGGAGCGGGGGCGGCTCCTCCGGGGCCCGGGACACTGCGCGCACCGCGGCGACCTGCGCAGCCATTTCACAGTCTCCCTCACACACATTTAAATGGCCCGAGCGCCAGGCGGCACTGCGCAGGCGCTTCGCGGCGCCTCCTGGGAGCTGTAGTTCGCCGCGGCGCGCCGGGAAGCGTAGTCCGCCCGCGGGCGCATGCGCGGGCCGCGGCAGGGCTGGCCGAGGCGGGCCGCGCGGGCAGCAGGTCACGTGCCCGGGCGGCGGGGAGCCCCCGGTTACCGGAGAGCGGGGCCGGAGCGGGGGCGAGGCCGGGGGGCGTTGCCTGCCGGCAGCCGGTCGCGCCAGCGGCTTCGTGACGGGTGATCATGGAGCGGACCCGGCGCACGGGCCGATAAATAAACTTTATTTGTATGGCTTTCCTCACGCGTCGTAACAGCTTCATCGGTTAGGTACGCCACCAGCGACCGGCGGCGTGCCTTTCCGAGCAGCAGCACCGGCAGGCGTGGGACAAAGCCGGTGGCCGGCGGGCGCGGCCTGACATGGCGCCCGGCGGGCGAAGGCGTCGAGGCTCCTCGTGCGCGCCGGGGCCCGGCCGCCTCAGCGCTGGGTTGGCGCAGCAGGAGTAGGAAGAGGTCGGGTCTTCGGGCCGTGTCCGCTGCTGGGAGAACAGGAGACTGTGGTGGAAAACGAGGCCAGCTCCTTCGGGGCTGCGTCAGCCCCTCTGCAGCAAAAGTGGTGTTAAACCAGCTTGAGTTCTCCTGGCCAGTAGCGGTCAGTAGATTCTTCCCTCCACCAAATGCCCCAGATCGCACTTTGTTTTTCTCTACAGGAAAATAATGACGTAAAGCCATTTTCAACATCTTCATCTCTCCCCACTGAGGATATAAATAACAGTGGAAGCTGGTGAGGAATGTCTACAAATCTCATCTTCCGAGATACCCATCTGGAATTTTGTGCTGGAGAGTCACAAATCCTTACAAGCAGCATTGCTTTAAAAATACAATGATATTTTGCTTGCTGTGGGGGTATTTTGTTCCTTTTTTTTTTTTCTCTCCAGATAGCAAGGGCAGTAGGGTCAGCTAATTCTGCAGTCCTTTACACTAGTTTAGCTTCTGTGTGTTCAGTCAGCAGCTTAGTCTTACTGACCAAAAATCTAGACAAATTACCTGATTCGCTCAGATGAAAAAAAAAAAAAAAAACCCTTTAGGAAAAAATATTTCTAAACTCTGAGATGCTAATCCTCTTTTAGTACAAGTAATGTAAACATTTAAGGAAGTGCGGGTCTGTGATTACAGTATATCTCCACAAGAGTCAAGTTGCACAGATGCACACTACACGTCTGCACGATGCAGTCTTGTTCTGCTTTGGTCCGCTGCGTTGGCCTTCTGCATCTCTGCATAGTCTTCACTGGATCCTGTCACCAGCTTGTACTGGTTTGTTTCAGAAAGCTCAAATCCATCCTTTTGAAGTGAAAAAGTTCCAAAACACAACAAAAATGCATCTCTCCTTAAGATAAAAATATCTATTCCTGCTTTTAGTTTCCATCCTGCTGTAAATTAACTGAAAGTGCTTAGCTGGTGGTACTTTTATATTCTTTACTTTGAAGCTTTAGTTGATGAAGATTGTGCAAGTAGTGCCTCTGCTGCAAATACCATGCAGCAGCTTTTGATGTATTTATTTTGGTGCAAACCTTATGGGGATGCGCACTCAAGGCATATCAGAAGGACTTTACAAATGTGTAAGGTCAGATCCGTAACGTGTATCTAAACGTTCCATGCTGGTGGTGGATTCCTTGGTCCTTTAGGTTTTGAAAACCGATTTGCAAAGCCTGGGAAGAAATTATTTTTTTTTTTAATGCAACAAATTCTGTATGCTATAGATGTTGATTATGTAATTCCTTAAGATAATACAGTATTTGAAAAATACCTATAATTTTAGTTCTTTCCCAAACTTTAAGATATGGTAGACTTAAAGCAACATCCTGTAGTTGTAAGTCAAGCGGTGCAAAAGTAGTCTATCAGTGTGTCCATCAACAAATACTGTCGTTGTACCATGAATAGCAAGATAACTAGATTTTATGCCTAATCTAATAAATGACTACTCTCTAGCAGAAGAATTTGAAGTGGAAAACATGGTATTTCTCCTCTGCCATATTACACAACGTAAGGCAGCAGCCTGATGGCAGTGCTACAGCTTTGTCTTTGTCTTTCCGTGCCTCTGTTGCCACAAAAAGGCTTTCAGATAAAAGGAAAGACAAATGCACGCTTCAGACTCTTCACACGCCGAAAAACATTTGTGGGTTTCAGGGTTTGTGTTTTCCATCCTTACCTGTTCCTTAAGCAGTTTGTGAATAAAGTTGTAAATGTGTAAAGATAATAAGCATTGTTTGTAATGTTTGTAATTTGTTAGCATTCAGCCTGGTACCTGCATTTAGACTTTCAAAACCCAGGTACTTCCTACGCCAAGACACAAAGAGCAAAACATACCAAAATTAAGGAAAGACCTCGAATGGTTTGACGCAGCAGATTCCGATGGTTTTGTCAGTGAAGATGGACTACAGATGCCTGGAAATAAAAAAAATGAAGACTGAAGCAGTGAGTCACTACGGTAATTCCCTGAAGAGCTGGACTCGGACACACCTCTGGGAAGACACGTCCGGCCACACGCACAGCGACACCGGGCACGGACGCTGGGACAGCACAAGACGAAGGGCAGTGCTTTCCCCGCTGGCAGAGCTGGAACGCCACACAGTTTTAACGTTATTTGCTCTTAGCAGGGAGCGCAACTGCAGCACAATCCACTGGGAAAATGTTTGCTGAGAAGCGCTTTAAACAATTTTTAGCAGTCCTATTTTCAAGATAAGCATTTTAATTTTAGGTCAAAGGAAACTTAATGAGAAACCCCTTATTTATGCCTCACATAGACAGGGCAGAATCCAGGACGGGGTTCACATTCCACACAGCACCCCTATCCCCCATTTTTAGAGTATTTGTCCCACAGTGCTGGTTTGGATGACCTGAAGAACCTGGTAGTTTGGGTACATGGAGCTGTCCCCAGGGTACCCACGGGGCATTACGGGGCCCCGCAGCATCTTTATGATACTCCTGAAACAGCCACTGCTCTCCAGAGGGGATGGATAGCTCTGCGCGTCCTCCTCCAAAGCAGGCAGATGTGCAGGGTGTTTCACATTTGACGAGCTCAGGTTCTAGAAAATTCAGTCCCGCGTATTTTTTATATGCTTGTTTAAAGCCATCAGGAAGATGCACATTAGCCTGAAAGACTTACTCTTTCTCACATTTTTCAGTATTTTCAAGCTCTGTAAGGGAAGAAAAAAAAAAAATAAGCCTGTTGGAAAAAAATGTAGCAAGCAGTACCTCAGCTCCTATGGGAAAGGGAATTCACGGATAAATACGCAGGTAGCGCGTCTCATTACAAGTACTGTGCCCAGCAGCTGAGACTGAAATGCAGACTTCTGCCATTCGCTTTGTCTCTGCCTTTTTTCTAGCCAACTCGAGTGCCTCCAGTTTGTGTGATTCTTGCTGTTTTCCTCAAAGGCTTTTCTGCTTAACCATAACATCCCAAAGTACTTGCTCATGAGGATAATTAGCTGGGGCCACAATAAGAGGAAGAGACTGGTGGTGAGCAAAGTCTGTCCTGCACAGGAACTCAGACTCCCCTTGAGAGGAACTGGCACTTCAGATGGACGAAGCACCGAGGCATAACCCTCCACACGGTGTGGCTGTCCTACTCTGCTCCTAGTGCAGATGGCGGTTTGGTTTGCAGTTCTACAACAGAGGGTTTTTATTAGCCTTGTTTCCTTGCCCTAAAAACGAGTGGTCTCAAAGCAGGCGGTTTTCACAAGCAGTGAGACAGTAGCAATAGCTGCAGCCAGAACAACCTCTTCTTCTCACCCTCTCCCTTTTCAAAAGCTTTTGCTTTTACCTTGCTTCTCCTGAAGCATTTCATGGGCTCTTTTGAGGATGTTTTGGAAGCATTGTTCTCCAAGCCCAGAGGACTTATCATAGAATTTCTTGCCGGGGGCTGCAGACCTGTGAACAGACATCAGAACATTTTCAGGGGTCATTCATGAATCCTCCTGTTTTTTTCTAAGTGCTTTGTTGCTGCTTTTCATTTCCTGTAATGCAGCAGCTCTGTAAGTTTCGAGCAGGTCCCCTGGTTGTGTTTACTTTCTTTCTATCTGCTGAACTCCCCTGCAGCTAAGTCCTGAAGCACTACCATTGGTAATGGGCCATGATCTCCTCAGCCATCCCCAGGTTTAGGTGTGAGCATAAAATCTCAGTTCCATGCCGAGAAAATAACTCATCACTTACTTGCCTCATCAGCAAGAACAAATGACTCTGGGGTTCTTTCAGGAAGCGGGGGAGGAGAGTTAGAGCGATCCCAGGTTGTCTCTATGAAAGCAAAGATGAAAGAGTTGGTTACCTAGCTTTAAATATGCGTGCATGTCTCTATCTCGCGTCACTGCACTCTCGCACTCTAATCGGCATATCTCGGTCGTCTCAAAGGAAACACACACCATGCAGCAAAAGCTGTGACAGCCTGCGGAGGCTGCAGGGACATCATTGTGTACGGGGTAAGGCAGGAGCTGGTTAGGAAATACAAAACTACCAGTTCACGTGCTTGCAGAACTGTCTAGTTCTGTTTAGATCTATTTAGTTGCAGAACTATTTAGCAACACAAAATTTCCATTGGACTGAGCACACATTTACTAAATATGGTAAAGCAGCCTCAGTCCAGTGAAAAGCAGACCTTATTTCCAGAGACAGTTTTTCCCAGCATTAAACTTATACCTGTTTGCAGGCTCCGAAGCTTCACACTCTAGAAACAAAAAAAACCAAGGAAAGTATTTTAAATTCCCACAGCCAAATGTCATTCTCTTGCACATAAGCAAGCCAGAGAAGGTAAGGAAATTATGAGGGTGCAAACACCCTCACCCACACAGCTCGCTGCTTGTGTAATGGAAGGTAGACTTATGCCTTACTGTTTCACTTTACAAAGCAATAACTCAACTGTGGGATGATCAAGAGAGGCCTAAATTTCGTTCAGCCCCTGCCTGTTCCCCAGGGCAGTATGAACCCCAGCAGACCACTAAATTCCTGTCTTCATTATCCTTCTCTAAATGGGGTACAATATTTTTACTACCTTGCATGGGATTTAGGACCCCTCAAAATAATGTTTGGAGTAAAGCAGGTGTTGATAAGGAGGAGCCTGGCTGAGACCACGCCTTCCTCCCAGTCCTGAACCCTGAAACAATTTATGGAAAGTGCACAGTGCCACAACCAGGGTGTTTCTCACAAAAGGAAATGTGATAAGGAAATTGGCATAGCGATAGGGCTGGAGAAGAGATAGAAAGGCATGCACTTACCTTACACGGTCTCAGCCTCACCTCCGAGTGAGACTCACCACTCCACTCCAAAGAGGTTCCAATATCTGGATTTCTGGCTGGAAGCTGAAAATCAGAAGTGTCCAGAGGAAATTGTCCTAGAAACAGTTGAACACAAGAGAGGTCATTTCTCATCCTGGACAGCCAGGGCAAAGGCAATGCGGAATGCTGCGATACCACACGGACATGAGAGGAGCCCTCAGAGCACTTCTCAGCCCCTGCTGTGTTACACGCACTTACCGGATTCATTGGCCACAATGAAGGACTCGGGGGTTCGCTCGGGCAGGGGCGGAGGATCATCATCATCTGGCTGTGGCAGCGTGGCTAGTTGGGGAGACACGGACAGATTACCCGCGTGGCACGACAGCAGAACTACAGAGCTTTGCAGAGCCTCTGAGAGCCGACTGCTCTTGCCCAGCCACGCACCTGAGGTGATGGTTAAACACCTCTACGCTGCAGTTAAAAATCCAAGCAGTCCGCAGCACCGATTCAGCTGGCGCTGGCTACGTGGCCCCAAGGGCGCACTGCCAGCAGTGTCGGCAGCAGAATTCCCATTGCAGAGGGGACAGTGGTGAGCACGCCCTCAGCACACAAACAAGCTCCCAGCTGGTGGAACCACTGCTGCTTGGCTTGTGCTGCAGCTCCTGTCACGTTCTGAGAGCCTCTAGCATCTAGATAACGAGCACACTTCTGTGACCCTGGGTCCTGAAGGGTCTGGGCGGGACAAAGCCAAGCAAACGCCAAAGCTGCGGATAACGGGACATGTCCGCCTGGGCCAGGACTGACCAGACCAAGGAACAATTCTATCTTCACATGGCGGGTGGTGGTTTTAAGGCTGCAGATCTCGGTAAACACTCAAGTTGGAGCCCTGGTGCTCTCAGTGGGGATGCCAGTGTCCCCCTGCATGACACTCTGCAGAAAGGACTGGTTTTTGACCTGGAAACTAGATCCTCAGAGGAAACCATGTCTGGAAGCTTTCTGAACGCTTCTCGGAGCACCCTGGTTTGAGAGTTGGTCAGCACCAATCCCTGCCTTCTTGTGAGAGCCGTGCCGAGGTGGCACAGAGGTCCAGAGCAGCTGTGTAACGCGAAACTCCAGATCATGCTGTTCAAAGACGTTGTTTAATTTTATGGGGAAAACTCAAGGCACGATGAAACGAGTGCTCCCTCAGCTCCCGCGGGAATGCAGTTGCAAGAAGAAGCTACAGCCCTGCCTGGACGCCAAAAGCCAATGCTCACCACTCCCTCCAGCACACCAAAATCCAGAGTGACCGAGCCCAGCTTGCGGCAGTGCTGCAGCACTTACCTGGGGAGGATATCCTCTCCTCGTTCCACAGGGGAATGCGGTGGGACACAGGCCGGGGCGGCAGGGAGCTGGCCGCGGCAGGCAGCGATGGAGCACTCGCTGCGCAGGAAGGGAGAACTCCTGCAAAGCACTCGGTAAACACCGGGGACACGGGGTCATCTGGAGAGAGCGAAGAGAAGTAGGGGTCTTCTGCTGAGCAGAAGTTAGGGCAAGGGCATTGCCCACAGTTCCTGCGGCTTGGAGGGCCGTCCATGTCTCTGCACAAGCAGCTCAGCTCAACAGGGGAAAATCTGTCCTGCTTCTTCACCTGAAAGCTGAACTGCGAACTCGCAACAGGCTTTGTATCCCCTGCATCCCATTCCCAGCCTTCTCTCTGCTGCGCCAGCACAAAAGGTGTCGATGCCGTCCGTGTCAGAGGTGCTCTGCCACGAGGCCTCCTCCTGCCTGCTGCCTCCGGTTCCGGGTTCAGAAGCAGCTGCTCAGGAGAGATGGTGTTGAACTCCAAGCTGCGGTGTTTCTGCAGAGCGTCCGCAGCACTCTGCTTCTCCGCGGCAGCTGCCTTCCTGCAGCTGATGAAGCTCAGAGTGCTGAAGGAGATGGCCTGTCTGATGGGAGGGACCCCACCTCCGGCGCCGTCCCGTACTCCCGTGGCAGGCAGCGATGTTGGGGGCGCTTCGCTTTGTACCGCCAGAGGAAGATGATGCACGTCCTGTGCCTCCTGCTCTGAGCTGCAATAAAGCACCATGCTGTGAAGTCAGAGCCATCTGGTACTCCAAAATCTGTTAGCCTACTAGCAAGGCCCCACAGCATTGCTCCTACGAGCAGATCCATCCCACGGCAACGCAGGGCCCAGCTCAGCCCCATCGAGGAGCACAGGACGGGCTGTGCGCCCTGCGCCGCGTTTGAACACAGTGGCGAACAGAGGAGGCCCCTTTATGTGGGCAAACTACACCCTCGGTGCAGGCTGTGCCAAAAAGCACAATTATTTACAGAAAGCAGACACTGCAAACCAAAACATGCCCACAGAAAGGTCCCGCCACCCTCCAAAGCTGCTGTGTCAGGAAGCCAGGCTCCTCAGGCCTTCTGTCCCTACGGGAAGGCGCACTGGTGCGGCAGGCGCGGGTGGAAGATGGGACCGGTCAGGCAGAGATGAACCAGCACTGGGGTGTCTCCGCGTGCCTGAGCCTTTTTTTATGCTGCCCTGTGACGTGTGTTCAGTTCACACGTGACACATGTAAGCACAAGACGAAACAGACCCAGGGGCAGGAGAGACCCTGGCATGCAGGGAAGAGGCTGAGGCTCGGGCTCAGGGACCAGTCAGTGAGAAGAGCAGGAATTATGTTAGGAACAAAAGTGAGAGTCAAAGCAGGACCCAAGGGAGGCTGCAGGTCCCGCTGACAATGGAAATGCCGCGTTCAGACAGAACTGAGTCACAAAGCACCCAGAAAAATGCATCTTCCTGAACACTTGGGTGACCGAGAATACTGCCCCAGGGGATACTTGTGCGTGGCCTTACCAGGATAGCAATCTCAGAGAATAAATATCTTCCACTGGGGTCAGAGGTGGCTTGGCTAGAGGATGCTCTGTGTGTACCTAGCGAGGGAAGAGGTTAGAAACAAGAGAGTGAACAGGAAGAATGCAAAGAACACGTACATGCTATTTCAGGAGCTGGAATGTGGGTCAGCTAGTTTTAATTATTAATGCAGTTTGGAGGTGACAAACACCAACTTGAAAACACCAAGTTGGAGCTGAAAACAGAGGACAGACCCTCCTGAACAGCAGCTCCAGTCAGCAGCTTTTGCAATGAGCACACAGCGAGCCGTGCCACAGCCAGCTGTTCCAAGCGCCTGCGCACAGCTCTGCCTTCGGGACCCCGGGCGGGCACTCGGCCCGGCACGCCGGGCACTGCTTTCCTTGTGCCATTGCAGCACACGGCCATCCCCCAGGCTCTGCAAAGCGCTTTCAGAGGGCAGTGAGGTTCAGGCGGGCGAGAGGTTTGGCCAGGAGCTCCAAAACCACATCCGGATTTGAACCGTTTTCTGCATTTTGTGTCAACCTAGCCTTGCATCTCTCCTTTGCTTACAGCCTGCCCACAGCACACGGAAACAGGCTCTTTCCAGCTCTTTTCTCACTCGGCTCTGGCTTGGAATATCCTGCAAATCCTAAGGCAAAACTGAGGCACGAGTCCCATCGCAGGATCCTGTTCCCAAGTCTCTAGATGAAAGCCTCTGACAAAATAAGCTGACTGTAGCTTTTCAGCCTTCACCTAAGAATGGCAAAGCGTTTCCCTCAGCCAGGTTGCAAACCGCCACACCGTGCATGCCAGCAATCATGGGACAGCAAGACAAAGAAAGGCTTAACCATGGATCTTTTGGATGTCACTGTTTGTATGCAACTTTATGTCAAGACCACATTGTTTTTCCTCTGAGATATGTCAGATTTGGAAGACTTTGACATGTTTTTTGACAAGATACTTTAGCCTGCTGTCTCCCCCAGGCAGGCTGTGATGCTAGTTACCTCACTGGAAGGCCACGGTGTTGCAGACTAACAGTTGTAGCTGTTCCGCCCCATGCACCCAAGCTTCCCAAACTAGACTGAAAGTCACTCCTGTCTGCAAGCATTCCGCGAAGACAAGTTTCACTGGCACATCCACATGGAAATCAGCCTCTACTGTAGAAAGTTGGTGCTTTTTGATTCACTCATTACATTAAACAATTATAACAGTATATAGAAAATGTTTTTGAGAATGAGGAAAATTTCTCTCTCCCTTGGGGCCAAATCCTGTGAAGAGCATTGCGCGTTCAAGGGAGCAACTGGTTCTCAGGGGTTAACTTGAGAAGAGGCTCAGTTCAGCACAAAGGGCAGCAGAAAGCGTGGCGATTCACTGCAGGTCTGCAGCGGGAATCTGGGTTAGGGCCAGCGTGCCTGAGGCTGCGAGAGGCAGCGTGTTTGTCCTGCGGACTTTTACCTGTGAAGCAGCGGAATCTTCCTGGGCATCGAGTGCTTTAATCTGCCTTTTGAAGAGCTCGATCATCGCGTCATACACCAGCTCGTACTGCTCCTGCGTTGCAGACAAATAGAGCAGAGGTGAGAGCCAGCACCTGCGGTACCCGTAAGGGGTCACTTGCCACCCAGATCAAGCACCAGCCCCTGAGAGAAGCTGCTGGTTTCCGGTCCATTTGCAGGGTAAATTCTCAGAAGAGGTGGAAGCCACAACTTTCAAAGGGCTCAGACTGAAGTATTTGGGTTTGGTTTTTTTTTTGGGTGCACAAAAAATGCTGTTCTGCATTGAGCTTCCTCTTCAGTCTGAGCTGAGAAGAGTTCCCACTTTGTTTCCTGGACAGCCCCTTGTTTCACAGCACAAGGGTTCAATAAATCAGACTGCAAGCACTAAGCTACTCCAGCTGTCTACAAGGAAATGGTCAGCTACCAAATTCTTTTCTGCAAAATCATTCCTTTGTTCAGAAAAGGGACCTTACAGAACATCTACATGCCCCAGTTCCCAGCAGCACAACCGCTCTGTGTTTCCTGCCTGTGCGCCCTCCCGGGTGAAGCTGAGGTCCCCGTACGGGGGGATCAGGTTGGAGAAATTTCCTGTACGTACCTTGGTCTGCACTATGGAAGGCCTTTGCGTGCGCATTTCCTGGATCAGACTGAAAATACTGAAGTTCACTGGGACAATCTTGCAAGAAAGAGAAAAGATGAAAAATTACAGGTAGGTCTGATTCCAAGCAGCTCCCAAATCATGACACAGTTTAGAGCCGTGTCCAAAACTCAGGCCTGCTGTTGCAAGAATTTTTAACAAAGGACCTGCTTAAAACACCATTTTTTATTATGAACCAGTTTGCCTCCTCCCTTCTGTCTTGCACTGCACAGAAAACCCCCTTTTTATAATGGTGCTGGTAACAGCTGTGAACAGCACCAAGGGCAGGACGCCAATTTCCCAGATCACAGGGACCAGTTGCTGCGGTGCAGAAAGCAGCCGCTCCTCAGTCCCAGCAACCTGCTGCAAGGCCAGGGATTACTTAGCTATTGAAACATACGTTTGGTCAAAGAGTCAGAGTAAAGCAAGGTGTTAGTTTGAAAACCCTGGATTTCTGATGCCTGCTACAGAGAGGCAAATTTAGGCAGTAAACTCATGTTGAAGACTAAAGGCCGGTGCGGAGCCAAGCTCCCTGATGTGAAGATCCTGCCCGAGGAAGCAGCGGGAGGGAGGATTCTGCCCCATCGGTACGAGCATCGGGGGTATTCACGTCGGGGCGGGGAGGGGGAGCAATGGCAACAGACAGTGCATGGACAACGCAGAGCCTGAAGAGAGAGAAGCAGCACAAACTGGGAATGGTCTATCAGAGGTTTGGCCACCGCTGTTCTCCAGTCAGGCTGCTGGGAGTTCTCCTTCATGGCTGTCATCTGAAATATGTCTGTGTGTAGTCAGAACGGGGCGAAGGGCAGAGTAAAGGGAGAGAGAAGGTGGGGAGAGACAGAGCTGCAGCACTGCTGCATGCGGGCGCCATTCGAAGACGCAGCGCGGGCTGGCACTCACTCCGTCCTTCAGCAGCTTCTGGGTGTAGTCGATAGCGCAGATGACTCCAGTTCTCCCACAGCCGGCACTGCAACGACAGGCACAGCCAGGTCGCTAGCAGAGGTCAGAGGATGGGCACGCTGTGTTTTCTGACAAGGATATTTGAAAAAGACCTTCCTGTCCCACACCGCAGAGGGTGCTGACACGCACGAGAGCCCTCCTGCTCCTGCAGCCCCACATCAGGCTCCTCCTGCCCCCGGCTCTGCTGCCGGCAGGAAGGCACACCTCGTGCTCCTGCCAACGGCTCTCGGTGCTCCTGCAGTGAGCAGCCCACCCACGCACATACCCAGTGGTGGTGGTGGTCTCTTAACTACACGTGCTACCACTGGCCTGCCGCTACCTGTCTCCTCTCCTGCCTGCCGGCCGTGCTAGCTGTCCCCAGAGGACACCTTTGCCATTACGTCCTACAAGAGGGGCTTGGCTGCAGGCTTGTGCTGGCTGCCACCAGCACTGCAGTCGCTCGGGAAGCAGGAGCGCGGCGGCCAGCAGCCCTTCCCCGCCGGTGACCGGCTCACCCACCTGCAGTGGACGCAGATGGGGACGTTGTCGTCCGGCTGGTAGCAGCGAATCTCGCTGGTGAGCTCCAGGATGGGGTCAATGGACGAGGGGATGTCGTGGTCTGGCCAGGTTACGTAGTGGAACTGGTGGACAGTGCGGATTTCCTGCAAGAGGAGAAGAGTGCTGGCAGGGTGCAGGGATGCTGCCGCAGCTCCCGCAGGCACAGACAGGGACGTCGGCACGGCAAGGGGAGGCTGACGTGCTGCAGACATCTCCAGTGCCCCTCTGCATCGGTAAGCTGAGGTTAGAGGGGCAGTTTGCAGCTGTTCTTGCTGCAAAAGCAGCATTGCTGTTTTATGACGTTCTTGATGTTATCTGTTGGCCTCACTTACCCAGGGTCTGATTTGCCACAACTGACAAACAGCTTCAGAAACTGAGGTTTGAGTTAATTATTTTTTCACTTTCTTTGTTCCTTCAGCTACTGTCAAATCTAATGTAGTAGGCTGAGCAGCGTCAGATTTTCTGCACCAAGTGTGCCATATTTTAATGTATTAATAATAAAGCTGGCCAAGATGCATTCCCTGCCTTGACCTTTCCTACTTACCTCATTCAGGGTCACCTTTAAAGTCCTAATCACATACTCATTTTTCTTCTTCTCAGCTTCCTGCAGAACAAGAAGTTAGAGTCACATTTTCTGCGGACGACACAAGTTTCCAGTGCTCGTGATGTGCCCTGGTGCTCACGGCCGCTGTACTCACACAGGCGACGGAGAAAGGACCGCACTGCACGGAAGAGCCGTCTGCCTCTGCCCAGTACCGCTCACATTTCTTCTGTTGCAAGAAGCAGGACGTGTTTGGTTACTCACTGCCAGCCCACCCACAGGGTCTCTGTCTCACTTCGCAGGACAGAACCCTTGCCGGAGGAGGCCCGGCTCCTGCTGCCGGACAGCCCCAGCCTCCCCTTCCCTGGAGCCACCATTGCTGGTTTTTCCCTTCCAAAGAGGCTGGTTACACTACTGGAAATGGTTTAAGAATCTGCAGCTGGAGACTCGGGAAACACTCGTATCAAGCAGAAGCTCACTGTTGCTAATGAGATTTAATAAAAATCTGCACCTCCCTGCCCTGCCCCGGCACTGTCACGGCAGAGGCAGGCTCTAACACGTTACTCACCTTTCCCATTTCAAACTCCATACAAGCCATGACCACAATCTGCAGAAAGAAGGTTCGTTAGAAAAGTCTGAACACAAGGTTCTCATGCAGCAAAATCAAACTCATCACTTGTGGTTACGTATCAGCAACGGAGGGGTTCTGGGGGCTGCCTTCCCCAGAGCCCCGGCTGCTGGAAATCAAACCCAGGACACCGTCCACAGCCTGGGCGCCAGGACCTTTCCCGCTCAGAGCCCGAATGCAGAGACAGCCATGAGCAGGCTCCTGTCTCCGCACCGGCATGGGGGCACACACAACATCTGGAGTAAAACCCTGACATCCCTGCTGGCTGCTTGGTCAAAAAGGCTGTATAGACAACTTTTCTTTTTTTTTTTAAAAAAGAAAGGCATATAAATCTGCACCTTACCAGGACTTCATACTCCCAAATCATCCTCCAAAAGTCAGTGACAGTAGTGGGGAGAGGACCCTGGGTTGCAATGTACGCTCTTGGCCTGTAGACGCCCTGAAACAGCATTCAGATCAGACATGGAGACACCCTGGCATAGTTCTAGCAGAAATAAAGTCATTCCTCTTTCTGAGTCTGCCTTCTATTCAGTGAGCCCATTAAGGATTTAGAAGGGCATTGATACAGTTCAGTTTTAGGCGCCTACATTAAATTAAGCCTGCAGAGACCAGTGGCGTGCAAGCCCCCGAAGGCAGGCCGAGCGCGGGAGCTGGGCGGGAGGTGACACCTGCTCCCAGAGACCAGCAGCTCTTGCCGAGCATTTGGGAGCCGGGGGTGTTGCAGCAGCAGATCTACTCTGCAGCGTGCAGCTCGGCACACATCTGAGGCTGTTTGCCGCAGAACGAACCGCGATCCCTGTGTGAAGGGCTGTTCTGCAGACAGGCTGCACGCAGCCCTCAGCCGCTGGTGGAAGGAGACTTTCCGTCTATCAGAGAAGGTTTGTGAGCGCAGGAGAGTCCTAAAACGCACGCAGCTCCTGATGGAGATCCGGCCTGCGATGACCTGCCCCGTGGCTCGCCGCTGCGTTAGGTCTCTGCTGCGCGGCAGTGCAAGGCTTCCTGCCCACACGCCGGTTTCAGGCAGGGCGATTCTGGCCGCAGGCAAGTTTGCACCACTGTCACCCCCAAAGGCGCTAAGACCAACAAGAAAGCCGGGGCTGTGAGCCACAAACTGTTCCGCCACCTGCCCCAAGATGAGCACACGTCCCCTGCCCTGTGGCCTGGTGCCTCTGTGCTGCGGGGGTGTTTTTGAAGGGCTCGCTGATGGTTCCCGTCTTCTTTACGTCAGCCATCCTTGAGCATGGCCCAGAACCAACTGCACGGTCCTGGCACTCGCCAGAGCCACGGGAGCTGCTCCTCCCAGCGCAACTCAACCCGGGGGCACTGACAGCTGCTACCAACACCCCTGCACGGCAAAACACCACGGAAGACGCAGTACCTTGATGAAGTTGGCGTTAATGTAGTGAGAGTCGGCATCCGATGTAATCAGGGACAGCTCCACTCTGCTGTGGTCAACTGCAGGCACAAAAGCAGAAGGAGCAGCAGTTACTGTTTGTCCCGCCTGGCAGCTGGGCTCTGGCAGCGGCACAGGGCGCTTTGGAGGAGCACGGACATCGCAGCACTCAGCCCAGAGCAGGGGAGTGTGGCTGTGCGAGCAGCTAATGCCTCCCCCTGCGCGACCGCTACCGCATCCAGCCAGGACAACCACAGCAGTTTTGGCCTGTAGTCTGCTGTGTACATCACGGAGACTCCTTTGTCCAAAGCCGTTCTCTACAAGGCCTTGGAAAACAAATGGTTGCAAGGCTACCTGACCTTTAAAGGCCCCTTCCAACCCAATTGTTGTAGGATTCTGTGATAATCATTAGAGAATGTGTTTCCTACGGAACAGACGTTCTTCTGTCTGCAGAAAACACGTGCCAAACTCTTCCAGAGCCTGCACTGCAAGAGTCAAAGATAAAGCCTTAAACCTGAACAGCCGAATTCAAGGCCAAGTCACAGCCAGTGACATGCTCACATGCAAGCAACCATGCAGGCAAGTACTGGGGGATGAGGACGGGCTTGAGCTAGGAGAAAAACCCAAAAGGCTGAACAGGAACATCTGCCATTTCCAACCTACAGGGTAAGATGTCCTTGTATCTGTTCTTCTTCATGTTCTCTGGCTGCTCAGATGCTGCTGTAGGGTAGATTTTATCCAATCTGTACGTTGTTGACTGCCTTTTCAGCTTCTGTGATAAAAGAATGGAACAAATTACAACAGAGGTGCTAACACAATGCGCTGCTAGAGAGTACGTGTGAAGGTCTCCAGGGGTCAGGTCCGCTACCACAAAGCGAGGTCTGCACGATTAATTCTTTCCTGAGTGGCTTTTCTCAAGGCACTTAGAGCAAGAATAGAGCCAGAAGCCACCCAAGAGCCCCGGCACAGGCTTCTGAGGAATGGAAAGTGTGTGCTGAGGCAGTGCCCACATGTAGGCTTCTGAAGTGAGGAGATGCTTTTATGCAGCACCTAAAGCATTGCCCTCACAAGTAAGTGAGACACGGGGGAATCTTTCTCCAGATAAATGGCACCCAGATAAGAGGAGTTAAACCACCTTTAACAAATGATATCAAAAAAGACAGATAAATCGATTGATTTTCCTCACTTTGGTGAAGATGCTCCCATCCGTCACTGCAAACAGCAAAGCTCAAGCCACTGAAAGAGCACAAGGGATGGGAGCAAAGTAGCTGCGCGCTGATGAGAGGGAGAGGAGAAGGAGTCCTAGGACAGACTCTTAGGGCTACAAATCCCTCGTCTCTTTCATTTCCAGGATAAAATGGCAGCACTCCTGGAGAGTTCCAGCATCTTTTTCCTGCCAAAGCACAGAATTTTATTTCATTGACACCAGCTTCTAAATAACACGTGCTGTTCATTACCATAACTCCAAAAGCACCATTCTTGCTGTGTCTTTTTTTCTTTCATGATTTTTTTTCTCCCTGACCACTTCTCTCGCAACCAAGGGGTGCTTTCAATTTAAAACAAAAGGCCATTTCTCCAATCAGTGTCTCTGTGGTGTGACACTACGAAGGGCAAGTCTCCCTTTTCTTGGGGCCAGACCTTCCCCCTTCTCCTGGACATCACTGCTGGGCTCCATGGAGTTGGGCTGACACAGGAGAACCCTCAGGATTGTGTGCAGGGGCGAAGAGCAAAGCGAAGGGACCACGGGCACGCCTGAGCCGCAAGGTGAGAGGGTTTCTCCTGCCTCCTGCACCCCTCACGGTGCAGCTCTGGCCCGGCAGTATGTGAGCAGGAATTGCAGGAGTCCTGACGGGTTCAGGGCCCTGCCTTTCAGGTGCTCACCATAAAATCGCTTCGAGAGTCAGCTCCCAGTCACCGTCCCACGGGAGCTCGTAGGCGCCTGTGTTTCACCTCTCCCCAAAGTTCTCCTCCAGTTTTGAGGATCCTGTCCCCTGTCCTGCCTTGCACAGACTCGGCGTATTAGCAGTCACAGGAGAGCTGCAAAACTCTCCTCGACTCCAGCCTGCCCTAGAACACACGGCTGGGACGCGACACCCCTCAGGGCCTGCAGGCGTTAAGCTGCAGGATGGTGATGTTTGCCGAAATGCTGCACCAGGAGCCGCAGGGCTCTGCAGCTCTACGCACCCGACCCAGGCGAGCAGCCCTGAAGCAATACCACGGATAGAAGGTGCGTGCAGCAGTGTGCCTCATCTCTGCAGTCTTTCTGTACACAGATATTCCAGTTCAGACCCAAGTCAGAGCTGCTGGTTTTTGAGATTAAACTGCAATTTTTAATCCCTAAATTCTGCTGCTCTCCTGCTCTCCCTCCTGGGAGTTGCACCTGACCAATCTGGACGGAACGGGTCGGGAAGCAGGTACAGGAGGCCCAGGACACTCCACGTGTCCCGTCTCTTAATCAAGAACATGGGGGCAGGCACGGTGTGATAGAAGTTGTGGGAGCAGGATGGCTGTTGTAGACTGCACATCCCTCACCCTCCTGAGCTCTCCTGGCGTCGGTCGTGTCCTCCCTCTCCTCCTCCCCATGCACCCGCAGCTGCCAGGGCCAGCTCTCACGGCAGGGGCATCACTTGGCACTGAAGCCAGTCTTCTCATAGCTGGGCTCTGAATCGCCTCACCTTTCTGTCCCTGCATAAACTGACCTAAAATCGCTTGGGAAAGGCCTGCGTATGAGAAAGCAAGCGAGAGCAGTAAGGCTGAGACCGCACAAACAGAAGAAAGGGACTTAAACAAAAACCCCGTTGTTTCCAGTAATAACACCACAATTTGCAAGTACAAATGCTTGTTCACACAAAGTGGGGGGTGGGCGGTGGGATCAAGAAACAGCACTGGACATTTCTACCAAGTTTGGAAACGTGAGCCCTCGCCGTGGCCTGTTAATGCTTCCGCACTTGCAAAAGCGGCCGGCAACTCAGGCCGCCCTGGGAAGATCTCTTCCCAGTAGGAGAGGAAATGCAGCCTTGACCACTTCTACCTGCCGTTTTGGTCAGAAAGTTAACCGTATGCTTGCTGCTAGATCTACCCCGCGCAGCAGGGCTTGGCAGCCTGCTGCCTCGCACGGCGCAGGACAGCAGCGAGAGGGAAATTCAGCAGCCTGTGACGGCGCTTTGTTCCATGGAACAACAGATTGTCATTGCAGACTCAGATTAATCACTTCCCTCCGACCCAGACACCTGGAAACCGAGCACTAAGCTTTTCCCCAGTGCTGGAGCTGCCGGTCGTCACTGGTACGACGCAGCGGGGCTGGGTCTCCTGGGCAGCGCTGAGGGACCCCTGTGCTTCCCCAGAGACGGCTGCCCGCCGCAGCCCTTGTCCAGCAGGGGTGGCTCGGGGCCAGCGGTTATTCCGGTGTCTGGGATGTCTCAGATCTTACCGATGGACCAGTTTCACCCTTCCCCATGTCTGCCAAAGCTGGGCAATGCCTCTGCTTCTCAGAGCAGCCCAGACAGCCTGCCCAAGCAGCCTTCCTCCAGTGATGGATCAGCAGCCATTGCCAGCCATCAGCCCTAACTGTGAGGGAGTGGATTGCCAGCTGAGACTCACCCTGCCACCCAAACCAATAAAAAAATGTCAGGGAGCTCACAGATTGGTGCACTGCACACATCTCAACCAGCTAGGCACTGCAGAACACTGGGGAAGGCCAGAGCCATCAGCGTTTTTTGCCAGCTTTGCCTTTAGGGAACAATAAGTTAATCTCTAGGAGGGTCCAGAAGCGCCGCTGGACGCAGAGCACACGCTCTTGTTGCGAACGGACGCACAAGCCCTTCCACGCCAGAGCCCAGTGCTGGCGGCAGGAGAAACAGCCCCTGCAGCTGCTCGAGTCACCGTCTCCTTACGCCCGGCCACGGCGCCCAGTGCCCATGAGAGCTGGAAGGGTCTGGGGCACACAGGGCGTTTCTGACCAGCCGCTCCCTGCTCTGCAGCTGGCGCAGGGGCAGGGCGGGGGGCTTCTATTGGGATGAAAAAGGAAAAGCTGTCTGAAGTAGCGGCCGGAGTGGCAGGAGCACGTGCATCGGAGATTGAACGGACGGCAGTGAGGAGAAGCGGCCGCGGCTCCGCATTCCTCATGGCACCCCAGCTCTATTGCCAGGCAAAGCGAAACCGTGCCTTGGCAAGCGCGTTCACAAAGTGGAAAACAGGAAGCACTCGGGTAATTATTTAAAAAGCAAACAGTTGTATTTTGAATGCAAACTATTAAATTACTCCTGCCTTTACATTCCTTTCATTGCAGTTAACTTCTGCATCTTTCTGCTGTAAAATTCATAGAAAAATCTCATTGTCACACGCAAATCACGTCCCTGTTCGAGGAGAAGTGACTGAGCGCTTCCCGTTAAAATCAACTGAAACACAGAACCGCGGCTCAAGCAAACTTACCAAAAACTCTTCTGTGAACTCTTCTCGGTTGAGCTTCTTGCCTTGGGCCCTTTCCAGGTTTTGCAGCAGAATTTCCCTCTGGTCCATGTTGCTGGTGCGAGCGTGACTGGCCTGCCGAACCAGGGAACGGACATGTCAAGTGCGTGCCGCGGCGGAAAGCGCCAGCCCGGAGAGCGCTGGTGGCAGGCTGTGGTTTACTGACTTCGTCACAAGCCGTGAAGGAAATTAGTGCGTAACAGATACCGTGGCCAAACAGCAAAACAAACCAGGCGACCTGGGGCCCTCGTGCCTCCTTTCCAAACCCGGCGCCTTGGCGTGCGCCCCGCAGCGAGGGCAGCGCTGGGCTGGCGGGAGCCTCGTGGCCACAGCAGAGCTGCCCCGGCCCTTGGCAGCAACATGCCCGGCCATTCGCCCACGCTGTGCCACGGGGCTGGTCAGATCTCGGAGACCAGAGCCAGGCACCCCGGCATCTGGCTTCCTCAAGGCCGCGTCCAGCCGCCTGCAGCCCCGCTGGGCTGGGGTCCGCAGGGGCGAGCAGGGGGCCACAGCCCAGCGCGCGGGGCTGCGGGCACTGCCAGGCACCAGGAAGGTTTCAGACTCAGGATATGCTGCCGCCAGAAGAGTCCCTGAAACAGCACGCAGATTCCACAGGTCCCCTTCATGCTTGTAACTTAGTCTGTTCTCCTTGTTACCTGCAAAGTATTTGAAAAAAACTTCAGGCAGATGCTGAGCTCCGAACCCAGCTTGCACGTGTTACGCCCCTGAACTGCACAACCGCTTCGGAACAGAGAAAACCCGTCCCCACGCTCCGGGCCAGCTGTCCCAGCCACCATTCCCCACGTCTGGTAGCTTGTGCCAGAACAGACTGCCACATCTGACGACAGCAGGCTGTAGAAACCCAGTTAATTATGCCAGCCTGATTCACCTCGCTCGCTCTCAGCGGCACTTCCAGGTACTCTAAAACACCCGCAGCACGGACGGAGGTCGGTCTCAAGTGGGAAGGAGATGCAGAGAGCAAAGTTCTCGAAGGCCATCCATTTTCTCTGCTCGAAGAAATACGGAAAACTAAACTAACCAAAACTAAACTAAAAACAAGCTTCCAAAACCCAAAAAGGTATGGGAATCGCAACCTTGATCTTCCCAATGTCTCACATTTCGCACAAAGACTTCAGACTGGCTGATCCAAGTCTGTTTCTCTTTCCAGTTGTAACTAGAGTCATTAAATGTATTCCCCTCCTCTGTTTTCTCGTGGATCGGGTACAGAACAGCTACCGGATTTCTGCAGACAGCTGTAAAAGGCAAAGGTCACTCTGAAAGAGCCATTGCTCTTAGTTTAAAATAATGTCAAATTGTAATTTTGCAAAAATGAGCCTTTGCATCACCCAAGAAGAACAGAGATCTCTAGAATAAGTAATGGAAATGTGTTTCAAAACAAATTCTCACCTGAGGAGTCTGCAGCACTGAGCACTAACCTAGAAACCCTGAACAAGAGTGAAGCCCAGCGTTATGGCCAAATTTAAGAGAAATGCAAGAACAATTAATAACAAAAAACATTTATTGATTTTTGCTTGTTGTGATACAGTCTCTTTTACATGGTGCTTATGTGTAGAGTGCTGCTTGCAGCCTCCTGAAGAAATACAACAGCATTTCCCCCAGTTAAATTACTGAAAAGCCCAGCTTCACCTTCTGGAAAGTAGTACAGCCCTTTCTGTCAATTGTCCAAGTTCTCCTGAAAAAAAAAAAACCAAAAACCTGCATGTGCTTGTGTTTTATAGAAAGAACTCAAGGCAGGTTTAAAGGAACCAGCAGGAAGAGAGGGATGCAGGATGGAGGGATGAGCGGCCCGCCTCCCATGGTGACCCTGTCCCAGACCGATTTCATCCCTTCCCCTGGTAAAAGGCACCAAGCGGGGCCTGTAAAGCTGCCTGAGCAGGACAGTGGTTTTTGTAAGGCCCAGCCTTCGTTATTTTGATTCAAGCTGAGCTCCTGAGATAAGGCATTAAACCCTGAGACAGAGAAGCAGATGGGAGGTTTGACACTGACTCCAGTAAGACTTCACCGAGGTGTTTTGGTACAGCCACAGGAGCACGCTGGCACCCATGCCCCGGGGACACACGGGGTACCAGTGACGAGCCAAGTGAGGCAGGTGGGAGAGGTGAGAGACACAAAGGAGGAGCCACAAATGTCCAGGCAAACATCACCACCACCTTCACATCCTTACCCATCCGCCGCGGGCCTCGATGTAGTTCCTCACTTGAGAATTTCCATTAATCACTTCTATGAGTTGGCTGGGACGCAGCATAGCTGGGACTTTCTTAGCAACATGCATTAGCAATTTCACAGAGACACAGAGAAAAGCTCTCTCATAGACCAGCTCGGGGTTCTGCTCACTCCAGCTCCTGCTGAGAGAGTCCACGGCAGCCCCAAACTTCTCCACCTGCGAGCACCGAGGGGGCAGTCTGAGCTGCGTTTTCAACGGTAGCGTAGAAAGTCAGCCCCGGCTCACAACCCCGCGTTCGGTCAACTCCCGCATTTGTCTCTCCTGCCCACGATGAGAGCAGGCGACCCCACAGCTCCTTGCTGACACCCGCACAGCGTGGGACGCTCGAGGCAGAGCTCCCCTCTACCACGGCTTGTGCGAACCGCGGCACGGCTGGGCAGCGGGGAGGACAGCGGGAGCCCAACCGGAGCTGCGACGAACCTGCAGCCGAGCTGCCCGCACCAGGAGCGCGCTGGCGCGAGAGCTGTGCCGCAGAGCGCCGGCTCTGCCACTCACGCCGCAGCCTTCCTCCCTTTGCCCTGCGCACGCCGGCTGCCCCCGCCAGCACCAGGCTGCGGAGCGTCTCCTGCATCGGCCCGGGCAGCTCCAGGGCTTCTGGCGGGGTGAAAGGCAGCTCCTTCGGAGGAGAGAAGAGAAACGGCAGCTCCCACACGCCTTGGCGGCTCGCACACCTCCCGCCACACAGAAATGGAGGGAGGCTGCGGGGTGTTGTGCCCCTTCCCGCAGACCTCCCGACTCCTGCGGCCTAAGCCGTGCTGCTCCCCAGGCGTTTGCTGTTCCCCAGCACAGGGCTGCCCTGCAGACAGGGAGCAGGCCGGGCTGGACACGGCGCGCTTTACCTTTCCCATCAGCACTTCAGTGAGAGCCTCTGAGGAAACCCGCTCAAAATCCATGTTGCACTGGTCCCCCATCTGCCGCAGGCGACTGGCGACCACGACCGGGTCAAAGCGCGTTGGAGGCTGTCCTGCAGACGGCACGGGCCCTAGGGCAGAGGGGGCAGGGTGAGGGGCTTCAGCACAACGCGTGAGGGGCAGAGAAGGAGAGCGCACTCCGACAGCCCAGCCTCTTCAGCTGCCGGCTGCGGCCAAAACACCGCCTTCGACGGGCGCTGCGGTAGTGCTACCCCAGGCGCCCAGTGCCTCTGACAAGGCACGATAGTAAATGTAAAACCAAAGTCCTTAAGAACTGTCGTGCAGCCATTCAGGTGTTCATTGGTTCACAGGGACCAAAGGGCTCCGTCCAGGTCTCTTTCCTCCCATCTCAGTTGCTTCGTGCTCAACTTGCAGTTCATCCCCACTCCTGTTTCCCCAAGGGCGTCCATCCCCAGGCCCTCTCTTGTACCCCTCCGGGTTTCCGGCAGCTCCTTCCTCCCAGGCTGACAGAAGCAAGCAAGGAAGGTCAGAGGAGTGGGAAAGCATCTCATCTCTGTTCTGCCTGCAGCAACACAGCAGCATCGAGCGGATGGCAAAGCCCTGCCTGCCTTCCCCAGCATGTCGAGGCTGCAGAGCATCGCGGGGTCTTTGGGGAATTTAGGTATTACACTCAAGGTCTCTTCTGAGCAAGTGCAAATCGCAACATTTCAAAATCTAATAGCAACCCAAAGCAAAAGGCATACTTTACAAATTTCAAGTACGTAAAACCATTAGAATTTCTCAGCTAAACTACTTAAAGGGTATAGGGGGGAGCAGCTCAGTTAAAACATTTTTCCCTTAAAGCACCCTGAGGGGAATAAAACAATAGACAATTATTTATTTTTTCCTGAATATTACAAGGTTCAGCCGGGAACCAACACTGAAAGTTTCAGCAAAACCGTTTCCACTCTTGACGAAGCCACAAGGAAACGAAAGCAGGATCTTTTGACATACAGCGGTTGGCAACTTTATCTGGAGGCATCGCTTCCTGATCCAACCCCCTCCCTCATCCAGCCGCTAATTCCATCTCGCTCAGGTGCCAGCACCCGGCGCCTGCAGCCCTGGGCAGAACCCGGGTCTCCCGGGGCCGGGGGCAGTTTCACAGCGCCCAGCACGGCACAGGTACAGGCACGAGCGGCTGATCCAGGGGAGGAAACGAGCAATGTGCCAACGGAGACTTCTTTAGGCAAAACAGCAGACTTCCATGAAGCTTTTGAGAACCTGACTTTGCTTAGTATTTGTTGTCAGCAAGATCCTAGTGTCTCTTGGGACTTTTGAACTGGTTTGTAGCCAAAAAAAAATAATGGGAAAAGTGATATGAATGCAGGTTAAGTTCTGTGTTTCCTGCAGCATTGCCCAGCAAACCAAAGTAGCCCAGGTGACACTGGGAGCTTTGTGAAGCAAAGACCACGCTCTGTCTTATGCGTTAAAGCACCTGCTTTATCTGATAGGCAGTATGAGCTTTCTTTTTGATGATGACAGTTAAATCTTGTCCCACTCTGTTGGTCTGGAGCAAGTTACTCGGGACCCGCAGACCTGTGCGGGGCACGGCAGCCGGCAGCACCTTCCCCGCTGGCACCGCCCGCTCCCAGCACCCGCAGCCCCAAGGAGCGGGAAGCGGGGCGGCCGTCCCTCACGGCCCCCATTGCGTGACCCTGCAAAGGCAGGCTGCAGCTGTGGTTGGCCTGGGATTCAAACAACTTCGCCTTGCTCTTAACTTTTCCCCCAAAACAGAGAGAGCTTGGATGTCACCACAAGCCTGCATTTCAGGAAACTCAGCAACCCCAAGCTACAGCCTCCTTCCTTTCAGCGTTCAGCCAAAACGCTCCTCTGTCATCGGCAGCAAACCAACCATTTTTCCTCCCGCAACGCCCTACCTCCAGAGTCTGTCTCCAGGCTGCGGTAGTCACTCTCATCTTCACCTAGGAGGTCAGAGAACAAGGCTTCCACAACGCACGCCGTCTGCTCCTCAAAGGTTGCCATTGCAGTGTGTCTCCGCACGGCCGTGGGCAGGGACGCCTCTTTGCAGGTGAGCTTTGCCTCTGGATTTTGGCTTCCTTTTCCCAGAGCTGCAGAGGTTCTTCCTTCTGGGAAGAGCATGGCCCCAGACTCCACCCCGGTGCAGCACGATACGCCAATATTTGCTCTCTTAACTATCGTCACTCAAGCTATGGGTGTGGCTTAGTTTCAAAATCAGTCATTTCTGGTAAGATCAGTTGAAAGAAGCATTTACAAGTTCTTGAAGGCTGTTGACCTGTTCAGTCATCGAGAAAGGTGTCAGGATAAAAGGCTAGAAGCTCCAAGTCCCATCCAGGCAAAGACTAGAGTGAGTCTACCCACAGCGGAGTAAATGATAGCTTGCCAACAAGCCATCAACTGTTTTTTTTTTTAATGAAAACTGCATAATGCCAACACTCCAATGTAGCTCTCTGTAAGGACAGGAATAGAACATACGCATAAAGACTCTAGAGCTGTTAATGGGAGCCCTGCTACAGCTGGCTTCTTACCTGCCTTTGAACTCGCCTGCAGGTAGCTCACTCGTGACAGTAACTTGGCGTATGAGGCAAATCGTGGCACAATTGCTCCTGAAAGCCCTGCTTCAAGGAAGCTGAGAGAGAAAAGCCCTGATAGAGGCAGGAGCTGGAATGCAGCTCTCTCTGGATCCACAGTAGAGACTGGACGACTCCATCCCGCAGACTTCAGAGCCGAATGAACAAGTACTCCAGAAAACAGCCAGGACCGATTCACGTTTTTATTAGGACAATTAGAAATAAAACCTAAAACCTATTGTTTAACAGCAACAGCAGTGCTTCAGTGAAGTGCATGGAAGGTGTATTGCAATTTAAAGAAACAATACAGTCATTACAATAAATTTAAAGTTACAAGAAATCTTAGGGAATAGAGTTAACTCCTTGCAGAGTGGGATGAAGCCCTGCTACAGTGACCTACGTACCGCAGCCTTCGCCAAGGAGCCTGCTCGAGGGTTCTGCCTCTCTGTAAAACGTGGCTGTGACAAGGACACTGTTCGTGACACCGTACAAAGTCCGGCTCTCCGTAACTTTCAGGAGAGCAGCACTCTGTCTGCTCTACTGTGGACATGCTTTTCAAAGAACAAGTCCTGGGGCTGGCCAGATTATGACTTCAAAAACTGTAAAAGTTTTGTCACTGCACTGCACCATCTCATGTACCGTGCTGCGAGGACAGGACAGTACTGCACAGAAAAGAAACCTTTAAATGCTCATTCTAGTTACAAAATAACAAATAGTAAAAATCAGCATCAGCAAAAACTAACATTCCATACAGGTTAATGACCTAACCAGCAATTCTCCCATTGCTGGTGTTTGTACTACAGACTGGCAGCTCACCGACGTGGCCAAAGCGATGCAGGCTACCGAACTCACGCCGTATGAACTCACACAAACACGTCACACAGCCTGCACACTGCTGCCTTTTCTCACGGCAGCCCTCAGGGGGCTATTTCGGACAGGGTGATTCATTATTACAGTAACATATTTCAATGAGAAAATACACTTCCTTCTCTTGAAAAAGCAGCACACTGTTTCTAGCGAGCACCACGTACCCTGTCCACCCATCTCTGACACTGCAGAGCCCCGTTCGCCTGTAAGCGAAGCCGCTATCGAAATCCATCTATCAGACAGCAAACTGAATCACACGTAAAGGGAGCCAAGAACTAAACACTTCTCTCTTAATGCACTGTTCCTCTTAATGCGAGACAAGCAGCAGAGTCCTGGAGTCTCTGAACCGTTTTTTGAATTATTTACAATTCGCACGAAACCCCTCCCCCAAAACACATCCCTGAATTGTGCTCATTTCTGGTTCCATCAGTCGTGCTCATCTCTTGTGACAATCGCCACAGATGCCACCACTTCTGTGACTCACGCCAGAAGCGGCACGCTCACGATGCGCTACCTTGTCCTCTCCCCAGCCCAGGGGAGGACAGACAGTTCACCCTGCCCCATTCACCAGCTGCAGCTAGCCCCACAGCACATGCGCTCGCTAGGCCCAGCTCTGCTCCAGGGAAGGGCTGCTAACTCTCCTGCCACTTAAAAGTACAAAACCAACATCAAATATAGCAAATGAAGCCAGAGAAAGGAACTTTTCCTGTGCCCTGAGCAAGCATCCTACTGGGAGGAGGGAACAATCAGGACCCCAGTCCGGCAACTGTCGCCATGACCGTCCTTAACGCCGAAATAAAGGTTTGCAGTGTCTCCGGCTTTGCCTCGCTCTGCTTCACCGAAACCTGCATCTCTGAATCCGCTGCCTCAAGCAAGAGCTCTGTTAGGAAGAGGCAACCTGCATCATCCTGAGCACTGAGATAAGCTTTCCACGGCTGGACACCAGCTTTGCTCATGGCGATAGTCTGGATGTGGACAACGTGAAGAGCTGTCTGTACAGTATCCGGATGAACAGTCCCACGCCAGGGCAGAGAGAGCTGGCAGCTCACGTCCAAGCTCAGCCAGGTCTTCTCAAACTGCTCTGCAGTCAGGTAAACATCAGGAATTAAAGTCAGACTTCCTGTATCAGGATGAACCTTGAGGACTTCTTTATTCTCTTCAGAAATCAGTGACTCTGAAATGAACAACAAACATGTAAGATGCAGAATATAAAGCGCAGCTCCCAGTTTCACCAAGAACATCTTAGGAAGCCATCAGATGAAGAGTGCTGGAATCACAGTGCCTTCAGTGGTGATCAGCCACGCATCGCACACGATAGTCAGCACGCTAGCACAGCATTCTCAAAGCACCGTCATCTTCTTCCAAAGAAACCCACGTGAGAACATCTACTGACAAGGGGAAAAAGGATCCCAGATGAAGCCAGAGAGGTTACCTGCGTCTCTGTTCCCAGAGTCAATGCAAGGAGAACAAGTGTAAGAAGGTTCTGCTGGCTGGTGAGCAGTGACAAGTGCCCAGTGTTCTCTGCCATAAACTGCTGCAAGAGTATTAAACTCTGAAGCCCATGTATTCACGGGTTGCTCAGTTTGGTCTTCCAGAAGCCCCAGAAAGGGGTCAGACTTGGGGCTACACAGGACCCGTTTCACTTCCTCCACACCGGACTGCAAAAGGCGATAGTAGAACAATCCACGGTCTCGTACTGCCATATCCATCTCCTCCTCTGGGAATTAGAGGGACATAATTTATGGAGATTTCTATCATCCAGATTACCCCAAAATACTAACCCTTAATTACTAAAAACAGTGTAAGCCTGTTACACTCGCCAACCAGACAGCCCAGGGCCAAGCAGCAGCCTAAGGCACAAAGCCACCTGCCCTTGCCCTCCTGGGTGGTCTCCTCACAGACAGGATGCCGGCACACAGCATCCATACACCGGGGACACAGCCAGACCCGATCCCAAAAACCCTGTACTACAGCTTCAGTGAAACAGAACGCAGGGAACCCACCTATGCAGTAATAGAGCAGTCTCCCTAGCATGTCCTGACACTCGGCAGGACGAGACAGGAACAGTCGCACCAGTGCTGTCAGAAGCTCCATCTTCACTGCTGGGAACATCTCCGATTTCACGTTCTCCACGAAGTCCTCTAAAACGTAGGGGGCATTTGGTACTTTCTCACCATGTGCACCCAGGAGCCAGATCAGCGCTTGCTTGCCCTGAAGGAATCACAGAAAAAATAGCAGACGACAGGCACTGTTCACCAAAAGGACAGTGCTGACATGAAATAAACAGATAAAGGGAACAAGTCTTCTGAAGGTTTCTGATCTCTGCCCACCAACTGTGAGCCAAAGGAAAGTCAAACAGCCATTGTCCTCTCAACAGCTGCCAGCCCAAGGCACAAAGCCACCTTACCTCACTGTCCTGGATGGCGTCCTCGCAGCCAGGCAGTGCCCGACACACTGCATCCGTGCACTGGGGGCACAGCCAAGCCAGGTCCCGAAAAGCCTGTACTACCGCTGCAATGAAACAAAATACTCAGCATTTCCCAAGAGTTACAAAACTGGTAGGGGGAAAAAAAATAAAATCCAAAAAACCCCACTCGAGAGACTTTGCAAATCTTAGCTAGGGAGGTCAGTGCCTCGCTTGTGACTATGGTTTGAGACATCCTTCTTAAAAGTCTCATGACACCGCATTTGTCAGAGCAAAGTTGCACCAAGTCTGAAATAAAGCACTGAAACTTCAGATTGTTCCTCTGGCTTCTGGACATTCCCCAGCCTTTAAAAAGACACTGACTCACGATGCTTCAGAAACAGAAGGTTAGAATGACAAATTAAAACTAACACCAACTCAAAGCCAGTCTCATGAACTTTAGGTCAAAATTTTAAAGGCTCTGCTGCCCACTTACAGAAACACCAGCAGCTTCTAAGACCTAACTCAAGAGCTGAGTGCAAGCATGTGATTTTCAAAACTGAAAGCAAGACCATTTAAAAGAGAGGACAGAAACAGCAACGATACAAAGTTAGATCTGAGAGCAGCAGCAGAAAAAGAGAAGCCTGGGTACAACTTAATCAGATTATTGTATGAAGAACAGAAATCGCAAAGATTTAAATGATCTATTAATCATCCTGGCCCTCAAATAATCACTAAAACATCTCTGCCGAGTCCTTCAGTCAGCAGGCAGCAGCCAGAAAGGAGCCTCCATATTGGCCCATGAATGCAGCTATGACCCTCTCCCCCTTCACCACAGAGCTCCTACGGAAGGAAAAGCTACGATGTCGGGTCACACTACATACCCTCACTCCACGAAGAAGCCTTCCAGCTGAGAATGCCAATTCAAAGCCAAGAGCCTCGAGTTTGGGATCACAAGCCCGAGCAAGGCCACCTCCTGAAGGCATAAGCCAGGCAAACAAGCTGCAGTGATTACCTGAAGTGATATGCTCCTGCTGAAGCCCCAGGAGCTCCGTCAGAATCCCCACACACTGTTCTGTGTATGTCCTAGCAATATTGCCTGCAGACACAAAGGACACAAAAGTTAACCTTTTATCAGAGTGGAATAGGAACCATGAGCCCAACTACTCATCACAAACTCCCTTTAAAGGAACAGTCTTTCCCTTTTCCTTTTTGACTGTGATTTCTGAAAGTGTAGTCTAATGAGCTTATTCCCCACACAAAGGGAGCGTTCCTTTCTCTGAAGCCACACCTCAGAAGAAATCTGAACTTTTCTTAAACGTAACACATGAAGAAAGGCATTTTATCATCCCTGGCTGTCTCCTTATGCGTACTACAGAAACTCACCTACTTCAAAGTGCCCCAAATCACCTTAACTCTGCCTCCATCATAACTCAAAGAACAAGCAGGTATTAGAGCGGCTCCTGCACCCACTGCACGGTTTCATTCAACGCTATAAGGCTCATTAATAAGATGAAATGACACAGCTTCTTTAGAGCATCTCATCAGAGCACAGACATTTGAACAAGATTCAAAGACATTATACACAACCTGAAACAGCTCTATACCAGGACTTCTAACAGAACTGGCACAATCGCGGTTCAGAAACATGCTCACGCAAAACATTCCTGCGGATGCTGGTGTACAGAGGGCTATAGTGCTTCAGCACAGACAGCTATTTGGCATTTGCCCAGATAGCCTTCAGCAGAGAAAGGCCCACCGTAAAGGTCTACGGCTGCAGCTGCTCCCAAGGCAAGATACTGCTCTTACCTATGGCGAAGATTGCGCCTTGGGCCAGCTCTGCTGATACATCCGTGCAATAGCCCTTCAGCTCCTCCAGCACTTGCTGCACGTTTTCATCATTCACCAGCTCACACAATATCTCCATCTTCTGGCATTTGATGTAGTGGGGCTCCGAATACGAACAGAAAAACTTTTTGTAGTGGCTGCTAAAATGGCCAGGAAGACTACGAAGGATCTGACGCACGTGGCACAGCGCAGTGAAGCAGAGCTCCCTGCTTTCAGAAGTGCAGGCAGAGAGCAGCGGCCCCTTCACTCTCACCAAAACATCCACCTGCACATGTGGGTACTCCCTGGCCAGCACTAAGAAAAGCTTGGTGGCCGCCATCACAACGCTGGGGCTGCTGCTTTTGAGATAGCCATCCAGTAAATTGAGTATGTCGAAGAGTTCCTCCTCGCTGCGCGGTCTGTAACGCAGAAGGAAGGTCAGCACCTCACTCTGCCCCCACTGATCCAGATCAGCCATCCTGCCAAGAGAATAAACACAGCGTGCAGGAGTCAAGAAGTGCACAAAGATCTGCGCTGTGCAGTGCAGAGGCCTTAGCCTCCAGGTTTCTCACTGTCTCCGTTCCAAACCAAATGCTACGCTTCAGAAGTAGATACCACGATTTTATCTCAAGAGAATTGACCAGCACATAGGCTTAACCCAGTCTCAGTCATGCACGCTTTTGCTGGTGCTCTAAGCCAGACAGCAACATTGACAAGAACCCTGAGCAGGGCAATACCCCTCTTTTGCCAGATCACGTAGAATTATCTGCAGAAAAGTTACTTCTTCAAGCAATGGATAAGTTCTGTATCTTTCAGCAGACTAGGAGAGACATACTAGAACATACCTGTCCCACAAATGTATCATGTATATGGTCACAAAAAAACCCCCCAAACTAATCACATTAACTTACAACTCCAAAACAAACCACCAGCTGAAGCAAAGACTCCCTGGAAAAGCAGGGCATCTCAGATTTCTCTTAAGATCTTAGCATAAAAGTAATTTGGTTTCTCTTAGGATAAGCACCTCCATCTTTGGGTGCCTGACTCTTCCCTTCAAGCTCTGACAGGAGCCCAGAAACACCTGCTTTGCTAGCATGCAAAATATAAGAAGAATTAAGCTTCCGGCACCATCTTAAAGAAACCATCAAAGAAAACAAACCTGTTGAGGAGATGATGGGCAATGGGTTTGTTGATGACAACTCCTCCCTCCTTCTTCAAGATCTCCTCCAAGGCCCGCAGACAATTCACGACTACAATAGGATCCTGATCACGGAGCAAACTGTACAGCTCGTTCACCAGCGCCCCATCTGCAAAGAAGCAGAGGTCTCTATAACAAATTCTGTTGACACGCTGCAATTTAATCACTGTCTATAAGCATTTAACACAAAGAAAGATATGGCTTGAACTGGGAGAAGCAGTCCACAAAACCTCCAGCTCTGCAGTAGTGCCTGCCCTTGGCACAGCTTTTCCCTGAACGCGTGTGGATGTGAGAAGGGCACTTGGCTGGTCAGAGGCTGTGGAAACAGGCAGGTGTTGGGGGAGGCCCTCTAAAAGGGGGTACAAAAGGGGCACCCATGTGGAACCTCGCAGTGCCCGGTGTTGCACTAATGATCCGATACACAGTGATAGCCCACTCATCTCCCTCCTTCTCTCCTGCAGCCACGACAGCCCAGAGACCCCGGGACAAACTGCAGCCTGCTGCGGCGGCCGTGTGCCCCCGCTCCCCGGGGCGCTGCACCCCGCCCTGCCCCAGGCCGGCCCGGCCAGCCCAGCGCGACCGGCTTACCCACTTCGGAGTCCCCCTGCAGCTTCAGCATCTTGGCGCAGCCGAGCACGGCCGCTCTCCGCACGTAGGAGGCCTTGTCCCGCAGGCCGTTGAGCAGGGGCTGCCGCAGGTACTCCTGCAGGCCGGGCATCCTGCGGGCGGGCGGGCGTCAGCGGGCCGCTCCCCCGGGCCCCTCCTGCCGCGGCTCTGCGCGCCCCCGAGCCCCCTCCTGCCGCCCCGGGCCCCTCCTGCCGCGGCTCTGCGCGCCCCCGAGCCCCCTCCTGCCGCCCCGGGCCCCCTCCTGCCGCGGCTCTGCGCCCCCCCGGGCCCCCTCCTGCCGCGGCTCTGCGCGCCCCCGAGCCCCCTCCTGCCGCCCCGGGCCCCCTCCTGCCGCGGCTCTGCGCCCCCCCGGGCCCCCTCCTGCCGCGGCTCTGCGCGCCCCCGAGCCCCCTCCTGCCGCCCCGGGCCCCCTCCTGCCGCGGCTCTGCGCCCCCCCGGGCCCCCTCCTGCCGCGGCTCTGCGCCCCCCCGGGCCCCCTCCTGCCGCGGCTCTGCGCCCCCCGCGCCGCCCCACCTGAGGCCGCACATGCTGCGGAGGGCGAGCCCCCGCACGGCGGGGCTGGGGTGCGCGCAGTCCTTGCGCAGCGTGTTGACCGCCAGCAGCGCCAGCTGCGGCTGCCGCGGGGCCTGCGCGCGCACGTACAGCGACACCAGCTTCTTCTGCAGCACGTCGGCCGCCGCGCTGGCCTTCACCATCTCCGGGAAGAGCCCCGACACGTCCGCGCCCTGCGCCATGTGCCTGCGGCGGAGACAGCGCTCAGCGCGGCCCGGCCCGGCCCGGTGCCCGCCGCCCCGCGCCCCCGCCCGCCATACCGGATGACGCGCAGGACGGCGGCGCGGTATCGCAGCGGATCCGCCTGCACGTGTGGGTTGGCCAGGGCCCGGCGGAGCTCCCGCAGCGCCTCCTCGCCACCCAGGTACGGCATGGCCACGGCCTGGCTCGGGCACGGGCACGGGCACCAGCACCTCACTGCGCCCCGCACCGCCCGCAGCCGCCGGCCCCGCCGCCGCCACGCCCTGCGCGTGCACGCACGCCTCGCCCCTGACGCACCGCCTCGGCCCCACCCCTGACGCACCAGTCTGCGCCTGCGCGGCACCGCCCGCCGAATTCGGCGGGAAGCGGTGGGCGGCCGCCATGAGCGGGACGGTGCTGCCCGGTACGCCCATCGCCGTGGACTTCTGGAGCGTGCGGCGGGCGGGCGGCGCCCGCCTCTTCTTCCTGTCGCACTTGCACTCGGACCACACGGTGGGGCTCTCCAGCACTTGGAGCCGCCCGCTGTACTGCTCGCCGCTCACCGCTCGCCTCCTGCGCCGCCGCCTCCAGGTACGTGCGCCCGGCCCGGCCCCGCCCCGCCCGGCTCTGACCGGCCCGGCCCCGCCCGGCTTGGCCCGGCCCCGCCCGGCTTGGCCCAGCCCCGCCCCGCCCGGCTCTGCCCCGCCCCATCCGGCACGGCCCCGCCCCATCCCGCCCCGCCCCGCCCTGTCCTGCCCGGCCCCGCCCTGTCCCGCCCGGCCCCGCCCTGCCCCGCCCGGCCCCGCCCTCACTGCCCGGCCCCCGCAGGTGCCGACGCGCTGGATCCGGCCGCTGGAGGTGGGGCAGAGCCACGTGCTGGGCGAGGAGGTGACGGTGACGCTGCTCGACTCCAACCACTGCCCCGGCTCCGTCATGTTCCTCTTCGAGGGCGCCTTCGGCACCATCCTCTACACAGGTACGGGGCAGGCCCCCGCCGCCCCCACCGCGGCCCCCACCTCACCCTCACGGCCCTGTCCTTGCAGGGGACTTCCGCTACACGAGTGCCATGCAGGGCGAGCCGGTGCTTAGGGGCCGCCACATCGACCGCCTCTACCTGGACAACACCCACTGCCACCCGCACCGGCCCCTGCCCTCGCGGCAGCATGCCACGCGCCAGGCCGCCCATGTCATCCGCACGCACCCGCAGCACCAAGTCGTCATCGGTGAGTGCTGCCTCACGCCACAGCGTACTCGCCCTCCCCTCCCGTCCCCTTGGCACCCTCCCCTCGGCAGGGGCTCGCGCCCCCCTGCCCCATCCCTGGTGCGTTACTCATGGCTCTCCTCGCAGGTGTGTACAGCCTGGGGAAGGAGATGCTGCTGGTGGACCTGGCCGTGGAGTTCAGCACCTGGGTTGTGGTGAGCCCCTGGCGCCTGGAACAGATGCGGCTGCTGGAGCTGCCTGATGTGTTCACCACCGAGGAGGGGGCTGGCTGGATCCGTGCTGTGGATGTCACTGAGATCCGCTGGGATACCCTTGTTAGCTGGAACATGCTGCACCCCACCATTGCCATTCTCCCTACCGGCAGGCCCGTGAAGGTCACCCACCCCAACATCCACCCCATTCCGTACTCGGATCACTCGTCCTTTTCAGAGCTGTGCGAGTTTGTCAAGTGGCTGAAGCCTTGCTCAGTCATCCCAATCGTGAAGGGCGGCATGTGCCAGGCTTACTTTCAGAAATACTTGAGTTCTGCCCCCCAGGCACTTCCTGACCTTAAAATCCCAAAGCCTGTGCAAGAGCCTGCAAAGCAGCAAAGCAACAGGAAGCGGCAGGAACCCCTGTGTCTCTTGAAAAGAGCTGCTCGGTATTCTGTCCCCCGAGGAGTTGTTTATGAGTCCCCAGAGAAACATGCTGAGAAATCTGAAGAGTTCACGGGTGTTCAGGTTCCTCAGCAGAACTACTGCAAGTCAGTTTTCTGCTCAAAAGAACGTTGCACTTGTTCTCACACACACGAGGACAAAGGGGAGGAGGAACTGAGTGGAGAACAGCCGGGACTAGCAAGAGCAGCTGGCTCTGTTAGCCAAGCACCTATTTCTGATAAGCACTTTCCAACTGGATTTGCAGAGCAGTATTTACTCTCTCCCTTAAATGTCCTAAAGCAGAATTCCTCACAGAAGTTTGACAAGCTGGTAGAAGACTTCTTTAGGAGGGGAGAAGAGTCCTGAAAAATTGTGAGAGATTTGCCAGTGCCAATGTAATTGATAGTGATTCCAGAGGTCTTACCGCTGCGTCCCATTCTGTGTGCTCAAGTTTCCCATCAGGAGACAGGACCTCAGGTATGGGGTTCTACTTTCTTTACCTCACATTAGAGGACAAGGAAGAAACCAGAACCAGTTTGTAGGTGTTAGATTTTTAAAAAGTATTTATTTTTATATCTGTCTATATCTGTTGGGTCTCCACACTACACTCAGGCAGTGCGGCCCCACTGCGTGTGCACCTTGTATCTACTCTTTGCAGTGGCTTGCCCGTCTCTTGTGACAGGAGACACCGCTAGGTCGATTCAAGTTGAGGTGCAGAGCGTGTGAGCTGCCTGCAGCTGAAGTAATGCATGAGGATGGATGTGATGAAACCAGCAAGGAGGGGGAATGTGAGAGCCCCAAAGATTCTTTCTATATGTCAGTAATGCCTTATTGACAAAGACCAGTTCATTCCAAGATGGATTATAAATATGATGTATTAAGGTACTTTTAAAAAAATGGTTCTCAAAGAAATCTAGACAATGAAGTGCCTCTAAGCCTATTAATCTATTTTCTGTCTCCTAATACCTCCAGATAGCACTGCTTTTGTATCCAGCCAACTGCAGCTGGACACAGTTCTGCTCTCCTGAGAGCACCATCTTAATGTTAACTTAACTGTCAGTGGTTTTTCAAGTTACTAGTTGGAAAAAATAGTAATTGTCTGGGGTTTTGAGTTCTGGACTGTCCAGAATGGGTGACTATATCCCCTGCAATCTCTGCACTCAAGTCTGCATGCCTGAATTCTGCTTGACTGCACAGCACTTCTGGTGACTGTCGGTGTCCTGCTAGGCCCACTGCCCGTTCTTATCACACAATGGCAAATGGGATGGAAGATAATGAAATATCTGCTTAGTGGTAGAAAGTGCTCAGTCTGAGCAGCATTGTTTGGAAAGAATACTGTGGCTGAACAGAAAAATGGTCTGTTAGTTAGAGATCAGGCACTTTCCCGTTGCAGATCAACGGCAGAGGGGCACGTCCTGGCTGGCACAGTTCGGAAGCGTCAGTACCGTGAGCAGCCAGCAGGTACTCGTGGAGCCTGCGAACACTGTAGCTGTCTGCCAAACTGCGCTAGCAACATTACAGACTGGCTCCCCATGGGGTCAAGGCAGCAACACTAGAGTGGAATGGTCACTAGGCGCTTTCCTGGAGCAACAAACCAGCTTGTTATTCAGCTTTTTCTAGCTTTTTCTAGCCTCCTTTTCGTTACTTTCAACACAAAATGTTTCACGTATTCTTGATTGGGATCAGTCTCTTCTGAATGTAGTGTCCTGCGAGGTCTCTCCAAGACCAGTCAGCTGGCTGGACTGAGCTCCCTGAATCCACCCAGAAAAGGAAGCGTTTGCTCTTTGAGAAAGCTAGGGCTTGTGAAAGCAAAGCTGCCTGTAGATGCAGCAGCCACACCTGTTAAAAGCAAGGCTTTCCTGAGCAGTAATCATGATGACAGCCAGAGTGGGTATGTTTGGAAAGCTGTTTGGCAAACGTGAGTCCTAACTCCCAACCCTGTGCTTTCCAGGCACTGGAACGTTATTGCTGTAGTATAAGCAGTGAGTCCCTCTCCTGGGACTGCCTGCTGGTTCTGCCTGCCAGCTGCTAAGGGAGCACTGGAAATGACAGCAGTGTTCTGCGAAACACACTTCCAAGGGGTAGCTAAGGCAGCTCAAGCTTCTTGCTGTGGTCTGTATGGTCCCATTCCTTGGAGGTTTCTGTAGGGATCGTTTGCTAATCGAACTGAACGGCAGTGTGAGTGGAGACGTGCATCTTTTGTAACATCTGAGACTGCCAGAGAAACAATTGCGCTATGCTTGTAGTGTTCTGTCTGCTGCTGGCTGCCTTGGAGATGCAGGCTGTTATTTTAATATTGTTGAAATGCAAGTGACTCATTTGACAGGCAGGTGAGTGAAGCACTGCCTGAACTCCCGGATTCCACATCCTGCTCTGGAGCGCAGCCTCTCCATTGCTCAGAAGGAATGCTTACCGCCTGAGTCACTGCTCCATTTAGGTATGTTGCAAGTGACCTGAGACATCTGATGCATTTCACTGCTGATGTTTTGTGGCATCCAGCCTTTCCTCTTCTATGCTTATCAACTGTTCTTAGCAATCATTTATTCAAGTAAATGAAGTAGAGAACCTCCTGGTGAACCTCTGGGCAAAATGGAGTTGTAAATGGTAATTCTTTACAGAGGCAACTCTGATCACACAAAAAGAAGTTAAAATTGCAGAGACTTCAAAAGCTGGGGATCTGCAGCACCCCATTTCTGAACGCTTAGTTAAAACCGCAGAAGAAATGCCGGCTTCTGTACTGCAGCTTAAAGGGTAATTCAGAAAGAAATTATCCAAATCACATCGAGCCAAGGAAACCTAAAATCTCTCCATGGTCTTGAAAGGCAGTAGAAGCAGGAGGGAGTTGACCAACAGTCAGCATGTTGGAGATCTTTGACTCAGCACAGCAGGTGCATTTTAGAGGGCCACACGTTTCTTCCCTCTCGTAGGCGCTAAAATACTACTTTTGTGTGTTATCCTGAAATTCTGGAAAACAAAACATGGCCTTGTGGGGAAAACTGGCAGGACAGTCTTGCTGAACCCTAAGTTCCTGGGAGTCCTTCAGCTTCCCCTGAAGTCTCCTGGCAGTAGACAGCTGGTCTCTTACAGGCCTTGTTCTCCCTCATGCTTGTCTCTGAAGTTTCCCTCTTTTCCTAGCTCACAGGGAAGCGTTGGTGCAGCTGAGAGCTGGAGCGTCGTGTACCTCGGGGTCTGAATGTGCAGCTTCCAGCTCAGCTGCACAGGGCTCTGTCAGCGCTGCTAACACAGGTGTGTTTTGCTCACAACAGTGACGATGAGAAGCTGTAGCCAAGTATTAGCTTGATTGTGGGGTATCTAAGGGCCGCATGCCTGTAACTTACAGTTATCCCAGCAGGAAAAAAAAATGGTGCTCAGATCAAAGCCCTCCCAAATATACATATGCAGAGCATGCTTGAGCTGCTTATCTCTGTTCCACAGTTGGGAACCAAGCCCCAGTGCGATGAAACAACCCACCCAAGGCCTTGCAGAGCCTACAGAGGCACTAGGAACGAGCCGAGTTCCTTTTCGCAAGTTTTCAGCACTGTTTTAACAAGCTGTGATCAAATGCTGGTGTGTCACGAGGGCAGGGCAGGCTTATGGTTCTGGGAGCAGGGCTGCCTGCTGAGCTCCCTCCGCAGAGTTGCCTCTGAAAGTCCAGTCACCATACTATGGAACAGTTTAATTTGCTCTAGCTTCTCTAAAACAGTAGAAAACCATGCAGGGGTACCCTGCCCATGCCGTGGTACTCTTTAGGGAAAAGTACTCTTTAGATTGCTGCCAGGAGATTGAGGTGAAACTTAACCTAGCTCACGCGCTCCACAGCAAACAAGTGTATAATGTGACTTTGTCGGGAGCTCTAGAGCGCTCTGCTCATAGCGTTTCTAGCTCTGCTGCGCGTACTACAAGGCTAAAGCGCTTCTGACAGCTTCTCTCTTCTCTGCTGCAGAGCTGCTGCCCATTTCTGCAGCACAGGTTCTTCTTATTGTTATCTTCTAGGTAAAAAGAATTGTGTAGTGGGGAAATATTTTCTTCTTCACCAAGAAAACTGTTCTATGAGTTTACATAATTTCCTGTATGATGTGTTGTAGCTTTGGGCTTATTCCAAATTGACCTCCAGCCTGAAATCTTTATGCTCTTTTACGGAGTCCTCTGGAGTCGTAGAACGTGTAGAAAAGGATAAAAGGTAGAGCTACCCTGATAATAATGTGAGGTGCCTTCTTCAAATGAGCTGCTGTCTGCGTGCATTTGCAATTCCTTCTGCTAAATCTGGGCTCTTCTGCTAAGGTCACTACAGTGCTTAAATTTTCCTTGCTGTCACTTTGTTCTTGGCCAAATGCCAGCCTCAGCACAAGCGGCCATGAGTGTGCAGTAAATTGTTTGCGACGGACCTTACTTGACAGCAAGCCTCTTGGCGCTGGCTCGGGGAGTCTGGGACCTTGCGAGAGGTGCCCAGGAAGATGGGAGTATTTGCATTTTGTGTGCGTGCTCTGCTCATGACAGGCGTGTGGCGTGGAGCACCACACCGGGCCGATCCCAGGATCGCTTCCCAGGCATTGCAACCAGTAAGTGGTGGGGCGTAGGATTCAGGCGTCTGAGAAGCCATGCTCCTCACCCCAACGGGCGGGAGCTGCAGAGCTGCGTGGGGGAGGAGGAGGGAGAGCCTGGAGAGGCGATTTCCCTCCTTCCTGTACGGGACGAGTTCCACAGTGAGCCCACGGCACCAGCCACGTCAGCTCCCTCCGATTTCAAGGGGCTCCGAGCCAAGCCCTCACTGAAGTGTGTTCCGTGCTTTCATGCTTTGGAGCTCACTGTAAGCCTGAAGAAAATAAGGCCAAGAGAATGCAGCCCCCAAGTCCTCCGTGTGCGACTGAGGCCTTTAGCAGATAGTCCAGAGGCGTGAGCTTCTGAACAGTGTTTTCCTGGAGGAAGAAAGTGGACAATGTTATTTCTTGAATCTTAAGCACACACACACTTGTAGAATTTTACACAAAAGAGCAATACTGTCCTGTTCGTGCTTCTCTGCTGGCAGCTTGTCTCACTGTCCACTGCAATGTTATTTAGTGCCCCAACTCATGGCTGCAGTTAGAGTTGCCCGGCACTCTCTCATGGAAAAAAGTTGCACTTAAGTTTCTGCAAAGCAGAAAAGCCCCTCAGTATGCCCCGGCGTTCTCCCTCCGCGGGGGGCTGACAGTGGCCCTGCGGATGGTTTAGAAAGGCGCTTGTGTAACAAGGGACTCCAAGACGAAGGCTGCCGGCGTGCGTTCCTGGGTTGAGTTTTAGAGTGGACCCGCGTGCGTTCTCCCACCCGTCTGCGGGGGAGCACTGTGCTGACTGGTGGATGCCTCAGCTGCAGAAGCCGCGAGTGTCAGGAGGACGACCAGCCTCCGCAGGGAGCATCCGGCCCTCGCTGCAGGGGAGGGGGTGCTGTGGAGGGTCCCCGGCCGCGCTTGCTTTCCTGGGGCTTATGTTGCTTTCAGCAGTCTCGGGGAGCCAGTTCCCTTCTGCGTGTTGGAGTGAAGACCAGTGGAGTGACAGCTCTATTCTTGGGTTTTTATGTAGCTGGTATGACTTGGTGCTTGTTAAAGACGAACGTACAGCCACCCCTGATGAAAGCACTCTGCTTAGTGCTAGAACTCGGCACTTTTGTCTGAGGACCTTCCCCCCGTGGGGAAGCGATGTTATTAAATGTGCTCTGACATTCAGGGACGCCTGGCCAAGTTTTTGCCAGCTCGGCATCACCGCTTCAGCCGCGGGCTGCGGAGACCTGTTAACGAACACTCCCGAGTTACAGGACTGGGTTTCCCACAGCCTCAAAGGCCGAGACGACAACGCACGGTGGCTTTTGCTGAGCTGGTGAAGGCTCCGTCTTTCTGCTTGTTCGCATCCCTGCCTGTAACCATCCAACTGTAGCAAAGAGTGGATTGTGAGATCAGGGTATTTTGATTTATTTTTTTTTATTGCATGTTCTTTTTCCCCACTGATCTTCATCTCCATCTGGATGGAAACTGCTCGCCTTGATTCTTTATGCTCATTAAAAGGTGCAGGTTCATGCTTGTTGCACCGCTATTCAAGTAAGAGCAAATATGAAGCTGTGAAAGCTGGGATTTTAGTAAGAGTACTTGCAAACATTTTAAAATCCTGTAAGCTTTTGAAAGAACACCAATAAACATCACCGTAGTATCATTTTGACTCTGGGAGAGGCTGAATTAAAAACCCTAGCGATGGAGTTCCTGGGCGGACGATGCCTCATCCCTTTCAGCGGCGTCTGGCCGCCCGGCCCGTCCTTCCCAGCCGCTCCCCTGCGCACCCGAGGGGGCTCCGTGTAACGGACACCGGCTGTGGGAGACCACGAGGGCCCGGCGGCGGCACCCGGCTGCCGCAGGCCGCTACAGTGGGACCTGGGCGGCTGGAAAGGGTACCGGGTACTGGGACGCAACCGACCCTTGGCCCTCGCGTGGCCGCCCTCGCCAGCCCGGGCGGAGGGGAGGCGGCGGCCCCGGGCCCGCGGGGTTTCGCGCCGCCGCTGCTGAGGCGGCCCCCTCCCAGCCGAGCTCCCCGCGCCCGCCGCCGGCGCCCGCCCCCTTCGGCCGCGCATGCGTTGCAGCGGCGGCGCGCGGCTCGGCGCGTCACCCGTCACGTGGGCGGGCTCGGCGCTCGGCCCGCCTGGCCGGCTCGGGGCTCGGCTGGCTCAGTCTGGCGCGAGCGGCC
This sequence comes from Chlamydotis macqueenii, assembly GCF_036417535.1. Lineage (NCBI taxonomy): Eukaryota > Metazoa > Chordata > Aves > Otidiformes > Otididae > Chlamydotis > Chlamydotis macqueenii. Next base: position 7,046,408 of record NC_141578.1, read on the forward strand.
GAGGGGCCCGGAGCGGCGCGGCGGGAGCGCGGCGGGGGCGCTCGGGCCCGGGCGGCGGCGCGGGGCGGCGCGGGGCGGCGCGGGGCGGGGGGAGCCCGGCCGGGCCGTGAGGGCGCGGCGGAGCCTGGCGGCGGCGGCGGCGGAGCGGCCTGGGGGCTCCCCCCGGCGTGCGCGGGCCGAGCGGGCCGGGCCGGCGGCCGCGGCGGGGCTATGATGCGCCCGCTGCGGGGCTCCGCACCCCCGTGTGTCCCCCAGGCAGGTCCGGCCCGCGGCTGAGAACCCCCCACCGGCGGTGAGTGCGGGCGGGCCGGCCCCGCCGGCAGCGGGGCGTGGGGAGAGCCGGCGCGGCCCGGCGGGCTCGGGAAGCCTCGGCGCCCGCGCGGCGGAGGCCCGGCCCCCCCAGCCCCCCCCGCTCGGAGCGGGACGCGGCGGGGCGGCGCTGCGGGCTACCTCCGCGCCGGGGCAGGGAGCGCCCGTGCCGGCCGGCCGCCTCCGGCGGGGCCTGGCCTGCCCAGCGCCGGGCCGGGCGAGCAGGCGGGCGGCGCGTTCCTGCCGCCGTCCTCCGGTCGCGGCGTTTCCGACCGCGCGACGGGCGCTGCCCCCGGGGTGCGCTCTGCCGGAGCGGCGCCCACGGGGAGTTTGGCTGGCCCGTTCCCGGACCCGCCGGAGGCTCCGTTTTACAATGGAGGGGGGGAACAGGTCTGGCGCGGGAGGGAGACTGATCCTAATTTTGTCAGCATCTTCCCGCTTCCGTGCTGTTGCCGTTCTTCAGTGCTGCTTTCGCATCTTGTGCGGGGATTTCTTTGGCCTTTAGAAAGCTCGATGAAGTCTGCTGCTTGTGCTGTAGGCAGTGAGGTGACATGCAGTAATCCCACGGAGAGCCTCGCTCTGTGATGCCTTCGGGATCAGCAGTTGGGAAGGTTGCCTTCCTAGGTGGTAGGCACCATATGGTGCTCAGAAAAATACTTGTCATTCCTTCTTGTGCGGATGGAGGATCTCAGTCCATCGCAACCTTCCGCTGCTAAGCAGCTCTAATGAGTTCTCTCTTTTTCAGGTATGGCCTCACAGCTGCAGGTGTTCTCCCCTCCGTCAGTATCCTCGAGTGCCTTCTGCAGTGCCAAGAAACTGAAAGTGGAGCCCTCTGTCTGGGATGTTTCAGGACAGAGCAGTAGTGACAAGTATTATACCCACAGCAAAAACCTCCCAGCAGCTCAAGGGCAAGCAAGCTCCTCTCATCAGGTAGCCAATTTCAGCATCCCTTCTTACGATCAGAACCTCCTTCTCCCTGCTCCTTCAGTTGAGCACATTGTGGTTACAGCAGCCGACAGCACAGGCAGCAGTGCAACGGCGTCCTTCCAGAACAGCCAAACCCTAACACATAGGAGCAACGTTTCTTTACTGGAACCGTACCAAAAATGTGGATTAAAAAGGAAAAGTGAAGAGGTCGACAGCAACGGTAGTGTGCAGATAATTGAGGAACATCCACCTCTCATGCTGCAAAACAGACCTGCGGTGGGTGCTGTGGCCACAACCACCACAGTAACCACCAAAAGCAGCAGTTCCAGTGGTGAAGGAGATTATCAGCTGGTCCAGCATGAGATCCTGTGCTCTATGACAAACAGCTACGAGGTCTTGGAATTCCTGGGCCGAGGGACGTTTGGGCAGGTGGCGAAATGCTGGAAACGTAGCACGAAGGAGATTGTAGCCATCAAAATCCTGAAGAACCATCCTTCCTATGCTAGGCAGGGCCAGATAGAGGTGAGCATCCTCTCCCGCTTGAGCAGTGAGAATGCTGATGAATATAACTTTGTTCGCTCCTATGAGTGCTTTCAACACAAGAATCATACATGCCTTGTATTTGAGATGCTAGAACAAAACTTATATGATTTCTTAAAGCAAAATAAGTTCAGTCCATTGCCCCTGAAATACATCCGGCCAATTCTGCAGCAAGTGGCTACTGCCTTGATGAAGTTAAAGAGCTTGGGTCTGATCCATGCTGATTTGAAACCAGAAAACATCATGTTGGTGGATCCTGCGCGCCAGCCCTACAGAGTGAAGGTGATAGACTTTGGTTCGGCCAGCCACGTGTCTAAAGCGGTGTGCTCCACTTATCTGCAGTCGCGCTATTACAGGTAAGCCCTGACACAGTGCTCACTTTCATACGCTGCACGAGCAAAGTAAAGCTGATCCCGGTGGGGTGCCAGGGGTTTTCTTCTACAAATACTTACCTCTTCTGCCATTAGGTCTGATCCCAGTTGAGGGGGAGGAGGAAACGATCAGCCTGTCTGCTGTTCTGCATGTTTCCTGGAGATTTCTTCTGAAATTTGTGTGTAAATAAGTAGAACTGCTGCTTTGCAAGTGTGACGCTACCCAATGCCTTCCTTTTACTACAGGTTAGTGCAGGAAGTTGATTTTACCCAGTCGCTGGTTTCTGGCGATGTGTGAAGTAGCAAACTGGGGAAGCAGTATGCTAATAAGTAGGGCATTTTGGATTGTTTGCCATGATCTGAAACTAGTCCACTAACCGTGGTCATTTAGAAGGGGCAGAAGTCAGAGATGCCAGTTTCTTTTTATCCTGTTTCCTCTGGTTCCATCTTTGAACCCACTTGATGAGCACATGACTTCCTGTGTCAACGCTTAATACATCACGCTTTCGCGAGACCTGTAGCTCTTATAAAACTCTGCCTCCCTTAGCAAAATGTAGTAATGGCTTCTACTCGTGCCTAGGAACTGAAAACAAACTATGGGCAAAAAAGTTAAAACTCAGAAACTGTGTGGCTAAAGCAAGCTGTTCTTTTTCTTTGAATTATTCCTCAGCTTCGTTCTGATAATATTGTGTATTTCAATATAAGTAGCAGTAGACTTATAAATGGATGCAGAAATAACTTCTGACATCAAAGGGACGTGAAAAAGTCTGTGCTGTGCTGTCAGGGTTGCTTTCGGTGGAATGTGAGCTCACTTGACGCAAAACTTCACTAATATCTGGTCCTTCCAGCTGGGACGAGACAGAGGACTCTAGACACTCCACCCCACCCTGTGTCTCTGCCCTGTTTGATGTCTTTCCTGTCGTCCTAGCTTCGATTTAAAGCCCAAGCTTGTTGTAGGCTTCTTCTGTTCGTTCCTCATACTCCCTGTATCCTTGCCCTCTTTGTTTGGATTGGTTTTTTTTTCTCCCTCTAACACCAAGTACCAGCTTTCTGTGCTGTTTCTTTCATGTGATACAGACTTGTCTTAATCCATTCCTCATGATCTTCACCCAGCTTGTTGGCACCAATCTTTCCAATTCTAAACTATTGATTGTTATTTTTTGTAACACAGTTGTCTTCTATGCGCCATAGCTCTGTTAAAACGCTCGCTGTCTGAAATGCATCGTCAGTTTTGTTGTTGCTGCACTGGAAGAGGTGACCATTGATCAAGAACCTGCTCTATCTGTCTCGCAACACATGTGAGCAGAGCAGTTTGGGGAGGCATATGGTGCTTTCCAGTTTCTGGTATCGCATACCCCAGATTTGACTGAGGCAGAAGCGCAAGGGATGATAAGTATCTTAAAGGGGCGGCTGGGAAGGAGGCTGCCTGCTTCATCTTTGTGTGCAGCACTGAGCTCCAAGCCGCTTCCATCTCCTTGACAAGGGGTGATGGACGCTGCAAATAACCTGAGATTAGATGGCATTGAAGACTGTCTACCTGACTGAAGTTAAGAATGCTGTGATGTGGAAATCTAATATTTAGGGGTGTGTAATTAGCTTAATGGTGATGATTACTACAATCCATAATCTAGGAATTTATGGAGAGGATGTAGAAATCAGCTTATTGTGGGAGAACTGGATTGCTTTAACCATATTCACATAAAACTAGTATGCAGATGAGTTACAAGTTGGAAACTTTCAATACTGTGTTCGCTTTTCTGTGGGCTGTTAAAAATAAGCTTCTCATCCTGTATTCCCTCTTTTTTGTTTTTAATATCTGTTACTGGCTCTTGTGTAACCTCTGTCTCTATCCAAACCAGCCAGGCTCAGGTACTGTAAGGTGAATTGTCTGATATATATACCCTGAAGGAAAAAAACCCTTCCTTTGTTAATAATGCTCAGTGCTTCTGGCGGCATCTTGTCCAACAGCCCTGCTCACTCCAGGTTCTGGTTGTGCTTCTGGCAGCTGGACAGCTTGCATCGGCCTCGATGGCGCTGCTGGAGCCGTGCTTCGGTTGGGATGTAGTATTGGGTTTGTCAGGGCGAGAACGCTAAGGCTGGCGCAGGCTCGCTCTCCCCACAGGCGTTGCTGGTGCCTCTGCAGTGTGACTCCAGTCAAGAAGGGCAGTTGCACTGCTGTTGTATGGGTGACTTAAAGTGTGAGTAGAAGTGCCTGGGAAGAATTCTTTGGCTCTGAAGCCAGACAATGGACTAGGAGTAGACTAGCTCTGGCAGTCGTACTTCTATCCAGTGAGTAGTTCCTGTGGCAGTCCTGAGGTCTGTTAGCAGTAATTCCTGACCTGAAAACCAGAATATATGCTTGTTACATCAGGTGCGGAAGGGTATGGATGCTTTTGCTCTCCTTGGAGAGCATAAACAATAGAAGGAAGCAGACAACTTGCAGAAATGAAAAATCTTTGGGAAGATTGACCTCCTTGCTGTTCCGAGAGTGAGGTTCACTCATGTCCTGTGTTATATGGAAGCACAGCCATCATGTGAGTCGTACTCGGATCCCTACCTCCTGATGTTTCCTGTGGGTCAGCGTAGAGGCGCCTAGCAAACTGAAGATACTAGGCTGAAGGACTGGACTATTTGGGCCTTGAGAAGGTGGCACTGAGTGTTGAGGGAGCTTGCAGGGTGCAGTGGTGTCTATTTCTTACCTCTGCTTTGGGCTACGTGACCTACTTCTGTCCCAGTCATGCTGGCCTGGGAAGCAGCAGTGCACGTTGCCAGATCTGACTCTGCTTGCTAAACCAACTCTGAGACGTGATCATGTTGTTCACTGCATTGCTAGCTGCAGTTGTACAAGCTTCATATTACCATCATTCTTCACAAGACAGGGCTGAAGACCCACGTGTAAACACGGTGTGTTTTGAAATGCTGAAAGTAAGTCTCGGATTTTTCCACTACTGCTGTGAATCCTCTCTTCTGAGAGTGCCTGAGTGTATTTGCCAACTTTGGAAGTCAGAGTTTGGCAAGCGTCTATGCAAAGAATGAATGTTGTTGATTTCTATTTCAAAGAGCTTAAGATCGTAAAATCACTTTAATGTCTGGCAGCCCCGCTATAAAAGTGACCTCTGCCTGGTGTCCCGGTTCAGCTGACATCTTGTAAGGCTGTTTACAGCGTTATAGTGGGGTAAAAGGAGATGAGAGAGATTATGATTTACCAGCTCTGTCTTGCAGTCAAAATGAGATCAGGTGGCTTGTGAGAAGTTCATTTATTTAGTTCCAGGGAATAAATTCATAGAGTTCAACTTGCTGTCATTTTGATATTGAGTTTTCAGAATATGTAAGTCTATTCCAGCGTGTAAAGACTAACAAACTCTCACATCCAGCCTTTGTTGCTACTAATCTCTCTTTCTGTTGGAATTGGTGAGATTTCATTTTTTTAATGCACTTGTGAAGGATTAGCATGCTTTGCTTTTTAGTTTGTTTGCCAATCCAAACCAAGGGAACTTACGCATGCAATGTTCCTTATGTGACAGGTTTGGGTCCTGTCTGAATTGGAAATTCCTGTGTAAGTGGGATAACCAAGAGGATCAATACAGTTTTTTGATGATGACTAGTAGACTAATGAAAATCCTGTGAGTGCATCATACTCGCTCCGTTTGTGAAGACCAAAGTACTACAGAAAGGGATTCCTCTTGTTTGCACCTGTTAGCCTGTAGAAAGTTGGATCCATTCTAGCACAGTTCTTCAAAATATGAATGTTTAACAGAACACTCAACGTTCAAATATCAGATACTTATCGTATTTGCATAATCATTCTATATTTTTGCATATGTGAAACCATTCCAAAGTCAACTACTGCCAGGGACTGACAAACAAGAAGGCAGAAACAGATCAGTGTCGAGTTGAGCAAGTGTCAGAATGTCTTAGCTGAAATAGTCTGTTATTCCGGTCACAAAGGGTATATCATGGCTCTGGTTTTGGGGGGCTCGGGCATAACAGAACAAGCTTCTTGCTTTAAAGCTGAATGATAGAGAATAGGTATGGCCTCTCTGCAGCAAACAGCTGGTTCAGTTATCTGCCTTTTTTGATAGATCTCACGCTCTCTCAGGGGCACTGTGCCTGGGCAACTGGGATGGGTGCATTTGTTTTGGAGACCGGTTAATGGTAATTGCGTAGTCACCTAAAACACAGGCTGTATCTGTGTCACCCCGACACGAAGGGTGATTAATTGGAGAGTCACTTTGTCCTACGTACAAACATTTGGGAGGTACGTTCAGGTTGGACAGCTGAGGAAGGATCTATTGACACCTGTACATTATGCAAGCCCTGTGTTTTAGAATTCTGTAGAAAGATCAGAACTTGTTTCAGAGCCTTTTTTTAACAACAGAAATATCCGCACTGTAACACAAGAAATGTCACGCAAGCCCTGGGGCATGCTACCTGAGTCATGACCAGAAAATAGATACCCTGGAGTTTAGGACTTTTCTGTCTTCCTCTGCACTTGTGTTAGTTATGCGTGAAGAAGATCAAGGTTTTCGTGTTTCCTGTACTTTCCAGAGTAAATTCCCACACCACTTCACATGGTTTTTGCAGCACTTGGGTTTTATGCTGTATGCAAATGTATGACCAGAATTTAGCCTGACAGAAGGACATTGGTCTGTTTCAGAACTGTGTGTAAGTGAAGAGCTGTACTAAAACATCCTTTTTTGTTATGAGTCACTTCCAGACAGAAATCTCCCTGAAATTCCACCCTGTTGCAGACGCAAACCTTGCCTGGAGTTTGAGTTTTTTTTCATCACCTTCTCGTAAAGGCTAGGCCAGACAGGTAAATTTTGCATTAGGCGTGGTTCAGTGCACAGAAACCTGTAACACAACCTTGCAAAGCAGTCACAATCTCCAGCTGTGTTCTCTCCGTCCATTTTAAACTCAAAACTCTCCAAACAAACCCTGTGTGAAAACCCACTGATGGAAACTGAGCAACTCTCTGAAGAGCTTCTTTTTCTGGCTCTGCAGATAGTGTTCTTTTCCACATGAAAACAGGCAGCCTTCTGCAGCTGGTTACCCGAGATCTTGAGACCTTCTTTTGAGAAAAGTGTGAGTGCCATTTGCCGTAACTTTTCTTCCCAATTCTGTTAGGATAGGTTGTGCGCTGTCTCAGGGATGCTTCACACCGTACATACTGTCAAGTGTAATTAAGCTGGTTATTGAGGGAGGAACTCCGTATCACAGTTGCATAAAGCCACTTAGGAGTCGGAGGGCACCACAGCAAAAAAACAAATCCAGCCACGCCACAAAATGATGAAAAGGTTGGATCTGTTAGGCCACTTGAGGAAACATCTGCTTTGAAGTGAATCGCTTAGTTTCACGCAGATCTACTTTTGCTTGGAGGAGAGAAGGAGGGGCGTTGTCCAGAGTGATTTATAGGAAAGAACTGCATGCTTTCAGATTTTACTCTTTTTTTTTTTTTTTTTTTTTTCTTCTCCCTCGGAACAGGGCTCCTGAAATCATACTGGGTTTGCCGTTCTGTGAAGCTATTGACATGTGGTCACTGGGCTGCGTGATAGCTGAGCTGTTTCTAGGCTGGCCTCTGTATCCAGGAGCATCTGAGTATGATCAGGTGAGAGTGCGTGATGCATGTGTAGATGTTCAAATGAAATCACAACGATCTGTGTCTGGACCCTCTGAACCCAATGTGTCATATTTCATCCAGTACAAACTGCTGTTGCCTGTCACCTTAAATTCATTTTCTCTCTGTGGTATTCCCATTGCCTGCCTGTCTCTATTGTACAGGAGAGCATGGAGTTCTGTGTTTTAACTTGAGTTGAATGTCATCCAATATTATAGAGTCAATTTACGGTTAACCCCCTGGCTTCCAAACCCAAAAGCTCTTGAAATACCTTCCTGTCAAAACAGAAGTGAGGTGTGTGTCCTGACTTGAAACGCCCTCTATAATTTCACCATGAGGGCAGTTTTTCCATGTGGAGACAGAGCAAGCCTATCATTCCTGTCCTGTTAGTACCTACAGCAACCCTCATTTTGAATGCAAAGTGTGGGCTCCAAGCTCTCCTGAAATACAGGGGCAAGAGTCTAAAATGGCGTCTCGAACTAATTAGTTCTTTCCATGGATAATTAGCATTACTACCTGGGCTCGTCAGTTGCCTATAAAAGGACAAAAAGCCTTACGAGAGGTTTTTTGAGGGTAACTTTTCCACTGTGGTTTTTATGGTGCTATCTTGTTACAGTGCTTGGTATACTTTTCCTTATGTGATAAAATACATGAAAACTTACTAAGTTTGAAAGCTGACTTGTGTTATATCTTCCCAGCGATGTAAATTTCCAAAGGAAACACAGTGGTACCTTAATGAGCAGAATGAGTTAGAAAATAACTGAGGTACGGCGTGGTGGTTTCCTTGCACACTGAGTTTTGTGTGATTCTGAGAACCTTACCTAGTCATGTGGGTGGGCGGGGAGGAGGTGCTTTTTCCATTGCTTAGCAGACAGGATTTTGCAGTCCTTTGTGAGGCAGCATGAGGGGTGACTTCAAGGGGTTGATTTTGGTATCTGAATTGCTTTTCAAAAATAAGGATGATGTGCTTTTAATATTTTTTGAGATTCTGCAGCAGCAAGTAAAAACTCAGGCAGAACTTGAGAGAGGACCTCTCCAGGAATGAGTTCGTGGATTGGGATGGAATTTACAATTATTTTTTAAACACCTTTTGGCTGTAAAGCAAGAGTGAATATCTCATAAAAATAGCAGAACTCTTAGCTGGACTGTTGTGTAGATACAAAAAATATTAACCTGCAGACTCTTCAGGTCCGCACTGGCATAAACGAGCAGTGAGTCAATGAATTTGTGTGGGTCACAAACTGTAACAGTGGGTGAAGTGCCCTGCAATGTGCTGCTGTTTTGGCACAGCAGAATAGCAGGAGTTTTGCAAGTAAGAAATGAGACATGCTAAATGACCTATAATTGGTAATTCAAACAAAGCCTAATTACCTTAACACTGTTTCCTTCCTCATTTTATAAATTAGACTTATTTGGTTTTTTTTCTGAAACTTTTAAATAAACTCCTTTGAGGGGAGAGTCATGACAAAGGTGGTGTCATATTTCTCACTGCACATCTTGAGAGCAAATAGCATTAGCAATTGGACAAGATTTGGAATATTTTAAAAAGCTTGTTATTGTGGTTTTTTGTAACTTGCTATTCTCTTTCCTTTTGAGCGTAACTTTTGATTTCGTAGCTCTTTCCCAATGTCTACTGATACTGCCACAACTATTCAGGTGCATTTTCCAAATTGTGAGCTGGTTTGTTTTTTTTTTGTTTTGTTTTGTTTTTTTTTGTTACATGTGAAGTATATTAAATGTTTTTGAGGATGTAGGAATCTGATTGTACTAGAGGTTTGATCTTGCTTTCTTGGTCAGTGAAAGCTTCGCCATGACTTTATTCTCAAATTGTGTGCCTAGAGTATATGTAGCCAGTCCCAACCATGTTGCTTGGATACTTATGCCTTTAATTATATATCTATACATGATAACTTCTGTGGTATTTTTCTCTCAAAATGTATACTTATTACATTGCTGATGTTAAAGACTATTGGCATTACTTCATCCGTGTCACAAAAGCTTATAGTCTACCCACGTGTACTTGGGCAAAAAATATTTCTATAAAATAAGAAAAATGTATATACAACCTAAAATTTCTGTAGATAAGAGATTGAAAAAGTTAAGTGTCCTTATAAATACTTGAGCTAGTCCCTTTACCTTTGCAGTTCGCAGTTTCCGTTATCTGGGCATTCATTGTTTACAGGTTATTTCCTATCCACTGTGAACAAACCTGGCTGGTAATTACTCCATTAGCTATGAGTTTTTTGTATTGGGAGTCCTCATTCTTTTAATTTTCTTTACCAGATTCGTTATATTTCACAAACTCAAGGCCTTCCAGCAGAGTATCTTCTCAGCGCGGGAACGAAAACAAGCAGGTTTTTTAACAGAGATCCAAATTTGGGATACCCACTGTGGAGGCTGAAGGTTTGTCTGTCTCTTTAATTTCCAGTGCTGTTTTGTTCATTGAGGACTTGATATAAATTCACACTTAGTTTTAGTGTGCTGTGAAAGCATTCAGAGTGAAGACTGGGTTTGAAATGCTGTTCAAATATAGCTGATTTGTGTATTTCATTTCAGAAACTGTACAGACCTCCCGGTGCTCATCTAACAATCGCAGCTGTGCGTGATAGTACCAGCACAGAGTGGGTGTTAAAGTAGTTGAGATAATGGTTGCTTATTATGGCCTGCTCAGTCTTGGTGAAGTATGTCATCTTGTTATCATCTCCTGACAACACAAAGAGTAAAACAGAGAGTATTTGATGGGGGTGTTTGTTAGTTTAACAGAAATCTGGTTGTGTATTGGCAGAGGACAGGAGAGAATCACATGTACACTTAATTTACCTTTAAAGCTGAGCAGCAAAAGGAAGGAGATTTTGCCTTTCTTCTTTGTAAAATAGCCTCTTCTCTTCCTAAATCAGAAACCTTCAGTTCTTCTGGCATTAGCACTACCTAACAGAGCCTTGAAATGAAGTCATTCTGTTGCTAATTCAGTTTCACAATGAATGGTCTTTCCAGCTGAAGAAATGAGAACCCATGGCTGTTCTGGTTTGGTCTGACATGTGATTTGTCTCCAAGCAGGCAAAAGACCACCTGGCTCGGTTCTTTTCTTGCTGCTTTTTCTTTATCAGTATGAAATATCTCAGTTTATATTAACAAATGCTTTATTTTATAGACTCCAGAAGAACATGAGTTGGAGACAGGAATAAAATCAAAAGAAGCTCGGAAATATATATTCAACTGTTTGGATGATATGGCGCAGGTGTGTGGAGATCTTGTAATACACAGATAACTAGCACGTGAATTGCATACGTTATTGGGATCTCTAAAAGTGAGGCTCCTGTGCTGGAGTGGAGCATTCCTCTTCCACATCCTGTTGAGAATGCTGATTTCGGTTTGCCATGTGCCAATTTGCATCAGAAATCACTGTATCAAGGACTATCAAAATGTTACTTATGAAGCTGTTAGAAATTCCTTGGTTTTTCTTGGGCCCTGATCGGGTAGATGCAACGAGTGTGCGTAGCCTGTTATCACTAGGAGTAGTCAAGCAGCAGGAAAGCTAAGCGCCTCCAGGTGTGGTTGTAGGATTAGACCTCTTATTGATCTTTGGAAGTGCTGACAGGAACTACAGATCGTTCTATTTTTTTTATTCTATTTTCAGAGGTAAAATGAAGGAGTATCTGAGTGGTTTTAATATCATGACGCCTTGAATCTTAAATATGTTAGTCTCAATTTTTTATTGCTTTTGTAGCTGTTATCATTACTTTACATCTGTACAGAGGATGTAGAATCTTGCCATTCTGAATTGCTAGCCCCTTATAGCCCCACACAAAAATTGAGCGCGAATCGCCAGGCAGTGAAGAATGAAGCCTGGCTGATATCTGTTGAACAGACCAGCTTCCTGTTGGGATGAGAATTCCGTGTGTGTTTGGCTTCCTTTTATAGAGTGAGCAAGGGAGAGATGATGTGTTAGTGCTGTAGGACCTAAAATTAAGCTAAAAGGCAGAAATGCTTAATAAATATTTCTGTGTTGTGGAATTACTGAATTGCTAGGTAGCAACTAATTGATGTTTGTGTGAACTACTTCGTTTTATTTTCAAGGTGAATATGTCTACAGACTTAGAAGGGACTGACATGTTGGCAGAGAAGGCTGACCGAAGGGAATATATTGATTTGTTGAAGAAAATGTTGACAATTGATGCAGATAAGAGAATTACTCCACTGAAGACTTTGAACCATCCATTTGTTACGATGACACATCTCCTGGATTTCCCGCACAGTAATCAGTAGGCTTCTTTAGATTTCTTGTTTTGTTTCTGGAGGACTTACTGGAAACACAGAACAGCACTTTTCTGCGTTCTGTCAATGCTGTTTTCTGCAGTTCCTAGCTGATCTGAAAATAGCAATGACATATGTAAGGAATGGAATGTCCATAAACTTGCTTTTAATGATTTAGGACATTCTTTTTTTGTTTGTTTGTTTGTTTTTTTTTTTAAGAAGAACCTAAGCCTAAGGGCACGTGCATAAAGTCGGGAACCTTTCGTATCTCTGTTGTACTGTTTTTACATATCTGATATTTTCCTTCTGTCGTTCTGTTTCAGTGTGAAGTCTTGCTTTCAGAATATGGAGATCTGCAAGCGAAGAGTTAATATGTATGATACAGTGAATCAGATTAAGAGCCCATTCATGACTCATGTTGCTCCTAATACAAGCACAAACCTGACAATGAGCTTTAACAACCAGCTCAATACAGTACACAATCAGGTATACCATCTTTTAGTTCATTTATACCAATCAAAGAAATGGACTTGTCTGATTTCGTGCCTTCAGACCAAATTTTGTTCTGTAAAATGCTATATTTAAATTGCTCTCCATAATTTGTAGTCTTGTCTTGGAATTTATTTTTCCAAAACTCAGGCCAAGGCAGTCTCTCTACTCCACCTAATCACATTTGCCTGTCAGTTCAGCAACATAAGTGAAGTTGGTGCAATTCATGTTTTTTCTCCTATGTTGTCTTATGCCTTTTACCTGAAACCTTTTCCTGGTTCTTCCTTCATAGTATGTACTGATGATTCCTGTTGTTTGTTTTATAACAAGTACGAGTGATAAGTCTGACTTTTTAAAATTCTTTCCCCCACCCCAGGCCAGCGTATTGGCTTCCAATTCTACTGCTGCTGCTACCCTTTCCCTGGCAAACTCGGACGTCTCACTGCTGAATTACCAGTCTGCTCTGTATCCATCATCTGCGGCACCGGTTGCAGGAGTGGCACAACAGAGCGTTTCCTTGCAACCTGGAACCACCCAGATCTGCACGCAGACTGACCCATTCCAGCAAACGTTCATTGTTTGTCCCCCTGCTTTTCAAAGTAAGCAGCAAAACCCTTTGTGTGGTACTGTGGTTTCAGCTGGTAGAAATGAGAACTTGTAATTTGCACTAAACTGAGAAAGTACGTGCACCACTCTGTGCGTGTCACAAAGTGCTCTTGCGTCAGATGTTGGTGCAGAATCAGGTCAGATGTGTGTAGACAATTTGGTTCTCTTCCAGGTCACGCTTGAACAGGTGACAGTGTCTTCCCTGCCTAGCTTGCAGTCTTCATCTGGTTACTCAACCAGTTTTTCCCCCCAAACTGAACACAACAGCATTCCACAGAGAGCAGGAAACAGAGGAGCGAGCCAGGCCTAACTGAAAATGAAAGTGGTGTGCTATGTTTTGTGTGTCAGAGTGAATATCTGGTCTTTGAGTCTCTGTTCACACACACTGATGCAGCTGCATAGTTTGCTAGCAACAAATTGTCACAGATTGCAAACAAGTGAGGCTGGCGCAAGCGCAGCTCTGTTAATCCTGACAGTTCTCTATGCTTATATCTGGATTGTGTCAGTATGGAGGGTTGTACGTGAAATGGGAGCTGAACGGTAAGGTTTGAACTCTGATCTTGCTCTCAAGCGACACAGAATTAGATGTCTCTGTTATCTGTGTTTCTGGAAACGAGACTGTGGGCTTTAACAGCGGCAAGCCTTTGAGGACTGTTGTCCGTCGTTGCCCTTTGGCGTACTGGGGCTGCAGAAGTATGTACTTCAGCTGGTGTTTATTAGTGTGCTTTTGTCAAAGGGAACAGCTTTTCTTTCTCTGCATCCGACCCCATGTTCTGCCCTTACCTGGCAGGAGTTTGATTTTGGAAAGAAACTTAAAGAGTAATAAAGCAGCTTAGTGGTGATGTATTCTTGTACTCCACAGCCGGACTTCAGGCAACAACAAAGCATTCTGCGTTCCCAGTAAGGATGGAGAATGCTGTCCCGATTGTACCACAGGCACCTGCAGCACAGCCACTGCAGATCCAGTCTGGAGTTCTCACACAGGTAAAAAGAAAAAAACAAAAACCTGATAGTTAACTGCAATTCCCGCCGCTGTCCAGGAGAAGGTGACCTCCCCTCTGGTGCTAGGGTGAATGCTGGGGGTTTTCGGAACGCTCTGAAGGGTTAAATGCAGATCACTTCTAAGACAGTGTTTTCTTTTGTTTTTCTGGAACATTCGAAGTCTGAACTATTTTATATCATGTGCCTCCCTAGTTTTAGGAGTTTGATTTAATAATGGGAATAAATATGTATTTTTCAGCTGCTGAGAACAGGCTGTATTTTTTCACAGGTGTGCACTGCCTTACAGGTAGTGGTGGACGTTTCTGTCTACATACACTTTATAAATGTGGCAGAAAATTTTAGAATGAATAATTTCTGTGCGAAGCAAGAACCCAGTAAATGGAAGTGGCAACGCAGATTACTTATGTTGAAATTTCATCTTTGAATCAATGAAATTATCCTGAATCCTTCGCAATTAGTTTACATTGTTAGTGTGAACTGATGTGTAGCAATGACATACCTATTTCTGTTTTTTGCAGTTTAAACAATATGTGATGGCAAAATTTAAAAATAATTCTAAAAATGATATTGTAAACATTAGTAATGTGTCATAAATTAGAACAATTTTTATTTCCAAAAGTAATGTTTTAATATATAGCAAGTGTCCAGTGATTCACAGGCTTTGTTCACTGAAAAATTGTAATTGCCTTTATAATTAAGTGCACTTTTATTATTTGCATAGTTTTAGTTTCTGCTGACATTAACGCATACTTTATTAGTTTTACTTTCCAGGCAGTATGTTGTACTTACTGACCTACTCGTAGAGCAGTAGTTTTTAGATTGTGCAGTCCAAATACTTTTGGTGGCATCCTGTGATCTCTGGTTTGTTCAGCGTAATTATACGGGTGACGGTATTCAAAAAGCAGAATACACTTGAAGGAAGCCCACCTGAATTCAAACCCTGCGTTTAGTGAGAGTGCAAATTTACACCAAGAACATCGTTTTAATTAGACATTTGTTGGACTAATATGTGTCTGGGTAGTTTCATCACAGATGACTTTGCTCTTTCACGATACAAAAGACCTACCGTGTCTTCTGTGAAATCCGTTACTTTATCTTTTTCCAAGAGGACTGTATGTGAATTCGGAGGTACGATAGTATGTGCTGTGTCCTGCTAGGGGTGCTGTGTTATGGCTTAGTGCAGAGTATGTAGCGTAACTTGCTCTCTGGGACTCAGTAAAGTATCAATAGCTGAACACTCTCTCGTTTTTACTTTTTAACTGTGTCATCAGAGAGGTCCTGTTCCCAAATTCCCTGTTCCTTGTGTTCCCTTCAGGGAACTGCTTAGCGGAACGTCCCCAGAGGGTCTGGGTGTTGGTTTCACTGTGTCCATTACTTTCTGGAGTCTGCTCGAGCACCGTAGAATGCCAGTGAGGTTAAACCTTTTCTGGCCCTATTGCTGAACCCACTTGTCCTGCCTCAGTACGTGTGTTTCACTCACTGCCTGATCTACATTTCAGGGAAGCTGTACACCACTAATGGTAGCAACTCTTCATCCTCAAGTAGCCACCATCACGCCGCAGTATGCGGTCCCCTTTACCCTGAACTGCGCAGCCGGCCGGCCAGCGCTAGTAGAACAGACGGCTGCAGTACTGGTAATTGCCTCCCTTGATTGTGTTCACTAACTGAGTTTTTGTTTTAACTTAGACTTGCAGAGGGCATGGAAGCATGTGCCATCTTGTGGCTGTGTTCTTGCTACATCTTAATGTCTTGTTGTTTTCCTCCCCAACATCGCTGAAGCACTGTCTGACTCTGACGTTTAGTGTGGCTCTGTAAAGAATCCAGAACCATTGACGATTACTTTTTACCAGCTTAGTATTACAAAGCTCTTCTAAGCTATACTATAGAAGAGTTATAATCGTTCTTTTTCTTCGCTTGCTATCCTATCTTTGCCTTTTGATTGTTGAATATGAAGGAATCAGTCTTTAGCTTGACTCTGCTACAGGTACCTGGATGGCCAGAATTTGAGCTACTTGGCAAGTTAGCTACGTATTTTGTTTTGAACACGTGTAAAGCTGCTTTGCATGTAGAAATGTTTCAGGTCGTTAAGCTCAGGCTAAAATCTCTAATGGTAGCAAATTCTTTAATGTATTGCATTAGCAGTTGATTTCTCTTAACCTCTGTTGAACATTGACAATAATTTTCTGGCCTTTTGTTATTTATAGCCGATCACAGGTAGCTTGCTTCATCCAGATAAAGATACCGTTCCTCACAGATACTTTCAGTTCATATGTATTTCTTGGTTGAAGTTGAAGGTGAGCTCTGGTACCCAAAACGGCAATAGCTAGCTTTTATGCTATTTGGAAGAATTTTTTAAAAAGATGGGGGGAAGGGAATAAGCACACCTGTAAGAAGTGTATGTTTTCAAAATTATCCTCTGCGGTATTCACTTGGCATCTGCACCAGAACAACTTTGCAAGTGCCACAATAAGTCATTATAAAACTCCAGAATCAGATCAGTGAAGCTTATGAAAACATTGCAGTGCACTTAAGTGCTGCTATGCTCACATGTCTTTCAAAGCACATTCCATTCTGTGAACCATGTTGTTTCTTGTGGCTTTGAAGTGGTAGTTTGAGTGTCGTTTTCTTCTAAGGGGGAGACCTCTGCTGAAGGGGAATTTGCTCAAGTCATGCCTGTACTGAGATTAAAACCCACTCGCTGAAGCTCTTCTGAACAGAGTGACCCGATCCCCGTTTCTGAGGACGGGAAGGCAGGAGAGTGGGGTTCTCCTGGATCCCAGCTCTGAGCTAAACAGACCCAGGGCTGTATCTCCTTTCCTCCTCTTGAATTTTGATTGCTGAAAGGCTGTAATCTAGGCTCTGAAAACAGCAAGGGGTGACTGTAGCAGAGCTTGGGACACAAGTGAGTTGTTAGTGATGTTTTCAAAAGTGTGTTTGGGCTGTTGGTTCAAGAGGCAAATTCTGTTCTCGTGTGTGTGCAGTGGACTTGGCGCTCAGCTCCCCTGTACAGCAGCAGAGATCAGAGCCAGCTGTCTCCAGACTTTGAGCCTGGATTCTAAGTTTCTCTGGAGAACGTAGTATTTCTGTTTGGATTCTGGGAGCCTTTGGCGTGAATCTGCTCACCTTTAGTGCTTCCGACACTTCTCCCTTGCTGCTTCCCCTGAGTTTGCATTAGCCATTTGCTAAGCTTTGCATATTTTTGTCCTTCCTCTGTCAAAACAGTTCGTCGCTCGGAAGGCCCGGTTTCTGCCTCTCATTGGGAATTTATATCTTGCTGTATTAAACTCTCTGCTTTGTCTTGTGCAGGTGTTGGCTTTTGGAAAGACGCATGGTGTGACTTTTTAACATATTTCTCTTTTTTTTTCCTCCTTTTTTTTTTTTTTTTTTTAAATATTATTCCGCTTATGTTGGCAGAGGTTTTAGCAGTTCTCTGCTTTGAAGGCTTCTTGTTTGGAACCGGTATTTGTAATAAGTGGATCTGTTACTTGCAGAAATATTTTATTTAAAACAGCAGGTGTTCATGGTGTTGCAGTTTAAACTGCAAGAAAGAGAACCATGTGTTTTCGAAATCATAGAAATATTGTACTGCCAAATTTATTTTGGTTTTTGTTTGGATTTTTTTTCCAGGAAAAAATTCATTTTGACAATTTGGACAGGAATATTAATAATATTAATGAATTGAAAGTGTCTTCACGTGTGTCCCTTGTAATTAACGTTTATCCCAGTGTGGCTTTTCTTAAATACTTTTGTTGAGATGGGGTGAATTTCCGCAATAACAACACTGTCTCAGCTCTCTCAATGTGAGCCCTGTAAGGCAGAAAAACTGAAAGCACCAAATTTGCTTCGTGTTTTGAAGTCCTTCAGCACAGCAATGTGCATAAACTTACAGGCAGAAAGAGCCCTGAACACTTGTGCTTCATCTGGCAGTGCAATATCGGCTGCGTTCTGCAGTGCAGTATTAACGCTCTTTTCCCCAGCTGACATCTGTGATACAAAAGGTTAGCGAGGTGTCGGGGAAAGCTTGTTTTTCTGGTTTTCTTGTTCTCTTACTATACTGAGACCTTTTGAAAAAGTGCAGTGATGTGCTGTTATCTCTGCAAGCTAACAATCTACGCCAGTGCATTTATTGCTCAGAACGAATCTCTCTCTCCGACCGTAGGAACTGAAATCTAGTGAACCTGTGCATCTTTTTGTTGTCTTGCAGCAGGCCTGGCCTGGGGGAACCCAGCAGATACTGCTTCCTTCCACCTGGCAGCAGCTCCCGGGGGTCGCTCTGCACAACTCGGTTCAGCCTGCAGCTGTGATTCCGGAGACGATCGGCAGCAGCCAGCAGTTAGCTGACTGGAGGTAGGGATTGCGCAGGGTCCAGGTCCGTGCCAAATGGAAGTACGTGCCATCGCAGTACTGCCTGCAGTGCACAGAATTTCTCCCTTCCCTTCAGAATCACACAGGGTGCAGCTTGCGGTGCTTGCAGTGTAGTCATGGGATTTTGGTCTTTTTTTTCTTTTCTGCCCTAGGAACGCTCATTCCCATGGAAATCAGTATAGCACTCTGATGCAGCAGCCGTCACTGCTGACCAACCACGTGACGTTAGCTACGGCGCAGCCTCTGAACGTTGGAGTTGCTCATGTTGTTAGGCAGCAGCAAAGCAGCAATGTTCCAGCAAAAAAGAACAAGCAACCAGCACAAAGTGCGGCCAAGTAAGGCTTCCTTTCCCAGCCCCGGCAGGACCGCGAGTGCATTTGTGGAGGTTGTTTTTGTGGTGTGAAAAACTGGTCTTCTGATCACAGGGGCGTTTTCTGTGTAGCTTTTTAATGTGCTACAGTTGCTTTTAAAGATGTCTTGGGAAAAGTCTCTGTACTGTAGTCACTGATGCATTAATTTAAGTGAGAGCACGAGGAACACTACTGACCAAGTGTTTTGCTGTGCTGGTCAGTGGGGGGTTTTACACATGCAGGGTGTGTCGTGCTGTAGCAATACAAGGGACGTCTGCTGAACAAGGGACGGCAGGCTTCTGGCAGTGTTCAGATGAATCGGTCCTGTTCAGAGCACCACTGAGTGCGTCGGTCCCTTCTGGGATGCATTCTGTGGCTCTCTCCTGTATAAGTCTCTGCGCTGAGGTTCTCTCTGTGTATTTCAAGATGTTCCTTGTATGTGTGCTCCAGCCTGCTGGAGCATGGCTGTTATTAATGCTGGTTTGTCCTAGCCTGCTGACGTGTAGCTGAATACTGCTTTGATTTTCCTTCAGGCCCAGCTCAACTCTAGAGACTGTGCCCTCCCAAGTTTACTCGCTCATTGGGAGCAGTCCTCTGCGCTCCACCTCCTCCTCTTCCAATGTGCTCATCCCAGTGCAGGAGCAGCACCAGCCCATTGTGATCCCAGACACTCCAAGCCCACCCGTCAGTGTCATCACCATTCGCAGCGATACTGATGAGGAAGAGGACAGCAAATACAAACCTGCCAGGTAGGAAGTTCCTTCAGGTAGCCAGTACTGATTTGTCGTGAGCTCAGCCCAAGCACCAAGGAGAGTGGAGAACATTACACGCAGAGCCCTGGCTAGGCTAAGAAGCACTGTATAAGACAGAAAATTCTGCATCATGTCTGCTGTGCTGTTTGTTTCTCTAGTTAATCAGAATTTCATCTGACAAGGAGAGAGGGTATGAGCTCCCAGAGGGAGATCTCCTGTATCTTATGAGAAAAGCTAGAATGTTTCTGGTTTGATTTTTTAAATTTTTTTTTTTTTAATTTTTCTCCCCCTCTGCAGTTTGGGTATGAAGCAGAGATCCAACGTCATCAGCTACGTTACTGTTAATGACTCCCCTGATTCCGATTCCTCCCTGAACAGCCCCTACGCCACAGACCCACTTTCCTCTCTCAGGAGTACAGGCGGTGCCCTGGAGCTGCCAAATAGGGGAGTGGCTGACAGCTCCAGCTCCCGGACTATCATTGTGCCACCGTTGAAAACACAGCTCAATGACTGCGTTGTAGCTACCCAGGCTTCAGGTAGGTGTACTGTCCTAGGTTACTGTGCTCAGTAGTTTTTACCAAACTTCAGATGCTGTCTTAGCCCTGACAGCTTTGTCCTCACAGTTTTGGACTATCTGCACTGGGTCTTCAGCAGCTTTAGGTTTCACAAGTGCTGTTCTGAGAGTGGAAGCCTTGGTCTGGTTTCAGTTTCGTTGGTAGATTTACCTTTCATATATGGCTGCATTTAGAAAGATCTGTAAAAATTCTCAATGATTTCTTGCACAATCAGATTTTAAATCGTAATTGAAGAAAAGGCTCTGTTATGGAAGTAGTCCCTGGGAGTTCCTCAGTTACCTAAGCTGCTTATCACAGTGCGTGGCATGTGAGAGGGAAGAATGGACTAAGCTTTTGACATCTTTCAGGCATCCTGAGCACCACCAGTAAGACCAAGCCGGTGGCCTCTGTGAGTGGGCAGTCGTCAGGATGCTGTATAACACCCACAGGGTACCGCTCGCATCGTGTGGTGACAAACGGAGTGCAGCCTCTTAATCTCAGCCAGGTAAGCACTGTGTGACTTCCGCTGACCTTCAGACATGATGCTTTAGAAACACCGCACTGTATGGCAGGAGAATGACTTGGTTGCAAGAGGATCAAGAGCTGCTACCTAATTAATTATTTGAAGTGATTCTGTGGCTATGCAGGGTAGGGAGTGTAGGTGAAGTTTCTCACGGCAAAGAACTTCTTACTGTACTACTAGAGGGCAGCAGAAGGAAGCGTGGTTATGCCCATGTTCTTCGTGCTCCAGTCACACCTGCCTTGCAGTGAGTCATTCCTGCCACTCGGGTGGGAGAGCGGCACCCGGATCCTGCTGTAGCACTGAAGGCTCTCAGCAGCATGAGGAGAGGAGATTGTTTTGCTCCTTACCTTCCTTGTCTAGATCTCACAAAGGCCTTATGCGGGGATTAAGGCTGGACCTTGTCTTTCAGACTAAGCATTGGCACTTAACTTGCCTTCAAACTTTCAGAGATTAGTTTCATTTCAGTTTGTATCACTGCTCTTGATCTTTGAGTCAAGCTGCAGTAGCCTTTTAGAAGAGAGGAGGTGTTACACCTCCAGTTCCTTTCTGGCATGGGGACAAGGCTTTCTTGTGCTAAAATGGGGCAGCCCTGCTGCCACCTTCACTGAGGTACAGAGGAATAGATGTGTGGGAGGAGTTCAAGGATGGGTCAGTCTTAGGACCTGCCTGCATTTGTACAGTTGTGTGCTGTGGTACCCTAGGTGTGGCGATTTGATCCCATTGTAGAGGAAAAGTGTAGCCTTTGTCTCAGAGGAACTGCAGTAACCCTTCTCAAATTTATGTGAGGGTTTCACAGAGTTGGGAAGGGAGGATCTACAGAAGTGTCACTCCTGCAGCTAGAACAGAGGTGTTGATCGAGAGGCTCTGGCTGACCCTCCTTGCTCACCTCCTGTCCACTGCACTTTTCCCTGGGGATAGCCACTAACCTTATTTACTTCTTCTCCCTGCAGAACCAGCAAACAACAGTGCTGGCCTCACAGGAGAGAAGTGGAAATGCTGTCCCACGTAGGCAGCAAGCTTATGTGGCACCCCTGACATCAACTATTTCTCAGGCTCCCTACACGTTTCAGCACAGCAGCCCAGTGCATCCCCACCTGGCAGCAGCAACGGCAAACGCACACCTCTCCAGCCAGCCGCATATGTACACTTACGCTCCGACCACTGCTGCGACACTGGGCTCCACCACCTCCATCGCCCACCTCTTCTCCCCTCAGGGCTCTTCGCGGCACACCACGTACGCTGCCCACCCCAGCACGCTTGTCCACCAGGTCCCTGTGAGCGTTGGGCCCAGTCTGCTGACTTCTGCAAATGTTCCGCCTGCCCAGTACCAACACCAGTTTGCTCCCCAGTCCTATATTGGTGCTTCCAGAGGATCTGCTATTTACACTGGATATCCGCTGAGCCCTACAAAGATCAACCAGTACTCGTACTTGTAGTTCCTGGTAAGGCACTGTCCTGCAATAGGCCGGAGAGACTGGAGGATTTCAGGTGAACCTCTGCCTGGTAATGACTACCTGGTTTTGTTTCTCCTTGGCCTGGTTGTGTGTTGTTCAAAAATGTCTCTGGTGAGTTGGGTCACTAACTGAGCAGCATGTTTTGTTACCAGTACAAGGGTCACTAATTAAGTTTTTAAAATTTTACTTACTTTTTATAGATGCTTTTTAAAAGTTCATGGCCACATTTATTTAAAATTGTTCTGTTGTGCTAAACAAAAGGGGAAGGAAAATCATTGTCTTGGAAGACAGGTCCTGATGACTTTTTTTAACTTGTGTAACTTAAACAAAAAGACTAGCAGGTTATATTTTAGCAGCTTGCACAAATCCATGTTGCCACTGAAAATGTAATGCACGTTTTTCTCATTATGTTGCTGGGGCAGTTTTAAAATCAAGTTAAATATTTTAACATTTGTTCTCTGGTTCACTTTGTCTCTAACAAATTGCTGGTTCTGAAAAAGCCATTACATGTCCGCATATGTTACCGTCAGTCTTTTGTTTAGTTCTCTGCTTTGTTTAAGGACTGGTAGAGGCAGCTGCCTTCTGCTAGCAACATTACATATTCAGGAGTCCGTGTAAACCCTGAAATCTGTTTTGTTGTCTTGAAAATTCTGTTTCTTCATAACACAGCTGAATTTTTGTTGCATTCATTGCAGAATTCTTCTAAGTCTTTTCAAACTGTGTTCAAGATCTCACTGTGTAACAGAACTCAACAGCTTTGCCAGGATGCTGTAGTCTTCAGTTGAGAATGAATAGTGCAGCGTTGCTCTAAAACTTGGTTTCTGCAGCATATTAGATGCTGGCCCTATAACGGAGCTGGATTCCTTCACAGAAGCACAGGGCTTTTCTTTGTTCAGTTTTTCTTAGTATTTTTCCACACATGATTCATTTAGGAGGGAGTTGAATTTGAAATACAATGAAACATCACTGTATTGATGTGTACAGCTTTTTATACTCCTGTGAGCGTATCCTCCTGGATATGTCAACAGCTACTTTAAAGCGCTCTTAATAAGACTTGTATACAGCACATGCATGTAGGAATTGCAAAAAAAAAAAAAGAAAAAAAAAAGGAAAAGGAAGAAAAAAAGAAAAAAATCCAGATTTTAAAGTTTATTACTGAATTTAAAACTATTTTAGAAGTTTTGTATTGGTGGTGTTTTAATATTTTACATAAAATGAAATATGTACATATTGATTAGAAAAATATAACAAGCAAAACTTCCTGCTAACCCCAAACGTTCTGTCTTTGTAATCAAAATGTGTAGTGATTATACTTGAACTCTGTACTTAGTGTTTGTCTAATTCTTAAACGTTCCTGGGGATGGAGTTGATGTATCCTTTGTATTTAAACCAAAATGAGTTGATTCATGTTGGAATGTATGTGATATAATGCAATGGTTAGAGCTCATCACTGTAGCACTGAGAGTAGAGCTTCGTGAGAGGAAAGGATACCTTCTGATTTGTTTTGCACAGGTATGTGTGATGAAGAGTTGTTTGGTGTGTCCCCTTATTGTAGTGCCTTAAATGATGATGTAGTGTGACTAGAGTTTACAGTGAGCTTGCCTTATGAGGGACCAGCAAGCCCCCGTCGAATTGAAGCAATTCACTGAGCTTACCACAGCAAGAACAGCAGTATGTTGCATAGGTGCGTTGTTCTCAGTTTTACTGCTATCATAAAAAGCTACATTTTTGTTCAGAGTGACGCGATGTTTCCTTAAAGCTTCTCCTTGAAATGGCACATGTACTGTTAGATGTCTGTCAGTGCATTTCGAATAAGGTAGTGCTGGGAATGCATTGAAATGTTTAGTCTAATATTGCAGAAGTGATTAAATATGTGCAATCACTTTTCTAGATTAGTATGGCGTTACCTTTCCCCACGTTAATAGCAGAGATTTGTAAAATATTGCTAGCTTGATGATAGAATATTTATACCAAAGAGAGCCTGCTGTAAAGCACATAATACCGTTAAAAAGTTTTGTAATGCTACTGCTAATGTGGAGTTGTTGGGAAGGTGTGTCAGCTGTAGCCCTGGTTAGTGTTCAGAGGAAATACTCATTTAGGATAATCAGTGCAGTTTTCAAACTACACTTCATTTTCTTGGGTGCCCTGTACTAGGACTTATTTCTCATCCTCAGTACATAGATTATCTTGTCCAAATGGACGATGAACTGGCTTGAGTGGTCGTGTTACTGCAGCAATAAGAGGTTTTGGTAACCTTGAATCCCAGTTTATGTTCCATCCCAGTGGAAAAGAGGCCAGTTCTCTGACCAGTACGTGACAAGAAGTGCAAAAGTGATTTCTGAAATCCCGCATTTTTGATAGAAGAAAGTCTGGACAGACCTGAACTTGGTGAACTGTTGAAGGTTTGGCATCTCTTTTGATGGAGGGATCAAGGACTTTGGAACTGGACGGTAGCATTAGCGACGTTGTTTGGTGTGTTTTCAGTCAGAGCACTTCCGTAAGTGTGCGGATAACCAACTGATCCTGCTATTCCACATCGTCAGTGTAGCAATGCTCTTTGTTGCTGTGGGCGCTTTCTTTTTGCCATATTACATTGCTTGTGTTCAGTGCTTGCCTTGAGATACCTCTTGGGTACAGAGTTGTGCCTTTCCATTCAAAGGCAAAACAAGCTCCGGTTCCTGTGTTTCAGGAAAACATGCCCTGTTCACAAATAGTGAAATGTTTTCCATGGAGACCTGACAGGAAAAAAAGACCTCTAGCGAAATCTAATAATTTTGAGAAGAGCTTGCCCGCTTTCCCCCCAAAAAGCAGACTAACCGTTTATCTTTAGAGTCCCTATTACACAGTTAAACCCAACGTGTTCACAAAGCAGGGCCACCCCAGGTGTCCAAAAGTATTGGAACAAGGAGGGCGAGATGGAAATGGCACAGGTAACATGAAACATACTCCGTTGAAAACAAGTTGTCGATTACCCCGATATTCCTCTGTGATACGCAGCGTAAACCAAGCAAACCCCCGCCCCCGCCGTGGCAGGGCCAGGGTTTCGTCCTGGCGCTGGCTGCACCAGGGCGGCGGGTCCCAGGCTGGCTGCAGCGTGCGTTCCCCGCTTCCAGCGCGTTGTAGCCCGCTGTGAGGAGCTACGTCCCTCCTTCCGTGCATAGCCATAGGAAATTAGGTTAAAGAATTGACTCTCCTCGTTGTCAGAGCTGCTGCGCGTACTTGATGAAGAAATATGCTGTCTCTGGATAGAAATTGGAGTCCGCTTTAATTCTTTTAAAACTAGTCTGGGATCGCCTTTTGAGTATTTGGTGACTGTGGTCCCATCTAGGCTGGTCTGTGTGACTCGAGCTGTTAAACCAGTTGTTCCCGTTACCCGGCCTGCGTTCGCAGCTGGGACAGCCACCACAGAGGCAGCTGGAGGCTTTCCTGCTTGGCACCTAGTTGATGGGAAGCAGTAACTTACCTCTGACTCAGCAATTTCTTCTAGTACATGAAACTAAATTGCTTCTAAATGACAGGATTGGCACAGCCCTGCTTTCGTTTTTATTTAAACTTCTGAATGGTGCCGCATGTCCACATGGTTGGTTGTTGCTAAACTTTATATAATGTGTGATTTCAGATTCAGCTTGAACTATATCTATCTCACTACATGTAGCAGTACATTATATGTAATGTTAGTATTTCTGCTTGAATCCTTGATATTGCAATGGAATTCCTACTTTATTAAATGTATTTGATATGCTAGTTACTGTGTAAAATTTAACTTTCTTTTATGGTTGTGCTCTTCCTTTTTACAAGCCGCTAGATACAGGTAGTTTCTGACAATTACTGATCTATGTTTGTATTGCTGATGTACTTAGGGGGTATGTAAAAATAATTTTAACAAAAGAAATAGATATTTAAAAATTTAATACTAACTATATGGGAAAAGGGTCCATTGTGAAAACATAGTTTATCTTTGGATTCAATGTTTGTCTTTGGTTTTACAAAGTAGCTTGTATTTTAAGTATTTTCTACATAATATGGTAAAAATGTAGAACAATTGCAATGCATCAATAAAAAGGGTTAATTTTCTGTACTCTATTCATTGGGTCCCTTGATCTGTTAAAGGGGGTGAGGGGGGTTTTGGTGTATCCGGACGAAGCAGGAGCACTACCTGTTAGCGTTTGCCGCTGCCCGCGGGTGCCACGGTCTGTTCCAGGGCAGCGTGCGGGGCCAGGTCCTCAGCCTGCTCGTTTCGGGGCGAGGCCGTGTGCGTGGTGCCGGGGAGCGGTGCCAGTGGCCGAGCGGGACCAGGCCCCGCGAGCTGTGCCAGGGCTCCTCTGTGGCTCTCGGTGGCGCTCGCTGCATGGGGACTGTTTCAAGTGAAAAAACACTCCTGTCACTGTGGTTTGTGTTCTGAGCAGGGCTGAGCGTGCCTGTGCTGCTGTAAAGCCTCCCATTCCAGTCTGAATCCCACTGGGGTTAGGTGCTGCTGGGAGGTGTGAGTCCTGGGGGACTCTGCACCCCCGCGGCAGCCCAGGCCCTCCCTGGACCCAGCCCCTGCGTATGCCAGACGAAGGGCCCCTGCGTTTGCCCAGGCGGGTGTCCGGGGCACGTCCCACGCAGTCTGCAGGGCGGGGCAGGAGGTGTGAGAGACCAGTGTCAGCCTGAAACTGCTCCAGCGCCGGCGTGGGCTGAGGCCCTGTGGCGCTTGGTGCCTGGGGTGGCTCCAAGTCGGCAGCCCGAGGGACACCGAAGGGCCGAGCGCTGGTGCTCAGCACCGCTAACCCAGGCAGGTGGAGATGCACCCTGGCCCAGGGCTGAGCCCTGCTTTGCTGGTGCCCCGGCTCCGCACCTGTGAGCAGCGGCCTCATGTGAAAGGCAGCAGAGAGGTGCTGGGACCAAGCCCGGGCTCTGGCAGCGCAGCAGCCTCATCTGGGGCCCTGTGCGGCCTGCGCTGTGCCGTCTGACGGGATGTGCATTGCAGGATGTGGGATGTGTATTGTAGGTTGCAGGATGTGCATTGCAAGATGTGAGTTGCAGGATGCGGGTTGTGGGATGTGCACTGCAGGATGCAAGTTGCAGGATGTAGATTGCAGGATGTAAGTTGCAGCATGTGGGATGTGCGCTGCAGGACGCAAGTTGCAGGATGCAGGATGCGGGAGCACTAGATGGCACACTCGCCCTGCACACAGCACTGCAGCCCTGCGCACGGATGCAGCCAAGGCTCAGCCCAGTGCAGATCCACAGGCAGAGCCCAGGAAATCTGGGGGCCGCGGCTGCTGCCCCGGCCTGTGCTGGTGGCCCCAGCAGGCCTGGGCGGGTGGCAGGTCCTCGGCAGAGCTGCAGCCTGCGTCCATCGCACTGCGCCTGGGCTCTGCCCTGGTCCTGGGCTGGCACTGGGCTGCGGGCGCTGCTGCACAGCTCCCATGGGCGCTCGGGCGCCTCGGGAGCAGCTGCTGAGCACACGGCCCCGCGTGGCAGCACACGGGCACGTCCAGCGGGGCAGCCCCTGCGTGACTGCTGCCGCTCATGGAGCTGCCAGGCCGGAACCGCTCTGCTCGGGGGGCCCTGCGTGGGGTGGGGCAGGCAGGAGCCCCTGGCTCAGCAGCCAGACAGGGGTCTGCAGGCTCGGGGGCTGGTGGCCGCAGTGCTGGCCCAGCTTTGACTCTGCCAGACCCGGTGTGTGGCCGAGACAAGCTCAGGTTGGCCATCTGCCTCGGGCCCCTCTGCGGTTTGGCGCACCAGGAGCCAGGGCTGCAGCTGCGTGCATGGCTCCGCACCAGGCCCAGCCTGGCCCCACGCTGCCCCACGGGCTGTCCCCACACCGCGGCTCACGCTGTCCCCAGCGCAACAGGACCTGTCCTCCCCTCGCTGCAGGGGCTGCCGCAGCGCTTCCCGCGCCCCGCACCCCACTTGCGTCCCCAGGCTCCTGCTTGGCCTCACAGCTTGTGGGTGCGAAGGGGTTAAGGTGCCTGGGGCTGCTGCGGGGAAGGAGCAGCCTCTCCTCCCTCTTCACATCTGGATTCAATACGGGCTGTCAGAGGCTGGAGCATTCCTGAGCACTGAGCTGGAGGCTGCACTCCGCGACGGCCATGGGGCCCTGGCGCTGCCCATTCCTGCTGCTGCTCCTCGCTGCGGCCCTGCGTGCCCAGCAACAGCAGTTCATGGAGTACGTGGAGCGGCGCCTCACTCTCCTGGAGGTAGGGCCCTGCTTCGCCCCACTTCGCCCCACTTGGCCCTGCTGCGGGGCTCCCAGCCCTCCCTGGCATTCGGCGGGGCTGGGAGCAGGCCTGGGGCGAGGGGCAGTCACTACGGGGACCGGGCAGAGCTGGCACGGGGTGCCCCAGCCCTGCACAGCCCAGCGCGAGCGTCGAAGGCATGGGAGCATGACGGGCACGGGAGCACTGCGGGAGAGGCGGGTCGTGGGAGCGTTGTGGGAGTGGGATCATCGTGGGTCTGGGAGCATCGCGGGTGCCGGAGCGTGGCAGGATGGGGCCCAGAGACACGAGCCCCAGGGCTGCAGTCCCGGGTAGCCACGCGCAGGCAGTGGGACGGCTGCTGTGGATGGGCTGTGAAGTGCAGAGATCTCAGCGTCCCCTTGGTTGCCCCAGGAGAGGATCTCACAGTGGCACGACCAGAGCAGCCGCTACTCCACGGAGCTGCGGGACTTCAAGAACCAGGTGCTGGGGATGCTTGAGACAGCGGAGAAGGAGCGGGAGGTGATGCGGTCTGAGGCAGAGAGCGCAGCGGTGCGTGTGGACAGGCTGGAGCGTGAGGTGGACTACCTGGAGACTCAGAACCCCGCGCCGCCCTGCGTGGAGGTGGACGAGACGCTGATGGAGAAGCAGGTGGCCACAGCCAAGCAGAGGAAGAACGAGAAGTACACCAAGCTGACAGGTGAGGGCTGCTGTGGCTCCCTGGGCAGCTGCTCCGGGGTGCAGGGTGACGCCGGGCATTCCTGTTCCTCCCAGTTCCAAGTCTCCCCCGGCCACGCGCCATGGCATTACGTCCCAGCAGGGTGTCTCTCGGTGTCTCTGGCACAAAATCCTGTGTTCCCACAGCTGCCTGGGAGCCACATCCAGGCCAGAGCCTTGGGCTTCTCCAAAGCCTGTGGGGCAGGGCTGGGGTGAGGGGGGCCTCCCCTGCCCCTGGCACAGGTTCACGAGGGGACTTCTTGATGCCACCAGGGACGGCACTGCAACCTCTCCAGCGGGTTTGCAAGGCAGCTGCCCGGGGGCCAGGGCGGGACGCAGGGAGACCTGCGGGGTGGGAGCAGTCCCTGCTGCAGGGCTGGGTGGCTTGCAGGGTTTCACGGCTGCCCCACTCTTGCAGACTGCAGCGATACCATCGCAAGTGTCAGAGCCATGAAGATCCTGAAGCGCTTCGGCAGCACCTCGGGGCTCTGGACCAAGGATGCTGCAGGGAACTCTGAGAAGATCTACGTCTTCGACGGCACTGCCAACGACACGGTGTACGTCTTCCCCCGCATGCGGGAGTTCACCCTCTACTCTGCCACCCGCAAGGCTGCCCGCATCAAACTGCCCTACCCCTGGGTGGGCACCGGGCACCTCGTCTACGACGGGCACCTCTACTACATCCGCCAGCAGGGCCCCTTCCAGGTGATCAAGTTCAACCTGGCCAACAAGACGGTGGTGGACAGCTCGGTGTTCCCGGCCGAGGAGCAGATCCCCGTCTTCGGGCTCTCCCCCTTCACCTACATCGAGATGGCGGTGGACGAGGAGGGGCTGTGGGCCATCTACGCCACCAAGGAGGACGAGAAGAACATATGCCTGGCCAAGCTGGACCCCACCTCGCTGGACATCGAGCAGATGTGGGACACGCCATGCCCGCGGGAGAACGCCGAGGGTGCCTTCGTGGTGTGTGGGGCGCTGCACGTGGTCTACAACACCCGCCTGCCCAGCCGCTCCCGCGTGCAGTGCGTCTTTGACGTCAGTGGCACGCTAGCCCCTGAGGACGCCTCCCTCGTCTACTTCCCCAAGCGCTACGGCTCGCACTCCAGCATGAAGTACAGCCCCCGCGAGAGGCAGATCTACGCCTGGGACGACGGCTACCAGATCATCTACCGCATGGAGATGAAGAAGAAGCTGGAGGTCTGAGGGGCCATGGCAGGGCGTCCCCGCACGCCCAGCCACCCCGCCTGGGCAAGCACGGCTCTGCCCGTCCCACCCCACGGGGTACAGCTGGCCCTGGCGTGGGGTGGCATCTCTGCGCCGTCTCCCATCACTGTGAAATGATGAAATGCTGGACCCCCGCCCTCAACCACCCTCCACCCACCGGCACCAGGCATCGTTGCCCAGGACCACCCTGCAGAAACCTGGACTAATTTAACGAGGTTTTCTTCTCTGTGATATAATGAATAAATAGTATGCAGCGAGCTGCAGCCACCTGCTTGGGGGAGTGGAGGGTGCTGGGCCAGGCTGCCAGAGCCGCGAGCTCCACGTGGCCCCAGAGTCACCCCAAAAGATGCACCAGCAGACACAGGGCTGGCGAGCGCAGCCAGCTCCTTGGGCTGGGGGGCTGGGCAGGGGGACAGGGGTGTGCCTTTGGGCAGGGGTTTAAGCTGGGGCTTTCGGCGGGGGTTTTGGCTGGGGCTTTGGGCAGGGGTTTAAGCTGGGGCTTTGGGGAGGCTCCTGCTGCAGCAAGGGGACCTCTGAGCCTGGCCAGGGCCAGCCTGTTTTGCATGCACAAAACTGTGGGCAAACAGCAAAATCCCTTAATCTGCGAGGACAACTGGAGATTCTCCTCGCGTGGCGGGGAGGCATCCTAGCCTGCAGGCACCAGATGTTGCTGATTTTCCCAGTTCACTTCTAATGAAGCGCAGTCGCCTTCCCCTGCAGCTGCAGGATTGCCACAAACCCTCTACGTAAGGCCCTGGGTCCCCTGAGCCCTGCCTGCCCCTGTGTCACCGGCACCGGGTCCCCGCACGGCCCCTGGCAGCAGCGCCCCAGAGGAGACGGGGCAGGACGGGGTGGGTGCTGGGAGCCCCTCGGGACGGCAGCTTGGGTACCGCGGGGGCTCAAGACCCCCGTCCCCAGAGTGGGGGCCGGGGCCGCAGCAGGCACTTGCAGAGCAGTGGCACAGCCTCACGTGGCTGCCACGCCACGTCCTTCCAGTCGCCAGCAGCGACCGTCCCACACACTGCCACTTGCGCCGCTCCTGGAGGGTGCAGGATTTGGCCCATTTCTGGCCAGAGATGCAACGTGCCCCTCAGAAACCCGGGCTTGCTGTGGTTCGTTCCTGTCAGGGTGCCCTGAGAGCACAGAGGATGAACTCGAGGTGTTTGTGTGTCGTTAAATCCCGCTTCCCCACCAGAGATCAGTTCTGTGGGCAATTCCTGAACACGCGGAGCCGCGAGCGGGTCTGGCCAGGCCAGGATGGCGTCCTGCCAGTGCGGCCCAGGCCCCACTCCGGGGCGAGAGCCACGGCACTGCCCAGGCGCGTGGGGCGGTGCCAGCCCCGCGGGGAGCTCCGCTGCCGAGCACCTGGGGGTCCCGGGGCCAGCTGGCCCCCAGGAGCCGCGGCACGGCCGTGCCACCCCCACACCGCCAAAGAGCCAGGCATTCGGCACCCCTGCGAGGAAAGCTGTTCTGCGATGTGGAGGTCACTCGGCAATTTGCTTCAAGTTCCTCTGTATTATAATTGAACTATCTTTTGGTTGCATAAGAAAAATGTTTAAATACATTCTTTGAATGACTGTAATTGGATAGCGCTGAAAGTTCAACACACAGTGCAAGTCAAGCAGAGAAATTACCCAAGTGTGAAGCACTATGTGACCTGTCAAGTTAATTTATAGCGCTTTTCAA
The DNA here is from genome assembly GCF_036417535.1 of Chlamydotis macqueenii. Lineage (NCBI taxonomy): Eukaryota > Metazoa > Chordata > Aves > Otidiformes > Otididae > Chlamydotis > Chlamydotis macqueenii. The sequence continues at coordinate 7,078,330 of NC_141578.1, forward strand.
GATCAATAACTACAGAAAGAGAAATATAATATTCAGAAATTGCACAGTTGTAAATAATTATGCCAGTGATTTCTCTAGCTTGAATTAAAATTGGTGGGGCAATAATGATTCTGCACCAGAAACCATCCTCTGACCTGAAAGAGGTCCTCCAAAATCTGACACTCCTCCCCTGAGACCCCAGTGCTCGCCTTGGCGGTGCGGGACGGGGGTACAGCGCTGGCAGCAGCTGACAGAGCCCCGCTTGTGCCGAGTGCCACGTGTTCATCCAGTACCTCCATCTCCTTAGCAAATCTGGCTCACTGGGCTTCATCTTGCCGTGGCAGGAGGGGCACGAAGCCGGCGTAGCTGGGCGGCTGGCCCGCGCTGCTCGCGTCCCCCCGGGAGTGGGCGCAAAGGTCGGCCTGTCCAGAAGGACACGCGTGTTCCTCCCGCGAGAGCCGAGACCCTGCCGTCCGCTCGCTGCCAGAAAACTGCTCATGAAACAGGAGCAAAACGGATTTCTCTCTCCATGGGTTCCCAAGAGGTGCAGCCCCTGCGGCTCAGCGGCAGCGAGCGGTGCTCAGCTCACATCCTGCGAGCAGTGCCGGGGGTCTCGCTGCACCGCGAATGCTGCCGCCTGCTCGGGGTGGCGGGGAGGGGTCCCATGGAGCGGGGCGCTGCGAGGGGGGGAAGCAGGGCTGCAGCGGAGTCCCTGTGAGCGCCAGGAGGATCCGGCTCCTCTGCTTTGGGACATGCTGGCCAACATGGGAAATCACAGGGACGAGGGCGGGCGCAGGCGTCTGCTGCCACCCCGCAAAGCCGCAGCGTGAGGAGCGCCTGCAGTAACCACGCGCTTGGGTGGAATTTGTTCTGTACCAACACTTTGGGAACGAGAAACAAAATGGAAAAATAACTGCAGTGCCTGATGGGCTTGTAAAGTGCAGCACTTATCTAGCACTCCACATCTTCAAAGTACTTCAGTAAACATCAACTAATTAATCCTCGGAATAACCCCCATAAAGCAGAACGGCATTATCTTCGTTTGCTGACAAACACTTAGACAAAAATCATGTTTGATCTTCAAAAGTGGTTCCACCCCAAGCCGGCTGAAGGCGGCTCATGCGAAGAGCGGCAGCTCCGGTGCCGCAGTGTGGCACAGCCACGGGTGCCTGTGGAGCCCCGCGAGCCCCCGGCTCCCGCGCGGCAGCTGCCCGCCCTGGGAAGGAGGTCGTGAGGTGAGCGCGGGTGGCGGGGCCGTGGGTGCCGGTCGCGCTGGCGGCTCATCCCCGCGCTGCCTTCCACGACAGCGTCAGCCCCACTGGGCACCTCCTCGTCCCGCGCAGACGGGTCAGTGCCATCGTCCTGCTCGACGGGCAGTGGCGGGGTGAGCGACCGCAGCGGAAGCGTGAGCGGCTCTGCTGCCTGAGATTCCCAGCGCCCAGATCACTGCTCAGGGACAACTCTCATGTTTACCATGGGATGGAGATGGGTGCCCGCTCCCCCTCTGCCGTGGGCTCCTGCCCTGGCCCCCCCCGGCCGCCCCCGGCACCACGCAGGCTCTGCTGCTTGCAAACACAAGAGTTCATCTCCTGCTAGGGCTGATCGATTCCTTTTTTTCTTGTTTAAATATTTATCAGCCCTGTGAGGAGGAAGCAATTCTGTGCCGTAGCTGGTGGGATTGCGGGGGCCCTGAGTGCCCCGAGAGGTGGCAACTGCCTGCGCCAGCCCCCCGACCCCAGCTGCCCTGCGCCCGGGCCAGCGCCTCCGGTGGGAGCAGCCCATTGGGAGCCTCCGTGGCCCGGGCTCCCTGGCGGGGTGCGGGTAAGCCTGGTGCGGCAGCGGCTGCCAGGGACCCCGGTGGGGCCGTCTCAAGCCCCTCTGCCCCACGCGGAATTGTTTTTTGTCGCTTTGTAGCTGCTCCGGCCGTGGGCTGCGGCGGCTGGGCAGCGGGCAGAGCCCCTCTGCAGCAGCGTCGCAGCAGCGTGAGCGCCCTCCGTCACGAGGGGTCAGTGGAAAATACGCTGTGACCGCTCCCGTGGAGTCACTGCTCTCCTCGCGGGTCTGCAGCTCCTTGAGCTTTAATTGCCAAATATTTCATCTCTTTAAAGAAGAGGCTCTGTAAGTAATAATCCCTTTCATCTCTGCACCTCTTGAAAAAGCCTTCCCTGTGGAAGGCATCTGATAAAGTAAATTGAGAAGTTATATTAACGGTAGGAAAAAGAAGGCGAGATCTTCTGGCTATTTTTTCCCCCTCTGTCTAATTCTCCAGGATATTGGCTTTTTTGTTTCTCCCTGACTCTCACAGCTCGCGGGAGCTATTGATGAAGTGAAATGGTTCTGTATGTGGAGTGAGAAACAAGGGAACCGAAATGGAAAGTGGGCAACTTAAGCAAGTGTATTATAAAGAAGCTATTGTATTGAAACAAGAAAGGGGGATAATTTCTCATTTAATACTTTCTTAATGGCTGGTTGGCGAGCGTAATCACAGGCCTTTAACTCCAAATAGGTATTTCTGCCCACGGAACATCTGGTTGAGGTCTAACTCATCACAGGCGAATTGGGGGGCACAGAGCAGAGGGGAAAGGCGCTGGAGCCTGAGGTGACCCCAGACGCGCTGAGAGGGACACGAAACAGCAGCCGCTTGCCTACGCTTCTTTGCACTTTGGAGTGAAAATAGACAATACGCAAAACCAAACCAAATTCACCAGAAATGTTTGCTTGCAGCTTTGTTGCAGAAAGGGAGAGCTGAGGCCTGGGGCTTCGTGTCAGCGTGGGCTGGGCTGGAGCCAAACCCTTCACTGCCGAGCGCTGCCAGCGTCCGGCCAGATGTGCCGACACCGCGTCAGCCGGCTGCTGCCTTTATGGAAGAAATGGAGATCGTCTCCTTCCGAAAGCGGGATCTTCCAATTAACAACAGGGATTTTAAAGCGTGTGCTTAATCACAGCTCTATGCTATTCCTGATTTTCATTGTCAGTGAGCTCAGGGATCTACAAGGCAATTTTGTGGATTTGGGGACAGGAGGGCCCCTGGAGCGCGGGCAGGGACAGGAGCCAGGAGGTGCCGGGCGAGGCTTTCCTGGGATGCAGGTCCATCCGCAGGGACCACCCTCGCCTGCAGTGCTGCCCAGCCCTGCGCAGGGGTGCTCGGCCTGGCGCAGGAGCGTCCCGGGGGTCTGTTCTGCCTCGGGGAGATGATGATGATGATGGTGATGATTATGATGATGATGAGAAATTTGAGGGTGAGTACACTGGGCCACAGCTGTGTTCAGCTTGGCCCCCCTTCCCTCAGCCTCGCTGTCCTGGCTCCGGCTAGGACAGAGTTAACTCTCACCGGTGGCTGGGCACGCAGCTGGGGTAATTTACTAATTACCCAAACTAGCCCAGGGCTTTCCATGCTCAGGGTATAAAGTGGGGACGGTGCTGAGGGGCAGGTTTTTGCTACCTGGGAGAGGCCTGAGCGCCAGGATTCACCGTGAGCTATTGCACTGGAAATGATGTGCTTAACTGTGTTCTGTTATCAGTTTTCTTCTCCTCTGTTGTTCTCTTAAACTGGTTTTATCTCAAGCCAGGAGTTTTGCCTTCTTTTGTTTCCTGATTCTCCTCCCCATCCCACTCAGGGAGTGGTGAGGTGGGAGTGAGTGACTGTGTGGTGTTTTGGCTGCTGAGTGGGGCTAAGCTGCGGTGCTCGCTTTTCCTCCTCAGACACCAAACCGGGCTCCTGCCCTGCGTGGCACAGAGCTGCCCCTTGTCCCCCACGCCTCCCACCGCCGGCCCCCCGAAACCCTCCACTCGCACCCCCTCTGCGCTCTCCTTGTCACTTGTGCTGTGTTGGTGAAGGTGTGCTGTGGCTCAGAGGAAGGGACAGAAACTGAAATCTCTTTAAAAAAGATGGATTCGGCAGAATTAGGGGGTCCCCGCAGAGCTGGCTTCCCCCTGGCCCAGCCAGCCTGGGCGCTGGCGGTGCTCATCCTTCCCGGCGCTGGCACATCTGCTGTTTCCTTTCCTCTTGACAGGAAGATTAAAAATAAAGTCTTCAAATTCAGAGCTTACAACCCTGTCAGAGGAGCGGCAGGTTGTGACACAGAGAGTTTCATTATTTTCTGGACCGTTTCATTTACTCACAGAATCTGCTGCTATTCGGTGCCTTGATCAAGATGGATTACTTGGCAGGCGCTGGCCCCGTTTCTGGTGGCACATCTGTCTCCAGACAAGAGTATTGCCGACACAAGGAAGACCCACGCAGGCAGCTCACACCATCCCGGGGATTTCACGCATCCTGTAGTTGACATGATTTCACCAGGATTTTCTTTGGGATGTTATTATTACTAATGCTATTGTTATGAAAGTTGTTTCCTGAGGACAGAAAAATACTAGCTCAGCTATTCAGCTAAGCACTTCTTTAATTTCTTTCCTCTCTGAAAATCATCTCCCCAGAGTCTTTCTGGAACAGATCTGAATTTTCTACTTAATACATCCTCCCCTCCTGGGGCAAAAATGCTGAGGGATGCAGTGATTCTCCCTGTGACAAAGGAGGGCTTATGTTTCCCTCCCCGGCGCTTCGCCCCGGCACTGGCTGCAGCTTGGGAATCATGGGCCAGCTGCAAAAAAAAACCAGAAGTTTTGTTTGTCTGTCTCCAACTCCCTCAGCCCCGGCTGAGGCTCAGTGAAACACCACGTCGGGGGTCCCCAGGCCCCCTTGCCTTCCCACTGGCCAGGGAAGGACCAGGGTGTGGGGCGGGGGCTCCGGCGCTGGGGCGGCAGGAGGGTGTGGGGCGGCAAGAGGGTGTGGGGCTGGAGCAGCTGCCCCCAGCGCAGCACCCAGCTGCGCTCGGACGACAGTGCGCTTCTGCTGCAAGCATCTGTGACCTGGGGGGAGAGATAACCATGGTAACTGTGAGTATTACAGAAAATTGCTGCCTTTACTACAGAGGTAGGGTCAAAACAAACAGAAATTACCAATATTTCTGCTTCTAACAGAATGGCGTTATTGATTCGCTAATGGCTCAGCTAAATGGATTTCTCCACGATTACCTGCTAACCCTTGTGAAAACGATGCAAAGATTGGCACTTCCATGGAATTTCTCAGGCAAGGAAAAAAGAACAGTCTGATTAAATGCAGGAGGCAAGGCCAGTGGCGGAGCGCCTGCGGAGCAGGCCAGATCCCGGCGCAGGGGACAGACGGCCGTCATGCTGCAGGGGCTGACTCGGAGCTGCGGGGCTGCACCGGGGCATCGGCCGCACTGCGGGTGGGTGCACGGCGCAGCCCTTGCCAGCGGTGCTGGCGATGCCAGGCCCCTTCCCCAGACCCGCCTGCGACAGCCCACGGACACGCACGTCCCCTCTCTGGTCCCGCAGGGCACCTGGTCAGTCCCTGGATCCATCAGCCTCCCCAGGCAGTGCGCTTTGTTCCTCATCCCTTGCCAAGAAGTGGTGCTCAGAGGCTTAATAGCTCTTAATTCAAGCTATAAACTTCCCGTGGCTGCAGAGACATTTCAGCGTTGATTTAGGGCAGCGGCGCCTTTCAGTGTACGCAGCCCCGGGCTGGCGGAGGAGGACCAGGGCTCGGAGCGAGCCGAGATGCAGCGCTGCTGCGGGGAGCGTGCTCTGCTTGGGGGGCACCGGGGAGGGGCAGGGCAGGGGCATCTCCTCGGCCGCAGCGGGACAGAGCCCTGCCGTGCAGGGATGGGCACCGGCCGCAGGAGCCCGTGAGCCAGCGGTGCACTGGGCGAGGGCCCCGTGGGGACGGGGTCGGAGCAGACGGGAACTCTGAATGGGAAAGCCAGATTTTCGACGTGTGATTAGCCTATGTGACTAAGGGGAAAATGAGAACAAAGAAATGTCAATGCATCAATTAATTTGCAATGGAAAACCAGTCCCTGACCTCCAAGTAGCGGCTCCTTGCCATGCGTTGGAGTCCAGCCTGTGACTTTTACAGCCCTTCTCACCTTTTAGTTTTCTTTCCTTTTTAACCTCGAATTGCTTCAAGCCCTGCAGCCCGGAGGGCTCTCACAGCCAGGCACGCAGGGCGCAGGCCAGAGCTGTGCTTTGTAACTGCCGCCTGCGGAAGATTGCTCCTCACAGCTTTGTTCTAAATTGTCAATTCTCCTTGCAGTGGTTTTTCACCAAAGCAGAGTTTTAAATGAAAAGCAGTTTTCCCCAACTGAGCCACCTCTGATGTCAGTGTCATCTGCCGTCTCCTGCTTCCCTCCGCTCCCGATCCAAGCTTGCCTGAGAAATTGAAATGTTCAGCTTGTTATAGAATAAATGAAGAAAGAAAAACAATTTAACCAAGAGACATCGGTACCTATAAATCCCATGGGATTTCGCGCAGCGGGGTGCAGCGCCATCGTGGCAGGCGGCGTCCCCGTGTGACGGTCAGCTGTACGCAGGCACTGGGCAGCGCCCACCCCGGCCGAGCGACGACCAACGCTCCTGTACTGCAGCAGCGCCCAAGAACCCCCGGGGTGGCACGGCCCGCGCTGTGCCATCGCCTTGGAGGGGTGAGCTCAGAGGGACCCTCTGCCGCGCCAGCTCCAGCCCATTTATCTGGAACAGGAACGACCTCGGCTGCCCTTCATGCTGCGCGCCCAGGGCCCTGGTGACTTTTTCCGTTGGGACCGTGGGAGGGAGAAGCACTGCCCTTCCCCTGGGGCCAGGCAGGGCACAGCCTGAACACACAACCCCTTCGCGTCGGAGTCCGCAGAGACACGCCGTTTCTGCTGCTTCAGCCCCTGACGGGTTTGCAGAGCACGCTGAGGCTCTGGGCGCCAAGCGAGGGAGCAGCCACGTGTGCGCGCGGGAGCGTGACGCAGCTGGGGCCCCGCTCCCAGCCCCGCGTTTGGCTGCTCCCACGGCGTCGCAGATGCTCCAGCCTTGCAGCCCAGCACCGCAGGCACCCAAGGAGGAGAGTCCTCTGCCTCCGCTGGCCCGGGCCGCAGCTTGGCCCTGGTGCGGGACCCTCCGGAATGAGGAAGGAGGGGAAAATTCCCTCTGCGCCCACGGTGCGAGGGCCGGGGTGGCACAACCCTGTAGAGGGGCCCACTCGTCAGAGGAAGACGGGCAGAGCGGCTCCGCAGCCCTGCGAAATGCGCACAGCGTGCAGCAATTAGAGGTTCATTAGATACAGCCGAGGTTACGCAATGGGCAGGAAGGCCCTCCTGGTTTCTGTAACTGTTATGTCCCAGAAAAACAGCAGTAATGCATCTCCAGCAGGCAGGGGCCGTAGCTGGACCGCGTGCCTGGTACAGCAGCCTTCGCAGCAGGCGTGCTCCCGGGGCTTCACAACCTGCATGGCTGTGCAGCACCAAGCCGGCCAGGCTCCTGTGAGGCGGGACCAGTCCTGAGGGATCTGTGAGATGGGACCAGTCCTGTGGGACCTGTGAGACCAGACCAGACCTGTGCGATCCATGGCTGGGGGCCGGGGGCTAGAGGGGTAGACAGGGCGGTCTTGAGTGCCAGGGAGAAATCAGCAGAGCAATGAGGAAAATCCCCCTTCATTTACATAAGCTATCCAAGAGTAATGCCAGCAAACTGACTTAATTAAAAAATTACTGCTCTTCCACTCTGCCCCTCATGGCAGCAAAGGAACCCTCGTCATCTAAAGCAATTTGAGATGGAGAGGGATGTGCAGTTGCTGACAGGAGATGAGGAGAAAGTCTTCCACTTCGGAAGCAATTAACAGTCCAGCAAGTATTTACAAACATGAATTTGAGACTGGATCACGTTTCCCCGTCACCAGTGGGAGGTTCCTGTGCCTGCCCGGGCTCCCGCAGTGCCCCAGCCAACAGACAAAGTCCCACACCCACAGCCCTTCCTGCCCGCCACGTGCCCTGTCCCCACGGGACCCCTCCATGGGGGCACAGCACCAGGACCCGGATCCTGACAGCTCCCCCAGCCCTGGGAAGGACCGCAGGGATCTCGGTGTGTCCGGCACCCGCAGACGGGAAGCCGCCGCCCTGGGTTTGGGGGCTTTCTCTCCGAATCGCATTTTTGCCCGTTATTTCTGATGCCTCAGGTTACTGCATCTGCACTTGGCTTTGGTGCCGGCTGTTCCCACGGCAACGGAACATGCTCTGGATTTGCCTTGACCGGTTCTCAGGTACTTTATTAGCTTTAATTAACTGAATTTTTAATAGAAGCCTACACTGGAATTTTTTTTTAAATATATGTGCTTTAAATTCCATATTTTTAATTACAAATGACAAGGGAACGTAAGATACATAATTATATTTGCATGACTACTGCACTGTCTTAAAATATAGATATATATGAAAAGCTGTAAAATATAATTCAAATTATCTTTGAGAAAAGTCCAGGAAAGAGAGCACCACCACGGTTCCTGAACATCCGCGTAGCATTTCCACCCAAGGCTGGCAGCAGAGGTTCACAGGCCAGGCAGAGCTACCAGGATGCCCTCGGCACGTGGACAAGGATCCAGAGTCTCTGAGCCCGTGCATCTGCGAAGAAAAGCCAAACCCCACTTCTCCCGGGCTCACCTGCAGCACCGGCCTCTTGACAGCCCTGGTTTTGGGGTGGTACTCACCCCACTGAAAAGGAGGCCATGTTACCTTTTGTTGCAAAATGAAGACTTGGGGTCTTTTTGCTGTGGAGACATAGAGGAAAACCCACCAGTGGGAAAGGAAAAACCCCAGCTCTCCCCAAGTGCTGAGTGTGTTTGCACTCACCGTGAGATCTTTGTTCCAAGACCAAGCGTCTTGGGACCATGTCCCCCTGGAGACGGCCACAGACAGGACCTGGCACTCAGCCTTGCTGGACCTCATCCGGCTGCCCTCGGCTCATCGCTCCAGCCTGTCCAGATCCCTCTGCAGAGCCTTCCTATCCTCCGGCAGATCGGCACTGCCGCCCGGCTTGGTGTCATCTGCAAACTGACTGAGGGAGCTTGGTCCCCTCCTCCACGTCGTTGACAGAGATTGAACAGAACTGGCCCCAGTGGGACCCTGGGGACCATGCTCCAGCATCCCGATGGCCTCACGGGGCTGCAGGGAGCCGAGTGTTTTGTGATCCAGAGCCCAGACGCCCCAGCCTGCCAGGCCCTCCCTCTGGCTCCTGGCGTCCGTGTGGAGCTTGTGAGTCTTGTTCAGGGTTCCACAAAGTCTCTCTATGGAATAAATGATCCGCAGCTGTGAAGGGCGGGGACACACAGCCCGGGTTAGCGTGGCAGCTGTGACACACACCCCACATCCATAAAGGGTTTACATTTATTTCTTAGGGTTTGTTTTTTTTTTTCTAAGATAATTACAGAACACATTTATTTATTTATTTATTTATTTATTTAAAACCCCAGCAGGGCAATGGTCTTCCTGTCTTTCAGAGCACCAGCTGAACTGGGCCATTTACCGAGTGGAGTGGCAGAACCAGTTCACCCCAGCAGCGCCTTCGGCAGGGACAACTCTCTTGGCCTGCCTGAAACGGCGGCTCTGCCCAGAGCAGAGAGGGTGAAGGCCGGGAGCCGTGACTGCCATGGCCAACATCCAGCCTCGGGGCAGCGTGCTGAGCATCTGCCTGCCGGGTATCCTGGCTGTCTGGAGGCTGTGGGGCTGTTCAAAGAGTCAGTTGTTGTTCTATGAAATAAGAGACCGTGAGACTAAAACTAAAAAGGAAAGGGGGGGAAAAAAGGAAGGTCTGGGAATGCTCGTGTGTGTTTATTTTGCTTGCAGTACTCAAAATAAAATAGACTATTCATTTGTGGCTGCTTGCAGACTTTCCAGGGTGGCCAGCAGCCAGTACTGGTTCATGAGCCTCTCCTCCTCCAGCCCGTGTGCCTGGCAGCCGTGCTCCCGGAGATTCCCCGGCCGCCCAGCACCACTCGCCCCAGCACGCTGCCGCCTGGCTGTGAGCGGGACCGATGGCAGCAGGCATCCTGCCCTGGCGAGAGAAATCCACATTTCCAGTGGGGTGCAAAGCAGTGCGAGTCCCGTGATGGCAAACTCTTCCACGGGACATGGCCCTGTGGTGATCCTCCTTACTGTGCTTGGTAATAATTCAAACTTCCCTGTGAGTTACTGTTTCGTGGTTAAGAGTAGCACAGAAAGTGAGAAGGAGCCAGAAAGCAACTTAACTAATCCTGGGCTGGCACTTGTGCCAGGCTCAGCTCCTTTTCAGAGTTATAATCCCTCTCCAGATGAAAGGGAAATATTTGCACTTGTACAGTGCATCTCGTTTCCATTAGTGTGACCAATCTTCTCGAGTGGCAATATAAACACATAATAGTTTGATTATCCCCTCACCGAGGGCCGTGGCAAAATCTCAGCATTTAAAAGATGAGTGTAGGGGGTTTGAGCCATCCAGGCGCGGGCGTTATTCACTGGGGTGAGCTCCAGCTCTCCACCAATGCAAGTGACAGCCAGGATTCAGTGGACATTGATTATCTGCCTGAAGCAAGGATTAAAAATAGAAGCTTTGTGTCAAACCCCACGTATGTTTTGACTAAATCCTAGATAACAAGAACGGATAAAAGACAGAGATTATACAGAGAACACCAAAAACCAAGAAGCCAGGATTAAAGAAGAAAAGGATTTGAGTGGGTTAGAGCAATTAATGATTGTCAAGAGCCATCCTTGCACCCAGCTGGGACTGTGGCTCCTCTGGGTACGCCCTGCGTCACAGGTGCTTGGTCTGCAAACCTGCAGGCAGCACCTCCCGCTCACGGTGCTGAACACCCGGGGCTGGGTTCAGCTCAGGCCAAGGTTCAGGGGGCTTGTGGTCAGCTTTTGAACCGTCCACCACTGTCAGTCAGTTATTTTGAATGGTTGCAAGCTCTTTCCATAATGAGACCTGGAGCGTTCCCAGAAAGGAGGGGGGTGTCTCGAAAAGGGGCGTCCTCAGCCGTGCCCCTCGGAAGGAGTCTACAGTACTTTTTATGCTGCAAAGCTAATCCAGTTCTACCACCTTTTTTTTTTCTCCAATGAACTGTAAGTACTGGAAATATGTATTTTTTTTTCCTTTGTGACTAGTGCTCAGCAATCCCCCAAGGGATGTGCGTTGTCTGTCCCCAGACAATCAAGAACTGCAGGGTTCGCGGCCTAAGGAGTGCCTGCTTCAAATCATGCCGTCTGCCCTCGCAGTGCCCCGCACCACGCAAGGGTCTGTTATTATCCCATTTTACAGCAGCTGCTGCGATTACTGTACCATCTAAAATCATGTAACACACAATTACTGCTCGCACAAGAGGAAGTATTTCACCAGACAAGGCAAGATTTACAAATAAAATAATTTTATTGTGTTTCTGCTTCTATAGCATGTGGCACATGAGAATTAAGACAAAAGGTGGGATGAGAAATTACGCGTTTGTCCTTCGGCTGAACAAAGGATTCATCTTACCCAGAAGAACAATGCAAACAAACACCCTTCTCTGCTAGTCACGATGTTCCGTGGAGGCAGATGCTGTGACATTTAGGAAAACGGACACTGAAGCTGATCTGAAGGTAGCGGCCGATGGATGCAGCTCTGCTAACCTGATGTGAGGAGAGATGGCTGCCTTGCTAGCAAATTTTGTTTTAACTCAAAACCAAAATATTTGCATTTACTTAATTTAATTACAATGGGACAAACAGCACTAATGTACTTATAAACTCAGAGAAAAATCCACTATGAGAAAGCGTCCAAAATCCACATCGGTCTGATAAAGATTGGCTGATTGAGCTGTGTCTGCAAAGCTAGCACTTGGGATGTTGGAACTTAATTTTTGGCCTCTGCAGCCAAGGAACCAGCAAAGTTTAATTTTTTTCAAAACTTGATCTTCCTCCAGGGCTTGGGCCTCAGAAACTTTTTTCATTAAGGAAGTGCTGATAAGGAAGTTCAAGAAAAAAATATTTGGAAGCTTTTTTTTTTTTTTTTTTTTAGTATTGGTTGTGTTTCTATATTCCCCTTTACCCTTTTGTTCACCCTTTGTTACGAGGATGATACAAGAAATAATGATCCAGTGGTCATGCAAGGATGTCACCTATTTCTGTACCATCTTTCCCCCTTTATGTCCGAACGCCATGTGTGGCAGCGCAGTTCTTTCCTCTCCACTCCGGATAACGTGGCGATGTGCGGGGGAACGAGCAGCAGCTACAAAGGGGTCTTAGGAAACTGTTCATGCAAGTAGCTCTGGGGAGATGTCAAATACAGGGGAAAATCAGGTTTTCCCCTCTGAGGAATCAATGGCATTTTTAATATATGTCAAAGGGAATTTGGGATTCACACTGCACAAACTTGTAACGGCTCAGGAACACCTCTGCACGAACAGGGAGCCCGTGGACACGCTGCTGGACGTGGGTGCCCACAACACCGAGGGGCTGCTGGCGGCTCGGGAGGCTCCCGCGCCCTTTGCCGCTGCTCTTCCCCGCGGGCGCAGGCAGTGCGGCACGGCCGGGCCGGCTGCCCCTCTCCCGGCCGCCTGTCCTGTCTGCAGACACTCAGGGCGTCTCTGCACTTCTCCAGCCTTCGCACACACTAAAAACTACTGTACATGTTATTTTACAGACCGAACTTCCAGCTCACGTCTCAGTCCAGCTTCTTCCTCCGGAAACAGATCCATATAGTAAAAGCCACAAAAAAACATCACCGTGGGAGACATATTAGACAAAGACATATTTGACCACAAAACAGGTTTCTGCCTTTACTTACACAGGAACAAGTAGACTGGAAAGTCTCACTGCTGCCACTGCCACTCAGCAACAAATCACTGAGACTGCAGGCCGAGTGCAAAAATAACTTGGTTTAGTCCCTCTTCCTCGCCGCGCTGTGTCACGGTGTGGGGGGTGGTTTAGGCGAGGGACAGGAACCCTGGCTGTCAAAGCTCGCTGCCCGGCCCTGCCACTGGTGGGAGAAAAAAAGAAAGCAAGTCTAAGCAACCAGGGGAGATGATCTGAGATTCTGCTCATCCCTTCACCACGTTGCCTGTCTCCTGTCTGCAGCTTTCTCAGCTGCTCTACAGCGTGTTTCACCTTATTGAGCGCCTGTGTTTAACCACTCAGGAAGAATTACTGAACAATTTACTTTATTTCTTTGTAACTCAATTCACAATCGTGAGGACTGCACACAAAAAAAAGGGAAATAAACAGGATCTGTATGTGCTATGAAGACAAAGTTTGCTCTCCGATTAGCTTTCTGTTGTTCCCTGGTTTAGTGCTCTTGGCCTCTTGTTTTAGTAATACAGCCTAATTCCAAAATTACTTGAGCTTTCCAGTCTGGCAATCTGACTCCGCAGAAGCTATGTCCACAGTGCCAGAGACATTTCTCAAAGCGAAAATCAGATCAGAGAGTCAGTAGATGCAGCAAACATTTTTTTTGCCATACTTATGGGATCATAAATTATTAGTCATCTGCCCTGGGGGCTATTATTATAATTCAAAACCATTACTCCTCAAGCTTTTGAGTACTTGCCCGTCTCACCATCTTGTTTTATTAAATCCAAATGACAAATGATAGACGTCTCCCAGAGACAACAGGAGTCATGGTACTTCCACTGCTTCGTCCCCCCAGACCACTTCTCTCCTCTCCTACGCGAGCAGAAGCTCTTTGCTGGCTGACATTAACGCCCTAGCATGTACGAATTTCACTTCTGTGGGTGAAAACTCACTGGCAAATCGAGCTGCACCCTTGCCTTGGCAAAGGTGTTTGAAATGAACCGCAGCTGACAAGGAGGGCGCAGGATGGCGGGACGGTGCTCCCAGGAAGGCTGAGCAAGCCAAACAACTGCTGCCAGCGCCTGCACTAACGAAGCGCGGGGGCCAGGCAGTCCTGCCTCCAGCCCACACCCCCTTGCAGCCCCCGGCCGCCCCCGGCCTTGGGGCCTGCTGCCCGCGGGACGGCTGCTCCGCCGCACTGGCCCCTTCCGGGTCGGATCTGCCTGCATGGCTGGCGGGGCACGCGTGTTCATTTGGAGCCAGCTGGCAGAAGCTGGGTCTTGCCATTCCCTTCACAAGTGTGTGTTTTGGTGGTTACAAAGCAGGCGCAGAGAGCGGGTCAGGAATTCAGCCAATTTCCTTCCCCACAGACCAGTCGGTGAGTGACTCCCTCGCAGCTCTGTGCTGTACAGACCGTATTTCCTCAGGGCTGAGCTGAAATTAATGGATGAAGAAGGTGGAAAGCTTGTCCTTCCAAACAGGCTGCCTTTAGGTTTTCCGTGTCGAATGTATTTGCTAAAATCCCTGAGGAACTGATAATACAAACACAACCTCCCCATGAGAGTTACCAGTGAAACGGCAGAGAAGCAGGAGTTACAGCAGAAATGGGCTTTGGGCAGAGTCCTCAGCACGCTCCTCACACTGTTCTACCTGCAGTTACAGCAATGTTCGCTGCCCCAAAAATGTGATGAAAACTCTTCTGCGAGCAGGTTAAGTGACCAGTGTGCCATTAGGAGCCTAGAGATGCTTTTCCTTCATTTAACTGGAAAAGGTGAACCATCCCTTGTGTAATTAACAGTTGGAAACTAGGAACAGCTCAAAGTCAAACAGTCCCCAAAGTCTGGGAGGGGCTGGTTTTGCATATTTGCAAAGAAAAATGACTGTCCTTTGTTATGGGCATGATTTAGCTCTCAGCAAAGTTACCGGTTTTTGTCCAGAGAAGTGTTTTAAACAAATAAGTGCTCCCATGCTGAATGTCAGAGGGACTTGGCAACATGAAAGACCCATTTTGCATCGCACTGATGATGCTACGACATCAGACAGAGTTCGTCTTTCACAGATAACAGAGAAATTCCCAGTTTTCAGAAGTCCCCTCAAAGCCCAGAAAGACGTGCTGTGATTTTATCTCTCTTTTTATAGACACATCACTTAACCTGCTGATGGATGTATTGAGGAAAGGGCTGTGGGTGGGTCGGCTGAAGCACGCCCGGGAGGCGGGGGCTCAGTCGCCAGTGGGACCCTGGGGGAGAATGGGAAGAGGTTTGTGCTGAGAGCGAGAGCTCATTGTCAGAATAACTTCAAAATGCGACAGCAAGTGGGATTCTCGTTTTCTGCTCACAAGCTTTCCTAACAGCTGTGTGAAGAGAATGGTACTTAGAAGCCTGCAATTAATGATTCATTTGCACATGTTCGCTTTTTAATGATGACGGTCATTAAAGAAGTGCCATCATTACAGTTTGTTACTCCCTATTGATAAATATGGAGCAGCCAAAGACATGAATTGTAGCAGAAGGAAGTGACCCTAAAGGCTCCAGCAATGAAAGAGAAGAAAGAACAACGCTGGCTATGGAGAAAGGGCCCGAGCCACGCTGCTGACCCCGAAATGAGGGATTTGGGCCGTGTCAGCACAGCAGTGCAGCCGGCGCAGCAGGCCTGATGCTGCCCGGCGTCTCCTTATTGGACAAGCAGGAACCATGCCTGCAAGGCAGGAGGAGGGCGGTGGCCTGGCCCAGGGAGTACAGCCCCAAGGGCACGTCCGTCCATCTGTCCGTCCCACACTTCTGTGGTGGGAAGCCAGGGGCTGGAGACGGTCTGTCCTCGTGGTGCGACACACCTCTGGTGACTGTTCTCCTGGTAACGTCACCAGGACCTGTGATTCTGACCCGTTGTCAAAATGTGGCTTTTTTTTTGGCCAGGGTTTTTCCAAGGCATACCAGGCAGGGCAGTATGTCCCAGTCAGCAGCTCCAGTCATCTGCTCCTCAATTTACACATTCAAAAAGACAATTCAATCCTAGCTCGCCTGCTTTCAGCTGGAGATTAAGCACTCGGTCAGGAAAGACACCGAGGAACGGCAGAGGCCATTACTAATCACCAGAGCAAACAGGGAAGAGCACCAGGACCAACTAGAAAGCCAGCGCTCCATTCGCCACTGCCCAGCAGCAAAGGCTGATGAAGATGAAGATGATCGCTCAAGATGCCAGCCCAGCCTGAGCTCACCCCCACAAAGACAGGAGGGTGAAAAAGGGATGGAGGGTCAGCAGCTTCTCCCCCAGCACCTGCACAGGTGAGCAGAGCGGCTGGGGAGCTGGCAGCCCGTGGGGCTTGGACCGACGGAGCTGGCAGGCGGCTCTGCCGCAGTGTGCGGCTGCGGCGCCCGGCGCACATCCCTCTGGCCTGGGCGGCCTCCCCATGCCAGGGATCCAGAGCTGGTGGTAGAGGATACAAAGCCCAAACTGCTTTTTAAAAATGCACAAACATATGGATAAGATTATGTGATTACTTGTAACCAACAAATAGAATTTCCCAGTAATTTCTCTCCAGAAGCCTGTGCCTTTTCTGTTTGTTTTTTTTAAGCTGCACTAGGGATTTGCAGACAGCAGCGCTAAAACTTAAAAGGGCAAATAAACACAGGGACCATTTACTTGCTGGCTCTGTGCACCAGCTTGTGGCAGAAATACCAGAACAGATGATCAGAGGTTTTTTTTCTTTTCTTTTAAGCAGAGCTCCTGACCTGTGCACTGCGGGGTGAAATGATTCACTCAGGTTTTTTTTCAAAGTCTTGGGGGGTTCAGCAGTGGTTTTCAAAGTATATTTTAGAAGGTGAGTCATCTTACATACCTGCCTTTGTTTCTCTGAGTTTCATCACAATAATGATGTCTTTTTTTTTTCTATTGATTACCAAAAACTTTACAGGAGACTTTCTTTCAAAGTCCCATCTGCATCTGAAAAATAGTGTAGTGAAGTCGTAAAGTCATATAAATAGCGCCTGGAGAAGGAACTCCTGGCCCTGGGTCAGACGCGGCAGCCGGTATCACGCTGCGAGGTGCCACGGGTGATACAGACCTTGAGCTAACCCATCAAATGATCGATCGCTAAGCATTTACGGTGAAGCTCAGCGGTCACTGACCCCTAGCTCTCCGTGGCGGTGTGAGATGGCATGTGCTGCCTGCCCAAACAGCCATGGCTCGTGTAATGATGCCAGTGTCCTAGCCCAGTGAAAGCCTGGTGCTGCTCAGCACCCAAAGGCAGCGTTGCCGTTACACACAAATTGCACATGGATTTAATTCTGTTTGATTTACACCAGTTCTGCACGGCTGACTGGGGTGGTTGCTCCCAATTTACAGCGGTGCAATATGAGATCACAAAACTCCTCACACAAATGAGTGTGAATTTTCAGATTATACCTGATGTATCTATCTCCGCTGTAAATTGCCAGGTTTTCCCACAGGGTGTAGTTGACCTGGGTCCAGGAAGCGAGAATATTCCTCCGATAAACCAGGGCCCTACGGCCACGCCTCATCTGTGACAGAAATGCCTACCAAGGGACGCGGCAGCAATGAAAGCGGCTGCAGAGCTCTGCTGGGGCAACTGGCCTCACCTCACACGGCTGCTGCTTACAGATGCTTGGAGAAAGAAAGAAACCCGCAGATGAAGCGGACCTGCTGCTGGGACGGGCACGACTGAATTTCAGAAACCAGCCCAAGGAATATGAGCTGGGACAGAGAGCGCTGAGCACAAACTGCATTCTTGTTCGGGGAGAGAGTGGATCTCAAAGAAACATAAGGTTTGATGCACACTAATTCAGCCTACTGTGAAGGATCGCCAAGCCCAGCATTGCCTTCCAGTAGAGCTCAGTATCTGAACTTCAAAGGGAAAAGAAGATGCTTTTTGTTACATACTTAGTCTGTGGCTTTGAGGGAAAACGCCTCCTTAGCCCCAGATCGAGTGGGAGGTATTATTGCCTTTATTATACTATCACTGGCCAAAAATGCTGGCTTTCTTTTCATACCTGAAGTGTCAATAGCATGCAGGCCGTTTTCCACGTCTCTCTCCTCCAGAATTTATGATCTAAATCAGGGAAAACCGGAAGAGCTGTATAGGAGCTTGAGAAAATGGAGTACACGGAGGAAGAAAATGGGAGAGATGGTCAAAACATGGTACCCAGGCATTTCAGCCCTATTTTCTCATCTGGGGCTGCATCAAGTGATCTCTTTCTCTGGAGATGCTTAGAGCAATTACATTTATTCTCTTTGTTCTCCCACAAAGGCTTGGAGATGAGTCAACAAAAAAATCTTTTAGGATGAAACAACTGAAACTTGAAATAGCCGGTATCCCTGGACAATTTGTTCTGCAATCAGAACAGCATTCTCTTTCCTTACTGCTCTTAAACTCTAATTAAAAAAAAAAATAGAAAAAAAAGAAGAAAAACATTACCCTAACAGTCACAGCTGTAAATACATTCCCTCTCATTCTTCCTTGCAAGCTCAAGGAGCTATTTTGAGACAATACAGAGATGCTTGTTTCCTAGAGTTCAATTCTGGTGACAAAATTCCCTCAGCTCTTGTCAGAAATTCCCACGTGAGAGCAGAAGCTCTCTGAAAGCCTTGAACCAGCTCAGTCATGCACAGCACATGCTTTAAAAGGAAAGAATAACTCCACACACCTCTTTGAAAGACTTCTTTACCTCCACTAATGGGTGCCAGTGCGCAATGGGCTTGCGTGGGTACGCCAGCATCTCGTTCCAGTGGTCTCTGCCGAGTCCTTCAGCATTGACCCCCACGCGGCAAACCCCAATAATCTCGTTGTGACCCACTCTGAAGAACAACAGAAAAGCAGCACAATTACCTCTCACTCAGCTGCCCGTACACTGTCTGACAAGGCCTCTGACCCTGTGTTATCGGAGCACCACGAGGCACAGAGCTCCTGAACGTGGGCTGTCGTATCTGCATGACGACAGTCAGATCTCATCTGCGACCGTCAGCACACACAGCCCCAGCACACGAGGCGCTGCCATCACCAGAAATAATTATAACAGCTTCAAAATTATTTGAGCTGTAGATCAGTCCAGATACGGAATCTGGCAGGACGTGTGAAGTACAGCAAGAGTAAGCACAAGTTCAGTAGTGGATAATTCATACACCAGCTGTGTAGACGCTTTCTAAGACGGGATGATGGTTTGCAGGACAGGCAAACAGTGAAGGGGAACATGGTACTCGCTCAAAAAAGTGCCATAAAGCAAAGCACCAGCTACTATTCCAGCAGCTAATTTTCCATGACCATAAATATCAACGACACTCTAACAACAAATCACTAGAGACAGATTGATGCCACAGAGCTGTGCAATCAAGGCCGTGACACTAAGGAAAACAGCTACCGAGCAGGAAAACCTGCACCCAGCGGGGTGTTGTCCCCTCCAGCTCTCCAGAGCCTCCCACCTACCGATCGTAATCCATGACGGAGATAAGCAGACTGACTTGATCCATGTTCTCTGGGGGAATGTCAAAGATTATTGCTTCGTTGTAAGTGGGATTAAGTGTGTTTTTCTTTATGGTGGTTTTCTTCTTTTTCAGCCTTCGCCCATCACAGAGCAAAGACACTTTGACATACGGGTCTGGAGAGGAAGAGATAGGAAAGGCCTTCTGTTTAGGGAGGTTTATTCTGTTACTGTCACAATACAGAAACAGCATTACCAAAGGGTGGAGCGAGAGTTACCAGGAGCCAACGCACTCCACGAGTGCACTTCTAGAAAAGGGGATGTCTGCGTACCCTCCAAACCCACTGTTTCTCATACTGGTGCTAGTGCTGGCATGAAGTTCAGGCACTGGAGAACCAGCACTGTAATCTTCTTGGAAGAAGCCGTTTCCACCAGTTTTTCTGGGATAGGGTTGCAAGTGTAAGGAGGCCCCGTCTCAAACCAAGAGCCCATATTCCTCAGGTGATAACGGGCCCTGAGCTCTCAGGCATTCTAGCTGGCACTCATCGCATGGCCGCAGACAGCAAACCCACTGCTTTCTCCGAAGCAAACAGGCAGGGGGGTTATTTTACAGGGATCCTTTCCTGCACTGCTACCCGAACTGTCCAGTCCCTAACATTACGCAGCAGAGTTACAGTGAGCAGGGGAATGTTAAACCCATTTTCCCAATGTCGGAGAGCAGCAGAAAGAAGAGGTATTAGGGCAGCTCTGCTCAACCCGCTCAGGCTATGAACAGCTCAGGTTTGCTGTAACAGCCACTCAGGTGGTACAATGCATTTTCAACATGCAATGTATTACTACAGAAACACTGAGCTGGCTGCATCCGAAGTCTCAATTTCAGACATTTCATATAGCATCAAGCTCCAACTGAGTAGCAATGTTTTCTTCAAAGATCTTTTACTGTAATGTTATCACCTTTTACACAAGTCATGAATGAAATTACTATGATGTTGAGCTCTGGAAAAGAAACTGTTTTTTATGTAGAAATCCAGAATTTATGCATGCTGAATTTGCAAGCCAGCTCTTCGGAACTGTGAAGGCACACAGTTTGCAGGTGACTTTGGTCATAAGGTTCGAGTACTGGCCACTGCGCAGAGGAAAGCACACTCACCTGGGATTTACCCGGGGACCCATGATCCCTTCCGAATCTTGGGGTGAAATGACTGACTCTGGCTGTGGGGGGTTATCTGGTGAAAATCTCCCTGCTCATATAAAACTGCTAGGGTTGGTATCTGCAACAGATCAGAAGCGTCCAGCCCAAGAGATGCACCAGAGCTTTGACTCTGCAAACCCTCTCGTGGGGTTGGGAAGCCGCTGGCAGTCTCCTTGAATAGCACATGCAGGTGCAGCATCACCCTCCCTGGCTTCACGCCCTTGGGAATGGGTTTAAAAGATAATTCTGCTTTTACAATGTGGTGCATACTTAAAACATGGACCAAGCTTTGTCAGGTGTTTCAGTGAGGATACAGTCTTGGCACCAAGAGGCGCACGCCTGCTATCCACCAAGGCGACCCTGAGGGAGGAGGAGGAGGAGGCGTGGATGCCGTGGGGTCCTGCCCAGCCCTCAAGCCCCTACCTGAGTAACCAGTGATATCCATAGCTTTGAGATTCCTGCATTTAATGACTGTTAAGGTGAGGCGACCTGCAGTTGGCAAATAACAAAGGGAAAACATGATCTCTCCCAGGTCCACGCTTTCCTGTAATAAAGCAGAGAACACATTATATTGGAAACACACAAGAACCAGCTAGGCTGCCCCCCCACCACAATGTTTCGTGCCAGATTCACATGGCACTCATACTGAAACAGGCTTTTTTCTATTCTGCCATTTTCCAGTGAATGACACGTTACAGTACAGCGGTGCTGCAGAATTCATTTTCCAGTATATCCCAATGTTATTTGGCTAAAAATGAATCTAGGGAACAGGAAAAAACCTGTGTCCAAATGTAACAGCTTCAAATCATAGTTAGGGATAATCTTCCACTGCCTTGGTGCGTGCTTCCGACTGCGAAATCGCAGCTAATGCACTCCTCTTTTTCTGCTCCATTGCTTACGCAGAAGTGAAGTGATATCCAACACCAAATGAAGGCCATTAAGGAAATTACGTTAGTATCAAGTTTTGCTTGAATGTACAGTACATATCTTCTGGTGCCAAATGTGTGCCGCTAACATCTGTTTCCTCAAACGGAGAAATGCCGACCATGGAGTGAGAGCGCAGAAAGGTGAGACCTGAACATGTGGCGGTGCCAAAGTTTTCTGGTTGTACACTGCAACACAGCCAGCGACTTTCTAGTATGCCTGCTGCCATGGGTTTGGTAGCAGAGGTTTAGGGACTTTGCTGGTGCCTAACATTTCGGCAGAGGATGCAGGCGGGTCTCAGTAACAGGACAATTTTCTCTGAAGTGGAGCATGAATTACGAGGCGGTTACAGACCAGGGGGTTCGTAGCTCTAACACAGACGAGAACCGTGACGGGCCCCATTTAGCAGCCATTGAGCTTTTAGGTTGTGACATGCTTGTTGTCATTTGGACCACCAACCCCTTTGAGATGCCTTCAAAGAGCTAACAAAAGCAGTACGAGGCACATATACGTACGTATATAAACAGTGAATTAACCAGCAGATGGCACCCAGAAACGTCTGGTAGTTCCTGGATTACACAGAGGCAAACACAATTTACTCTCTTGGTGCCCCATAAAACAACTTTTACACATAGCTCTTAGGGCCTGTTGTACACGCAGGCTTACCTACTACACCCCCTAAAAGCCCATTCCATCATTGCCTTGTTCATAGGAATTCAGGAAAAAAAAATAAACAAACCAAAAGTATTCTTTAAACTAGAAAGCATTATCACCTGAAGTCAGCAGAAAGACTTCCAAATACCTTCCAAAACTGGATTTTAAAAAAACCAACTAACTTATTTTGTACGTACAGATCCCACATCTGTAGAGCAAACAACGCGCTTATTTTTGGAAACAGAGTTTTTGATTCATTTCAATGTGATATAATGATCTGCTGAAAAGAAATTTTAGCTGTTAGTAGTAGAGTGATGGAACTAAAAAGACGAGTAAATGCATTAGGCACTTAAAGCTTTGCTAAGCGTTAGGAGAATAGATCTTGTTGATGGATGAGATTTTTGCCAAATGATTTCCTTCTAGTTCTCTAGTGAGGCAAAGATTAGATATTTATTCCACTTAGACGTGCAGAATACTAATGAACATTATAGAAAAGTCTCGATTCTTAACAAGACTTTACTTGACTAGCAAATAAATTGAGAATCTTCTTTAGCGCAGTGTACAGAAGAAGAAGCGGCAGCCGAACGTTTTCTGGACAGAGCAATGTGTGACTAGATGTGTAAGCACCTAAACAAGCGCTGTCCCAGAAGGGGCTATCTGCTGGTAAATAAGAGTGCAATGCTCTCACCCACTCAGAGTTCCCACTCTGATCTCTCGCTCGCCTTAATGAACCGATGGCATCCTGAACAGCTTTCCTTTCAACGCGACAAAATGACCTCGCACCCCAGCCTCCGTGTCAGTGACGAGTAATGAAACACGTGAAAACATTTACCGAGTTGTAATCGCTCTGCCTTTAGCACCTCTGGATGTGCCTACCAGGAGCTAGATTTCTTGCCTCACAAAATATTACTAAGGCACCTTACTGAGGTACCCGAATCATCTCACCACACACGGAAGAGCTTTCAGAGCTCCTGCAGCTCCCAGCCCCTGGCTGCTTTTCAGCTCTGGCACCTTCAGCGTAACTCCAATAACTCCGCTCTGAGGCGGCACTTCGTAAGGAGCATCCGGCACCGGCAAACGCTGCCCCTGCAGCAGAGCGAAGCTCGAGGGCTGCGGTTCTGCCATTTCACTCAAGTGTCTCCAGCTCCGGTCAGACACTACACCTACCAGTCTTTAGCTACAGACGTTCCTGACAATAGAAAAGGACTTAAAATAAATAATCTGAAATTATGATTTTAAGTAGCTGCTCTAGTCCCAAAGAAATGAGCACCTGAGTCACACCGTGCTCCAGCTGCCCTGGATGCCCTGCCCGCTGCGCAGTGTGTGTTCAGACGACGCGCTGGGCTAGGTCTGTTCCTCCCTACGTCCTCTGCTGTGTCTGTTTGGGAAGGACGAGAGTGGGAGGCCTTGGGCACAGATGTCAGAAGAGAGCAGCCCTATCTGAGACCCTGAGAGCATCCTGTGGGCATCATCTCATCTTCTGTTCTTCTCCTTGCACTGAGAGGGCCTGTTCGGGGTATAAAACCAATGTAAATTGTTCTTTGACCTCATTATATTAGGTCAAAAGATTTTTCTTTGAAACCATAAATACAGGAGAGTAAAGTGTGCCCTGTGGGTACATTATTTTCTTGCAGATTTTGGATACTGGGACATTTCCAAAATTCATATCAGTACCTCTTAGGAAATAATGGAAGCTCTGAATCAATAACCCTTGCAGACTTGAAACCAGAAATGTTGCACTGATTCATAAGCTGTACAATCGTTAATTAAATAGTTGAGTGCTAGCTATTTGAATAGCTTCTATCATTGCTTAAGTGCGCTCCTATCTTCTTACCCACACGATTGACCTAAGGTATCATTAGTCACCCAGAGCTTTCCTTGGGTATTATGAAAACTGTATTTACCTTCTCATTTTTGATTAAGCAGAAACATCCTTGGGTGTGTTACAACTTGAGACGCACCTATATCGGCCCATTCCCAAAGAGAGAACGAGGGGACAGAGCCAAATGCAGCACTCAGCGTTTCTGCGGGAGCTCTGCAAGGCTGCTACACAACACGTCTTGGGTGCGATGTTGTCTCTGTTCCTCTCACATCTTCTTTGGAGGCTTCTCCCTCAACAACACTTCTGTTGGTGTCTCCCCACCTATTTTTGTGGGTTTTTTTTTTCCATTACGTTAGTTTACTTGGCTAGGAGAACATTCACTATTTCTTGCAGAGCCATCCCAGCAAAACACAGAACATACACAGGTTAAAAACCCCATCACCTTCTGCAGCAGCTACGTGTTTTATGTGGTTTTCCTCCAGTCAGACCAAGTGTTATCCCTTCCCAGTTTCACTCCTGCCCACAGCTCTTTTCCCTCCTAACTCCACAGGCTCCCCACACTCTGTCTGCTGATCATACAGCAAGGAAAGGGACACTCCCTGCCACCACACAAGTGACCTCAGCCCAGGATTTCACACCACGGCACATCACAGCCGGCCTGGCAGAGCCAACCGCGAGCAGAGTCTCCAGAGGCAGAGCAGAAGCAAACAGGAAGAGGCCTCCAAGAGGCACCCACGCGTGTGGTGCACCTTCTTCCTCTCCTAGCAGTCCTTCGCCAGGCGAGCGGATGTGCCTGATGCCTGCTTGCCTCCTGCCAGCAGTTTTCCTTCCCTTACCATCCGTTAATCACAACAGACACGGCTATTTCTGGATTGAAAGCCAAGAGCTGTGAACACGCTGCTCGCCAATGCCATTGACCTCCTCGTGGCGATCCCGCGCCTCCCCGTCGCTTGCAGGCAGGATGCTGAAAAGGCAGCGGGGCTGCACCTCAGAGCAGGCTTCCAGCAGCGCCCCGCGGTACCCAGGGGTCACGCATCTCTCCACGTCCTTAGGCAGGCGTGGCAAGCACTGTACTGGCACCGGAGCGTGACGGCCACGCTCTGCACCCTGCGCCCTACCAGGGCAGCTGCTGACCGAGCGCTACCGAGCAGGGCCAGCACGCTGCACGCACACCGCATTTCCCACGGCGCATGGGGATGAGCTCCCGCTCCGAGCCCCAGCCGCGGCACGACAGCACCGGGCGCAGTGCTGTGCGCACACCGGACCTCACAGCTCTCCTGGAAAGCTCCCACTACAGCGAAGGAACACGCACTAACAGTGCTGACCAGGAGGTACTGCTGGTGAGGAAAAAGCTGCAGAGCTGCAAATCAAATGTCTTTTGATACTGCTGGCCACAATGCAATAAATACTCATCTTTGGAAGTCCCTTCCCCACTACAGAAAGCGGGAGAGCAAACATATGAGATGAGCTATGAAGGAAGCTGCAAGACAGATTTTTGCAAGTCATGGGGTTATGCCAGTCACTGGGAAAGACAACAGGGCCCGTGCTTTCAGCCAGAGGGGTGAGGACATCTCATAATCCAGCTTCAGAAGGAACAACACGAAATGACAAAGACTATGACTGACTTGGTGTCCAGCTGCAAAGCACTTCAATCATTTGTTTGCCCTCAGAACGAGCCAGGTCCTCCTGGGAGGACAGCGGAGGAGCAGATATCTATTATGCAGAGGTTAACGTCATTGCTCCTGCACTCAGCGATCAATGTGAGAAAGTGGCTTCTCCTGCCAGCTCCTGCAACGCTGCAAATGGCTGGGACATTTTCTTCTCTGACGCTTGGTTTCGCTTTCAGGAGGAATTCAACAGAACTACTGAAAGACCCACATCAAGCACCGTAAGAGCTGCCAGCAGCACATCAGACAATGAACGCGCTCAGCGCGGCAAAGCCCAGCACCTCCGGTGGGCTGGTAGCAGCCCTCCAGAGCTATTTCCTACCGTTACCACGTGCACGTGGCAGACAGCCAGAACCTGAGACGCCTCTCAGGTCCACGGCAGGCCAGACAGGGAACGTGCTGAACCCCCCAGTTGTTTTTTAGCAAACCTGGTATCAGTGAGACTGTGGGTGAGATAACAGCACGTCACTAAGCAAGGGGATGAAATTCCAGTTAGCTGGGATTCCGGTAAAGCTGACAGGCTTCTGAGTACAATAGCCTTGGCCACTCCTGCGTGCGAGGGCTGTAGGTCTCCAGGGCTAACGATACCACTGCAGGCTGGCAATAAACCCACCAGCCAGCAGTTGTGCGGGACTTACCCCTTTAGGCAGTCCAGCCAAAAAGAGAATCCCAACCTGTCCTGCCCTGGAGCCGCTCACCACACACCCGGTGCCTGTCCTCCACACACACAGGTACCACACGCCACGCTGCAGCACCACGCTGCAAGCGCTCCCAGGGCGGGGACGACCATCCAAAGCAGATACTCACCGTCGTTGCGTACTGAATGTCCTTCCAGACAGAAGTCTCCCGGGAAAGGTCTGAGATCTCAAACAGGTTCTCCAAGATAACTTCTCCTATCATGTCATGTCTGGAGAACCTGTCAAAGTCAAAGACGCTCAGGTGGAGCTTCCTGCTTGCCAGCTCTTCATAGGGCACAGGGAAGTGGAAGGACTCGTCAAAGGTGGGATTCAGAGTCTTCCTGTGGACTCGTGTCTGGAATTTGCGCTTTCTGTCAGGCAGGAGGTAGATCTTCACATAGGGATCTGAGCTGCCACAGAAGTCTTTGGCTGGCAAGTCAAAAGCCCTGAGAATTCGGACAGTCAGTGTCTCATTCTCATAGTCATACTTGAGAGTGAGGTTAATTTTCCCACAGGTCTTTGCTGCCTCTTTTTTGGGGTCCTCAGAGTCAACAGATTTTTGCTTATAGAGTTCAGGCTTAATGCGACCGATGCTGGTCAGCTGCTCAGCCACAGCCGGAGGGTCCATGCCATAGTCCACGCTGGACACGTGCATTTGCCGAGGAAGGTGCCTTTTGAAAGAGATGTGCCTGTAGGAAGAAGACATGACAGCTGTATGGTTTTCCAAGGACATCTCTCTCCTTTTTCTTCCCAGACTACTAACTCTAGGAAAGCAGGGAGAGCACAAGAACGTGGGCAACAGGTGCTCTGTGCAGAAACTGTGTACGTTACGGAAATGAACACCGAAGGGGATACCTCCAGTGGGCAAAGGCACCGATCCAGCAGATTTCCTAACTTTCAGTGCTTGCGGCAAGCTGCATTTTTTCAGCTGTTACACAAGTAGCAGCCCACAGCTAAATACACGAGATCCAACCACTCCTTAGCCAAGCCACAGACAATCCAGTGCGGAGGTTCTTTCTCTCCCTCAGTCCTTAAAATTCCAAGATACTGGCACTAAGTTTCCCTCAGGAAAAAATCCCTTTAAAGCAAGAGAACCATGACTGGCTCAGAAAGTGAGGTTTTGTTCAGAGTATTGCTGCTTCCAAACTTCTCCAATAGACTCTGATGAGAAACCGACAGATATTTCTCGGCAGGGAGGAATGCGCAGCCGCATTGGGAAGCTGTCCCTTGTCTTGAGCTCCCCTTCAGCACAAGGGAAACCGCATGCAAGCAAAGCTTTATCTAAGCAAAGCATAACAGCTTTCTGTGGACTCACGGCATTATTTCAGATTATCTGGTGTTTACAAGAGTGGTATATGGAGTTATTTAACCATACTAAGAACTTGTACCACCAGAGCATTAGCTTTCGGTGATCCGTGGTGTTCAGAGATCTCACTTCTCCTTGGCAGGTTCGTCAGAGGCATTTTGGCCTGGGCTAGGCTAGGCTGTCAGTCAGAGATCCCAAACTGCTGAGGTTGCTCCCCAGCCTCCCCAGGTCTGGCTGCCTGCCTGTGGGTCATGCTGGGCTCTTTTGCTTGAGAAAGTGGATTTGAAACCTTCCCACGTCCCATATACAATCAAGTCCCACTTTGTCCTAATTCAAATCGTAGAATCTTAAGGTTGGAAGAGACCTCCAAGATCATCAAGTCCAACCATCAACCCAATACCACCGTGCCTACTAAACCATGTCCTGAAGTGCCACATCTACGTGTTCTTTGACCACCTCCAGAGGTGGTGATTCCACCACTTCCTTGGGCAGCCTGTTCCAATGCCTGACCACTCTTTCAGTATAGAAGTGTTTCCTAATATCCAACCTAAACCTCCCCTGCTGCGACTTGAGGCCATTTCCTCTTGTCCTAGAGAGGACAATGAGGCCGTTTCCTCTTGTCAAACGGGCTGAGCTTTTGTTTTCTCCTCCATGGAAAGCAGAATGAGCGTGTGCATAACAGAGAGGCAGTCAGCTGTCCAAAAAGTGGTGCAGTAAAATACAAGACTATGTGGCACAATTGCAGGTGGCACCACGTTGGTTTTAACTCCACCTTCTTCAAACAGAACGCTTGATCGCTGCCTTATTAATTCGGCAGTACTGCAGCCAGTTTCTGAGCAATGTCTGTTTTCGCAGTTGCTCTCACACACATCACGGGCATGGCCAACAGAGCAAGCAGAAGTGCTGGGGCCCAGCCAGGACCCTGCCATCACTCTTTCCTGTCCTAGATTCACGGCCTTCTGTGTCAAGGAGGAGGTACCGTATTTCCCCGTATTCTTGCCAAGAATGCGTCCCAAGGTTCACACAGCCTTATCCCCATTTACCAGGTATGATGTTAACATCTCCATCCCTGGCTGAGATGGAGACGCGCACCGAGCGCAAGCACTGAGCGCAGCTGGTTGTGCAGTGAGCGATATGTCAATTCTGCTTATCTAATTGTTTCTGCTAGGAGCCACAACAACAAGAGAGCAAAAAGGTCTAATTCTGTCTGACAGCACACCATCATTGATACTTCAGCCTGCCTCTCATGTTGGAACAAAATTAAAGTGGCCAAAGCTTACTGACAGCCTGACACAATGAGGTCAAGTCACAGCAACAGGGTTTGAATCCTTGATTTGTTTAAAGGGCCCTCGGTAAGCTCAGCTTAACACATTAATTGGCGGATGACCAGTCTTTGGAAAGTAATCCAGCATGTAGGTGAGAGTGCTCTCCTTAGCCTTCCTGAAGGCGTCCGAACCTCCGGCCCCATCCACTGCTCCTCCTGCCCTGCCTGCAGAGCACGGTGACCCGCTCACCTGGTGGAAGACGCAGGCTCCGTTGTTTGCCTCTGCATCCGCGTGCGCCGCATGATGTGATCTTTCATGGACATCTGGACCTCTGCAGGGATGTCTGGTGATGTGTGGCTGATCTTCACTGCTGCCTCCAGGAAACTTATGGCACCCGTGTCCTTGAGCTTGTCTGCCATGTTCTCCTTGTTGCAGTCTGCCTCGCTCTGCAAGACGGCCAGGTTAGAAGAGAGGGCCTTGTTCCTCCAGGGAACCCAGCACAGCTTCCAAAAGAGAAACAGAAAAACTGCCACCAGGGCCAGTCCACACACAATAACTATCACTGCAAGGAGGCTGACGGAGAGCTCTACACGGGGAGAGAAGGCAACAGCGACAGGGGGAGGGAGGAACGGGAAGGGAGGAAAGAAAAGAAAAGAAAAGAAAGATGGTGAGAAGGCTGTGAGTAAAGGGAAGAAATGGTCCAAACTGACTTACATCACAACTAACAGAGAGCTCTGAGCAGGTTCAGCAGGCGAGAGTCAAACCCAAGTGAGCATCCCCTGACAGATCTGGGACCGCTTCCTGCCCCAGACACATCTGGGGAGAAATGGGTGTCTCAGATGGCCAGAGCAACAAAGTTTCATACCGTGATGCTTAGATTGGCCATAAAATATTATCCATGTTTTGTGGCATTAGCAAACTGCTGAGCCTGAAACCGAGAAGAGTTGCAGAATTAAATGATAGAAACAAGCTCCACTGTTGTACCAGCAGAAACTGCCTTGTCGCTTCGTACCACAGGTGTTCAGACACTATATTTAAAAAATCTAGCTACCGTGATCCTGGAAGCAGATTGTTGTCAGCCTATTAATGCTCAAAACTTGTCCAGATGTGCCCATAGGGAATAAAATGTAAATACCAAAACAAAAAAGAAAAACCCAAACCACAAGCTGTTGATGCAGTGAGGCCAAACATAGGAGGAGGCTGTACAGAAAGTCCCACACATTCCTCCTTATGCCGAAACGCACAGAGGCTGTCTATGTTCTCTGACTCTCTGAGTCACTTTTACCTCATACGCTACGTATTTCAGCATTTCAGTCTTTTTCTGGAGGGGAAAGAGCTTCCATACCTACGGCTGAATAATCAGGAAAAAAAGGAGGAGATATATATATATATATATAGCTAAATATATATGATCTAGGCTGTGAAATGATTCACAGCACCTCAAAAAGAGAAAACTTTGGCTATTTTTCATTCCTTTCTTACCCAAACCAGAATTCCAAGAGTTCAGAACCCCAAAGAATACCAGTCCCTGAGGATGAGAACAGGTTTTGCTCTGGCGTCTGCAGTGTCAGGACTCCGGACGATGCAGCCGCAGATCGAAGTTCACGGACAGTTCACTGATTGCCCGCTGTGTTGTTTGTGGGGCCAGTGGAGCCAAACTCCTGAAATTACCTTGGTGCAAGTCAGAACAGCAAAGCAGGCCAAAAAATGCCAAACACTGCAGAAGTTTATCCAGAATAACCATTGCCTCTTACTGCCCTCTGTTTATGTGTACGCTTGGACCACAAATGTTTTGTGTCACCACATGAAACAGACAACAGCTATGTAACGCACGACCCCAGAGCCGAGGAACAGCCAGACCCAGCTGTGCTTCTGAGTCCTGAAAGCTGAAGTGACCTGTAGTGAGCACCAGCCTCCCGCCAAATTAACTGCAGGGGGACAGGACCAGGTTGAGCTGCTAGAAAGCGAGCGCATCAGCGTGGAAGGGGATCGGCAGGACACGCTGCCTGTCTCCTGCGGCACGGGGCCAGTTCCCAAACCAGAGCGGAGCCCATGTCGGGTGGGAGGCGTGGGACGGCAGCCCCAGCACCCACAGCTCATGGCCCGGTGGGACACGGGCGCCCATCGCAGCACCCCCGGGAGGGGAGCCGGGTCTGTTCCTGCTCCCTTGCCGCGCGCAGGGCGGCCCTTTGCTGAAGCTGGTGAGGGCACGTTCACTGCTGCAGTAGGACTGGCTCTGTTCTGGCCGTGAGAGCTGCCAGCATCTCCTCGGAGCATGTCCAGATGCACTCAAGGCAAAAGCTTCTCACCTCCACGAGCTCTAAGAAACGCTAGACTCACTCAAAAACTGCATTTAAAACAATCTCCCACAAAAATCCATCCTTGCCAGGCAGCTTAGCTCTTAGAAGATAAACCGAGAAACTCACATCTGTGCTTCATCTTAGCTACTATAAATGTGACATCTGACATATGCTTTACCTTAAATAGAAGCCGTAAGCAGAGCTGCTGTTTCCTTTGGTCATATAGTTTAGTTTTGTACTGTTGTAATCAGACATTTAATGTTTAAGGCTTAGAAAACATTTGAAAAATGAGGAAAGACTAAATGTTTACCTTGACAAAATAGCTGAATGTAAAAATAATTTTAAAAAATCAAAAATAAAACCCTGCAACCATCATTGATGAATCATAAGAGCAAAATATTTGGGAACCCATTTACATCGTCAAACTTTGCTAATGTGCTACAACAGCTACTACACATTTAGGGGTTTTGCATCAGTTCGTATAAATGAAATCTCAAGGAAGCATCAGACACAAAATGTGACGTCTACACCAGAACACAGCAGTTTGCTGAACACCTGGGAAACCATCTGTTGTTTCTGATATCCCAGAGGAAACACACTGTTTTTCCACAAAATTACCCGGCGTGGCAAATTCCCAGAGCTTGAGGCAAAGCTTCCCGACTGCCCATGGGTTCTTTGACTCCAGAGGAAGGGCTGGAAGCTGCCAGCAGGTGCAAATGGTAGAGCAAATGCTATCCAGAAGTTTTTGCAACTTTTCCTCTCCCTCACCAGCCTCCCGTACAGGTCAGCCTGCACCGTTTATTTTCTGCTGTAGCTCCCAGGTGGAAATGCGGATTGCTGCTGGGGTCAATAAACAGGTCCCATCTTATTCAATAATAAATAGGATTGTACGAGTCAGCAGTGGAGCTTCCTTAGAGATTTGACTCAATGCACTCTCATCAAAGCAGAGAGCGCAGAGGAACCGCTTTCCTGCACTTTGAGTTGTCCTGGAATTGTGCCCAGGAAACTCAGTGTCAAAAAGTTTCCTAAGAAAACTTCAGAGCCGGGACTTTCGGCCGATATGCCAACACTGTTACAAAGGCAATAGTTGCAATGCAGAATCTATCACTGCTGGGAGTTTTTACGTGACAGAAAAGTTTCTAAGATGCTTCTGCCTATTCCAAGAAGCTATAGAGCGTGCATGACTCTGCTAGCACACCAGACTCATTAACGGAAAAAATCAGAAATAATCAGTTATCCCTTCTGAAAACCTGTTGCCAGCTGGAGAAAGGCCTTAGTTCACGTCACTTCTTGGTGAGATGGCATTCATAATGTATTTGACAGAATTCACAGATACTTTTATGCATGACCTCCCACTCTTTCCTCTGACAGCTCACATAAAACACAAGTAGAGGGATCAGGATTTTACAGACATTTTTTAAGCATCTGCCTGGGAAGAATTTTGATTTGTCTAACGATGACATTGAATTTCCCAAGAACTTTTCGTGACTTATTAAACTTAAATACCAGTCAGACAGAGTTGACCTTAATTGATTTAATGAGCTTTCTCTTATGAATTTGAAAATACCAGTTACTTTCAAAAAATATCTAGTATTCGAAATGTTATGCTTTAAATGTCCTTTAGCTCACAAGAAACTGTAAAAATAAGATAATTCCTTATCTTTCAGAAAATGTCCCAGCGCCAGAGGTTGCTTGGCTGTTCCTGGCATGGATGGAGGAAAGGCCTGTTCCCTCAAGACTTTTCCAAAGACAGAACAGACCAAAAGGACACCTCAACCCAGGGAAAGGTTAGCTCGTTTGTTTATATTATCCCACCCTGTGCAACATTCAGAGCCAAGGCTTCCCGAGCAGAGAAGCAAGAGGGATGTGTCTGTGTCCGGCAGCAAGGAAGGGCTCCGTCTAACACAGCACGGCGCAGGAATAGTTCAGCCTGTGCTTTACCAAACGTTTCCCACGTCGCTGGACCCTCCTCACTGCTCGCGGCATCACCATCCTCAGCAAGGGACGGAGCCACGCTATCACTCTGAGAAATGTCACATCTGCGAAAAATGCAACAAGAACTGTGTTTCTATTCTATTCTCCTCAAAAAAAACAACAGTGTGTTATTTGTCACTCTGTCATCAGGTGAGTAGGGCCGTACGAGAGGACAACGCCTTCAGCCATTCCTCATCCAGTTCTTGTCCAGCTCAGTGCTGATACCTCATCCCAGCTCCCTTGAGAGACATGGGAGAAATTGCCATGTTGGAAAATGGATTTTAGTACAACTTGTAATTGAAAAGATACAGCTTAAAAAGAGGAGGTGGTAAATACAAATTAACATGGCTATTTTCCAGTCTCGCTCCCCCTGGGAGCAAGACCTCCTTCCCAGAGGAACGCTCAGCTGGAAGCTGCTGTTGGCTACAGAGCAGCAATGACAAAGCTCTCGCATGACTAACGAGGAGGGAGGGGAGAACAAGCAGCAGGAAAGACACAGACACGGACGTGAACAGTTACCTGCATTAGCTGACACACGAAGGATGTGGCAGCGAGCTTGCATCTGCCCGGTGGAACAGAGACAGCTCCTTCAGGGGTGGCCTGTCTTGCTTGTGGAGATCTGTTTGAGCTAGAGGTTTAGCACGGTGTATGGAGCTAAAGAGAAATGGTGAATTTGTGAGCCCCTGTGTTTCTGCGTGCACCCTAACTCCTCAGAGAGCTGAGCCTTGGTCCCAGTCTCTACAGACACACAGCGCTGCTATGTCTCACGGCAGTGCCCCAGAAGTGACCATCGCCAGCCACCACCAGCAGGCAAAGCAGAGGCCTTCACCAAAGTGTTTCCACACCAGGAGAACCAGGCAAAGGCTTCTCTCAGCCAGGAATGACCTTTTGATGAAATGTGCCGCAGATTCCCCACCAGAGCAGCTGACGGAGAGAAAAAGAAATCCCTAAACCAGAAAGCCACTTGCTGCCAGGACAGATGTGAGCACGTCCACAGGACGGCCCACATGGATCATGGACTTTGCTCTGCTTTCCTTTAGTTAACAGGAGAGAAGCAAGCCGTGCCTGAGAGGCTAATGATAAATGATTATTTGTCACCAGGTGTGCAGTAGGAGGTATCATTAAAACTGAGTCAACGGAGATGCTAATCTCCCAGCCCTGCAGCCTGGCATAAGGGAAAATAATGAATCAAAGCTTCAGAGAAGGCACAAACAGCTTAGACCGACTTGTCACTAAACAGCACTGCACTTTGGCTCTCTTGCAGCGGAAGCAGTTATGTATCTGCAAAGGCAATGGGGGTGGAAAGCAGTGAGAGGCCGGCTGGGTGACGCTTGGTGATTTGGCCCCGGATCGTCCCACCGTCCCTCTCCTCTGGCAAAGAGCAGCACCCTGCTCCCAGAGCCATCGGGAGCCACGGCCAGAGCAGCACAACAGCAGGAATGTGCAGAGACACCCCAAGTCAGTGGCAAGGGACACAAGCTGAGAGACCAGGTTGTATTCAAACATTTAAATGCAAACAAGTTTCAGGACTGTGAATATTTGGCGGAGGAGCCAAGCAGTGAAATGCTCTTTGACACAACAATCTCACTGCAGAAAAGACCTGAAGCCGACAGCGAGCAATGGGGATGCCAAGAGCAGAAAGGAGATGATCTGAAACCTATCCACTCTGCCAGCAAACGATCGCATTTCTCTTTTGACTTGACTTACTGGGTTGTGTTTTAACTGGTTTTGTAATATCTAAAAACCCTGCTATTGAATCTTCAAAAAACTCACAGGATGGCTCTAAATTATAAAACTTCTGAGAAGGTCACTACTTTCTACTGCCTTTCAAACAAAAGGGCAGGACAAAGAGGAATGGAGCAATTTGAAACTGTAAAGCTAAAAGCAAATTGAGGAAAGGGGAATAATTTCTCGCTTAGTCCCACCCCTCCCTTGCCCCGGTAGCTCATCAGTGCAACTCCCCGATTTGTTTCATCTTGGGTAGGAACTAATTACGAGAATATGGTGGAACTACCTTTCAGCTTTATGTCCCTGATGACTTCGTAATACCCAAACTGAGTTACCAAAGGGGATAATTAGCAAAGTCCAAACAGAAAACAATTAAGAATATGACAAAGCCATGATTACAACAGTCTATTAACTGCAAGACAACACCAGTCTAATTATGGAAACATTGACTTTTGTTACTGTGAAGTAGCTTGCACGATCATTAAAGAGATTCACACATAATTCTGAGTTTAATGTGAAGAGTTATATTCAATATCTTGACGATGTAATTTAGCTTTCCTTCCACCCATGCCCGATAAAGAAAACAAAATCCGTTTGATGGCTCCCTCAGCACTCCAGCACCTATTAGTCATTCCAGGTACCTGTTGGATCTAAGCAAAGTTTGAATACCATGAGTGGAAGTTCAAGGGGACTGAAAAAAATTACATGCTCTTGGCTGAGGCCCAGCGAGGGGCCAGGTTCATGCAGGAGGAGCTCAGCTGTGGCTGCCACCAGCCCCAGGACCTGTGCCACCGGCCGGTGGTGCCCGTCCCAGAGCCCCTCGGCCCCTGCAAGGGCTGGTGCGTCTCTGCAGCCCTGGAGCAGCCCCAGCACAGGCCAGGGTGCTTGGCCCTGACTTTCCGCTGAGGGTGGGTTCTGGCAGACCTGCCGCCATGGCACGCTTGGTCTCACAGCTCTGTCATCACGCGCGGACCCAGACAAAGCCTCTGACCTGATCCTACCAAGAGCAAACGGACATCTTCCCTGTGAGAGGCTCTCACCGGTACGTTTTCCAGTGGCTAACGGAAAACGCTCTGTCTGGTTTGCTCCCCAGCGGGTTTCTTTCAGCTGACCAGCACCTCCCAGCTGTTACGAGCTACGGCTTGGAGCACGTCACGTCCTCCCACAGCAAACACTCCTGGAAGAGCAGCCGCAGGAGATGTCAGAGCCAGGGCAGTGGATGATGGTGATGTACCTTAACCTCGCTCGTACCGGCTGTGCTACTTGTTTTTCCAGTGTAATATATCGACCATTACTTATACCATGTCAGGAGGCATTTCCAGGCTGCTCTGTCCAATTTTGCTACTTCTTCTATTGCAACAGTGCTTGTGAGGACATATTGTTCTATTTCTGTAGACATCACGCATTCAAATGATGGATTACTACAAGAGTTATTGCTGGAGGAGAAGACAGGCAGCTCTGGGGCTACAAAAGACCACGTGAGGCACCCACCAACTGCTGATCTAATTTTCTCTCAATTGAAAAGCATCAGCAATGTAAGGCTGATTAGCTGAGGGCTGGAAATTGGGCATGAGAAACCATGGTGAATCTCGGACGGCTGAGGCAGGGGCGAGCAGGAAGATGTTTCCTTTAATCCTCGCTGTAATGTTTATTTAGCAATGCTGTTCAGCTTTGAAGCTTTACGGAGGAAGGAGCAGGGACTGGCTGGAACAGAAACCGACCGCTAAACCGACACAGCAGCACGGCATTGAGCAGCACCACAGCCCACCCTGAACCACAGCAGGGCAGGGGAGCTGCTCCCTCGGGCAAACGGTGCCCAGCAAACCCCGCAAGGTGCCGTGGCATGCAGCAGCGAGCAGCGCGCTCTGCAACAGGAATTTAGAAAAGGAAGTCGGCTGTCTTATAAATTGTGAAATGCTGCATTGGACGAGAGGTGAGCTGCAGCAGTGTGTAGCTCTCAGCCAGCTCCCTGTCCCCTCCCCAAGCACGCCACAGCCATGGGAACGGTGACAGAGCAAATAAGGATCAGGTTGTCCCTGTCACCCAGCACTGCCTCAGCTCCTGTGTCCTCTGTGGGGGCCTGCAGCGCGCAGCTGCGAGAGGGGAGTGTCGCGAGCCTGCTCACCCCTTTGCCGAGATCACGTCCAGCGGCCAGGCCTCTGCTGAGCCCCTGGTGTCACTTCCTCAGGCCTACCTGCTGCCATTGGGTTGTCATGTGCAGCCTCAGCAACACTTCCCTTGATTTACTGCTTGTGTTCTCCGGGCAGCTATGAGCTACAGGAGCATGTCCTGAAATGCTCTCAAGCTAGAGAAGTCATTAGCGGCTGCCACTCCAGAGCCTGCCTGCCGTCAGATCGCTGTTCACACACGGCACAGGAGCCCGTTGCGCTGTGAAGCACTGCAGCAGGGCTGCTGCTCAGACGAGGTCTCGGAGGCGCGGGCTGTTAGTGAGGGAAAATATTTCATCAGGTTCTCAGCAGATGTTAAAGGATTGGGTCAGAAAACAATTACGGGTGCAGCAGAGCTTCTGCCATCCCTCAGACGTTATCTCATGCTGTGGCTGGTGAGAGGGCTGCAGACCAGCCCCCATTGGGCAGCCAGGCCAGGAGAGCGCCGGCCCGTACCCATCACCTGCCCACGTTCTTGGACCCCCAAACGGCTCCTATCCATGGAGTGATCCAAGCCATGGGAGCAAGTGTCAGCGGTCACCTCTGGCTCTGCCTGTAGCCACCTGCACCCTGCTCAGAGCGCGGGGCGCCTGCCTGCTTGTCAGCTCTCCTGGCAGGGGGACGGGGAGCGTCGCCCAGCCGAGGACAGTGCTGCATCCTTAGAGTACGTGGGAGAGGAAAATGAAGCCATAGAAATACCTGGTAACACGATCCATTCGGAAAGAAACAAACCAGGGTGGCTTTGTCTCTTGGTAACCTGAGATTCACTGGTTATTCCTCCCAGACGTCCAGTGCAGCACAATGTTATGAAATATCCACAGAGACCCCAGGAGCCTCCCGCACCGTGCGTGCTCCCGCAGCACTGGTACCCTCTCAGAGCTTCTCTGGGCGAGGGCAAGTAGCAACTCCAGCTCCTCGTCGTTGCGGAGCACGCCCAAATCTGGTTTTGTTTCTCTGTGTCAACCACAAGTCATTTCAGAGAAGACAGCACAGTGGAAGTGAGCTGAAAACAACGTGAAAGCAGGAAGAGTTTGCACAAGTTGTTTTACACCAAGCACTTTCACACTCAGCTCATCGGCAAACTCCCTCTCGAAGCAGCAAAGGGGTGGAAGCCCTCATGACATGAGCGCTGCAGACGTTCTGAGAGGAAACATTCACCGAGTCTCCGAAATGTCCCCTTGGAAGCTCTGCGAACTCAGCCTTCCTCCTGCACGAAGCTAAAAGGAGATTTATCCTGGTCATGTGCTTCCGCAGCCCCTGCACACCGAGTCCCGCGCTATCGGCGCCCACCAGCTTCCTCCTGCCAGCGCGGGCTCCGCGGGAGCCCAGACTAAGCCCCCTCGTCTCCTCTGCACGCCCGGCTGTGCAACGGGTTGCAGGAAGACAGAGACACAAATGCTCACGCTGGCTGTGCCAAAGTTTCAGTGAGATAGAAAAAACTTCTTAAAAATTAATTTGCTGCTACCACAGGGCTCCTGCCATGCAAGAGTTTATTGGAATGCAGACTATAAGCTTCAAAGGGAAGGATGAATCAGAAGCTATTTTGAGAGTAATTATATAAGATTATAAAATTCAAACCATCTCATTATTGCACGTTAAGTATGAAGACAACCTGCTTGGAGACCTTGCAGGGATCCACGTTTCAAGTGACTATCATCTGTGGTCCAAGTGACTATGATCTGTGGTCCAAGCGCAAACAGCAACCTCCTAACTCCAGTCCGCACAAAACTTCCTTCATTAAGCAATGCCAGGGCTTTTTTCACCATTTACTGTAATTCTCCAGGGGATGGGAGAATAACTGGAACATGAGACATGGACGACTTCGTGCGAAGTTTTGTTCCCTTAACAGTTGTGTAAGTTGTTGTCCTCAAAACCAGCCATCAGCTGGTTAGCAACAGTACTTGCGAATTCCCAAGTTTTATAAACTCCAGTTAAAATTATAATTAAGGAGAAAACATTTAAGCAATAAATTTGTACATGAATAAAGTGCTATTCCAGCAACCCCAGCCGCAGCACAGGGAGCAGCCTGGGTGCGGGTCCAGCCGGGAACCCGACTCAGTATCCCCATGCTGCGATGGAGGCTGCGACAGCTCGTCGCTGCAAGACGGGGCCCTGGACACATTACCTGCATTGTGCACTGCCCACAAGAAGGAAAGAGAGTTGTTTTTAATTTTCCTTACATGTCCAGGCTACAGCTGAAGCTCCTGCTATGCCTTGGCACAGAAGAAGCAGGCGCACGGGTGGGAGGGCTGCGAGCTGCTCGCTCCCTCGGGGAGGGCAACACGTGTGTGACAACAACGTGTGCGTGAGGGCAACGCGTGTGCCGTCCTTGTCCTTGCTGCACCCCAGTGCCCGGTCCCTTGGGGGACCATCACACTGATGGTCTGAGCTGAGATGGTCTGCATTACACAGAGAAAAGGTGGAGAAAGAGAGGCGATCGTACCCTTCAGTGCCTGGCATTTTCCAGTGTACGGTTTGGCAATTTTATCACCTGGGGAACAGACGGTGAACGCACTCGGACACAGGAGAGGGAGGTGCACCGATCCCTCAGGCTGAGTTTAAAAAAGCAGAAGAAAAATGTGAACAGAGTAATTCAGAGGGAAACACCAAAGGTGATTTTCAAGTGCAGAGTCAACAAAGAGGTGCTCTACACACGTGTACGTATACATAATAAAAAAAACCAACCAAACAAACCAAACACATACAAATGTCTAATACACCAAACAAAATATTGCAACTAAGAGACCTCAGTAGCCTGGAACTTGTGGTTTGCTCACTGAAATAGAATGGAGAAAGATTTAACTGGGGGGAAAAAAAAAAAAGCAAAGAATCATGAATAGCTGACAAGCAAAAGACATCTGAATGTGTGCTACATACAGGATAAGCCTCCACCATATCAGGTTCTGGACAGTCAAAACCATCCCAGCCTCCCGCTCGGCTCTGCCAACAACCAGTCTCTAATCTGTCCTCAGCCTGGGCGCCCCAGCTGGGACCTGGAGACGAAACCCCTCTTCCAGCTCCGCTTTGCCCACTAGCGACTACGGGCTTCACACACGCCGCTGAGAGGCCCAAAGCAACACCCCGAGAAAGTAACCAACACACATCAACGTGGCCGTGCCCCAGCGGAATGGCTGGACCAGAGGAGACTGACCAAAGGCTCCTGCAGACCAAATATGTTGGTGTTCGGGGGTGACTGACCCGCCGGCTGATTCGGACGTTCCCTCCAGGCTGCATCAACGGCACATTTGTTTCTCAAACTTTTGTTGGCATGTACAACCCAAAGGAGAAATTTGACCTGTCAGCAAGGCAGCATTTCTGTTATCAAAAGTGACAAAAAAAAAGAAAAAAAAAAATGTTCCAAACTGAAGGAAATATTCCCCAGTGATTCAGGCCACTTTGTGTCTTAATCAGCTGTTCTCTGGAGCGTTATAAATGAGATAGTAAGAGCTGTCATTGCTTTATGCCGAACTGATGGCAATCTAATGAACTACTATAAGCCACACTGCATATAATTATAGCGCATAGCTGTGTGCTAGCCCCACGACATTTTATCACAATATGCTGCAGCAACATCTGTGAACGACACGTGCTGCCCTGGGCCGAGGCGAATGGATGCCGCGTGTCGTCGTCCCGCTGCACTGTGACCCCATACGCGCAGGGCCCGCGCCGAGCCCAGCTATGCGGGGAAGCCTGGCCAGGGCTGTGGCGCCGGGGAAGCCACTGTGCAGACCTGCTGAAGCCGGGCAGAGCCGGGCAGAGAGCAAAACACCGTCACACAGACGCTTCTGGGATGGAGAAATACAATTGGGTTTCAGGATGCGGTGCAAACAAAACAAGCGAAAGCTTTGCACTGTCACTCTCTCCTTTAAGTGACCAAAGACCCTGGACCTTAAAATTTCCCTTCAAATCCCTGGTCAAAGCCACAACTCTCGTGCACCAGGGTCAGCAGCACTTCGGTGTCCCAGCCGCCACGCCAGAGCTGCCGTCTCTCTGCCCCCTTCACTCTCTACATTGAGATTCGGGTTGGAGGAGATGCTTGCCTGTGGCTCTCTCTTTGACTCCATTTTGGTTCAAAAACCCCAAGATCAGGCTGCCCTGAAAAGACCTCAGGATAAAGATTGACTGGGAGCAGAATCAGAGCCTCTTCCCATCCCTGGCCACAGCCCAGGAGGGTGAGTGCCGCTGCGAGCGCTGGTCTTCGTCCCAGCACAGGGGCTGCCAGCCCTACAATCTGGGGTCACGCGAGAGGACACAGCCCCAGAACCCAAAAAAGCAGAGCTCAGCCCAGGGAGGGCAAAAGGCCCCAGGTGTGGGACAAGGCGGCCCGGAAAGCTTTCCACAGGCTTTCCTCCGGCTGAGTGTCCCCCTCCCAGAGACACAGAGGCCCTCCAGTGACCGGGGGAAGCATGCTGGGAGAGCTTTACTGCCTGGACCTGCCCCACAGCAAACCCAAAACCAGAGGTGCTGGATTCATCCGGAACTCTCCTGGCTCCAGATGCTGGAAAGAGCGGGTGAAGTACAGATCTGTCTCCTCAGGGGTCAGGTTGCCAGTTAAAGCCATCTAGACCCCGAATGAGCACGTAAGCCCCCGCCATGCCCCCTCTCCCTCTCAGCTTGTTGTGCTGATGGTACCTGGCACACAACAGTCTGGTCTGTTGGGCTCGTTGGAAGCAGGCTCTGTGCGGGACACAGAGCAGCTGGGAAGGATGTCCCAGCCACCGGCCTGCGCACCCGCATGGGACGGCTGCTCGGGCCACCGACCCTGCACTGCCCGCCTGGGCACGCAGCGGTCCTGAAAAGAGCATTTCTTTGTTCAAGCTCTGCTGAACGATCAGGGAACTTCCCCCCTGAACAGCTCTGCTCCTGTCATTAGCTGCTGCTGCTGCTGCTTCCATCCACTTTAACAAAGACAGAGATCTTTAACCCCCAAAATGTTCCAGTCACGCGCGCAGGCTGGGCTGCCTGATCCCACAGGTATATTTCCAACATTCCTTTTTCCCTTTTTTGACAACTTGTATCACCCCATGCCACACAGCTCAGAGTCCTTTAATGTGAACATTTCGGCCAGAGACCAGAACTGAGCTCAAATAACTCTGAGCAGTCGCTCGCAGACATGCAGGAGGTGAAGGACTGTGTATGGAAGGAGCGCATGAAGGAGGTGCTCGCTGCTCTCGCCTAACGCCGTGTGGATACAAGAGCACTTGCGTTTCTCTGCAGCAGTTACAAACACACGCAGAAAACCAGAGCAATACTACATTGCCGGAGACACCGGTGTGCTAGAATTTCCAGGCAATTATTATTCCAGGGAAGCAAATACTCCGGGACAGTGTAATAACGGCTTTGAAAGGGCTTGTATGAACTGAGCTTCGGGTACCCTGCCTTTACTCCTCATTGCACAGTTTCCTGCGATGTTGTCAGACACTAACCTGCTACAGCAAAACAAACTGAACTCAATACAACGGCAGCCTTAATTAGCACCCACAGCTTCCCTGTGTGCAGGACACCCTGCAGGATAACTTTCTTTTTCCACAGACACGGAAAATGTACAGTTACTGTACAATCACTCGAAATATCCCTTCTCCGTCCCTCTAGAATGCCATTTTGCAGTGTACAAGTACAATTAAGGACAGTGCATGGCAGAGAGACAAATGACATCTCCCCCAAACAACTGCCGGCGTAAGCGACGGTTACGTTAGGGAGCCTGCCTGACTGGAACAATAAGGGCTGTCACAGACAGGCTTCCTGATTTTACAATATACAGATAGGAGGGAAAAACAGGTTTTATCATCTTTTAAAAAGAAATAACAACTA
Source organism: Chlamydotis macqueenii (assembly GCF_036417535.1). NCBI lineage: Eukaryota > Metazoa > Chordata > Aves > Otidiformes > Otididae > Chlamydotis > Chlamydotis macqueenii. Next base: position 7,120,863 of record NC_141578.1, read on the forward strand.
TTAAAGCTAGAAAAAGCTGCCTAACCAACATGGGATGGAAATCTGGGGTCTAAGGAGGAATATGCAATTGTACCTAGAAACATGAACTGTAAGAAGAAGAAACAGGTAAGAAAAACAAGGACAGCTGAAACTATAGTTAAATGAAAAAATTATCAGAAGAGATCCAGTTATGGCTCTGTCTTTATCTCCAACAATGAATGCACATATGTGAGACTACATGACCATTAGTGAATAGATGCTGCGTGCAGCAGGCTCTGCACATCGCACTGGTGTGACTTCAGCAGAGCAAAGATGTCAAGCAAGAAACACCTGCAAACACAGAAACACCTGCAAACACAGAAACACCTGCAAACACAGAAACACCTGCAAACACAGAAACACCAGCTTCTCAGAGTCATCCGGCAAAACAATGGAGATTGGAGTTGGGCTGTGCCCTGATTTGAACCAGCTAAAAGCACAGGCTTGGTTTCAGTGAGACGTGGGGAGAATACTGAAAGCAGAAGAAAATGTTTCAACGCCAAAGACAGAAACTGCTGAAGCAAAATGTTAGTTAAGGAAAAAAGGCTCCATATTAAGAAAAAAAAGGCAAAAATTAACAAAGTAACTCCAGAAATGCGGACTTACCAAAGCGGTGTCTGCTCCTCAGCTCAGCTGCTGTCGCTGTCCTCAGCCTGCTCCCGCTCCCAGTTAACACCAGCAACGATCTGCCTGCCTGTTTCTATGGAGTTTCAGATGCTGATCCTTGACTATGCATGAGGCTACTGCAGCTGCACTGGAACAGGCTCTGAGGTCCGCAAAAAACCTCCAAACACAATTAGCCTCCCTGCACTGCCTCAGGAATGAATCAATCAACAGCAATTAGGCAGATGCGAACCTGCATCTACGCAGAGAGGTGCTTACAAAGCGCCGAAGCACACACGCTCCACACGCTCCGCACAGCTCCCTAGGTGCGTTTTGTTTACCGGGACCATCGCCACGCGTAGCCAGAGGCAGCTGCAGAGCCGTAGATCCACACACTTCATACATAAGCAGCGACACGTGTTCATAGACAGGCTATAGAATAAATTTTTCCCAGATTTATGCTGATGGCTTTAACCTTATTCTAATGCAATTCTGCAAATCTTCCTCTGGTAGCAAGGTTTGAACCCAACACCTTCAGGACCGCAGCACAAAGCTGTTCACTTGAGCTAAAGAGCAAATCTGCCACACATCGCTCTGGCTGGGTCTTCCTCACAGAGGAAGGCAAGATCCATTTTGCAAGTGCATTACTCCGTGATGGGACGGATCTTTGCCCCGAGGTGCCACTCCTCGCATGCCTGGCCTCTGGAAACATAAGCTTCAGTGATTAATATTAGCTCTGCCTGGGTGGCTTTAAGCATGTTTTTGGTTACATTCACCTAAAATACACTCTAACAGTGATTCAGAAAAGCATGTTATTACAGCTGGTAAGTAAATTCAAGACTTGCTTGTATTTCATAGGTAGCAGCTGTAGGCATCCCCTATCAGTGAACGGGCATGCCGTCAATTTTCCCGTTAGTTAAAGTACCCTCTCAAGGGATAATTTTTTTCCAAGAAAAACACTCCAGAAGGAATTTCTCCATATAAAAGTGATCTTTCCACATCAACATTCCTCCGATGAAATAAGAACCACTACTGCACAGAAATTTACCCCTTTTTCTGCCTGCAGCAAGAACACTTGCGTACTTGTGGGTTTGACGTTTAACAGTATCTGCAAAGTGCCAGGAGGGCGTTCAGCGCTGTACGAGATGTACTGCCCTGCATCATGAAGTTTAAAAAGAACAGTTCACACAAAGGGCAAAACACCAATTGTGCTCTGAATTATCGCGGGGTTAGAGCACAGAAGGACGGCTGACACGGCGTGCTCGGAAACAGAAATTATCGTAACATCTCTTCTGGTTTTGCATTTTCCCCAGCCGTCCTTTTTCTTCCTCTCACTTCACTTTTCGTATCCCAGTGCTGGGAAAGCACTGGAGCATTTTGCTGGTGTGGATCGGTGCGCATGGATGGGTTTGAGGAGGGTGCATGTGCTGTGCTGGGATATCAGGGGCTGCTGCACACGCAATCCTGCAGCGACTTTCTGGGTGAAAGCTGCAACACCTCTGCTCGTCATCCATTGCATCCTGCACTTACTCTGTGGGGCAGTGAAGCTTTTTACAAATGGATACACTGAGGAAAAAAAAACCCCAACAGTATTTAAAGTTGTGACACAGAAGTGCTGTAGCTAGAAATCCACCGCAGGGGTTTGCTCCTGGATGTGCGGTGACCCTGCTTGTGAGTTCCCGCCTGTACCCACACACCGTCATCAGAGCCAGCAAGCGTCACAGGCCACAGGCTCCAGTCACTCCGCCAGCTCTGCACATTCAAGTCAGAATGATCCTTTTTGTTTTTAAAACTCTCTGTGGAGTCCAGTTCCTATCTTCTGTGCCATCCCCTGCTTGGCACGGCCTCCCAGGACCAGCTGCAGCCTCTGTCTGCGGCCAGACCCGGGACCGCACGCCCGTGGGAGCGGGACCCAGTTCACACGAACATTGGGAGTGAGTGTGTAACAGAGCGACAGCCTGGCCGTGCACACAGCACACAGCGCACTATGTGGTGGCAAGAGCCGCGTGGGGCGTGACGCAGTGCCCGTAGCCAGGGATGCTGCCAGGGATGGAGCCGAGCTGCCTGAGGGAAGCACCATGGGCTTCGCAGCCCTGGGAGCAGCTCTGGGCGGGAGCAGCCAGGGAGAGCTCGCAGCGAGCCCTGGAGAGCAGGATTTGGCACCCTCATCCCTAAGGCGCTGGAGCCTGTGGCTGTCCCACGGGCAAAGGGACCGGGCAACATGGGCAGCACGCTGGGCCCAGAGCAGCACGCCACGCCCAGAGCAGCACGCCCAGGGGAGCCTGGCAGCGCGGGCCCCCCTGCGTCATCAGCCGAGCACTTTGCACTTCAGCAGGGCTGGTCCACAAATGGTCTCGGGGAGCTACAGCCTAGAGCACTCACCGGAGCTCCAGGAACAAGGAGCCATGCCTCCGTTCACTCAAGGCACATCACCGCAGTGGTAAATGCTGTCCCCGTACCGCAGGCATTTCCACCGTCTACAGCTTGTTCCTGAGTGCTTGTCAGCGCACAAGAGCTGAGGACTGGCAGGGAAGAGAGCTATCAGATGGAGAGAGCTACGGGGGAGGATTTTAGATAGGCACAACAAAAGGATGCTGCATCTTGCTCAATCTCAGGGCCCACAGCCAAGAGATCAGTTCTATTCCTGGCACCGCCACCGGCCAAACTGCAGGCAAACGCTCACCCTCACATATCCACTGATGCATCCGTACCAAAACCTTCCTCATCCGAATACCTTATTTTTCTGATGTACTTAGCTGCTGGGTTACTAGCCGCCAGCAGCAGCAGCCTGCAATGCTCCTTTGTTGGGTGTACAGCAACGTAAGGCATCCTGGAGAAACACTGCAGCTCTGTTTCTCTCACTGGCTTTTAGAAGAATCAGCTATTGCATAACCCGAAGTACAGAGAGGAGAGGAGCATCTACTTTATACACAGTAGCACTTTCCATATTCAGTTCAAAATGGTTTAAAAAAAATAATCACTGCATAAAACTATGTTCTGACATATTCTTACCTAAACTCCTCAGCAATAATTTTATATTCACAGTTATTTCCCTCTGTCAGATGCAGTCCAGGAAGGCTTGTGATACCTGGCTAATTTCTTTGCAACTCCACAGCCTCCCCAAAAGATACTGCTCTCCATCGATAAATGAAACATCAGAAAAAACCAACCCACCTCTCAGGGTCTAATGGCAAACGGAGCTGTGCAGAAGCAGCCCTGGCTCCCAGGTCAGAGTGCTTTCGTCTGCCTGCTCACCAACGACGCAAACCTCATCAAGACGCCTGAGAAGCCAAGCTGACTTACCTGTTAGCTAATAGATTTCTCCAGGAGGTAACAAACCAACAGAGAAGTCGCTGACTTCACATGATGATGACAAATAGGGCAATTTTACTCCAAACTTGGGATCCAGGCTGCCGACGCCGTCCTGTCCAGCACCAGTACACTTCGGCAGGACCCGGCACGCGCACCGCGTGCCTCTGCCGAGTCTCCTGTCGGTCCCGAAACAGCACCCGTCTCAAAGCCATGTCACTGCTCATCTCCACACACCCTCACTTTTTATTTGCATGGCTTTATGAGGAAGGACTCGACAGACCTGAACGTAGGACTCAGGTAGCTGATAGCAAATTTGCTTAACCCAGGTCTTCAGTGTAAAATCAACAAAGCACAAATGGAGGTAATTAGATAAACATCCAGACACTCATGGGAAAGGGCTCTACCACCCTAACTGTTACATCATCTAACACTTAAAGCAAAGAGATTTGTTTCCCTTGCTGGAGCAGTTTTACATCCAGGCGTTTGAGAAACACTGCTGTCTGTTGGGCCCGAGCGATCTCAGCCTGAACACGGGGTCCTGAACAGGCTGCACAAGCAGCTGCCAGGCCACTGTCTGTCGTACCAGGGTGGGCAGGGCAGGTATTTCTGCTGCACAGTCAGGAAAATGTTAATTTTGGTACCAAGGGAAGAAATGATGAAGTGATGCAGTAAGTTATTTGCAATAGGGAAAACAGCCGCACTGGACGCAGTGTGTAAGGGCAGCGCCAGCAGCGGTACGGGACCTTCAGAACGCACCAGTATACAGCGAAGGCCTGTTAAGACAACAGTTAAGTTACAAGCAGAGTGTGGTGTGAAATGAAGCTGTCAGGCTGGACACACTGGCAAAACAATGGTGGAAGCACCACTGCAAGCAAACAGATGGCAGAAGCCCAGAGAAACCAGAGAGCTGCCAGCGTGTCCCAGTGCCAGGCGCGTCCCAGCGCGAGACGCTGGCGGAGAGGGGCAGGAGGCTCTGAGCCAAGGTGCCACAGAGAGCCTCGCACCGGGCTGACGGGCTGCTGTGCCGCACTGGGGCTCTGCGCAAGTCTCCTCAGCAGGTGAGAAGAAAAGTTTCTGAAAACTTATACTGTGAAATCAGGCTGAGTTGGTAGATCATTGTCTACAGAAATCTTAAAAAATAAAAAGGAAAGGACTCTACACAAATGTCCTAATACACAAACAACTTCGAGCCTGTTATCAAAAGCACAGGATTCTGGTTTTGCTCCTCAGCGCGTGAGCCTGCGCTGCAAGCTCCCCCTGCCAACGTCTTCTGAAGGTACAGCAGAAGCAGCAGCTGTGAGCAGCAGTGTACAGAAAATTTACTGCTTTCTGATAAAGAACCGCTCCTCTGCTCTTAAAGCAGTATGCTTGCTCTCGATTCATCCCTGACATGCCAGTGTTCCTCCCAAGCTGATGAGGAACAACTTCAGGCAGTTCTTAGGGAAAGTAAAACAAATGATGAAAGTACATTAATATCCCTTACCAGTGAACAAAAGCCTACACAAGCGCTTCCTTTCCTCAAACTGGGATAACAGCAATCGGTTCCTGTCATCTCAGATACTTAAACAGGCTTTTTACTGCTGTTTTGCTTTACATGGGACAGGAGTCTGTGTTTTTAGAGAAATAAGGAACTTTCACAGCAGCATTATCTCACTGACCGCCTCCTCGCCAGCACGGGCCCGTAGCACCCCTCTGCCTGCTCGGCGCAGCCGTCCCCGCCAGGCTACCCCGATTCGCAGCGACACGCGAGGTAGCACTGGCATCCAAAACTCCACCGTGAACATGTGTGAAGGAGAACAGCCACACAGAGATGCGTGGCAAGACCAGTGCCCCGGGTCTGACACGGGGCTTGCGAACATTCCCCTCTGCTGCGAGAGTCCTGCCTTCAGCGGCTGCTGGCAGCCACGAGCGCTACTCGAGCAAACGGGACCAGGGTACTGTACCTGGCTCGGAGATAATCAGGCTCTGGTCGGAGGGCAGCAGGAGGAACTCCCTGCAAACGTCCAGGTCCAAGCTAGGCAGGCTTTTCTTCCGGCACAGCTCAGTGACAATGCGGACTGCCTTCTGACAGCGGCTGTCATCCCCGGTACCACTCATCTCCCACACTGCATCCTCCGCTGTCCCCCTCTGCCGCCTAAGAAAGTCCAACTGGGAAAAGAGGGTTTGTTTACTTTTAATCACACCTGAGGGATCCCCGTGCCAGGCACCGCTCCAGCCCCACCGGTGCTCCTCACGGGCCAGGGCGTCTCGGCGGCCCCAGAACCCACGGGCACTGCAGCCCTGCCCGCTGCCGCTGCGATCAGACCGCTCTTGGCTGCCAAGGCGTGTTCCAGAGAAAGAACCTCCTACCAAATTCAGTTTGTGCCCTCCATACCACGTTGTTAAAGCTACAGCCCAGATAATTCTTTTTAACCCTTTCATTTCTGCCCTGACTCCTTTCTCCAGGTACAGAGGTTCAAATCCGAGCCCCAGAGCGATTCTGCAAAAAAGTGAAGGCTGAAATCTTCTGGCACATCATCAGCCCAGAGAAACAGGAGTGCTCCCACGAACCCTGCACAAACTACTTACAGCTGCCAAGGGCAACATAAGAAAAGCAGCAGGTTTTATTGATTTGTTTGTACTGGTCCTAACACAACAGGCTGCGGATGGCAACAGAGATTGAGAATGCCATTGTATGTCATAATTAGATTTTTATTTATTTTTTTTTTACATTTTCTGCAGTATTTCTTTATTCCTATTGCAATTTAGCAGAAAGGTCATGCCAGATGACAGAGCTACACTTTCGAATAGAGAATGTATTTGACAGGCATGGGAAAAGAAGCAGCTGTGTAACAGGCAATTAAAATTACAGCAGAATGATTTCTTGCAGCTTCTGGAGCAGAGAAGCCAGAATGAATATAATGAGCATCCTGGAGAGCCAGGGCTAAAGCTTCAGAGGTCCCTCAGCCCCACATTGCTGCAGTTGTGTTTAGATTTGTGCTGCTGTGTTTATTTTGCCAGTTAATTGCTTGCTGAAGCACTTTGAGCTGTCTCCCCAGGCTCCTGGCGCAGGGCTCCTCCAGCGACGCGCCACCCAGCCACGAACCTCCCAGCAGCTCCGAAACTGAATTCCCAGCCTGGGAGCCCCTGGATCTGCGTTCTCCTGCCTGGCCCCTGCCCAACCTCCTCTGTCTTGCGACCAGCCTGGGGGTGACAGGGGCCGCGTACCGGGAGCTGGCACTGCCCCGGTGCTGCCCCACGCCTCTCCCGCCGGACAGCGAGACCAGGGCCCTTCCACCTCACCACAGCCCCCGCTCAGCACCAGCCCCGAGCTCCCACCCCTCGCTACTGGATAAATCCTGCTGCCAGCTCTCCAGCTCTCGCGCTGGTGACTCGCTCCCAACACCAAGCACCGCATGGCCGCTGAGCCGTGTGTGCCGGGCACGCAGCTAAAGGCATGGCTCCAACACCCCTGTGCAGCTGCAAGTGGGGCTCTCCCGGCCACAGCAGCCCCTCTCACCCCCGTGCCCAGACCCGCGTGTTTTGGAGACCTCACCATTGCCGGCTGGGCACGGGCCTCTGCCCGCTGCTTTACGCAGTGGCAGCCTCTGTCCGGCAAGAGCAACTTACCTACTAACACTGCTGCTTCCAAAAACTTCTGTTGCCATGACAGCATGAATGAAATCTTTTATTAAGGCAGTAATATCCTACAACTGGTCACAAAGAGACACTTTTAATTAGAGACTACCACCTCCCGGCCAGTGCTGTATAACCTTCTGCTGCGGACAGTTTGAGGCACGCCCGCAGATGCGGAGGTACATCTACGTCTACATCGCCATGTAGTGATGTACTGCTGCGCTGAGGGACCACCTACAGTCTGCAAGCAACAGAGGCCCAGGCACGAGGCTCAGCTCCGAAATGCGGACTGAGGACAGTGAGAAGCGAGCAATGAGTACATCAACACTCATCACAGCCTCCCAAGGTTTTCCTGAGTGGAGCGGTTGTGCCCTCTGCATCGCTGACGCTGGTGTGCCAGACGCCTGGCCAGCTTTGGCACGTGCGCAGGCCCCTCGGATGGGCCACTGGCCACCAGCCATGCCAGCCCACGCCGCCGCAGCCGTGGGTGCTGCCGTGCCCAAGGCCACACAAGAAAGGAGGTGGCCAGGAGCTGGCGAGGGAGCAGCACCTCCTCCCTGCTCCTCCTGCCCCCGCCTCCTCTGGGGCGCCTGCGGCCCAGGCTCCCAAACCCAAAGCACAGAGAGAGCCGAGGAGACGCGAGCGAGCCCCTGGCTAATGATGCCAGCACCATGTCGCCCCAGTGCAACAGTTCTTGCCTGAACTGCCAAAACTGGCTCTGAGAGAGGAATTCCTGGAATACATCAGTCAAATATTGTGTTTGAAATCTGAATTTACCTTAAAGAGATTTCAAGAGACCAAAAAAAAAAAAAACAACAACAACAAAAAAAACCCAAGCCCTTAGAAAAAGGTTAATGTCCAATGGAGAGCTTGTAGCATAGAAATCGGTAACAAAATTCAATTATTTGGAAAAAAAAGCTAATTTGATTTCTTTTTACTTTTAAATCTAAAGTCACCTTGAGTCAATTATTCACCTTCATTTACCTATCAGAGGATTCCAGGCTTGCTGGTAGCAGTAACAGGAGACCCTGGTGTTAGCATTTGTACTCCCAACAAGTAGACTTTTTTGCACCCTGTAACTTTGAATTTATGTCATATGCACTGCTTACTGTCCGACACTCGAGGCTGCAAAACAGCCCGATAGCAGCTGCCACATCCGAAAATCCAAACACTGCTTTTCCGGAGCAAGGACTCTCTCCTACGCCTCTTCTCCCCGCCCCAAGCTACTGAGACACAGGCTTCTGCCACTCCTCTCCCGCTCTGGCACAGGGAAAGCGCCCCAGGAGCCAGACCCCTCCCCAGGCTCCGCGCCGTGGTCGAGGGCGCAGGGGCAGCTGTGCAGAGCGGATACCCAGGCACAGCTCCCAGCCTTTCTGCAGCCCACCGCGGGCTGGTCGAGCGCCGGTGGCCCAAATCGCTCCCAAAGTCGCGTTTCCACCGCCAGCGTGAAGAGCACAGGCCAGTGCCCCCCGCGCTCCCGGAGAGCTGACGATCTCGGAGGGGTTTCAGCAGCTTTGTCTTGCCTGCATCCACCCTGGCATTTTGGACCCCACGTGCCTGGCAAGCTTTTCCCTGCAGCTGCATCCACATGGCATTTCGGAGAGCGCGGCACGGTTTCTCTCACACGGCAGCGTTTGTCTTCTCCCTGTCCAGCGGCCTGATGTTACATTTAGAGAGGCAGAGCCAACAGCCAAACAGAAAAGGCCGCATCTGTAGCCAGTCAAGGGTTTAGACAAATAAATGTTAAGGGAAAATGGCTCAACAGACTCGGGTCACAGAGAGCAACGCGTCCTATGCAACCATGCAGCTTTGAGTTACCTGTGAAACCATTGCTGCAGCCCAGAGCACAAACCGAACGAGAACACCGGCCACAGCCTGCACCGGGCAGCGGGCTGCACGCCGCTCAGCCACCGAGAGTGGCAATGCTCAGCATAACCCGAGAGAGCAGACAGAAACAACGACTATTTCCCCTCCTGTGAAGCAGAGGACAAGCACCAAAGAAAACAGCACCACCAACGTCTGAGGAACCAGGAAGTTTTGTGTCACACTGCAGTTGGATTAACGCGAACATGTTCGATACCTATCTAACTGTACCCTTCTTACGTTTGGAGTCCGACCGTGGCTAACTATAGGTAGACATTTTTTTTCTCTTCAAAGTTTCTGGTCACACCTATAGGAGTGTGTGCTGCTAAGGTGGAATAACAAATGCATTTCTCCAATTGAGACAGAACATGTTACTCATTTAATCTGGATTAGGATCTATTTGAACCTGGTTTGTTTTGGGTTTTTTTCATAATAACAATCAAGTTTGGAGAGGGAGCAGCAGCATTTATTTATGCCAGTTCTAACTAATAGCATGGTATTGTTTACCCTCCCAGTTAATAATGATAATTGGAAACAGCTCAAAAGTGACTCAGAGTTTCTTGCCCGGAAAAATGACACTGATCTGGATCCTTTGGCAGCACCAGTGGGCCATCTGTGTGTAAACATAACACATGTTGCTGCGCACCTCCACGCGCTGCTGTCACGCGCAGATCCTCCGTGGCGGCTGGGGCGCGAGAGACATGAGCAGAACCAGCACCTCCCAAACCTCCCTGGGCGCCGAGGGGAAGGGGTTACCCTGCTTGTCCTCATGCAGACAGAGCCAAGAATTAGTTTAAATCCAATACTAGCAGCAAAAATTGAGCTCAAACTAACTTTAGGAAAAAAACCCAAATACTTAAACAAGGTGTGCTCCACGTGTTAAATCTGTGCCGGACTGCATGCCATGCAGAGTGGGCAGACAGCAGCAGCCTCTGCCCCGGGCTCGCGGAGCAGCCAGGGCTTTGCTTCGCTGCTGCCGACAGTGCAGCGGGAAAAGCAGCTGGTCCCATGGCGGGGAGGGTGGTCAGGCTGAGCTGTGTGCTCCTCACAGAGCTACGATTTATGCTTTTTGTGCACAAAAAGCACAGGTCGCTCCTCAGTTTAGCAGAAACGTTCATCAACGCGAAGGTGTCCAGGACGCTGGTCCCTCATGCTGCTTCACAACAGAGCAGCCGAGGCTCCGTTCATCCGCCGAGCAGTACCAGGAGCAGAAAGGAAAGGCTGGCTCCCCACTCGCATGCACCAAGCCTCTCCTGGCTGCACCGCGGCTGCCCGTCGCCACGCAAGCTTTCTTGGGAGCAGTTACTCCATTCTAGACCCACCTCTCCTTGAATATCCTGGCAACACAAGGAAAAGGAAGGCAAAATAATCCTGAATTTATAGCCTAAAACGGCCGTCACACAAACTCTGAGACGTGAGGTTTAAAGATTCATCCACTTCCCGCCCACAGCACGCAATGACCCTGCACAGCCAAACGGGCACCACGGCAAGGGCTCTGCAGCACCTGCCGCCAGCTCCTGTCCTGAGGCGCCAGCGAGGTATCGCTGTGTAGTGCCAGCTTCATGGGTTTATGGCAAGAAAATGTGGCTCGGTGGCCTGAAAAGCCCTGATTCCAATAGGCCTTGTAGCTTATTGCACAAAAAAATTGATACCAAAGACAGACTTCTTTGAAGCTTAGCACATCTAGGCAAGAAGCTTTCTAAAGGCAGGACTAGCATCAAAAATTGTTTTCCATTGATGAGACTTCTGAAATATATTTTACTGACATGGAATCTTTGCATAGCCTCAAGGTGAACAGTCACAAAATGATTTGGCAGGGCTGGAAGTTCTGAAAAGCCATTTCTGCTGCAGCAGCATCAGATGGGTGAGCGACATCAGATGACGCTGTACCAGAGACGTGGCTGCGAGCATTGCAGCTATCAGCCATGCCCAGGATCCGTTAGCTAAACAGCCTGGGGAACTGGCCTTCCATTCCCCAAGCATCTGCATTTAACACAAGGCACGATCTCAACAAAACTCGTAAGTGAGAGCCCAAGGCCCACGCATCTGCGGGGCAGCCGTGCGAGGCACAAGCCTCGTGCACACGCGGTGACACACGCTGCCAGAGGCCTGCCAGCCCTGCGTCAGTTTGGCGAGCTCGGTTTATTTAGGATCTAAATGCCAGGAAGATTACGGCAGCAAATCCTGTAACCTGAACATGGTACCGCCTTACAGGAATGAGCATTAGGTGGGGATTAGACCCATCTCAGTCCCTCAACCGGATTTATAAAGTCAGTCACTACCTCCCCTCAGGTCAAAAGCATGTTTCTGTGATGCTGCGAAAACCTAAAATGTGGCTGTTGTCTGGTAAGCAGCTATTAGAAGGATTAAGCTGGCCTTTGCATAAATGTTAGCACACCCTTTTTATGAGAGCAGATTAAAAGCTGCTGCTTTTAGGGTCTCATTCCAACCCTCTGTGCCCTGGACACTATTACCAGTATCATTGCACAAATTATTTTTAAAAGACTGCACTTTCCTCAAAGGCCAAGAAAACGCTGGTGTCAGAACCCAGAAGACAGATTAAAATTTGTCTTCGGTAGTAAAGTGCTGAAGATTCCCAAGAAGCCCTTGCTCTCTTCCACTCCTCAGCCACTGTTATTTAGGAAAGCGGGGGGCCCTTTTCAGCACAACTGCAGTACTCTCCAGGTCTTCCCTGGTGGCATTATTTCCAGAGCAGGACAAGGCTTGGTCCGTGATTTCCACTGACGCTTTCCAGCCCCTGTGTGCGCAGCCCTAGCAGCCATGCGGCGGGTGGTCACAGATCCATCAGCACTGGCAAACAGCTGTTTACTTGCAGATCTGCTTAGATAATAGTTAAGCATCCTCCCCACCACTGCTCTCAGCCAGGGCAATGCCCCCCATCACCAGAGCAGAGTGCTGTCCAAGGCAACAACCCCAGTCACGGCAGCCCAGGCGCGCCGAGGGTGACGGGCCCAAAGCCTGCAGCACCCTGTCCCTGGGAGGCAACGTGCCCAGAATGCCGGGGGTCCCAGCCACAACATCGTCCAGACCCTCACGACTGCTGTGCCGCAGCCCTCCTGGCCAGGGCCACACTGCGAGTCACCGCAGCGCGTTATTACTAGAACTCAGGAACAAACAAGAACAAACATTGTTTAGTTTAAAGGAAGAAGTAACTCAACAAGTAAATGAGGGTTTAGGTCTTCCGCTGACTTGACGAAGCTCTGTCAGTGTACACCACCTACAAACGTGGCCTCCATAAATCTCGTCTCAGGCACAGGCATCCAGAAAGCCAGTCACTGTGCCCATCATACAGTAAAGGCACGGAAGAGAGAAGGCTCCTTGAAGCCCAGAGTAGGACAGAGTCCCCGGGCCCAACAGCAGCGTTATTGAATTACCTGGTACAGAATTTAGTTGTCAACAGCCAGCAGCAAATAAGGTGACCTGACACATTTGTGTTCTGCTCAGACACTGAAAGGATACTAGGTCTGTGTGTATCTGGAGGAGAATTAGATTGATTATAATTGGGTAGAAGATTAAATTGGTTTGACGTGTCCAGTCACCCCACGAGACAGCAGCATGCTGAGTATCTGATCACCTGCTGTGACAGGGAACTGAGGAATCGTAGAGTTAACAAAGATCACACCGTAGCTCTGGACACCAAGCTAGAGAAAGAAAACTTTGAAATATAAAGCACAGTAGTGAATGCTGACAACAAATCCTGATTAATCCTGCTTTCCAGAGGGAAGGAGAACATTGCACAAGGGTGGTAAATCCAGGAACACAGCGCAGCGTCAGCAGGAGACACAGGCCACACGCAGCTCTTCTACAGCCCCAGCCAGCTCTTCCAGTTGCTACTGAAGGACCAACTGAACCGCCTGTGTCACCAACTTTGGTACTGCCTGGCTTTCCAGCATTAAATACCGTTCCTTAACATGTTTGGGGTAGTTATAGCTCTTTCTTTCCATGTGATGCTGGGCAGCAGGAAAAGAGATGAGCAGTGAAAATCCAGTCCGCACCATGGTCATTATTAACACGCAGTGTTCCAGTATAGCTGTGCCTGAGCTCAAAGCAGGCTGAACATCCACTGTGTGGTCTGATTCGGCACAAAGATCCAGAGCTAGGATCAATGGCAGGCTCAGATCTCGCCTAGTCTCGACTCTTTGCTCAGCATCAAGCACACACAAGCCCACGAGACAGCATCAAACGCAGGGCCAGAGCACAAGGCTCCTGTCTACAGGCGATGCTCAGACCTTGCTCCTTTCAGGAGCACACAGCAAGCCTGCAGTGGCAGCAGCAGCTACTAGCTTGGTTACTCGCTCTGCTCATGAAAAGGACCCTGAGACACAACTTCTAGGAACAAAAAATGACTGGGGAGCATCTCCTTCCTCGACAGGCAGCACAGAGAACGCCCAGAGCCTATGTTGCGTGCCCAATTCAAACGACAAGCCCACTGTTCTTTGTGGTTGGCACCAACAGTGCTCAAAGCAGTTGCCAGAGATGGGAACAAACCTGAAGACCATTGCAGCAGCTCCTGCTTGCTGAAAGCTTCCCCAGACCCCACTTGCCCTGCAGCAGTCGGTGAGGAGGCAGGCCGGCAGCTGAGGCTGTTCTCACGCGCATCCTCCCCGGCAGGCACGGCTCACGGTTCCCCACGGCACAGGGATTGCTGCAGTCACCTCCAGCTTTCCCATGCAACAGGACAGCATCGCCTCCAGCTCTCTGCTCGCACACCCAGGCAGTAAGTGCAGCGTTCTCTGAAGGCTAAGATGAAGAAAGAAATGAATGAGATTGAAGTCCCCAGGTTACCGCATTCCACTCAAGACAAGCAGTGACCCTGCGGCACACGCAGATCTCGGCGCAGCACCCGTGCCACCCTCCCGGCAGCTGCCTCTCACCCCTGCAGAAACGAAAGCTGGCCTTGCCTGAGAAATTCTTCCCAAGACAAAACTACTCGCTCTCCCATTGAAGCCAGCATGCAGACAGCTGTCTAAGAGCACCATCTGGTGACATATTCCGTATAAGAGATTTGAAAGAATGAATGGTTGTTTTACAAATTCGTAGCAGAACGATGCACAACTTACAGTTCGTGACCTGTGCTTTCACGCAGGGCGTGTCTGACGACAGAGGGCTGATTATTCACAGGCCACTCTGCGCTTCATTACACAGTTGCTGCAGTTCGTGAATTACATGCACTTTCCCTGTTGCATTGAGCTGATTAAACCTCAGATTGGCAGACAATCTGTCTTCATTTAGAAAGCAGAATTCATTGTTGAGCATGGTCCCTGCAGCATGCTGACAGAGGGACTCGTTGCTGCAACATCTCCTTCCTTTGCAAACATCCTAGGGCCAACAGAGCAGATAAACATCTTACAGCTGGGATTGCCGGGAGACTCCAAGAGGAAAACAGACTTCAGCTTTGCATTTTGCACCATTCAGATCCATGGCACAGACCCTGTAGCTGTGCCCAGTACCAGCTGCAGGACGGCACTGAACAGGTCTCCAAACACAATTTCAAATGAAAGGGGTTTTCAGCCACTTTCAGAGCTAACTGTTTCCTGACAGGAAAATGATCTGAAACAGATACACACTGCTGTGCAGAACCCAGTGTGAAATTCACGGCTCCGGCACACCCTAACGGCTTACCGCAGCCCCAGATTCCCTGCCGCGTGGAAATCTTCCAAAGACGTGATTGCCAACACTTACAGTTGCCAGAGCTGTAACAGACAGGATCACTTGTCACCCACCAGCTACATAGGGTTTGCTGAGTAACTCTTCTACCGTTGAAAGGCTTTTGTGTTTATCTTTGATAGGACATATGAGAGAGAAAAATAAAGATGCTCTCAGTTGCTCTACAGGTTTAGCCAAGGAAATGACGGTGTCCAAACCAGCCTAAGCGCTCTCTTTAGCTGCCTGGCCCGGGGGAGCGCAGGAGCTGAGCTGCAGATGACAGCAGCAAGCTCTTCCGGCGAGCAGTGCTATGGGTTTCGCTGAAGACACACACGAGGCAAAAAGGGCTGTCAGTAGATGAGGAACATCACGATCAGGATGAAGCAACAGAGACACCACTGACTCCCAAGTACACTGCCACACACGGTTACATACCCTGGCTTATTCCTGGGCAAGGGGTCTTCACCAGGCGTCCATCAACCTTAGCTTAGAATTTCAAGATGAAAAGAGGAGATTAAGATATGCTCCCCTGCCGGATGAAATAAACCAGCAACCCAATCGCAGCGCTTTGTGGTGTGGTGAACAGCTCAGTGTCATTGGAGCAAGCCAGGAGAAGTTTAGCTAGGACACAAAGGGAAAAAAAAAACTCAAGCAAATCTACTGAGGGAACCCAGGGAATGGAGTGAAGTCAAACAGAGGTGCTGAAAATGACAGATCGCAGTGCAGCCACAAAAGCAGCCAAGAGGAATGCGCAGGAAGAGATGGAGCAGGCGGGCTGTCAGAAGCCGGAGCAGATGGACTGGCAAGGCTGAGGTTGCTCTGGACACAGTGAGGCAGCGCCGCAGTGGCTGGCAAAGAGAAATGAGACCTCCACCCAGAGAGCTCCTCTGCCAGCAGAGCACCCAAGTCCAGCTCTAGAGGAATCGGAAGGGTCAGCAGAGCGTCTGGCCATCCGTTTGTGTGAAGCACATGCAGAGCAAGCAGATAGATTCCTCACAGAGGCAGTATTTGGTCTAGCAGCAAAATCCATCTGAAGTGCAATGGTTTAGGTTCAGACCATCTGTTCCTTTGCTGCAGATTGCAAAAGGCAAGCAAGTGCATCCAAGTGCTCATTGGAAATGCAAGTCCGCTCAATTTTAGCAAGAATAGATGTGTACTTTAGTAAAGCTAACTAAACCTTTTCCCAGAAGACAGATCTCTCATCATGGAGCTTCTGTGATAGTAACCCACCACAAGCACTTAAAGAATAAGCAAACAGGGAGAGAAAAATCCAGCTTCTCTATGAGCTACAGCCCGAAGTCAGTTCTCTGACATAATAACAGACACGCTGGGATCAGAGCCTTGACCCACTGCAAAGGTTATGAAAGTACAAACGTACCTTCAAGATGGCTGGCATTCCGGGTTACTCTCTCTCATTGCTTGCAGAAAAAAAAAAATCCAGATGTAATTCTGGTACATGCACATGCTCACTTTACTTTCTTCTTTCCAAGTCAGCTAGAGTACAATTGATATTGATGCCTGGAAGGACCCGCAATCATTTACTCTGACTCCTGTTAAAACAAATCAGACTAGTTCCTACTTCAAGTTGTATAATGAACTGGCCAAGGTCCCAAGAAACGTAAGCTCAATTCTGCCTTTAGTTCTGATAAGTTAAGTCATGAGACAGTCGCAACATCAGCACAGAAAAAGGATTTATTAGTAGGAGGGAACAGCTCAAGGCATATACGCCAAACTGCAGCTGAAAGGTGAAAGAACACAACAGCATCGCACGCGTACAGCTTTGTCACTGCATGCAAAAAGTACTCGTGACGCAGGAGCAACCTCCTCCCCTTCCCTTACAAAAGCTACCAACCTTACCTCCTAGATCACAGGACTATCGAATTCAGGAGAGGCAGACTGGCCAGCCGACCAGATTGCTTCTGCCGGCATTGCTCCCCTGTGTTTTGAATCACACCTTGCACCCAAGCGCAGGGTCACACATCACGTCACTGCACGGACCTGGTCCCCGACACACCAAAATGCACATTTATTAAGCAGAGAAACAGGCTAACCCTCGCTATGCGTTCACTACAGACTCGTTTCTACCAGGTAAATACACCAGCTACCACACAGAGCAGAGTACAACAGACAGCAGACGAGGAGCACCATACAGCTAGGGGTGTAGTGTTAACAAGTGACAGCCATCAAGTTCAGCTCCCTTTTCACTTTTCCAGTGCTTACTGGGGAACAGGGAGGGTGCAGGGAACTCAGCCTCAGAGCCATCCCTGCCCCCCACAGACTGTTGTTGGGTCTGTCAGGCCTTTGGAAAGCATCCCACCTCCAGGAAATGTACAGGCGTGAGATGCGTACCTCAGAACTGTCTCCTCCAAGTGTGCACCCAACCTCAGCACGACAGCAGCACAAAACACCCTATATAAAATCTTAAAATCATAGAATCATAGGATGGATTGGGTTGGAAGGGACCTTAAACATCATCTGGTTCCAAACCCCTGCCCTTCCACCAGACCAGGTCGCTGAACGGCCCATCCAGCCTGGCCTTGGACACTTACAGGGATGGTGCATCCACCCCCTCTCTGGGCAACTTGTGCCAGTGCCTCACCGCCCCCAGCATAAAAAATTTCTTCCTTATATCTCAACTAAATCTACCCTCTTCCTGTTTAAAGCCACCACCCCTTGTGCTATCATTACACTCCCTTGTCAGAAGTCCCTCTCCAGCTTTCCTGCAGCCCCCTTTAGGCACTGGGAGGCCGCTCTAAGGTCTCCCCGGAGCCTCCTCTTCTCCAGGCTGAACAGCCCCAGCTCTCTCAGCCTGGCCTCACAGCAGAGCTGCTCCAGCCCCCTGATCATCCGTGTGGCCTCCTCTGGACCTTCTCCAACAGCTCCACGTCCTTCTGATGCTGGGGGCTCCAGAGCTGGACGCAGCGCTGCAGGGGGCTCTCACCAGAGCAGAGGGGGAGAATCCCCTCCCTCGACCTGCTGGCCACGGTCCTCTTGATGGAGCCCAGGATGTGGTTGGCTTTCTGGGTTGCAAGCATACATTGCCGGCTTCTCGTCCACCAGCATTCCCAAGTCCTTCTCCTCAGGTCTGCTCTCAATCCATTCTCCGCCCAGCCTGGATTTGTGCCTGGGATTGCCATGAGCCAGGTGCAGGACCTTGCACTTGGCCTGGTTGAACTTCATGAGGTTGGCACGGGCCCACCTCTCCAGTCTGTCCAGGTCCCTCTGGATGACATCCCTCCCCTCCTGCGTATCGACGGCACCACGCAGCTTGGTGTTGTCAGCGAACTTGCTGAGGGTGCACTCTATCCCACTGTCCATGTCGCCAACAAAGATGTTGAACAGGGCCGGGCCCAGCACGGACCCCTGAGGGACGCCACTCGTCACCGGTCTCTGCTTGGACATCAAGCTGTTGACCGCAACTCTTTGAGTGCGACCGTCCAGCCAATTCCTTATCCACCGAGTGGCTCATCTATCAAATCCATGTCTCTCCAATTTACAGATGAGGCGTGTATTTCATGTACTAGGTGTAAATAAACATGACAAATTACTTTATGGAAAAGTAAGTGCAGAGTGGTGAAATCACAGCATCTCCAACCCAAACCTTGAATCGACTTCAGCCTCAGGTCGTCATACTTTAACTGCTGCAGTTAAAACTTCATCAAGGGACTTCCACACTGCAAGTATCAGAAAAGTCTTTTGCCAGACACGAACTCGTATGTAATGACCTAACACAGATATGCAAAAAAGAAACTCAAATTGAAAGAGTAATTTTTCTAATTTAATAGAAATAACCAAAACAAAATAGTTTTCAAACAATGCTTTAAACCGATCTAATACAACTTCTACAGGACATTCCAGAGCACTTAACAATAAATACTTACAGGCACCTAATGTATTAAATAACCATGTAAAGAAAAACTTTTTTTTTAATTACACACCAGCAAAAAACACAGGAACAGAACAATTAGAAACTGTAACCTTGTTTGAAAAAAGTTAAATATGATTATTCAGATAATACAATACCACAGAAACAGCACTTTTTGAAGAATCATATTGAAAGATGAGTGAAGTTTTACTATGTGCAAAAAAGAGCCAGTTACTGAAGCAAGAAATAACCAAAGAATCAAAGAATGCCATGAATTTAACCCTTCCATGAGCACGTTTACGTGTAAAACAGGCTTTTAACTGCACAAATCTTTATAGGCTTATATACATGTTTCACGATGTTCTGAAACTAATACCCCCATTTGCAGGCTGTTAGCAGACATGCACTTTTGTTTTTTTTTTAATGTAGCTCACTCTGGAGTGAATGCTGCAACAAGTGGAACTTAAAAAATATTTTAGTACCTCTCCTTGTAGAAGTTTAATAAATACTAAACAAAGCAGCCTTGAGCTGTAGTATCACTGAATAGAAAAGGCCAGAACTGCATTTCATACATTTAATATATATAATAGAGATAGCCAAATTAACTGCAATTTTTTAAAATCAATTCAGACACGTTAGAAAGCATATAAAGTAGGATCCCCATAAGCAAACACAGGAACTAGACGGAAGAGTTACTGTACACGCACTTTGAGAAAATAAAAGAAATTTTTGTATCTGAAGATACAATGCATAAGTTTGATCTGAAATATGTCTATGTAAACCGTGGCATATAGATGTTTTTTTAAAAAAGTACCTCCATTACTTACTCAAACACCTACTTTTTAAAAAAATATGTAATTTTCCCCAATTTTTAAAATAAAATGCCACACTATATTGTCAAATAACTCCTGCACACTTTGTTTTTAAAAGCTAAACTTGATGATATGCATACAAATTTTCCTATAAAATCATTATCCCAAGAAAAGAATTCCTGTCATGCTAACAGGCAACAGACAAAGCATTTTTATTGCTTTCTCCATGGAAGAGAGTAAGAAAAACCAGAAAAAGCCAACTTCCAGTACTTTATACATATAGCTTTAAAATACTGTTGCCATTACCTAAACTTTTAGAGGTCAATCAGCAAACTAGGTTATACAACAGAGTAACAGATTTGGGCTAATTCTAAGGACTTCTGTTCCAGTAGCTTGCAGAAGTGTTTATAAAACATTTCAGTGATCTGCTGTTCAGTGTGCGACACAGTCAAACATCACAAAGAATAGCAATGGTGACATTCCACACAAAAAACAACCTCTCTACATTTAACAGAGCATCTACATTTTCAAAAGTTTGGGGAACATTCTTATTTTGGATAGTAACTCTGCCTTATTACACTATAGGCCACTCATTCCAGGGCACAGTTCAATAAAACACCTGAACCCATTCAGCTGGTTAAGTTAGCACTAATCACTAGTAATTACATGGCAGGATACCTGCTGAGGTAATTGAGAAGTCCACGAGTAGCATACTGTACACTTTTCACTCTTATTTAAAAAGCAAACACTTCTTTGGGTTAACTTAAAGGTCAGGGTCATTTACAACAAAAATTGAGAGACAAATGGTCTTTTTCACAGGTGTCTCAAACGCGAGCACACAGTTACATCAAGTGCCAGGCTGTCTTCTCGCTGCCGTGTTGGAACACTGCCGCTGTGCAGGCACAGCCGCAGAGTGCAGAGTGCACCCACCACGTCTGATCTCTTCTGCGGGCTTTACTGATGTCAGCTATGCTCCAGCTCCCAGGTAAAACACCCTGACACTTGCACATATTGCACACACTGCATCTGGCATAGCGAAGATGCTCACAGTGGCCTGTTACTACACACCCTGTTAATTTGCTCTTGGACAAGTTACAGTGTGGCACCAAAAAGCTGTTTTGCCTGAGCAAACTCTTACCAATTCTAAGATGAACACTTACGGACTATAGGATCAGGAAATATATTAGCAGAGCTTATCTATCCTTTCAAATATTTGTTCATAGAACTTTGCTAATTTCAAAACAATCACTGAATTGTCATATTTGGAGTTCCAAAATGAAAGGGCGGGGGGGGTGCAGCGGGAAGGGGGGCAGGGCAGGGAAGATAATATTGTTTTGTTTCTTTTATCTGAAAAAGAAACACTTAAGGTTTCTTGCACACAAGTCAACATTCCACATAATACTACCGAGCACTGAAGAGCTGAACAGAAGGACCAGTTCTAGAAGATCAGTGGTTACGGGCAAGCGTACAGCTTGAACTCTCACCAAGGTCAAATGTTAGCATCCCTGCGGACTGCAGGTGAACTAGTGAAGTATCGGCTAACTCACTAGCCAACAAAGTTTGATAATTTTTCTACTTTGTCATAGGGAGTGAACCAATCAGAGAGGCTACCTTAAAATATTTAGACATCTGGTCTGGGGTCTGGGTGGAAAACAGACGGTACCGTTCGTGCAGCAGCCAGGGAGTACGCACTGCCCCTGAACCGCAGCTTTGCGGTGTGGTCGTGACCCAGTCTAGGATGCCACCATGCTTGTTCTACGCTGCAGTTCAGGCAGTGGGTATCTGCAGTACTTGAATCCATGATCGGTGCCTTAGAAAGAGAACAGTTAAAAAGTTGAGGCCTGAAGGTACAGAATCTAGATTGCTTAAGTGCCATAAAAATAGTAACCCCAATTGAAGAGAATTCACAAAATCTTATTTTCATGATAATTTTAATAATATTCCTTTGCAAAATGAAGCTGAGAAACTAGAAATGCATAAATAAGCAATACACAGAGCCATTAAATGATCCCTTGCTACTACTAGTGTCCTAGTAACACGCATCATCCTTTCTTTGGGCAAAGTTTTTGCTACTTGTCAATTTAATACGTTTAAGTAGAATTACTTTTCCTTTCACTTACAAAAGCAAGTTTAAACTTGCTTTTTTTACTTGCATAGTAAGTTTATACTTACTACGTTAGTATCTGAGAAATGAAAAGAAAAACCACTTTGAGTTTTAAGTGTAACATTTGTGCAATTGAAGAAGTGAGCTTGAAGTTACAAACACCTTCAGTCCCCTCATTTATTGTAAGAGGGGTATAGTCACAAATGCACATATACTTTGTTCGTATAAAAAGAAATAAAATCTTAAGTGATTTGCATAAAAATTGCTGAGAGCATATCTCAATTTGATACACTGTGCTAAAATATTTATCTTTACCATTATGGTAAAGGGTATACAATTGCTTATGCTGAGTATACCAAAATCCCAGTGATTTACCACAAAATTGCTGTATTCACAAAAAAATCTTATGGTAAATTTATAGTCTGTCAACTTGACCTCATCCGACTACATTATTTCTTCATCTTACTTAAACAAGATCTATATGAAGGCCAGAAATTACATTTATTGTTTCTAGTACTGATTTCTGTCAGTAAAGGAAACAACCGTGCAAACCATAATTTCTTTGTGATTTACCTAATTTCTAACCAGAAATGCTGGAATGAAGGCAGTGTGCAATGGGAAGGCACTGCGGAGATGCCTGCCACACGTTTAGGGAAATAGGGAAATTGTTCTGTTTTCAATATTTGACCAGAAACCACTCAAGCCAAACCCTGTTCTGTGCGAGTGCTTTGTTCAATGGATGGACAAGTCACCCAGTCTTAACAGACTTACTCCAATCTTTCTAGACATTTTGCTCATAAGCTGCTGCTGAAGAAACTTCTGTGTAGTACTCTAATAAAAAATAAGACAGAACCTCAAAATGAATGTAATGTTAGAAATAGCATATATTACAAATCTTTTCTTGATAGGAACAATTAATAAGAATACATATTAGCTTAAAAACAGTTCAGCAAATGTTGCTGATCTGCAAGAAGTCTCAATTCACTATTTACAAATAAGACAAAGAGAATACAGGAAATTTTACACATTTGGTAATTAATAGGTTATTGTTTGCCAAGTGGTCTATTAGAAACTGATATTTAGGAAGACCAGAGAAACACCCCAACCAGTTATTACCTCTTCAGTCTATATTTTAAGTACAGAAAATTAGACAGTGCATACTGGAGATAACATTCTGCCTCATTAGGGGGATCAGGGACAGATGACACAAATGCTAAGAGTTTTGCCATGAATGCCATTAAAATGTTCTGTGTACAGGATTTGTAATAAATATATCTAGCTGTATTGAAAAGGGATTGTGGCAACCACTTTAGTCTTCCATCTGTCAAGAACTTACACTCTTGCACTTGCCAATTCAAACAGTTTAATGATTTTTTTTTTTCCTTTCGCTGTACATAAAATGCAGTAAAGAAAGTCAAATTTAGATAATTGGACCAACACAGAAGATCAGTTATTCACAATACCACTTAAATGAGATGATAAAAGCAATGACCAACACGCACTTAAGTTCACACAAAGAGGGGATTTCAGGAACATTGCTTACAGTTTACACTGCAGGATTGGTCCAGTCCTGCAGAATATTTTACTAAGCAGTCTTATCTGTACATGGAACATCTCTTATCAAAATCTGCTTCTCTTCAACATTCATCCACCTCTATCTGTGAGACCAGGATGAGTGTCTCCTCCATTAGGAAAAAAAAAAAAAAAGAATATAGCAAATAATCAAGGGAACAAAAAAACCACAAAAAATTTACAATATAGTTTTTTCCCCTTTTGATGAGAATGCTTTTCTGTACAAGTGTTTTTTATAATCTAATACTGATTAAAAAGCTATCAGCTTCTTCAAGATGGCCACTGTAGGCACGGTAATATTCCAGAACACTTAAATAACAGTTTTTACAATAAATTTTAGGTCCATATCATTAGATTACTTTATATGCACTGGTCTCTCATCTGATTTTAGGCGTTTTCTACGTGGTTGTATAAAATCTTCATCGGAGTCCTCAGTTATTTCACCATCATCCTCTTCCTGCTCAAATTCAGGCAAAGGCTGGAAGGTCCTGTCTGGGTAGATCTCTGTAAGTTTATCTTCAAAGTATAATGCAACTGCCTTCCCTGCCTGTGCTACTTCTGAATCAGCCTGTAAATAAAAAGACAGGAATATTCACCTGTTGGAAATGCACATCCCTTCACCAAGTGTGCGTGGTCTGAAACGCTTACCTTCAAATTAATCTCTTGTGTTTCTGCATAAACTTGAACAACTTTCATCATCTAAAAAGGATACCAGAGTCAAAAAAAATGGAATTATAATCCTTTCTAAAGTTATGAGATTGCATAGGATTGGATGACTAAAGTCAGCCATAACAACAAAACAGTTTGTTATGGACTACACCTCTTTAGTTCTCAAACTTAGCAGAAGCAGGTTTAAAACAGTCTTAGAAGGGTGACATGAGGTAAATAAACCTTCAACAAAACACACAGTTTTTGTACAGGTAAGTGTCTCCCAGTCATTCTCAAAACTGCACTCTACTCATGACTGCTTTCTTCATTATCAGTTTTAGTTGCCTGGACGTTATTGTGGAAAAGTCTCACTTCAGACAGAAGTGCTCCATAAAACTACTTCTCTAGGGGTCTTATCCCACTTCGATTTATATTTTTTAAAAGCATATGGCTTAGAGGCACTAGATATGATGCTATTACGAGAGGTCAGGGTGACTCATCTTTTGCCATGAGCCAGAACTTCAAATGGGACTTTCAAAACTCTGAAACACCTTTTTTTTTTTAAAAAAAAAAAAAAAAAACCAAAACCAACAAAACAACCCAAACACATCCATCAGTCCTTGCTCCCTTGTTTTACTCTTGTCCCTAAGAGCTGCAGCATGTTTTCCTCTACAGCAGATCGTTAATTGAGAAGTTCACATAATTGCAACTTCTTCCACAATGCTCATTAACCTCCACCTAATACAGAGATATAAGGGAGTCGAGGGTATCAAAGTCCCAAATGCTTGTGAGCATTTACAGCATTACATCACTGACCTTGATTTTTACTAGTGTACTTGTGAAATAGATAAAGTTTTAATTGTAGATTTGTGTACTACTTTAAATTTACTTCTTCAGAGCCAGAAATGCAGTCCAAACACTGCAAAACTCAGATTACATTCTACAGAAAAACACCGGCTGTTTTATGCATTTCTAAGGTCAGAATAACGTCATTCCCTGTGATGCCTTCTCCCCAGGGCTTTCTGTCATCCTTGCTTTAAGGCATCTCAAAAATGAGGATACCCTCTTATCTCAGCTCCGACTCTGTTTCAGCACAATACTACAATTTGTTTTCAATATTCACAGTACTTTTTCCATTGCTCCATCTAGTAATGAAACTTAGGTAATTTAACTCCCCAAGTCACATTTCACATGCAATGTGCAAATATTTCATTATCAGATGTGTTCACTGCAAAATAAGTCAACTTTCCATACTCATCAAAAAAGACTCCATACAAAAGTTATCACATAAAAACTCATTTTTCTGAGAGCCCAACTACCCACAAGCTAAAGCACTAAACTTAATACCGGCCATAACACACACAATGCTTTTCTGGATTCAGCCTGCACGAGGTACTAGAACCAGCAGAATATTCTTCAGAAAGGCACTTCTCCTCAGTAGAGGGAGTTTCCTCAACAGAGGTCTCCTATGTTTCAAGAGCCTAAGAATAATTATTTGTATAGCTTGAGACAGTTTTAAGGATTGTTTGATTGTCTTTATTACCACACTTCCTAAGCACTTCTACAGTCTATTTGATGTACAGTAACAAAGTCACCCTGCTCCTCAGTTATACATCCATACCAGTGAATGCACTTTAAAAGTTCTGTTAAAGCTTAATTTCCCTATTTAGCTGAACTCAAGATGTAGTTCTGTAATTGCTTTTGCTTGGTTTGGTTTTTAAGTGTCTGATTGAGCATCCAATCCATAAGCAGAAGTTACGACTGGAAGTAGAGCCTTTAATTGGAGAAGCTGCACAACCACGTTGAAATAAATCTTAATCTAAAAAAATGTATACAGTTTGGAAGTTAACGTACTTCATTAAACCTTTCACAGTTCTTGAAGATCAACCGGACATCTGCCACAAAATCCTCAGGAGTCTGATAGTGTTGGGAATGCTTCTTCTGCAGTTTCTTTTTCACTGTAGATAAATCCATCGGTTTCTTTATAATTTTATAGTAGTTTGGTATCTGTAAAAAACAAAGTGATTTATTACAACAGTGACTACGTAGTTCACAGAAGTAGCTGAATTTTTTCACTTATCAAAAAATCAATCAGCTAATCTCACTGTGCAATGTATGCATTATAGTTACTTCTTTTACAGCTAAAAACAGAAGAGTCAAAGCAGTTTCCTTCCTCCTTTCTTTTAAAAGACTAAAAAAACCAAACAAACAAACCCCACTCTCCTAAAGTATTTTGAATTTCATGGGTTTCCTCTTCCAATTCAACAACTGCTAATTGAAAGTATTTTTAAATATCTGGGTTTGACACCCGGAGTAGAGTCTCTGCATGGAGAAGCTACAGAATCAGCTTCTGTCTCTCAGAATCATGAAATACTGGACAACTGCCAGAACTTTTAGATTGACCAAGGGGACATGCTTCAAGTAAAAGCAGCCAGGTCCTTCCCAAACTCAACTCTAGACTTGTAGAGATGTTATGCCAAAAATAAATCACAAATTATTTTTCAGGAGACTCACCGAGGCTGGAACCGGCTCTTGAAATTCAATGCTCAGCTCGTGACAATACAGGTACAGCAGGAGACGTTCACATTTCTTACAAAGAAATAAACAGCTTCACATTAATACCCTTAATTTAACCTCAGCCCAGAAGTTCATATCTCCCTATTTTCAATAGGTTTGTACTTTATCAGCTTAGTACTAGAAAATTTAAATGCAATCCCCACAAGCTTAATCATAAAAAGTAAAGTTCTAGCAGGGCACTGTTGAGAAAGTAGAACACACCCTTACTGTTCACATAGCAGAAATATACTCCCTTTTTGCTTTCTTCTTCCTAAACAAAAGCTTAGGGCTAAAGTCAAACATGAAGAGGCACACTAATACACAATCAAATAAAAAAAAAAAAAACAAAACCAAACAATCAAACATCAAACTAAATTGCTTTCGTCCAACCATAACTCCATGTAAGAGGAAAGGACTGAGTTGCAGACTTTTATTCTTTTCCCCATAAGACAAAATCAAATAATTGGAAACCAAAATCAGAGTGTTTCTATGAATTCCCTCTTGAAATATTTTTCTTTCCTTTGCTTGCAAGTTCCTTGGAGGAATTTGATTTGATAATACTCTAACATGTTACACACAGGCTGATTGATAGAGCTGAAAATAATTCTTACCGTCAAGGTCATTACACCTTCCACAAAAATGCAGCTAAATACTTCTAGCATCTCTCACAGCATGAACTTAACACACCAAACTTACATAACTATTTATATGAAGGTTCTATCAGTGTAAAATGCAAAGAACTTCTAATTAAGAACACTGAAGAGGTTAATGCATGTTAAAGGACGTATTTAAATACAGAATATGTGTTTACATTCAAGTGTCAGCTACTACAGTCCCAATGTGATGGAGCACTCCTACACAGTCACTAACACCTAGACACATGGTCACAGTAAGAAAAACCTCATTATTCATTTTGGTATTTTTTTGCAAAAGCCACAACTATATTTAATGTGCTGCAGCCACAGCAAAAACATCTTCAAGAAACAGTGGGGGACAGGTAACGTGAGAAAGCATGTTTTTCTAGGAAACAGATTCCTACAGATTTGAGACATACCCTTTGGTCCACAGGACTCAGGCCTTGAGCTGTTTTCCCTTTCTTGCTGTGTTGTGAATTGTCACAATCATATTCTACTTCTGGTTTGCTCAGATCTCTGCAGAACGTACATATCCACTCTCCACTAAACAGGAATAAATACAATTATTCCAGATATCCAGGGACAAAGTCTCATCAGTGATGACTACAAGGATTTTTTTCATTAGCTCTTACAGATTCACGTTGTACTGTGGTAATGACTTGGATATCCAAAGATAAGGAAGAACTGTTAATGCTCAAGATAATTCTGCCAGTCAATGCCATTTTTCCCACCCTCATATTCCTCTCCCAAGTATGTTCTAATACTTTACAAAATCTTTCTCACCATGACTTTAAAATGAACGTTATATAATAGAATCACACTTTGAGAGACCACATGTTCATCAGATAAACATTGACCAGTTGCAAAGAATTCTGACAGGCCTTTGAAATGTCAGATTTTTTTACCTGACCAGAAATCAGCCAGGACTAGCTGATGTTGAGGATGAAACACCAGTTTTTGTACTGTATTGAAATCTACCATACGAATGAGACCACAGAGCTGTTCTCAGGAACCATTACGCTGTTTCTGGTACCTTGGAAAGCTGAGGAGTGTCGGTACATGACAAGTTAGGTGAAACACCTTTGGGCATTTTTCACAACATAACAGATCCCCTCCATTTTGGCATACTGCACACCAATCTTCATTCGGATCATCATCTTTGTTATTGCCTTCTCCAATTCTAGTTGATCGGTGCATTAGACTCCGCACTGGGGATTTTCCGTTTACAAGGCTATGTCCAGACTGTTTGCAACTTTCACTTAAATCTGCTGGTTCAGTTTTCACATGATTTTCAAGACTTCCTAATGCTTCCAATTCACTTTCCAGATGCAAGTTAGTGGACAGTGGTGGTGTCAAGCTGCTCTCAGGACTGCTAAGCTGAAATGAAAGCAACACATGAAAATTAGAGAGTCAATTTTACAAGGGCATCTTTCTTCATACGTTGGAAGTCAAAAGCCATCCACCATTGAAAGGTACTACATTTATTTCCCAAAATAAGTGGCAAATCATTATGAAGACCTGAGGTGCAACTACTTCTTCACAAGTTCCTCTTTTCAAGAACAGACTCATTTCTGCTGATGGGTAACATGACAAACTTTCAGCCAAACACACTGATAAATTGTTAAAAATATACCTTCACAGTCATTGTGACAAATCCTCAAATCCACTAATATCCACTCCCATGCTCCCAGTACACTGTCTACTAAATCAAGCATAGCTGGCAAACACTGAAAAGTATTCACTTGCATAAATATTTTATATATGCTCTGGCATAAGAACTTCTGACTGATTGGAAGATTTCTCAATGTAGTTACATACGTATGAACGTTCAGGAACTACTAACAATGGGTGACTTACAGCTTTTATTAGTTACGGATTAAAAGCAGCAAATACGCTACAGTGCTGGAGGTATTTCATTTTAATAGCTAAAGATAAAATGTACATGACAGACTGTCCTGTGTCTGGCAGAGCATACAGAGCATAGTATTAGAGGATATAGTAAAGTCTTCAACATGGACCAAGCTGAGATTACGTTCTGTTTTCTATCAGACTATTTTCAACCTATCGTAACACATAGAACTGGCAAGGACTGGGTGTGTTTTGCATTCTCATCACTAGGTCAAGTCCTGTCCAAACCAGGAAGGGAAAGGTCTGCCATTACTGAATGTTTATTTGTTCAACATGAGCCAGCAAGCTACTGTGCAAGTCCTGTGCCTGTGTCACAAACTCCCAGTAATTAGCAGTCTTAGCAGTACTACAAAACCAGACAGCTCAACACTCGAGCTGGCTCATACTTAAAGTTCAGACATACTGCCAGAGAGCAAAACACCTCTCAGTCTTCAGGGCTGTTAACAGAAGCAAAATTGCTTTATTATTTCCAAATTCTTAAACATGCTGCAAGGAAAACCATAACATACTGTTGCATTAACTAACTTTACCATGCAAGCACTCCTTCTGCCATCCTCTGTTTTTTCCTGTTTTACTGTTCCTGAGAAACTGCATATCTCTTCCTCTGTCCCTGGCTCTTGCTTCACTTTCACCTGGTCAGACTTGAAGTTAACGCTAGTTTTCTCAGCAGTTCTGCCCGAGGAGCCACAGCTAGAAAGATACCAGCACATAAATAAGAGGAAAACTCATCAGAGCAAATAAATTTATGTGATTGTTTCCTGAATGTTTCCAAAGGCAAAGCATGTTAGAACACTCACAACATAGTTCAAGTTTACAACAGAGCAGAGAATCATAGTGAAGGGAAAAGAGAACAGAAAAAATAAACAAAAACAAAAACCAAAAAACTTCATGTAACTTCATGTAAGCATTCTTCCATTACTGGGTTACAGTTATATATATTAAAGCCCTATTGACCCACTGCCAATTCATTTTTTGAATTCTTCATGTCTGATTTTGCAGCCCAGCAGGATTACGTAACACACTCACCTTCCTCTGCTACCTGTGCTGGAGGCACTGGGTGGCCTCACAGGAGTGTGGGAGTTGGATAAACCTGCAAAAAAGCAGTGTAGAAGTTGATCTGGTACAAATTTACATTCTGCAGTAAAATAAATGACTAGTGTTGAGTAACACCAGAAGTTCTGCTAGAACGTCCTAATTTAATAATTCACATAAGTCAGCTGCCCTCTCAGTGATCTGATCAGAACAAAGGTCTAGCACACCACATTAAATAATAAAAACCACACTGTTAAGAGTCCCAATAATTATTTCACCTAATCCAAACAGTGCTATAGCCCTCAGCCCATTAAGCCCTCAAATTTTATCCACTGATATCCACCAATAAAGTCAAGAAAAGTAAACTATGTTTTGCATGCAGGTTTTGAGAAACAAAAGTTACACTACTGCAACCATTCATTCACAGAATCTTACAATAACCTTGCAGAGAGAAGACCAAGAGAAATACCTATCAAATGACTGAAATCAGCTTCTTACTAGCAGAAATGGACATTTTCAATGTTTAAATAACTCAACATTAGGGACTGGTGACAATTTGTTCACAGGCATAATGAAAGCTCAATAGCTCTATCATCAACTGGCTATATTTAGAATGACCTTGCACAAATGGTTGTTGGGTGTAAGTATTTCTGTGACTAAGCTATTCTATAAACTTACTTCCCAAACCTCAGAATGGTCTAGTCAGCCATCATTTGGGGGCAATTACTGAACTATGTCTTCTGATGCACAAAAAAAGAATTGTGGCAACATCGGGCAAAAATATAGCCTACACATGTGCATCTGGAAAATTGCATTCATGCGCTGGCAGTTTGTTACTGCCATATAAAGACATTTCTGAATGTAAAATTTAGATTTCCAGAATAATTTATTTCAGAGCAAAATAAATTTTCAACTAACAAAATATCACTTCCTTTTCGGCAGGAAATGGTAGGTAATTATTTTCACCAGAAATTCCCATCACTTTCTAGAATCACTAGAAATACCCGTCACATTTACCTGATGACCCTGGAGACAGAGCTGAAGGTCCTGGGGAGGGATTCATGGTACTTGTAGGTTGTGGGGGTAGGTGGCTGCCTGTAATGTATCTACTTAGGAGGTTATCTAAATTACTTGAACCAGCATCTTCAAGCTAAGAAGCAAAAACAAAAGTCTGAATCAGAGAGGTCTAATTAAAGTTTCTTAACAGTTCCACATATTTAAACTGTTATCAGTATCTTTACTAGAATTGTTCACTATCCCTTCAAGGATTCAGGATATCAGCAAACATTTTTAAGTTTCATACAGAGATCAGTCTTTCAAAATAGAAACCCACAATCAGAAACTTGAAGTAAGATTTTTCAAAAACTTCTAAATACCTGAGTTCTTTCAGTATGTTCATAGGCTGCACTTACTCTAGCTCATTCCAAACTTTTTCATTCCCAGTTGTTCAGTGTGTTAGTCATATAAATGGTGTTAGTCATACAAACTACCAGACTACTAACGTTGCAAGAGTTATTCCACAATTAAGATATTAAGGGAAACCATGAACTTGCTTTTCCTGAGCATGATGTGAACTCTCCCTCCCGCTCGCTTTTTACGCAGATTTTAGTACCCATTAAAAGCAAGGAAACAGGTACCCTATTACGTTAACTGCTTAAAACTATCAACTGCAAGACAGTATAGTTGCAAACAATATGTTTGAAACACATCGTATTCAAAGCAGGTTTTTATGATTGTGCAAGCAACTTGAAAGACCAATAGCTTTCTATCCAACTCTTTCATCAACTAAAATCCATAGCAGCTATTACACAAACAGGTATGAAGAAAGAGCATCTTCACAGAATTCTGCATTTTCAGAGCATCCAAAGTTGCATGTTTATGTTTTAGACTATCCCACTATTTCTAACTCAGTGCATCACAAACTTCTGACATCTACAGCTCAGTCATAATTAGTTATACTTGTGTTCTGTACTAATGACTAAACAAACCTCCAACACTGCAGATCGATCACATTTAGAGATGTGATCCTTCCCCCCCCGCCCCACATTATTCTTATGTCAGCAAATTACCTGCAGGTTGTGGTGGTGCAACCCTTCCTGAGTCACTCGGTGCGACTGCTCCCCTCCTGGGCTATATATCAGCCCAGGATGAGTTAGGAATGGATTGCGAAGGTGGTGGACCCAGCACTGAGACACCCCTTTTATGTACCTGTCTCCTGTTTTCCCCATTACTGTAAAGAGTAGTAACAGTCAATCACCTCCTGACAACCCAGTACACCTGTGCCCGCGTCAGAGTCCAAAGGGGCTGATAACAGAATTTCAAAAAATCTAAAAATTCTGGGCCTGCATGACTAGTGGAAAGCATCAGAATTGATTTCATCATCTGAGTCAGGCCAAAACGGAGAAGTTCCTGACAAAAGTCAATTATCTTGGACCCTATGAATAGCTACCCTAAACGAGACCCATTGAGCTCTCCTGGATGGCAGTGAGCCGTGACCACGCACACATGTATTTCACTGGATCCAAATATTTCTATCTTTTGCATGTTTTGTGTTTATACATATACATTGATTTAGGATATCCTGTAGTAAGTTAGTGCGAATCTTGTCATTCTCTAATCCGTAATTAAGTCGCTGTTTTAGTCATAACATATTCTACTGAATCACTTTGTTAATCTTTAAATTGGTTAATAACTAAGTGCTGCTAAATTCAACTTTTGAATTACCTCACACCATTAATAAATCTTGAATTGCTGCTAAACTGTAACCATGTGAAATATTTCATCTGCAACAAGCCTTATGAAAAAACTGAATGTACAACTCTTGAACATGACTCTCTGTAGATTAAGAGTGAAAGAGTTGCTACTGGTATTACAGCAGATCATCTGTTTGGATGAAATCCACGTTTTGTTTCTAAGGCGACTGTTTCCTGCATCATGACTGAATCTCCCATACTTTATATGGACGCTCCCATGTAAACATGCTGTTCTCAGGACTAAGCCATCATCCTCCCCTACCTGGCCTCCCAAACACTCCTGCAGAAAACCTATTACTTCTAACTTCTGTGCCTCCGTGCCTCCATTCATACATTAAATTATGCTTCTGATCTCTCCAAACAAGCTTGACTTCATCAAATCTACCTCTGCTGGGGTGCAGTACCCACTGCCTCTCTGGGCACAGAACACGGGGCACACTCTGCAGTTCCAAGTCAGTGAGTACCAACAGTGTGCAGATGGAGTGAAACCTACAGAAGCAGTAACAGCCACACTCTGTGCAAGCAAGAATTTCCAGGCAGATGCCATCACAGCTCAAGATTAATCACAGAGGCCAGCTTAAGTGTTCTGCAGCACCTTCCGGGATCCAACAGTAATGTAAAGGCTGGCCTCTTGCATGCAAGGCAATTATTACAGCCTCACTACTGGGGTAGAGAGGAAATGTGCAGAGAGTAGGGCAGTGGGACACCTTTTCTCTGTACTTCCTGCATTTGATTGTTATGTTTACAAACATCGCAGGGAAGTGCCAAGCAACCTGAACTTTGAATAAAACAGCATTCAGGGCATTTGACACAGGTGACTACTCACCTATTCTAGTGATATCTTCCCATATGATAGTCTTGTGGAAGAAAGGAAGTGAACACAGTACCGGGGATTAACGAATCTAAGTATCATACTACAGGACAGCCATTAAATACTGATTAATCTAAAAGTTAACACAGGTTGAGCAGGTCAGCCCTATTAGGGAAAATATTTGCATGCCCAAGTCAAGGGCTGAAGATTTGAATTCTTTGATTTTAAATGATAACTAATATACCATTCCACAGACAAGTACTGGTATTCAAATAAAAGATACAGAAGGAAAGTAGATCATTACTTAACCCATGATAAGTGCCTGATCTTCTCCACTGACCTGGATGGGTGGGATATCCGGCAGGGAAGGTAAATTCTCTGGGTTTGTTACAGAAGGAATGAGTTCAACTGCTGTAACAGATGGACTTGTTGGACCACGGTTTGCACTGGCCATTGTTGCTGTAGTAGGACTAGTTGGATTAATAGCGGTGTTGTGCACAGAAACAACTGGAAAAGGCCCCGCGTGCCCAGGGTTAGAATGCTGCGGGAAAAGAGAAGAGACCATGACTGCATTACAGACAAATCAGATAGCCACTGCACGTAAAACTGCAACACTTGCGTTATATCAGAGTCCTCAACAAAAAATTTGGGACGATGAACATATAAACTCTATCAAAATAACCTGATAGCACTGAATGCAAAGCAACTGCTATTTTTATTTACTTGGAGAGAAAAAATATGTTATGTGGCTAGATATTAATATACAGCACATCTTCCACCAAATTATTTTCATAAATAGAGAACTTTAGGGTCCATAAGTCCATCTACAAACTACTTTTTTTAAAAAAAAAAAAAGATTAAATGTTTTAAGTATTATGAAGTTGTTGGTTTTCCAGTCACATTAACATTCATTGTCAAGAATTTTTATTCTTAATGGTATGCAGAGCTCTGCATCATGCTTCAGATTTGAATTTAAAAAATACATCAAATACATCACTTTGAACTTCACTATTCCTGACTATTCTCTAAGAAACTCAAAAGCTGAATGTCACTGAAAAGTAAAAAAAAAAAAAAAAAAAAAAAAAAAAAAATTGTTTCCCAAAACTAAAATGCAATACAAACATTAGAATTCATTTTCATTCGTAAGGTTCGAATTTTCTTATGTTTGGCAAAAACGTCACAGTACAGTATGCAACATGAAAAAGCATACAAGTGTGTGTAGCTGTGAATCACAAGTGTCACAGACAAACACATCTACCGCTGGAGGTATCATCTACTGTAATGAAAGTTTGGCACAATGGCACAAATGAAGCGTGTACACAGGATATACTTGTCTTTGAAGGTGAGGTTGCATCATGGAGTATTGTGGTCCATTGTGGCGTGGTATTCCTGGTATACGAGCAGCATTCTGAGCCATTCTCATCTGATGTGCTTGGAAAGCCCCACAGCTCATGTTACCTCTCTGCATGGTCTGCATGCTGATCAACCTGGGAGGCTGCAAGGGTTTTTGTTTTTTAAAATTTTTGCTTTTAACATGGAAAAAAGAAGCCAATCTCTTTCCACAGTAGTAGGTTTACTAGTTACATAACAAAGAAAAGCCAATAGCTGTCACATTTACAGTATGGCAAATTTCAAAAGATTTCAGCTTATAAACTGCTTCGTAAGTTTATATTTGATAGGGCAGTTTTAAGTCTCGGTGTTACGGCAAAAGGTGAAATAAGAACATATAAGATACTCACCTGCTGCTGTAAGACTTGTGGACTTGTCTGCCTGGGAACTGACCCAGCTGGCTGTCCCATCCTCATCTGCTGCAGTTGCTGATGCTTTTGTGCATACACTTGTTGCTGCATATGTTGAAGTCGAAGCTGCGCTAGATTGATTTGTCCTGGAGCTTTGTTGATGTGGTTTGTTCCTGGAGGAGCTTGTCCAACCACTACATTAGGAGTGTAACTAGGAGTTGGTTTATTTTCAATGACAAGGTTACCTAAACAAAACAAGAAAAGAACTAGTAAACAGTTACATCATCATCCAAAGATTGGTAAATGCAGAATATACAGATATTTCTAGTTCAGTTTCCTCAGGGGAGGTAACAAAGTAATTTAATTTTGAAATTTTCTTTTCAAGTCTCTGTAATCATACATGAAAGAAGAAAAGAAAATTCAGATTACAAGAAGAAGAAACTGCAAAACTAAAAACATGATCTGTGAATAAAGAGTGAAAGAACTGGAACTGCATAGTCTAAAAGATGAAACAGACAGATGACTGTTCTCTGTGTTCACAACAAACAGACAAGATGATAACTAAAAAACAAAACCACCCCAAACCAAACACCAAAACATATTGAGCATAAAGCTTCTATACCTAGGGAAGCAAATCCCAGGAAAAGATATATGGAGGACAGTGGAGAGTGTCCCACCACTGAATGACTAAGAACAGGTTATACAAACATGACACAAAACACTGCTACAAGCGAGTCCTGCCTTGATACAATGTGAGGGACCATACTGCCTCTCTAGCTACCTGCAGTCCTATTTTTAAAGGCAAAGGGCAAAATATTGATTTTTTTTTTCTTCTCCCCCCCCCCCCCCCCCCCCCCCCCACTTTGAACATGTACTTGTTGGAATCCACATGTCACTTTTTATTGAGGTTGACAGCTTCTGTTCTGTTTCCTATATAGCTTCCTTTACCTGCCCCAGGTTCCTAATCAAACAGCACACGAAGCTCTGTTCTGGAAAGTCTTGCTTTTCCCTTCTTGACTAATCTCCAAGAGTAACAGCACTTAAAAATTGCTTGAGGAACTGTCCATGTAGGAACAGTGTCAATTTTAAATCGTTACTTATACAATGAAAAGTTTGTTTATTGCGCACATAAGTCTCCTTGACTAAAGACAGGAATGCCAAAACCTGGCTCAGAATAAGAAGCAAGTACACACAAAAGCATCAGGAAGAGACAATATTTTAATCAAATTTTCTATTAGATTTTTATCCAACAGAAAAGTTCAAAAATAGGCACTAACAGATACCTCAGAACCACTTTAAGAGGAGGAAAAAAGAGCCACTCCTAGAACCATTCCCATTGGAAACCAAAACCTGCTGAGAAAGCTTTGCTAAGAGAAAGAACAGAGCAGGTAAGCAGATCAGGACCGGACAGGTTATGTCAAGACAGTTTTGGTCTTCTGCATTAAGAGATGTATTGCACTGCAATGCATTCATGTCAGATGAACACTCCCAACTCAGTTCAGTTTTTCAAGTAACACAGAATAAACAGACACAATTTTCTCACCTAAATTGACGACGTTCTTTGCCCAGAATGTAGGGTCACAATGGAAGCGTATTGCTCCATTGGCAGCTGGGACAGGATCGCAACGTGCCTTTAAAATGTGACGTAACTGGAATGTTATCTAATGGAAAGCAAAAACAAGACTGTTGATGACAAGGAAACAAAGAATGAGAACATGAAGAAGTGTGCATTTGCCCAGCAAGTTTAGACTGCTGGATCACCAACAAGGACTGCCAATAGCAAGCTTGGTTAGTAGCCTGGAAATGACTCAACTCCCCAGGAAAATCATCCAGTGTACAACTGATTTTTCACTCAACTCAGAGGATTACAGAGAAGTAGTTACACAGTAATACTACTTCTGCAATGACTCAAGTGAAACACTGAGGTGCCTTTACAGAGCTTGACGTGATTCCTTCTATGATAAAACTGTTAAGTCCTTAATTTATGAAAAGTGATGTAACACATTGGGAAATTTATCCCATTATTACAGAAGGGGAGTTTTTGTTTGGTTTTTGTTTGTTTGGTTTTGTTTGTTTGTTTTCTTTTTCTAAATGAAGCATGAACAACTCCTCGTCTCTTC
The DNA here is from genome assembly GCF_036417535.1 of Chlamydotis macqueenii. NCBI lineage: Eukaryota > Metazoa > Chordata > Aves > Otidiformes > Otididae > Chlamydotis > Chlamydotis macqueenii. The sequence continues at coordinate 7,158,496 of NC_141578.1, forward strand.
CTTGGATACAATCTAGTGAAGCTGCACAATATTCAGAAAATTATTTTGACTAAACATTCTCTGTACCGTACAGACAAGTTAGAGGATGCTCCCTTACCAGCCGTTTACTGTACAGCAAAGCAGTACTGCTGCCACTTGCAATGGCCCAGTTTGTAAAGTTCATCACATGCTTCACTTGTCGTGAAAGACCAGTGATGTCATTTTGTTGTTGTATTAACTTCATCTGTCTCTCCTTTGTTACATTCTACAAAGAAACAAAAACTTTATTACACTGAGAGCTTCAGATTTGTAAGGAAAATGTAAACTGCTATCACAGTTCTTAGAGCAAAAGAAAAACGTCACAAGCAAAGCAGCTTATACCAGTGCTCATATTCAGAGCAACCACAGCCATCAAGTAATAATTCTCTATCACTGCACTCTACCATTCTTCCCAGAGGTACCAAAGTGCAGGGAAAATAGTGGTCTCAGAGAAGAGCCTCTGCTCTATCCCAGGGAAATATCAACTACTAAAACAAGAACAGTTCTCTTCCTCATGTTGCCAGAGGCAAAGTAGCACAACAGAGAACTGGGAGAGCAACTCAGACTGTGGTCCACCAAAACTGCCAGCTCCGTATGGGTGGTGCCCCGGCATTCCTGCAACTGCCACCACAGGAGCAGCAGAGCAGCAACTGGAGGAGACGGCAACGCAGTGGCCCAGGTACTCTGAACACCAGCTCCTGTGCCAACCAGAAATTGCCTCTAAACACCTCCTGAGTGCAGCAGGTAAACGCAGCAGCCCCATCTCCAAGAAGTCTTCAGCCTTTGATAACCTGCCAGCTGTAAGTGTTGCGCTAAAAGTCTGGGTTGCAGTACTGAATCGTCAGGATTCAAATTTAACAATACATGACTGGGCAACTGTTACAACCTCACAAGAAAGGAATGTTTCCAATGGAATTTTTCTAGCTTGTAATAAATGCTAAGTAAACGAGAAAAAACAAAATTCAGTTACTCATGTTTTCACTCCTGATGAAATACTCTTTTCTTCCAGGAATACTCTAATTCATTGCCAAATAACTGTTCCTTAAACAGAAGAAATCTGTCATTAACTTGATCTTAAATTTTTCAGTCACATCATGGTAAACTAGTAGTATGCTATGAACTAACTTCTTACAATAGATTTTCTCTCTTCAGATTAAAAAAAAAGTAATTGCAAGTTAAAATTTTCATGGATTTGAATAAAAGTCAGAATATAATTATGAATGTGCTAGCTGGAAAGTACGTTTAAGGTCATTGCCTCCTTTACCACGTGTCGTAGTTCAGCCCTGGTCAGGACCAGGACAATCTTTATAACTTAAAATACCAGCATTACATCTTCATGTACAAATAAGTAAGACTACCATGTATTTTAAAACCTAGGTGTACTTAAAGCGCCAGGATTTGTTAAAATCCTGTTATGAAAATTACTATAGACACAAATAGAACAACTGCCATTAGGACCACCACTATCTTAGAAGCAAAGCAGTCAACATGACACTAGGAGTGAAAATAAATACCAGCCTGTTCACCTCCCTGCTCCTTTCCCCTGGTGCCACCACCCAACGCAAGCAAAAGGAGGGAAACTGATTTTAACAACCTAGCACAATGAACAGAGCAAAGAACCACGTCAAGTTGCATCAAATACATTGCATCACTTCATTATGTGCTCAATACAAAGTATACAGGGCTGTCTCCAAGAGTTCACACTCCGAAGAAAAATTTCTAGACAAGGTATCAGAAGACAAAAAGAGGCAAGCCAACCATAACAGTGCTAATATATTTACATGAACCTTACAAAGCTGTCTGAGGAAAAAACCTAGATTATACACACCTTAGAATTATGTTATAACATAGAAATATGGCAAACGGAATATGGAAAGATTTTTCAGACAGTCCTTTATGATGAGCCTGATTCTGAATGAATGAGAGGCATAAACATAAAACTAAAGGAGCCACAAGCTCTAGCTAGTCGAAGGATAAACAACAGATTTACCTCCAACACACTGTTCATAGCCAATATTAGCATCGCAACACCTGCAGTCACACCAAACAAACTTTTCAAACATGAGATGCGAGTTCTCAACAGGGGACTGGAAACAGTGAACACTACTATTATTTTTTCTCTTAACTGTACCTCTAGATGCTGTAAGAGAGATTTTCCCTTTTTATTGATTTCATTGATGAGGGTGAATATAGCCACTTTGATTTCCTGTTCTACTCGTTTGTTAGTTTCATTTACTTCTTTTATCCTAAAAAAAAAAAAAGACAAATGTATTGTTACGCAATCACTTTATACTATGCAGCCAAATATAAGGCATCTTCCCACCCTTGAAGAGTGAAGGAGCAATTTCTGTATTGAAGATGTTCCAATAGGTGCAAAATTTATAGCTTGATTGATTTCTAACAGACAAATCATCATTGATCAACATTTTCAAAAGAGCCATCTAAAGTTTAAGTTTTTGAAAAAGATTTAAACAGTCTGCAGTCAAGATCTCAATTAACAACCTGTGCTTTACTTAAAACAATATGAAACAGTCCTTGTGGTTTACACACTTTATTTATATGTTTACATACACACGTACAGAGACATACCCAGCCAAGTCCACACGTGTGTATATACACAAATATATTTATCTCCATATCATGTCTCTTTCACCAAGAAGAATTTATATACAATGCCTCAAACTTTTATGCTATTGTATATAAACCAGAAAGGAAGTCAACCTGAATTTCAGATGGGCCCCTCCATCTCCCCCAAAAAAAGCTTGTAACAAAAAGGTTATTATTACATACCTGTAACCAATACACAACAAGGAGAGAAATATTTCACTAATAATGTTGCCTGGCATTAGTCTACATCATTGTCTTGTGCTTTACTACTACTGCCTTTCAGTTGTTTATACCTCATACCTCTTCTTCATTTCCATCATTGTCATTCTTCCTCGGTTTTAGAGTCTTAACTTCTTCAGACTCAAGCAAATCGTCTTGAGCTCTGTCCACAGAATTTGAAATATAGCATTTCTCAAACTCCACTGCAAACAGTGCATTTATTTGATCCTATTTTGCCTTAATCTAATGACAACATAGTGCTGCAACAGGATTTACTTCACTTGTAGGAGTCAGAGACAATACTTTGCCATGAGCCAGTGTAAGTGTAAAGACAAACTGTCCTTTTTTAAAGGGCTTCTTCACTGCTAGATCAAGCATCTGAACTTGTGATGTCATCCATTCTGATACAATCACAAGACCAATATTCATTTGTTCGACTATGACCTTCATTGTTGTTATCAAATGCCCTTTAAGGCACCTTGGACACATGCGCTTTTTCGTGACAGCACAACCTGGTCTTCTACTCCACAAAACATTCAACCAACCCTTCACCGATCAGCAGGCGCCCACCCTTGGCTTTGGCACCTAACAGTTATGCCAGTAGGCAGCTATTCCTTCAACACTCTTTCAAGATCAATATGATGGCAATTTCATACCATCTGCTAACACTGATAATATTATTGTAATACTTTTTGCATTTCCTGAAGTTTTTATGATCATGGATTTTCTGTCCTACACTTCATCACAGTAACTGAACGGTATATCAAAGTAAACTAGTGCCTCACTTGCGCTACCCTTTTGGCTCATGATCTTCACACAAACCAGTACATGCTGCAGAAATTCACTGAATTTTCAGTGAAGCCTGAAACTCTTAGGCAAGAAAACATTACAATGTGTTATTCATATATGTACCACCCATTATGGGCCTTGAACTCCTATTAGAGAACGTTTCGTAACATTTCTTAAGCTTTCAGTTTAATTCTTTCCCATGTAACTAGGTTTCTGCCTCTTTTTAAGGCATGAACAATTCTACAGCTTGTCCTCCTGCTTCATGACTGTGTCCTCTTTCGGGTCCCTTCAAAGAGTTCCGTGCCAAACCACCACAAAGATTTCCATTTTCATTGCTTCCATCTTCACACATTTGCCGCTTCATGTTGTATCTTCTCCTTCCCTTAAAACTTTTTTTTTTTTTCAAATGTACATGGTACCACTAGGAGTTAAAAACTTGCACCAGAACTTCTCCTTATATCTTTGGTACACTTCCTTCTACCCTTGTACTTCCCATGTCCAGATGACCTGTCATTTTGCAAATGACTTAAGAGCTGCAGAAGGCTCACAAAACTACTGAGAATCACAGTAGAGCTCCCTAACTTCCAGCACACCACACCATCACAAATGGGTGAAAAGCCAGCAGTAATCATGTGCTCTCTCTGTCTCAATATTCGTCATTCTCTATGACATTGAATTAAAGCTAACCCTGGAATTTTTAAGTTAAACTACCTAAGGAAAAATTTGTCTTCCTTTCAGGTAATTACACTAAGTTTTGCCTGCCTAATTAAAAAAGAAAAACAAACAACAAAAAAAAAAAATCCCCAAAAAAACCAACCAAAAAAACCCCCACACCACATGATTTACTATTCAATTTGAAAATAAGTTTTTGTTACACTGTTATCAAAGAGGCACTCTCATGAAAAATAGAAGTATTTCAAGAAAAAACAGTTTGTCTCTACAGCCAACACTTCTGTCACCTAGAGCAGAACTTAAGAGAAACCATAAGACAGATTTGCTTTGCCTTTTTCATTCCCAGCCCAAGTGTAACAAATGTGTCATGTCTTTGGTTCTACTCAACGTTGACATAAAAGACATTATCTTTGACACTTGTTTCTTGTAACAATGTCCTACAGATGCACAGTACTGTAGGGAAAAAAAAACATTCAGAAATGTAATTAAGTCCAATATCGCTAAAGATACAGAATCAACTAAGATGTATTATTCTAGTCCCATCATTCATTTTACTGTGATCCACTAAAAAGATAATGTAATAGTTAATCCTTTTGAGGTACTTACCTATTCTGAACTTGGGTAGCTGCAAAATTTACATAATTCTTCTTCTCAAGAAGTTTTGCCAACAGATTCTCAATTGCACCCTTCTGGTTCTGAAAAGCTTCTTCCAGAAACTGATACCTTTTGAACACACAGAAGAAGATAACAATTACCAAGGAGCAACATGCTGAAACTAAGAGTTCCCAGTTTAGATGTAAAGCCGTAAAATATTGAAAAAATACAAGAAAACATACAGAAAAATCAAACTATGTGTGTGTCGATCACTGTGCAATATGTTTCAGTACTGATAAAATCGCTTGTAAGTGTCCGGAAGACTGAACCTCTGTGGGTCACTTATTATTTCCAACTACACAGGGAGACAATGCACTGTATCATTTCACAAGACAGCGAGCCATGGAACACCAGCTAAAGGAGATATCAGAAACTTCTGAGAGTTTGACAAATCATTTTATTAATGTTAGATGAGGAAAATGCACTAACAGCTTAAACACATTAAATGATTTTTTTAAAGAAAAAGATCCCTGAGAAACAGTTTGTCAGCTGAGATTATACTGCTCATATTTAACTGAATTAGTTTAATCTGAAAGAAAATATTCCTATTTTAATTTTTTTTTTTTTTAGGTACTTCCAAGTGAAGAAAGTCCTTCAACCAAACAGCTACTGTATCAAAGGCACCTTCCATTACTTCATGTGAAAAGACGGCAAAAGTATCTACTTCAAAGGAAAAGAATGAAATTATTGCATTTTCCTAAACATACTACACCTCATAAGAGGAATTAACAATGCAACAGAAGTAAAACACCGATGTTGAAAATGACAAGGGGAATTAAGTAGCTCTAAGTTTTCATTTTTTCTGATCAACTGCTCAACCATCAACAGATTCCTCCCAAAATCCAAGATTCCTATCAGTCACTTGCCACTTCTTGACTTTGCAGTACGTAAACTTTATGCTTCTGAAATACAATTTGTTACCAGTAGGGAAAACTTCAGTTCCCAGAATGTCTTCCCTTCCTCACTATGCTAAATCTCAACATTCAAATTGGCTGAAAACTCCCACAATTAAAGTCAACCATCTTATAAGCTGCATTAGAAGTAACCTATACTGTCTTCCAACCACAAGTGAAAAGAAAGTAGCTTCATCTTTTGCCAAAATCTAGGGGTACACTACAACCTAATCTAACAGGACAAGACTGTTTAGACGTATGATCGCATTTACCATAACGCTGTTTCTTGATTCAAATTACTCACAAATATGATAACAGAGACCTAGGCAAAGAGAACACCACTCAAAAGAAATGGCTCTGCTCCTCTTCATTCAGTTTGTACCAGTAACAGACAAGTTTCAACTACAAGTTTAGATTCCTTAGTCTCAATTTTAGAATGTTGCTTTTTCTAAGGACAGTCTCAAGTTCTTGCAGACAGACAGCATCACAAGATTTTAGGTACTGTAATGCAAAAAAGTAGCACTACTGAAGAGCAAAGGCCACAAAATTTAAATGTCTGGAGATCTGCAGATTTTCTAAAACTATTTTCACTGAGTTGAAAAATCAAATTTCCCCTTTAAGGAAGAAAAAAAAAAAATCTACACTTACCTACTACTGCTAAAATTTTACTGTAGCTCGTCCTACAGCCAAAAGAGTGTTTGGGTTTTTTTTTATTATTGTCTTGTACTTCTAGCCTCCAAAGTGTGTCGACTGAAAACTACCTAAACTAGAGGAACCGCACACCAATAATTCTTTTACTTGAAATTCTAAACTGAACACTGGACCATGTTGCTACTGAAATGGTGCTTCACCCTCCATTGGTGTAAGCTATTAAGGTATCAGGTAAGAAGTAAACAGGAGATTAAAATCAATTTTTGTTTCCACTTGGCATGATCTTCCTTTAGTGATTTACTGAGCATCATAAAAATCTAAGTTGTACTTCATGGCAGACAAAGTAGTCACCCTAGCCATCTGTAATTCACATCTGCAGGCAGAACAAATATTAAAGAATATTCTGCAACAAAGCAGGTTAATAGCAAAGTAAAGGGAACAGATAAGTAGAACAAGAGATATCTGTTAATCAGTTAGTGTCATGTGCAAAACAGATGCAAAGAAAGCAGTTCGAAAAAGTTAGTTAACACATGCTAGGAGATCACACTTTCTGGACAGTGTGTCTTTCAGGATATTTATGATCAAGCCTGTGAAAGAACAGAGCAGGAATATTCAAGGTTGTTAACACGTTAATAGCGCGAATTTCAAAAGTAAAAGCTCTCCATGAGGTTGCTGTAGCAGTCTATGAGATTAACCATTACTCTGGAAAAAAAACACTAAATTCAATACTGCAACATACTGTCAAACTCCTTTGCAGAGAGAGAGAAGTGTTACTTGTAGACCGAGTAGGAAAAGCAGTGCTGTAGTGGCTGAAAAATATATATTTATCTCTGGATTCTCTATTATAACATTGCAAAATACTTTTTCAAACATTCAGACAACTACAGACAGAGCTGCTAAAGAGTAGGAAGTTTTAACATATTTTAAGAGGTTCCAACTTTTTCCTAGCAGCCAAGAGAAAAGCAAGCTCCGGAAACAAAACCCATTATGTCTTTTTACTTGGAATGAGGCAACTTTCAACCAACTAAAACTAAACAATTTTTCCCTCTGTAGTAGGAAAATATATTAATCTATGAGGCAAAATTTATCTCTTCCTTTACAAAATTACCTTAAATTGAAAGACTGTTGCATAATAAAATATGCCATTTCAAAAAACTACCCAATCCAAGACTCACTACATCCCTTTTGCTTCTTTACAGGACCAGGTGTTCAGGGCTGTAGTAGTTTCTATTCAAGTCCTGAACAGAGTGACAGCACTGGTAAACAGGCAAGTTAACACCTTAATCATACCAAATCACCTCAGACCATGTTGTTTTGAATCTGCTCTTAAGATGCTAGACAAAGTTCAACCAACTGATTACTTAACATTTTCAGCACTCCACATGTTCTCCTTTGCAAAGGATCATTTCAGTCCAATAAAGTAAATACAACAGTATTCAATGACACAACTGTTTTCAACCAATCCATTTCATCCTCTGAGAAAGTGCACCACAGGAATTAAGACATGGTAATATTTGTACCTGTGTTCTTTGTGTTCCAGTAACTGACAGTCTCTGCATGTCAGCCTGTCACATGTTTCACAGAAAAGTTTTAATTGCTCTTGTTTGTGGACAGGACAGAAAACAGGACGTTGACCAGATGCTCCCACGGCCTCTGTTTTTAAAAATAAACCATTTTTGCATTTTAAAATAAAATTTAGACAATCTGAAGAGCAAAACTACTAACTTCCAAGCTAAGTAACAACCGAGAATTTGGACAGACAACTACAGACCTGTTCTCACTCTGAAGTCACCGTGAATACATTCTCATTGAAATATTTACAGTGCCAGTGGTTTATAGCTGTTTCCGCTTTACTGTACTCAAAGAGAAGGAGGAATTCCTCTCCTATCACAAACACTCTAAAGACACTGGCATCTGTAAGAATGTAAAAACCGCACACACACACCAGGATCGTGTACACGTGTTTAAAGATTAAATTGCAGGCAATTTCACCTCTAACACACTGAAGGATAAATCAAACCTTGAAAACTTTTACACTGTCAAATACCATAGGCTTTCTAAATTATCACTTCAAAACCTTTATAAACTTCATTAAGTCATATGCAACTGAAGTGGTAAATGCAAAGCAAACATTGCCCGTGTTATTACTTAAACCCCAGCTAAACTGCTTAACTTTCCACTTAAGCATATATCAGATAACGTCAAAAAATAGTTCCCAGTTTCCTAAAAAGTACTGCATGGTCTTCTAAAGATATTTTGAGCTTAGCACAGAGGAAAGCAGCCTTTGGAAGATACAGCAGATAAGGTTTAAAACATGAATGTTTTCGTCAGTCTCCAACATTTCTGAAGCTTGTTATATCATGCAAGTTATTGTAAAGAAAGAGAGCTCAGGAATCTACAGCTGACACTCATTAATAGAAACTTAAAGTCTCCAGAGCATATCTTAAAGTTGAACAAGAAAGAAGGCAACAAGCTCCTCTGAGAAAATAATGAACAGTCATTCCCCACAATCAAGAGAGTTACTAAAGCTCGCTGCACGTCAAGCAAAGGAAAGCTACACTCCTGCCTCATGCTAGCATACTGACTACAGGTTGAGCTTCCACCTTCATAAACACCAACCTACATCTCTGACAGAAAGTGTACTTTATTGCAATAGCCATTTTTCAGCATCTCCCCACTCAGGTTACTGAAGGGGAAGCAGAGCTATAGTATCACCTTGACAGTGACAATACAGCACTCCTAATGAAAAACAGTAATTCTTTGTAGGGCCCTGTAATTTGATTTCACCTTAAGAGTTTCTCATCTACTAGGATTAACACATGTAAACTTAAATAGCTATTTCTTATTAAACAATACCCATTAAAACATACAGAGAAACCTCTCCAGAAATTAAGTTTATTTGATAAAGTGAAGTAAGACTGTTGTCTAAAAGAACTAAGCTCAACAGCAAACTCTTTAAACTAATATGATTTTGACGAGTTGGCAGAAAGCAAAGCAGTATTACTCCTTTGAAATGGCACAACGAAACAATCAGAAATATCTTAATGTATTTTAAACGTAGAGAGCGAGTAAAATGTCAAGATCTCTCTTCCTCAATACGATCAGGTTGGTCTGTCAATTCATCTCGCAGTTTGCTGACAGTCTGAAGTACTTTCAGACATTCCTATCTGTCTTCCGTTCCATCTGTTCGTAAGGGCATCAAGGTAGCTGGATTCAAAGTATTATGAGACCTCCTGGGGACTCCAGGAAACTCTCTCATGGTTAACATCGTGGATTCCCAATTTACCAAGATGTTAAAAAGATTCTTGTAATCCCAGTAGTTGTAATCATTACAATTGTGTGTGCTATTGTTATAACTCAATGCTGTATTTCTTGTTGTTCTCAGCTGGGCTGTAAAATTGCAAGTCCATGGAAATATAAGTAAGTGCAGGTTTGCAGTTAAAACAAAAGGAGGGAATGTTAAAGCCCATTGCCATACTGTTGCTGCTACCGAGTTCGGAACACAGGTTCTGAGCTACATCCCCTGTACAGCCCTTACCAAGGCTGTCACAACACTGGTCAAAGCTAATCAGCAGATGAACAGAAAGACAATAGTTGATACACTAACCTTTACAGGTGTGTTTGCAGTGTTAATGAATAGGAAATCAATCAACTGATTTTTGCTTGAGTAAGTGTATTATAAGCTTTCTAGACCACAAGCCTTCAAAGAGGAAGATCATGAGACACGATGACCTGAGGATAACTTCTTTGAAGCAGAGCAGGAGCATGAGAGAAGAAGTAGTTGTGCTGAGAATGTGAAATTCTGTGGACATTAAGACTGATGAGTTCTAAGAACTGAAAAGGCCACGTGGAAACTTCTGTGAATTTTTAAACCTTATGTAATCATAAAGAAATAGTATATAAGAAGGTCGTGTATGCCATGGATTTTGTCACTCACTGTGGTGGTGGCCCAGCTCTGAGTTGTTGTGATTAAAGAGCACACCTAGTGTTACCCTGTGCGTGAAATTTCCATTTACGTACCTCCAGATTGTGTAGAACATACAGGTCTTTAAATCAGACCTTTTATCCCATTTGCAAATAAAGTCATCTAAGCTAAACTCCAGTTACCTTTTATCTGCTTTGAGAATGTCTTCCTCAATACCTCAGTAGGTTACAAACAATATACAGTCAAACAATAGTTTAAGAATTAACTTCTAATACAGCTGCATGTCTAAAACTTTGCACATTAGATTTTGCTAAAATTTTGCTACTGAAAGACAGTAAACCTAAAATAAATTCAAATTCCACATTTACTCAGCAACATCAATACAACAGTAACACCATACTGAATATGACTACAAGCTTATCTGCATATACCTCTCTACTGGGAAAACTATAATTACTCCTTATAACCAATACAGCAAAATGTTTAATTTAATTTCTTTGACCAATAGATTAGGTTATCAATACGTCAGCGCTCTCCAGATTTCAACTCCTCCATTTAGTTAGTTATTCTACTAAATAAAAGGATTATTAAGAACTGATCTAAATCCTTTCCAAAGACTGCAGCCTCATTGGGTTTCTTCTGTACTTCAGGTATTTTTTACACTGGATATCAAACTGTACAAAGTGTTAGCAAATAACCCATTTTAGTTTAAAATTTAGTTTTTCCTCTATTTTTAGAGCTACCAATTTTGCACTGGTTACTTTTTACTAAACTTTTCCCAAATCTTTGAGGGAAGTCATAAAGCTAGTTGTTACCTAAACAAGCCTCCCTCTCGTTTTACACGTGCTAAAGAGAAAATACCCAAACACTCACCTGAAGATACATCCTCTTTTTTTCTGATCATATGGTCTTTAGTAAATTTTACTCGCTGATGAGCCTCTATGCAAGTCTTGCACAACCATTCCCCACACTCTACACAAAACCCAACAGCACTAGCATTATCTTCACAACTCGTACACACCTGCAAAGGAAAACAGTCAGTTACCATGACTTTCCTGGAAAGCATTAACATGTACATAAACAAAAATGGCATGTGAATTCCAGCAAGCAGGAAAGTGCCATACCTGTTCTGACTTCTCATCGGAGCTGCTGGGTGTTTCTGACGTGTCTTTTACAAAGTAGTTATCCACCAGATCTATCTGTCTGCATTCTTGGCGGCATACCGGACATCTGATTACACCAACTGCAAAACAGACGAAGTTTCCCAGTTTTAAGAAAAATAACATCAAAATCAACATGCCTAGATTCAAAAGATACAAGAACAAACACAAAAGTCCTCAGACTGCTCATTTCACTTGGGTAAATGGACGGATTCCACAGTTGACATTACCCTTAAAAAACAGCTGTTTCCCATATGTAGCATGTTTCCCCCAAAAAAAACCACTCTAACAGCAAAACACAAAAAACCCCACAAACCACATACACATCTCTCCAGAAAAGGACTCCTTACCTAGAATGAAGTTGTGATGATTTGTACATCACAGTCAGTTTTTCCCCCCAAAAATACATATTTTTATCCAAGTAAATATTGTCTTTTTTCCCTGCTCATTTTAGTTTGTTAAACTCAAGACACCTCTTAATTACGTTTTATAAGCACCTATTGTCCAGTCTGTCTCAAGACAAGCATTAAGAGAGGTGTGTCTGGACAGCCAGGTGTGACCTTAGCGATGTTCATGAAAACGTCAAAGTACTGGTGTGTCACAATATTCTCCTAGATACAACAGAGGATGTGTTCCAACACAACCTATTCCCATGAGGTCAGGGAGGCAGATGCAGTAATATAAAACTTTCAGGGTTTTTTCAAATAGCGTTCCGCAGGGAAAGCTAATACCAAAAACCAGATGAGTTGATAGCAAGAGATCCTCTCACGTCAACTACACCCACCTTTCTGCAGCACTCACAACACTTTGCACATATACGTGTAAACGTACACACACAGCTTTAACACTGGGTGTAAGTTGGACTAGCTCCAGTATCCTGCTTTGCTTCCCTCTGTAATTGCTAAATTACAGTTTTGAGTCCTCAGTGGTGCTGTGAAGAAGTTACTACATGAACCAAATTGACATTTAAAGATGTTCTATGAAAAACTTACATCAAAGGTTTCTAAACTTATTTACCACGAAGCTAGTGGTTCACACTTTCTTCCCTGAAGTGTCATCTAGTCTTAAACCATGTTCCCATGCAATTTTATCGTAAACAGCATTTTCTGGAAGAAGCTTTCAAAGCAATTGGGTATTTCTATACACTGGGACATCTGAAACAACTTTGAAAAGTAAGTGTAATTAAATGATGCTCAACTCCTTTGTGGATATTCAGTTAGAATAGTAGGACTTATTTCAGAGAGACTAATTTCATTAGTAGTAAATTAGCATTAATTTTTTCAAGTGCTAAATTAACCATGGCTTCAGAACACAGAAGATTCACTGCAGAGCAACAACAATAATCCAACCAAAAATTCCCTGTTTCAACAAGCCAAACATGCTTCAAGAGTAGGATGTGAAAAATAACCTGTATTTCAGTACCTACATGTACGAGAGTTTTCACAATGAAGTCTCCCCCATAGGCAGAACCCTGAGATTTTCTTACTACTGAAAGACAATTTTTTTTTTAGGGAATACTACGTGAAAGTCACCTATCAGCTGATGTGTATACTTACAGAACAAAAATTTGAAACATTTACCATTAAAACTATTCCAGCTTAAACAGATCACAGCTAAACCTGATTTTTAGTGCTGTCTTGGGTAAATCACACAAAATATTACAGGAAAAAAAAAAAACACCAGAAGCCCAAGATCTATAATCTTTACACAACGCAAAGTCAAATTCCACAGATGCAAATCACTTCCTGTAAGACAGGTCTGGTTCTGGTTTTAAGCTAGACAGATCACTGAAAGCTTGAAGAAAATCAAGCCTTTTGATGTCCAAAGAGTGATACAACTGTCCGTTGACAGGCTAGATCCTGACGGTGGGTAATTCCACCTTCTGTCCAAGAGGACACAGGGATCGGGCAGTCCACAAACACTGCTCTCACAGTCAAACGCCCCCTCTTTGCACCTCCATATTCAACTACACTTCGCACACACGGTGCCACCAGTGCTCTGCACATATCTCAACAGGTGACAATCCTATGACAAGGCCTTGCAATTCTCATTCACCATATTACACTTCCGCATCGCAGTGTTCATTATTTCCAACAGTATCTTTCCAATATTATAGGAACTACTACACATCTTGTACTCATGCCTCTGTCTTTCAATCGAACACAACACAAATGAATGCAGCATGATTTGTACTAGAAACCAAACCGCATTACTGAAAAGACAGAGGTGTGGCTCATTTTGTGAGGGAGAGGGAAAAGTAGAAAAAAGAAAAATCACATTGAAATAGCATTTACATAGAAGAAAAAAAATAAAGAAATGCTTACCTGTCCAAACATAAGATAATTTGCAAGCTAACCAAGTTTACAGTAAAAATTTAATGAGAATGTATTCTAGGGCAAAGCAAGGCTCAAATGTTTATATAACCTACTAGAAAAACAAAGTTTCACTGCCAGTTTCAGTCCAAAAAATTCTTACCTAAGAAAATTAAGTAAAAATATCATCCTAGTAAATTCTGCTGAATTACATTGTTTTACTTCATCAATTTAAATTAGAAGCTTAATACCATTAAAAACAAACAAACAAAACAAATGCCCGGGCTCTACATTCTCAACCACGGCTTCACATTACTTTGAAGCCAGAAATCAACACTCCTTGGGTTAACAGCAGCACTGAAGTGAAGAGCTGAGAATCAGGAAGTTTCTTTCAGACTTCACATTTCAAATCCCACGTAGCTCAACTTCATCTAACCATAAAAGAGAAATGCTTCTTCCCTGGTAAAAATATTAGAAGAAATAGTATTGACTGTATCACGTGGAATTTGGCACTGAGGGTCTAAAATGTTCTGAATGGCAGTTCCTTTCTGACTTACAATACCCTATCATCAAAATGCTGTCATCAGCATTAACTGCAGGAACACACTTATACTTCAGCTGCCAAAAAAAAAAAAAAAAAAAAGAAAAAGAAAAAGCACCGCACAAATATCACCAGCCATCCACAGATGCTCCTGTGACTACCAGTACTTTCATGAAGAAAGCCCAGAACAATCAGCCTCTGGACCTAAAAGGCCACAGAAAACGATGAACTATTTTACAAGAGCTGCAGATAACCAGAGTGGGCTTCCAAGCTTCTTACACTGCATTTAAAAGGACTGACGTCACAATTTTTTTCTCCTTGTTTATATGACAAACCTCCCTATGATGTACAAGACCTGTAACAACCACAAGCATAAAAACTTGTTACCTACAGAACTTGATACACACAACCATTTGTACCAAATTCTCCCTTCCCTGCCATTTCCAGTAGCACAGTGAACTACATCCTATTCCCAATTAATTGCGCAGTTCAAAGCAGATCTACTCTTTGCCACACACTTCTCCAGAACAGCAAAAATATTTCTAATCATACATGTTTACTGCTCCCCATCCACTGCTACATACAACACGTAGCTTAAACTGAGTTTTGTTTCTCTCCTTTTACCCCTCCTAAGGCTGATGTAAGTGAGAAGCAGGAATAATTTCTTACCTGGAAATCTGGTTTGAGAGTCACCAAAAGGAAAAGCCTGCCTTGCACTGTCAACCCCACTCACAGGGAGACAGGTTTCACTTGCCATCTTCTCACATCATTCCTCCCTACCAGAGTTTCCAAAGCCTGCAACAGAGGGAGAAAAACTCCCAGATTCCTTGTGACGTGCTCCTGAGGACTCTCCTGACATGGCCCGAAAGAGCACTTCACCTGAGACTTGACTCTGAGCTGAAGAAATCACGAAGGAGAACTGACAGCAGCACGTCCCCACAGGAACGTGGTTGGGGATGAATCTGTAGGAAGCACAGCAGGAAACAGCCCTGGGAAGCTGCCTGACCCACTCCACACCCCATTCTCTCCAGCACACTGAGGGGACTCGAGACAGAGCCAGGGCGGATGGAAACAGGAACACTGCCCCTATCCCCAGAACAGTCACTGCCCCTGCCCAGCACGGGAGCCCACGTCTCTCCAAAGAGGGCTGCAGATCACGACTGCGACAGCAAGGAAAAGCCGTACAGCAAGAACATCTTGGTATGGCTTCAGCTCTCCTGGCAACTTCTGCCAAAGTTATCACCTGCACTCCCAACCGAAGCAGAGCACAGAATACCTCAGGTGAAGAGTTCTGTCACAGCAAAGAGCAGTGAGCAGCACAAATTTTACTACGCAACAGGTGTTAAACCATTAGTTACCTAACTGCTAGAAGTCACATCTCCCTCACATTACACATTAGACACTCTTATTTGTCAAAGACTTTATTAAGAATACTAATGAGAGTACTATCTACGTAATCCTTTTAACTGCTTATGGTTTAGATAAAGCACACTAAACCGGACCACAGACAAAGGACATCAGGATGCACAAAACTGCAGTAAATTGAGGAGAAAAAGTAATTTTGTTTTCATAAAAACCAGAAAGACTGCTAAAAAATCTGCAACATAACCCAGCAGCACATGACAATTAAACACTTCAAAGAAATTAAGATTTCAAATAGAAGATGCTTTTAATTTACTGTTGCCAACTAACACCTAAAGCCGCAACAAAAGTATTTTTCTTAACTGTAACTCTGAACTATAAGAATACCTTGCACATATTTATGTTTAAAATTTCCCAAAGGTAACGACATTTCTCTGATGGCTATTTGCACACATCTCAAAACAGGCTATTTTTTTCAACAGGTTAATATAACTGTGAAAGCCTTCATCGTGAACTAGTTTAAACAGGAAATGTATGCAAAATCTGCTTAGAATTCATTTCTCCAGCCTGACATCTTAAGCATGACAACACTAAAACACTCTTCCAAATTTAAAAAATGCTTGAGAGCTACAAAGATGGAAGGGGAAAGGCTTGATTCTCTATACTTCCAGTCTTGTAGAATCAAACCAGAGAAATTGTCTCCAGCGACAGCTTACATGAAGTATGCAGCTACTATACCCACTCCAACTTGATATGAAAGAATCTTGGCACTTTTAACATAAGATGAAATCAACCGATCTGCCCCAGTACATGCTTTGCTAGGCAAGACACATGCTGCCCGGTCATACAGTATGTGTTCAACTCATACCTACTACTTTTGCACAGAGTGTTCTGAATCTTATTCCTTGCTCCCTACTCACACTTCTAGAAATTCCCTTCTGGAATTCCACCAGATGTTTCAGAGACCATCTGTAGAAGAGCAAAGCGTCCTGAGCCAGTAATTAACCTGCTTACTACCCAAACCCACATACTACCATCCTTCAGTCTGGTTTTCTAGTTTTTGCTTACAGTCACTAGCGAGAAGTCGGCTGGGAGCCTCCAGCACTGCAGCCCTGGGGTTAGCGAAAGGGGAAGTGGGGAGGAAGGGAAGGGGAACACCCTTACAACCAGCCATGGAAACTTAGTCACTACAAACATTACACTAGCTAAAGCAAAACAGCTGCTTCCATGCCTCAGGATTCATACACTCACTTGTTGCCTTCAGTCAACAGAAAATGAACACCTAACCAAACTCTTCTTCAACCTTACAGGGAACAAAAAGCCATAATGGAAAGTAAAGCCACTGAAGGTCTAACTCCAAGACAGCCTTTGGTAACAAAATAAAGGGTATTGCTGGGGGGGGGGGGAGATCATCGATCTGAATGAGGGAGCGCGTGGCATGCACACGATGTACCTGAGGAAGTGATAAGTCACTAGAAAAAGCACTTTGTACTTCAGTACCACCGTTCACCACAGGACCCCATCCATCACTGGGCTAACGCAGGGAGTCTTTCCGGTAGTACAAAATTACCTGTTCAAAGTATCTCTCAAAGTTTATTCAAATATTGAACCCAAACACTTGTATTCCTAAATATCCCTATTTACACACTAAAATTCATATTTTCATAACATCCAACTGCTTTAACATAAGCTCTGGTCTGTAAAACAAAAATCTTCAGCAAGTCTTTTGTTGCTTCATGACAGTCAAGAGCACTAAAGCCCTAAAACATGAGTATAAAACAGTAACTTTGACCTCACTTTAATACCCTAAAATACAATGTTTAAAGTACCTTGTAGACAAGAAGTCGAATAGGAGGCAAGAGCACGCCCTTCAGCAAGAAAGGCCAAGGCATCCCGGGCTGCACTAGCAGGTACAGGCAGCAGGGCCAGGGCAGCGATCCTTCCCTTTGTTCCGCACTCTGGGAGACCACGCCTGGGTACTGGGCCCAGTCTGGGACTCCTCACCACAGGACAAGCCCAGTGGTGGCAACCAAGACGATCAGGGCTGAAGCACACAACATGTGAGGAGAGGCCACACCTCAGAGACCCCTCAGCCTGCACTGGGGGACCTCACCACTGTCTGCAACTCCCTGACAGGGCAGGGGGGCAGAGCCAGGCTCCTCACAGAGGTGCACAGTAAGGGGCAAGCATTAACACACAAGCAGGAACAAGGCAAAATTTGCTTCAATGCAATATATATTTCATGTATTTACAAGGATGGTCACACACTGCAACAGAGGCTCAGAGAAGTGGTGAAGCTGCCATCCCGGCAGACAGCGACCATGCAACCGGGCGAGGCCCTAGAGAACCTCCTCTAACCAGGTCTGTTTTGAGCAAGAGGTTGAGCTAGACACATCTGCCAGTCTCTGCCAACATACGTGATGCTGTGCTCCTTTAAGAACATTAATTTTAAAGAAATGCCTTAGATTTTCTGTTGATACTTACGAGACATCAATTAGCAGTAGCCTAAAATTCTACCACAGCATCCACTGACAATCAAGTCATCAACCTTCTACAATCCTAACTACTGTTGCGTGAATAGGATCATTTTAGACATCTGGTTTCAAACACACAGGTTTGTTTGGGGTTGATTGCCAACACAAAAGTACTAACTGAATACAAGAAAATCCAAAATCCTTTCAGATGTTTACATTGTTACAACGGTGATAAAGCTTTGCAGTTCAGGAAATATTTGCAAGCACTCATGCAATTTAATAACTCAAACTTCCGTTTTAAGTTCAAACTTGGCACGCTTGCAGTCCTCTAAGGAACAAGTCTTTGCCAGGTTTCATTGATGCGTTGAGAACACCAGCAGTAGTTACTGCATGTACATAATATCCACTTCCCTCAGAAATACAGGGGTCCGAGTATGTATTTCTGCACAGCCACATATCAAAACCTGTGTTCTCGTTTCAGTATCACAGGTCAAGTGAGTGACACAATTAGACTGAAATCTATCAGAATATAAATACATATTTTTGGAAAAATTAACCGCTTTCAAGGGTTTTTTTTTTCAGTTTTTTTTTCCTTTTTGATAAACAGTCCTTGTTTATATCACACCTGTCATATGTTGACCTGACAACACATTATATTTAATAAGAAAACCCAATTTATAGCAATCATATACATCAATTCTTATAAAAATAACACAACCCTAGAATGTTCTCAGACAAAAACATTATTTTAAAACACACTATTAATTTAGCATTAAATATAAGTTTCAGACCAAGATTTTTATTAAATCCAGAATATGAACTGAATATTTTTCAGGACTCAGCCTCTCTCTGCTCCAGCATGTATTCATGACCCTCACTCATCAACACAGCAGAAAGCTAAAGAATCAAGAGAGTTCAGGTCACGTGTACTAACATTCACTGAAACTAAGATGACCTGCATTTACATAGCTTAAGCAGTTTATTTGACGCAGGAATTTTAAGGTTTCTAGCCAGAAGACAAAGTAACTTCTGCCAAACTCAATTTAAGTGATATGGTCACATTCTCACAGACATCACGCCATTTTTATGTCCCCATTCCACAGCAAATTAAAAAGTTACTGCATAATTTGAGGTGCGATTAATACACTGTTTCTAAACACACAAACATGGTATGGGAGTTGAATTCAGCATGTCAAAATAATTTATGGTACTATGCATTGCAGCACTCAGTAGTAAACATACCGTTCCTCAAATTATACATACATGCACATTAACCAATTGTATATGTATCCCTTCGGCTCTCTGAAAGAGTCTTGCAGCTCTTTTTGAGTTTTTCAGCCTAATGAAGATTGTGACATTCACAAGCAGCTGGGAGAGCCACATATTCTCTCTATTGAGATAATCTTCTTAAGAGAGCTCGTAAATATCTCAGTGAGGCAGTGAAATCTCAAAACAACCTGTCTTCCCAGGAACAGAAGCAGCAGGTGCACAAAAAGTTGTTTTGCAGTATCTGTAACTATCTGAAACCTCTAACTTAGAAATAAACATTTTTTCAGAATACTGTGAAACAAATACAAGAAGGCATTTTCTTGTAACCTATTCAACCTGAAAGGAAGAGTCTAGTTGGACAGCTGAAACACTGGGCATTAAGAAATCTTCTATCCACCACAGAAAATGCACATTTCAAAGACCTAGGAAGTCATTAAATGGAATATAAGATGCTACTTTTAATGTTACTTAAATAAATGACACAAAAATATGTATGTTTTAAATACATAAAACCAAAACCTTCTAATTGTTTTCCCCAACATAAATGTAAACAACAGCAAAAAAAAATTATTTCACCAGTGCAATAGAGCACAAACCTACCAGTTACTTCTCTATAATACAGCAAACCACAACTTTGGAAAATTGTTTTAAACTTTAGTCACTGTTTCTCAGACTTTTAGGAATTGAAACCATTCTTCTGTCTTCATTAGCAGCATCTCTAAAGGCAGTGGCAACAGGGTAGAAGAAGAAATGCTGATACAGACCACAAACTACTGCCTTCAAGAATCCTTAGTATTTCCTCTGTGAGAGCAGCAGGGTGCTTTCATCAGGAAAGGTAATGTTGCTCAGAAAACTGTTCTGTAGGTATCAGCCTCGCAGTCAGCTCCTGGTAAGTAACTCCCACAGTTATTACCAAATAAATACACATAGTTACTATTTTAATTAAGACAGCAATCAGGAAAATATGAAAAGAAAAACACAGTTCTTTTCCATAGCGCTTTCTCTTATCTCAATGTAGAGACACTGAAAAATAGCAGGTAAATTTAAATGCATATTAAAAAGTACATCGTATAATGCAGCAGTGAGAGCCTCCCGTTAAGTGTAACCTGCTTCTGGTATAGCTATGGGTACCATTTCCCATTAACTCTTCCTTCATGAAAAAACACCTGCTCATGGTTAAAGGGACCAGAGAAGCAGAAGTAGAAGTAACCCTTCATGACTATCAAACCCCATGCCAACAGGGAAGGAACCTGCATGACTAAGCAACATGGTACTTCTCTGTACGTGGGAATGTCTATTTGTACCTGATTTACTGGTAAGCATTTCATGTGCCATTCAACTGATTCCATTTACCACGTGCAGAGAGAGCTGTCCACCAAACTGCATCTTTGTCTGCAGTTCTGGTTGGTCTATGTTTCGTTCTTAACCGACCTGCTAGGCATTTGTTCATGCAGACTCACGTACCACTACGGATGGATCATATACATCTTTACCAGTATACTCTCCTGGATCCTACATGCACATCTTACTCACATCATCTAGAAGTTTTTGATGCAGCAATCAAAGATGAATTCGTATTTCACCAAGGCACACAATCAAGCATTCTTAAAATGTGTATAACAAGAATTGAGGTACCAGTCTAGATGTACCTCAGAAGCTATGCTTCATGTTATTCCCGCACTTGTATCCTCACAAACACAGCAGGATTCAGATAATCTTGCTAATTGCTAGTGAAATAAACCTAGCTTTCCAAGTTCTGTATCTTTTACTAGCATATATAACACAAAATGTAGAATCTGGAATGTAACAAGAAGGATCACAAGACCAACTGAGTGCTTTAGTTAGTGCCTTTATGAACTATATTTAATGCATCATCTGTTAAAAACTGATGGACTTTCTAAGACTACATCCTAGATGAACCGCTTCTGAACAGTCTGGATAAAAGAATCACTACCAGGGCAGGTTAATTCCTTCGCTATGTAACACAGGAAAGGCTTGAGTCCTTGCTAAAACCAGAAAGACGTGACCAAACAAGGTCTCTTTGACCACAGGGCCTAGTTAAAACCACTTACCAGGGCCCTAGTTTGGTCTTCAGACCACAGTATGTGAGTCACTCCATTAAAAGCTCTAGGAGCTTTTCAGTTCCACCTCTGACCATACAAAATAAAAGTACAATTAAAAAAAAAAGCTGTGATTTCAGTAAAAACACCTGGAAGGAGCAGTCTACACTCGTTCCATGGCACAGAAGTTACGCACGTGTAGGGTACACAGGCACAGCAAATCAGCTGACAAACAGCACCGTGACGTTTCAACTCAGTCCGCAGGAAACATATCTGAAAGCAGGCGTGCTACACACACCGTTTCCAACTGAGCAGGTAATACCGCAACAACAGTGAATTAGATTTTGCTTAGACAAGTTTTGGTTTTTTGGTGAATGCTGTACAACCTAACAGCAGAACATCTCCTTGTAGACACATGCCTCTACTGTAGCACCCCTGAAATCCAAAACAAAACAAAACGCACGGGACAATTGACACTATAATTTCAAGAACAGAGAGATCAACTTCCAAGTTTTAGCAGATGCTTGAAAATATGAAGCAAGCTGCTGACAGGCGTTGTAAGACAGACCCTGGGGGATGAGGGAACAGAAACACCGGCGGTCACGTACGCAAGCTCTCCGGTAGAGCCATCAAACCAGGCCGAGAAAAACTACGCGTTCAAACCCAGGGAAACCGAAGCCGAACGCTCGCTCGATGCCAGAAACGAGAACCCAGCCAAGAAACCCAGCGGCGAGCAACCCAGCGAGGGAGCACGGCCCCGGCCGCCCCCGCACTCACCTTGCTGGATGTCGCCGTTGGCGCCGCCGGGCACGGGCACGCTGAGCTGCCGCTCGGGCTCGGGCAGGCAGCGCCGGCAGAAGGAGTGCAGGCAGGGCAGCAGCTTGGGCTCGGCCTCGCGCCGGCTCTGCAGGCTTTGCGCGCACACGGCGCACGTGTCCAGCAGCGAGAAGGGCCCCGGCGCCGCCGGCGTCAGCGGGGGCACGGGGCTGGGGCCCGGCCCCGGAACGACACCGGGCCCCGCCGCCGCCTCGGCCTCGGCCTCCCCGAGACCGCGCTCCGCCGCCGCGCCCGGGCTCTCCCGCTCCTCGGGTGGCGCGGCGGCGGGCGCGGGAGGCGCGGCGCCGGAGGGGGACGCGGCTGCGGGCTCCAGGCCGCCGCCGCCGCCCGGCCCGGCCTCAGCAGCCCCCTCGCCGCCGCCGCCTCCTCCTTTGTTTTCCGCCATGTTTCCTCCTTTGAACCCAGCTCCCCGCTCCGCGCACGCACGGCGTCACCACGCGCCGTGCGCGCGCCCCAGCAGGGAGGCGGGCCCGAGGCTCGCGCAGGCGCGCTCGTAACCGGCCGCGACGCCACGCGCAGGAGCGCGTGCTTGGCCGTTACGGGGGCGTCCGGAAAGACGAGCCGTGACGTACGGCCGGCCAGGGCGGGGCGCAGCTCTGTCGCGGCACCTCGAGCTGAATCCCCATTGGCCGCCACCAGCGGCCTCCCAGCCAATCGCCAGTGGGGGCCGGCGCCCCAGGGGCGGAGCGCGGGGCAGGGGGCGGATCCCGGCCCCGCCCCCGCCAGGCCAGGCCTGCGCGAGCCCTGCCGGTGGCGCCGGCGCCGTGAGCGCCCTGAGCGCCGTGCCGCACGCGACACGAGCGCCGCTGTCCCCGGTACCCGGCCCTGCAGAGGAACGCGCGAGCGGGGCGGGGGAGCCCCGTGTCCTCAGAGGGTAACGGGAACACCCGCACTAGCGGAGCAGCGGCAAGGAGGCTGATGTATTACCCCGCGGCAGGGCCGACAGAAGCACGGTTGCCGCGCTGCGGCTGGATCACGAGAAACGTGCGTTAGAAGGCACCCGGGTGATGCACTGCACAGCCTGGGAGCGCAGGATATAAACCCCTAAAAAGCCCCCTGGCCGTGCGCAGTTCGGCTGGGACGCCTCACGGGCAGGAACGAGGATTTACCTTGGCAGCTCCAGGGGCTGCGTCCCGGCCTCGCTCCTGGGCGGGCAGGGGCCAGCCACGAACGCTGTGAAGGCGAGCAGCAGCCTCTGCCCCAGACACAGCCTCCCACACCGAATTACGCACCTCCACCATGCACGGCTGTTCGGTAGGTTCACTGGGCAAAGCTCTTGGACAGCGCTGAGGCTGAACGTGAATCGGAAACCATGCAGATAGCAAAACAACGTTTATTGAAGGCATAGGGAAAATGCAAATCCATGGAATGGGGTTTTTAAGAGCTGCTCCTTCAGGTATATAAAAAGCTAAACAATTCACAGTCCATTTAACTGTGCCCAGGACGCTTTGAGTCTACCCTATCTCCTCCTAGAATTTAAAACAAGGAAAAGAAACAACGAAAATACCTTTTCATCACCTTACACAACTGCAACTAGAGGTGTCTACAAACACATAGCATCTCCAAAGTTTTTAATTTTTTTTTTTTTTTTTTTTTTTAACATAAGCTGCAGTAAGACAGTGAGGATTAAGTCACTGGAAGTCTTGCTGGATATTCTCCTTGTTTGCTTCCCCATGCTGCTGTTTGATTTGTGAAATTTCATTTTCTAGTTGCACAATAGTTCGTTCAATCTCATAATTTTTACTGACAAGAGAGACCCATCTGGAAGGGAAAAGAAATAAAAAAAAGCCTTTAAGTGTTAAGTAATAGTGCTCTGTTTTAAAATCAAGTTTAAGAAACAACTTGGGCAACTTCAAGCAGCTAATATGCCCTCCTTTTCACTTCTGTTACTCACTGATTCACACAACCACAGTAACTCTTATGTAGACCTGAATTACAAATCCTTTAAAAGGCTTTGTGCAAAGCAACAGTATTCACACAGTAACATCCCACCACAGTACTGAAAGATCACTGATGCTCTGCGTGGAAGAACTTCAAGCAAAAGATATACTCATGGAAGATGTAACAGAAAAATTCTAGATACTCACGTAGATTCCATTTCTCGTAGCTTAGCCCCAGCTGTGAGCTGCATGTTCTTTCGTTGCCAGTTCAGATCTTGAATGTTCTTCCTGGGAAGAAACAGATCTATGTATTTTTTCTGTCTCCTCTCTTTGAAATGTGTAATATCTGCTGCTAATTTTGAAACACACCTAATCCCTAGACGTACTACCAGAAAACACTTGTGTAGCCAGGACCATAACTACAACATATATATAGACAGACAAATCTAGTACAGGGCTGCACACAGAACCCTGCGATAAATAAATAATAATTAAAACCCCCCAAAATAACAAAAACAACAACAAAAAACCTTTCACTCTAATACAAGTAAAACTTCAAACATTCAAGGCTACTGCTCCTGGACAAGTACAGAACACAGGAAATCTGGTGTGTTCTCTCTGAAAAAAGAAGTCAGAAAAGCAAAGATGAACTGCTAGCTATTCACAAAATTCAGTAATTCAGTGAAGCATCTGAAAAGTGCAGAATATTTAAAATACTTTGTTCTCTAAGTAGCTGTTAGTTCACACTACTAATGCTCATATTCTGTTAGCGTCCTTGCCATACACTGTGATGTTCCTTCAGCCTTCCCAACTTGAGTTCTGCTTCAAGCTCCCTTTGAGTTCCCATTCCCACACCGATTCTGTCCAAGACAATAATCCCAGCTAACCTGAACACGCAGGTACTGATAAAAGATATGACTCACTATGCAGCTTGCCTTCTACCTACGTCCCAGTATACAGTCCCATCTTTATGCTGAAAATGACAGTAGTTCGCCTAAATCTGAAAAACTTCACTTGCCAAGTCCATAGCATACTGTCTAAATAGAGTGAATTATGAAGGTGCCTCATTTCAATACACTACGACCTCCACCCCCGAGTAATCCATCTTTGTAAACTCGTTAAAAGATCCTCTTTAAAATGATAGGCCAAACCTAACATCAGGGAATGTGTCTTTGCTGAGACAACTGCACACAAAACAGAAGTCTGTCAGCAGTGAAAAGAAAACATGACTGCCTTTCAGAGAGGATTCCACCACAATCCATTCTGTTCAAAGCAGATGCTCAGACAAAAAACATAAAACCAAACAAAACAAACACAGAGTTTGAGTGGAATATGCATTATGAAAGTAACTGCTTGGGGAGACCAGGGTCAGATGTTCTCATTGCTGTTATTATTACTGGGTCTTTTCTCCTATGGCCACGGCAATAGCATACACATAAGCCTTTGGATAGCTTGGGGTGGGGGGAAAGGGGTTCATTGTCCTTCCAACTTCAGTACGAAAATAGGAAAATGAATGACTCACCTCAACTTCTGAAGCTCTTTCTGGGCTTGTTCTATCATATGAACCAGATGTCTAATAGCAGAATGCAAGCAAAGCATTAGGAAAACACACAATTGCTAGATCAGACCCATTTAACCTGCCATTGCAGAGTTAAGGATGCAACAAGACACTTCGATGTAAACACGGGACAGCTTGTCCTCAGTGCAGTCTGTGCTCTTCGCTCCTGAAGGGAGTGACACCATGCCAAAACATTCCAATTGTAACATACGCAGTTTTAAGACATAAATCTTCAATAATCACTATGGTCAGCCCTTGCCATCAGACAGTACCACACAATCTTATCTATTAGCTGATCAAGTTTTATCTTCAAGGTTGTTACTGTATGCTTGTACTATCCTGACTAGAACGCTACTGTAACATCTCCCTACCTTATCCCCCACCTGCTAATTTTGATTCTAAAATTGCCTGTAACCAATTTTTGTTATTGTTTCCCTCATACAATATTGTCAGAGTACAAAGAGTTCTTTTCACTTCCTGACGTATATTCACGCTCATAGGTAGAGGATCTACCTGCCTCCCTTCTCTTAAGCTAAGCAACCCTTTGCCCTCTCTCAAAGGTAAGTTTCATGTTCCTTTTTCTACACTTCTGTCTAAGGCTGAGCTAACCCTTCTTGAAAGCGGACACAAACATTCTCTGCCTGAAATAGCCCTGCTGCTTCTTGCAGCCAGTGTCTACAACTTTTTTTTTTTGTTTTTGCAAGAGCTTTATTAATAATGGCTCCAGGCTGAGCAGGATCAGTAGCAAGTCATCTTTATTTCCACTGCTGAATTACCATTTCACAGGCTGTCATTAGTCCCTTCAGTTACCATCAATTAAAGCCCATTATCACCAACTGCTACCCACACAATAACTCACAAAATTCAAGACTGGGATGTACTGAAACACAGGCTATTCATTGGCCACAGAGACAGCTCCTTCTCTTTCAGATCAGCCGCCTTTTCGTCTACATATAGCTCTCTGAAAAGGGCTCAGTTATTCCAGGATATGTTCTAAAGATTGCCATGGGACTTACACAGGAAAACACGAGAAACACTCCAAAATCAAAGTCAGAACTTCAACTAGGTTCAGCAAAACAGATGAAGGCCTTACTCGTTGTACACCTTCCAAGCGTTACAACCGTGCTGCGACATTAACTCCAGGTTCTCGATGCGGACCGCCTGGTGCTCCAGCTGCGCCATGGAGTTGTTCACGCATTCCTGCCACGCCGTGATATCGTTCTTCTGGCCGGAGGACGGGGCCGGCAGCTCGTACCTAGAACACCCGGCCGGCCTCAGAGGGAGGCCCAGGCCGCCCCGGGCGCGGCAGGCACCGCTCCCCGAGGGCACGGCGGCCAGCTGCTCGGGCCGGCTCGGCTCACCTCTTCATGCTGAGCAGCTCGAGGGGCTGCCGGGCCGCCAGGCGCTCGAACTCGTTCCGCATGATCTCGGTCTGCGGGGAGAGCAGCGGCAGGCGGCGGCTGGGGCGGGGTGGATGCGGGCGGGGGAGCGCGGGGGGCCGCGAAGAGGGGGCCGGCCGGGCCGCCTCACCTCGAAGGCGCTGTAGTCGTGCGCCGGCAGGTAACTGAGGTAGTTCTTCGTCGGCCGGTACCGCCGCGTCTCCTCTTCCACCAGCGCCGCGGCCTAGCGCACACGGGGCGTCAGGCGAGAAGGCCGCCGCCCCCCGCCCCGGCCCGCGCCCGCCGCCCCGGCCCGCGCCCGCCGCCCCGGCCCGCGCTCACCGCCTCCCGGACGCCCGGCGCCTCGTAGCCCTGGTCGAAGTAGGGCAGCGCGTCCACCACCACGTCGCCCGCCACCAGGCCCGGGCCCGCCATGCTGCTCCGGCTCTGCGCCTGCGCCAGACCCGGCTCTCCGCCAAGCGGCGCTGCAGCACAGCGCCTGCGCGCCCCCTCCCGGCCGACGGCGCCGCGCAAGTGACGCAGCGACGAAGCGGCGAGTTGGCCCCGCCCTCCGCGGGAGGAACGGCGGGAGCGGAGCAGCACCGGGCGTTGTTAGCGCGGGGCGCGCGCAGCCCCGGCCCCGCAGGCGAAGAGGAGTCCGGCCCCGGCACGGCACGGCCCGGCCCGCGGTTACTTCTTCTGAAGGAACTTCATTTTACTTCCTATGGAGAAAAAGGAAAAAACAAACAAACAAACAAAAAAACCACATTAGGAGCTGCAGCCACTCCAGGAGTCATCTGGCTGAGGAACTCTCTAAGGCAGAAATCCACGCTTGGCCCCACCTCTGCGCTGACACCACTTCTGCCCCCTTAGCGTGTTCTCAGCCAAGAGCAACGTTTGGAAACAATTTAGACAACAACAATTTAGACAGCCCTGGGATTAGGCAGCTTGCACACACTTTATCCAAAGATGCAAAAGCTTAAAAATAAAATAAAACTCTTGCAAACTGTTCCGCATTCCCTGAAGGGGCAAGTGTAAACAAAAGGAACACAAGTGCACGAGGCAAGGAATGGGCCCTGCTCTCTTATGTATGCAATTATTTGTTCAATAGCTGAATTATTTTGGTTTTTTTTTAAAAAAAAAAGTCAGCAAAAAGCAAGAGTGTCCCTTTACCAAGACTGCGAAAGATTTTGTTCATTCCAGTTGGTTGTGTCTCTGAAATACTCGCCAAATATTCCAAGGCACGGACCTCAAAAAGGCCTGAAGAGAGAGGGAAAAAAACCACAAAAACACTCAGCTAGATACGCTATTCCATCTTCCAGCATGTGGCATCTTATATCATTAACAAGGAGGTTATGAAAAGGAAGTCATGCATGTCATGTAAGCTGCAAGATCAAGCCCAGAAAGGAGAGAGACGCAAACATTTTTTGCTTCCTGAGGTGAACTATGTTGAGTAATTAAGAAGAGCAGACACCAAAATGCCAACAGCATAATTTGCTAGGGAAAAAGGCTTCTTAAGAGTCAAAGTCACATGTCATTATACTTTGAAAGTAAGTTTGTAAAAAAAAGACAGTAAGACCAAACCTCACCTTTGACCATGTTCTGTCTTAGCTCTTGATCCTGTATGAACCCTGCAAACATCTGCGTTTCCATGAAGAAGTGCAAGAAGTGACGCACATTGCGTGACATATGAGATTTACGGAACGGTTCCCGCTGAAACACCCGTTCCCCCTTTTCTGTGACATTCATGTGCAGGGAGTAGTGTCCAACAATCTCCACAAAGAACTGCACGAAAGCTTCGGAGACCAGGGAGTTAAGAGGCATGTCACCTGTGAAGAGGAACAGAGGAGAAATTTCCGTCTACATTCATCACGTTGGACACTCTTCTTCTAAAAGAGGAGCAGAAGTTACTTTTTAGGCTGTCTGTCTCAGACTACAAGATTTCAGATGAGTGATATCAAAGAACCCACAGCTCAAATATTCAGACTTCTCTCCCATGTCAACTGCTGCAGCTGAGACAAGTTCCATTCTGAAGCTCTCCCAGTAGTTAAAGCATTCATAATTTCTTTTCCCCTGTCAAACATCTGGTGTCTAATAAGCTGTAAGCTCCTAACAATCTAAGTTTAATTCTGTTAAAGAGTTAGGCAAATTACAAAACAAACCCACTGGAAAACTAACTTTGTTATTTCTGATGTGCATGGAATTACATGATTTGTCAATGTCATTCTCTCAAGCTACTCAAAATTTTAAAATTCTCACACTTTTTTTATCTGTTGGGTTGTGTATAAAGCAGTTCAACTTTGAAAACAATGTCAGATTACCCTCTAAAGTACAGAAGCTTGCTACGTTCTCTGTTTAAGAAAAACCGTTCTCTCTGCCACTTCTGAAAAACTAAAGAACACTCAAAGCACGGGAGCTGATGCACTTGGCCCAAGGAAAACTCAGCTCTACACATACTGATTGTGGAAAAAAGGAACAATTGTTAGGACAATGTTAGGACTTGTTTCTAACCAGCAGAGAACCACATTCACAAGAAATATGTTTTCAGTAAGATCACAGAAAATAGCTTTCTAAAATGTTGCTGCCTAATGTTTATTTCCATTTGCTTATTTTTATATCAACTACATGGAAGCTGCAGAGATTTGCTAACGTGAAAACACTTTTCCATAGAAGTACCTTGTGTGTCACTCTGCTCACGTGACAAGATTTCACTTCGTTCTTCCAAGATCTGTACAAGTGCAGCCTGGAGTTTATGAGGCAAGATCTCATCTTCGTCTGATACCTAAAGAGAAAAACAGCCATGGAAGCATTTTTGTGTTTTATCTATCACCAATAGAACCTTCTCATTGTGAACAGATGAGAAATACTCGTAAAATGCCCAAAACAATTACGGGGAAGTTGCTCTGTGATATGATATATCATGGTGGAGACAATACATTTGTCTTGTAGGCACAGAAATGAGAAACATTTGCTCAGCGCCCTCCAATGACGTACTGTTAGAGTCACGCACAAACGGCCATCACAGAACAATGTGTGCTATATCCCTTACAGACTCATGCTTATTATACCAATGACAGAACACACAAGAACAACAAAAGCGTGTTGATAAAATATCACCAAGTCTGAACATTGTGGTTAAAAAAAACCCCAATCCTTTAATACCTTTATCCAGTTGCAGGCTGCAATGCAAAATAGAACAGTAAGGCAAGGAAAAGGAAATGCACGTAGGCTCCTGAACTCGTAATACTCCAGTATGTTTAAAGCTACTTGTCTGGTGATGTAGAGGCACATCCAGCAGAGAACCACAGGGGAACTGTGATAATTTGTCTCCTAGACTATCATTCCTGTGCGTGGGGGCAGGGGGGAACCACCCAAAAGCAACACACACCCCTCAGCTAGATGAGAGAGGAGAAAGCCCTGACGAGAACAAGTCCACAGAAAGACAGCCAGAAAGCAGCAAAGAATCCTACTGGTCCACTTCACATAACGAACCAACTAGGTATCTGTTTTTAAACCCAGCTCAGCTAAGCTGTGTCTTTGGCTTTGCAGAGCTCTGTACCTGATGAAACCTCAATCTTGCAACAAGGATTTGTAAGCCTGTTCCCCTTCTCTATTGATAAAGGAATGCAAGATATTTCTTCAGCCACTGGAGTCAACGTATGAATACTAGCTTTTGCAGATTTCTTGCTTTCATTTCCTTTTGTCAGTGCCTTTTCCTAGCATATCACCATGAGTGACTGGTACTGTTATTTCACTCACCTCTTGCAAGAACTTGTCAGTACAAAGATCAACAATCAGAACCTGAGGAAAGATGCACAAAACACACTGACTCATAACCAAGTATGTTGCTGTACAGAAAAAAAATAACCCACTTTTTTTTTTTTAAATGTCCCCAGCGCCAGGGGATGTCAAACACAAAACACAAGTTTTGTGTAACTGCAGCCTGTCAGTAAGAACAGTGAATATTATTTAACTTTGATAACAATGGAACACCCTGACATGTATCTGGCAAGTTCACCAGTTGTCTCAGAAAAGTTTAAGAGTTTATATTAAGACAGAGCCTACATATTCCAGAGAGGTCAGCCTCGTACCACTGACATTGCCCCTCCACTGTGCTTCACCCCATTCTCACCTCTTCTATGGGCAGGTCCTGGAGCTGTGGTAACGAGCAGGATAGAATGCCAATTAAGAACGGGGTCGGAGAGCACACAATATCAATCATAGAAGTTGGTAGGACTGGTATGTAGGTGTGTTGCCAAGTGAAGGGATAAAGCGTTGCAACTGCGGCATGGCCACATTTAGACAGAGTGCTAGAAAGGCAAGAGAGGCACAGAGTGGATTGTCAATGTCTCGTTCAGTACTCAGCTACAGACACAGGTTAGACATGCTTAGGGAAAATGTAATTCACGTATGTTGTTTAAGCAGCAGCAAAAGCCCCATGCATCCATTTTTCAAGTCAGTTATAGGGAGCTAAGAATAGCATCAACCTGGACTAAAGAGGTAAAGGAAACATTCCCTTATCTCCCCTTGGGTAAATACCATACTCCAAATTTAAACATGCATATGTTCTGTGGAAAGTCTGCAAAAACCTTTAAATGTACCTGTTT
Organism: Chlamydotis macqueenii; assembly: GCF_036417535.1. Lineage (NCBI taxonomy): Eukaryota > Metazoa > Chordata > Aves > Otidiformes > Otididae > Chlamydotis > Chlamydotis macqueenii. The sequence goes on from NC_141578.1 coordinate 7,190,363, forward strand.
ACAAAAAGTTACACAAGCTTGCACATGAAACAGGCCCAAACACAGAAGAAAAGATAGCGTCCCTCAGAAAGAACTAGTCACTCGGACTCATTTTTTACCTTAAGTTGTCAGCAACAAAGATCACCCTCCTTTCCAGCAGGAGAGAGGCAAAGACCTGAATCACGTGAGGGACACTTAGACACTTAAACAGGCATTCGAAGTCGACGTGTTCGAGTCGAGAATCTAATGGACGGCAGAGTTCCATCACCTGAGAGGCAAGCACAAATGAAGAGCGCTGGACGAAAAAGCCACAGTGCGGAGTCAGGCCGGACGAGGGGCAGCCTGGCTGGAGCACAGAACTGGTGGCTCCTCACAGGTGAAACCCCACAGCCTGGGCAGTCAGCACAGGGCATTGCAGAGGACTCCCAAGCAGCTCTCCCTTAAAAAGCAGGGAATCATTTCTACAGTAGATGATTCAACAGGAAGCTGGTTTCTACAACAGCCTCCCTGTCTTCACAGTAATTATTTACAGGTGGCATCACTCTACAGTGCAGTTTGCAAACTGCCACCGTGCCCCAGAGACACCACTGACACAGGAAAGCCAGTCCTGATTTCAGTTACCTCATTTCCTGCTCCTGGCAGGAAACTTTTGATGGTAATTTTGCGTCCGGGAGCAGGGAAAGGTGCCTCCATTACACTGCGCATAAATGGGTGTACTAGGGCGGGGGACATCTCTCGCCTCTTCTCCACTTCATCTAAAATCTGCAAGAAAATACATCAGACATGGATTCAATGCCTGCTGGTGAGCCGGAGGAGGTATTAGCCTCTGAGTATCCCATGCCACAGCTACATGTGAAGGCTCCAACACAGACTCACAGCTCTGTCCCCCCTCACTTGGGATCCCTGTGAAAGCTCCTCTCAAATGTCTGAACAATCAAATGGGAACAGATATCTGTGAGTACAACTCCATTCTCAAATCCAGTCTCCTGCTACTGCAAGGAAATGTCTTGTATGTGGTAATCAAATTGTCACAACTAGGTAGATGAGTAAGATGAGCAACACTGCATCCTCCTCCCCAAGAAATCTTTCTGAAACACTGTTCTAGAAGATCTGTGCTCCAATTAGAAACCAGCTTTCATCATAAGCTTGCACCTGTACTCTTCTGCAACAGCTGCCCTTTACCTGCAATAGCTTTCCCCAGTCTTTTTCTCTTTATCTGCTCTCCTCGTGGTGCTAGAAGCAAGCTGAGGTCTTCCTCCCCCCCACCCCTTAAACTGATTTTCCATTTCCGTGTCATGGAAGAAGAGGATGAAGGGGCACCATCAGTAATACCAAGTATTAGAAGCCACTTCCTGACAGTAATTTGTTGAAGGAACAGTCGGCTGTGTATCGTCTGACAAGTCTCAGCACTAGCATTGTTTTATTTGCCCTGTCAAAGCAAAGGCGGCAGGGAAGCACCACTCTCCTGGGATGAGGTACAATCGCTAAGCAGTTCTAGACTGGACAGAAGCATCCCATCACTTTCTGGAGCTTGCAGGCTGTCAGAGGCTCAAGTCTAATAAGAAGTAACAGGCTCTCCCCACTTCACCTTGGAGAAGAGGTTGAAGCAGCCCAGGCGGCTAACGATGCAGTATACCTCAGGAAGGCGCTTCCCTTTCCCTTCTGGCTGAAAGGCAACAGGAACAGTTATGCTGAGAACAGGGATGCAAAAAAGAACCTAGCACATACACTGTAGCTGATTCGCGGAATTCCTTCTGCTGTAGTTCCCTCTACACTTCTGACTTAAAGATTCCTGAGGAATGATCAGTTACAGGAGCTATCTTTCAAGCCCAGAGTCCATTTCACTGTACTGCTGGGCATCATCATGCTCCTTCCCTTAAGCATTCAAAGGGCTGGTGACCTCAGTAGCAGCACAGGCACTACGAAACCCACATGGGAAATTACTGCTGATGTATGTCCTGCACTTGACTGTGCATTTATCAATGCATTCCTTACACTCCACCCAATACACAGATTCTTACCAGGAGCTTCTTGCAGTACCCAAACCAGCGGCCACCATCCTCACCCGTCAGCACAAAAGAAAATGTTTCACTGGGGGATCAAAGAACAGTCAGGGTTAAATTCACCATGCAGTTCAGAGCAGAGACTGACAAACAAAGCACACATACTACAAGCCATTCTCTTTTTGGTCATGCTGAAGAACCCCTGCTGTGGTTAGCAAGCTACTGCAGGCTCTATTCAGCGTAAAAACCTGCAGCCCGTGGACTCTCATTGAGCTGCTACAGCTCTCTTCCTTCCCAGCTGCTTCTCCGTTCTGCCAAGGAGCAACAGCAGCACCTGCCAGCCCCAGGAGCTGGCCTTGAACAGATGTTACAAACTTCCTTCTTATAGGAAAGATGGTGCTTGGGCAGAAGCAGCACTTCTGAGTCCACCTCCGTATCTCATCTTCCCCTACTACCACAGATGTTAGGGATTCAGTCTTTCCCATTTTTTCCTTGCTCTGGCTGCAGTTTCTCTGGTCCAGGAAACTGGCACATACCTAAGCTTTCAGCTTTGCCCGTTTCAGGCATGAGTATTCAAAACCAAGTCTTTACCTTTTAAGGTCTGATGCAGGAAACCAGTCTTTGGGATCTGGAAAGCAGAATTTAGGGATGACCTTTAGCCTCTCTTCAGTATCCTTTGACTGTCTGAAGGGATGTTCAGGCTGGAGGGGCAACACATGCATTTAAAGTCACTGAAGCACAGCTGCAGCATTTAAAACAATGGGAGACAGTATCTTCCTGACACTTCCAAATGCTGAACCATCAGAGAGCTAACGCACAAGTATAGGAGAACACACTCTGACTAGAACAGATTCTGAGTTCCCTCTTGCATCTTTCCTTCTTATTGGACATTCGTAAAATTACCCAGCTGGTCTTGTAAGAACTCAGTAAGGATTTACAAGCATGGCCAAGTTTACTGGGGAATGAAACCAGAACTGAGCCCCCCAAATGACAGTTGCGTCAGTTTGCCTCGGTTCTATTCCTAGGAGACTGGAAGACATGAAGAGGAACAGGAACATGTTCAGCTTGTGACGTGCAGACCACTCATAATTCAACTGCGAAAACTGTGTATCTGAATCACGTGTTCCAGTCACCATGCGTGGGCTCAAGTCAAATCCCTCAAAGACTGCGGGACAACTTTTCATGCTCAAAACTGCTCAGAAGGGGCAAAAGGAAAGTTTTCAAAGAAGAGAGATCACATTTAAGTAGGAAATGTCCCTGAGAAGAGGAAAGTTTATTGCATAAAGCTGATTTTAGACACTGTACTCTAAGTCAGCACATCTAGGTAATTCCAGTGTCCCAGGCTGTGACAACATGGAGTGGTTAGAAAAACAGTACAGCATTTTCACAGAGTAACAGTTGTACAACAGCTTTGATGTCCTTGGGCACGCAGCCCAAAGAAGAGGGTAACAAGCAGATTACTTGGAAGCAAAGCTATTTTTAGAAGGGAGACAAACCTGTAATCAGAACACCTCCATAATTATTGGGCAACTTTTCCTGCAAAATCCCAAGATGACAGACTGTCCCATAAAGTCACTCACCAAAACACTTTAATTTGAGCAGAGGATAAATAAACACCGAGAAAATCATTTGTTAGTGCATTTATAAAAGCCAGTAAATAGCCACGTGGTACAGTTTGGGCTGACTGTCTGCTAAGACAGCAGGAAAAGAACAATGCACTGTCCTTCCCAAAGGCAATGAACAGATTGAGGGGTTGCAGCAGGGAAAAGCTGGATCTGGTTTCATTCCTTTCTTCCTCCTAACACCCTATAGTTGGCACTTTTAATAAGTATTATTTATGTACTTCAGTTTTACCCACTAAATTAAGACTGTGCATTCTTGGCTTTAGTGCCTTATTCATTTTGTGAATCCAAAACATTTACACGTTTAAGACATCAGAGTTACTTGCACACAAATCCCTTATGCAGCTGGGCACTACTGGTCCTGCTGGAGTCCCACATAACCTCCCTTAATGAATCTGACATCTCCTTCTGTATTTGGATGACATGCAGATTCCTTAACAATCTCTGGCTTACTCCTGATAGCACAGCTAGAATTACTAGTTTTGTTCTGATTTTTAGTGGAAGGCAGCAGGTACAAGCCCAGACAGCGATAACTGAATATTCATTTCAATCTGGAACCACAGAAGCAAGCATCAAGGCTCCATCCTTCTTAGCTTCATAGTAACTGCTGTGTATACTGAGTCACAGTTTGGAGTCACACACTGATCTTGTCATCTGTTTGGGCTGAACAGACAGGAAAAAAAGCTTATTTCAAATGGCTTGTTCGAGCTACAGTACTTTAACTTCCACCGTTCTCCTCTGATTTTGGAGGGTTAGTACACGTGGGGTTGCCATTTTAATTTCTTTTTTTTCCCAGAACAGTATAAAGAAGTGGAAAAGCCTTGGGATTCTAGTTCCTGTGCTCCACCAGTCAAATTGCTTCACTCTTTATTTATAAATCACAGACTACCAGGATGAGGCCATGCCAGCTTTGGGAACAGAGCACTGCCCTCCCTTTCCTTTGCGGCAGGCTGCCTCAGCAGGGTATCACAACACAGTACGGCTTTATGATATTCACAGGCAATTAGCATAGGAGCCTACTTAGTTCCAAAAAAAGACAGTAAACTCATTATCAAGAAAAATATTCAACAACTGCCCAACGCTATACAATAGGTCTGTAACAGAGCAAGGTGCTTCCTAACCAGCTGGCCAGCTTTACTAGGATGGAGTTTAGGAAGGAACACACGCTGTGAGAGGCAATAAACAGCTGCTGAGTGTGGTTTGTGGGCAGGTTTCCATGCAGCTCCTACCTTGCTGGGAAACTGCTGTATGATCTGTGGTGTGTATGTCATCTCAGATGCCTTCTTGTGCAGCGACACCACCACAAACAGCTCAAATAGCCGCTGCTCCTGGAGCTCTATCAGATCCCTCTCCAAAGTCTGGTAGCGTGGCTTCCTCTTGGAGGCTGACTGCACCTGCAGCAGGCCCTTGTGTCGACCTGAAGAAAGGAACAAATCCAAAACCAGCCTATGGCTATCACTGCCACACACCTACAGGTCACAGAACAGGACTCGTCACCACCTTTAGAAGGGGGAAAGAGATGGGTGCATTTGCCCAACATCACTGCTGTGCCCTACCAGACTTCGACTCCTGCGTCAGCTCCTCAAGCACAGAGGTGTTCCCGATTCGTGAGCACTGGCCTTGCAGCAGCTCTGCAAATCCCTCTGGACCGATAGCTAGCACTCTCCTGCTGTCCTGACATTCCTTCCACACATCTCACGCGCCATGGTAACAACAAGGGAAGCGCAGCTGTGAGAAGCCCAACTCCACCAGTTCAGTAGTTGCCAGGCCTCAGGCAGCTACTCTGTAAAGCAGCATGGGCGTTCAAGAGAGGCAGAGCCAGTTTCCTGGCCAAGAAACTTCCATGCTGGGATGTCTTGACAGGCAATACAGACTCACAAGCACAGGCACAGCACTCTGATGTAAGAAATTCCCGTGGCCCAGGCACCATGACACATTCTGGACACTTTGGAAACCACTCTTAAATCAGGCAGTGACTCAGTCACTGTATTTCTGCAGAGACTCTTCACTCTCCATTACTCTTCTTAACATAAAAAAGTGGAACTTCACAATTCACTCCAAGTTAAGGCCTTCTGTATGCTTCCCTCCAAGTAAATTAAATATCTAAGACAATTCTCTTGGACCTTTTCACTAGATGCTTGCTTAGAGACATGACAGAGTCTCTCATCAGGGCTGCTGGCCAGCCATTACCATTTCGCATTCAAACCTTACCAGCACAGAAGCTAAGACCTCTTTGGTCCTTCCCGCACCAGCTAAAACCAAGTAGGTACTTCAAGTCTGTAGTTTGGGCCTATGATCAAACTCAGGACTGTGGAACCAGACAAATAACCGAGTGATTTCTCCCCAGAGGAAAGGGTATTTCACAACATTATACATATAAAACAGAACCAAGGGAAGGAAGTAGGGGGAAAATAACCCCAAGTGTTAGAAGCAAAGGTGATCCAGGGACAATCTCCTTCAAGACACATTTCAGCTAAGTATGGCTCTACCAACCCCAAAATGAAACTCCTTCTAGGGATGGGCAGATTAATGGCATTAAATCTCAAGGGCTCAGAAGAAGTGGCACAATCACAGCAACAGCTGCCAGCCTTGGTGATGCTGCCTCTCAGAAGTTCCCTCCCTCTGTCTTGGCAGAAGCCACAACTCGTCAGTGTGCTTATCCCGTCAGAGCCTTAGCCAAATGTGTAGTGCCATGGAGACAGGACCAGCCCCTGTGATTCACTCACTTTTTGGCTGATTTTCCATATCGCTGTCATTCCCACTGGTTTCACCTGAAACACACATAGTTTTCATTTATTAGCCATGCAGAAGTAAAATGGGCAACACCCAAAGTTGGGAAAGAGAGAGAACTTTAGACTCATCAGACCAACATCACTCCCAGCTGCCCACCTATCCTGCTCAAAGCATCAGCAAAGAACAGCCGCTGGCAAATGTGCTACAACAGTAAATTTCAAAAAGCAAAGTCAAGTCACTGTTTCCAGTAAACCACCTGTAGGTCAGCTGAACACAGGGAAAGAACAGAAGCCAGGTGATTATCGATGGTGCTATAAAAGTTAACAGAGTTGCTCAACAGAATATTACAAATGTTACAAAATCAGAAGAACACAAGAACATCACTTTAGAGGCACAAAAGCGATGAGCGGAGTAGTCAGAGGTAGTTCTCGTGCCAAGTGGTTTTGTTGGGTATTTTTGGGTTTGTTCTGCTTTTTTTAAGAAAAGCACTTCTAACCAGTAGCCCAGCTCTTCAGGAATCATAGCAGAATCTGCCATTTATGACAGTGTTAAACTTGGGCTAGGCAAGTGTTGCCAATCCTAGCAGTGCTGAAAGTTCAACCATTCCAGCTGCAAGACATGAGGTTGAGTCAGCCTAGCATGAGCTGCAGGTGGTGCCTGGCCTGCTAGCAGTACCCCAGGATGTATGAGAACTGTGCTGCTCCAGAGGCTTCTAGCAAAGAGAATGGTGCTGGAGACCTCTACCTTTCGTTGGAGGCGCTTCTCTCCCAGCAGGACTGAGCAACTTCACCCTCTTCTTTCCACACTTCGAATCAAAGATCTCCTGTATTTTTAGTACCAGCTGAAATCCAAAGCAGAAGCAGAGGTTAATGTGGAGGTCCAGTGCCAACAGGACTGGAGCCCAACAGCCATCATCTAGCACCACAACACTTGGGAAGGGCTGCTCAAGTCCTGGACCCTGGCTCGTAGACTGCTTGCTAGAGTACTTTTAGTGCAGCTCACTGGATAATGAATGACTGCAGAGTTTCTGCTACAAGAGAGATTACTGTTAGCACAACTCAAAGCTGACACCAAACTGTACGAGCACTCTGGAAGTTATCACACTTTGCTTACTGAACAGACAGAAGTGGCAAACTGGCATTAGATCTCCATTTTCTATTAGAGAGACCAACTGCCACGGCACTTGCAAGAATATCTTGTAAACGCTCTACCACAAAGGTCTCTGAACCTGCATGCTCTCAAGCATCCCCATTCTTTCCAAGCCCAGAAAAAGCAGAGCTCTCTCAGTATAGCTTGGGGTTAGTTCGTTGGTTGGTTAGTTTGGTTTTTAAGTTTGCTGCTGTAGTTGGATATTAGACAGCTATAGTAAGTTCTCCAAAGCACCATGTCAGGCACAGAACAAGGCTGCTCTAAGCACAGTCCTTGTCCCAGGGTAGTTTGCTAAAATGAAAGGATTATGCACTTTCAGTTCACATAGGTGAAGAAAGATGGTGGGACAGAATAACAGGTCTGTGCTGCAGGGACACCACAGACCTGGTCCACGGGAACAAAAACTTTGTAAAAAAACATAGCCCAATGCAGTCTAAGATACATGAAAGAAGGGTCAGCATTTAGACGCTCCAAGTTGACACTGTTAACCTTCCTGGCCTTAAAACCAAAGTCCTAGTGCTTTCTGTTACTCCTGTCACAGGCCGCTCCGGACTCCTCTCCCCGCCCCAGGCATACAATGCTGCAGGGCGGCTCCTTGATCCTGCAGGTCAGACAGCTATCACACAGCCATTGTGAAGGGTTCCAGCTCAATGCAGTGAGCTGGTCAAGTTCCGTCTTGCCTCAAGTTAAGAATTAATTAAATGCTCCTATTGAATGTAGGAGGGTGGGGCCCAGCCATTTGTCAAATACCATAAAAAGGAAGGCATTCAGCAAGAGAAGTGTTCTTCAGCTCACGCCTCTATCCCCAGCTCAGCAAATTAGGTTTAGGCTCTTCTCCGTTTCAGGTCTATTTCTCTCCGTTTTCTGCATTAGCCAGTCCTCCCAGCATGATGAGGCCACAGGAAAGAAATCAGCCCAGAGCAGAAAGCAGTGCTTCTCCTGCAAAATCTGCCTTCTTTCCCCTCCAGCATCCAGCCTTACCTAGAGGATTTCCATTTCTGTTCTGATTTTTGTGCAGTTGAGTTACCAGTGAAAAGAAACTGAGTGTGTTTACGGCAGCTACGTGTTTCTTAAGCAATAAGCAAGTTTTTTCTTTTTAGACTCCTGCCCTTTTCTCAATCTCTCAAGCAATCTTGGCTCATTTCCTTGTGAGCAGAAAGAGTAAAGTGTGCTTCCTGCATGTAAATTGTCACCAGATTTTTGGAAGAGGTGTGTTTTTGGAGAACATTTTATTTTCCCCCTCCAAACAAAAGATACTCTCCATCACAGCATGTTTATAACCTTGCCATCTCCTTCCTGATTTTCGAGGCCTACCGTTTGTTTAAAAACACATACAGAATTTGCTTGTAACTCTAAACTACTTAATGTTTGAAGAGTATTTTGCAGCTGTTCAACTCTACCTCAGAAGTCTTGTGCAATCTAAGCAAAGATCTGCAGAAGTTGAATGATTTTACCACGGCAAAAGTAAGTTGTTGCCAGTACCACAACGGGAAATTGAGTGCTATGCACCAAGTGCCACTACGGCGGCAGCTGCAGCTGTCCTTCCAGAGCACGTGCTGCATTTCATCACTGAGGGACGTGAGCTGGTAACCAGTAATAGTATCTAGAAAGATTCCCATCACAACAAATAAGAATTACAACAGAGTCCTCTGTCGTGAAGGTGGATTAGAAGCATTTCTCACTACTCTGGCCTCAGAAGTATATCTGCCATTGCACACAGGCAGGAGGGAGCGGCCGGGGGCAGCAGAGGGGAGAACTGTATGAAGGCTTTGTGAAACGTGTTTATCCCTAAAAGCTGCTCTTCACCTTTAGACTATGAAACAGGGTAGGTTCCTGACGGCAAGTCAAGAACTCCAAGCCAACATGCCAAATAACCAAGGGCCCAGCTGTCTCCCCACAGCAGCCCCACACTGTCAGCCATCTAACAACTCAGAACCTGCAGCGAGAATGTAAGGGTCAGCCTGAGCAGTCATCAGGAGCAAGGGACATGTACACACAATTGTACAGAGCTGGCCCTCTAGCTTACAGAGAGCTTCCTTGCATTTCTGCACCACATGCAACACAAAACCAGCATCATTACACTTCATGGAAGGATTGCAAACAAGGCTTAAATGACAAACAACGAGGAAGAGCTAGTATTCACACACAGTACTGATCTGCGGGTCAACACCTAGTACTCCATTTGCAGATTCTTGGCCAACAAAACCACCGCTGCCCCTCCTAGAACTGGCATTCTGGTTTTTTTGATCCTTGAACACCTGCCCTGCTACTTGGAGGGGAAATGGTTCAAGCAGCGTCACTGGTCCACACATACAGCAGTGCTAACCAGCATTCCCAGCTTCATGACCACTTACAAAGCACTTATCAAGTGCTAGACAAAGCAGCAGGAGCTTGAAATGCCATGCAAGAAGTAATGTTTCATGCTTAAATCTCACCCAGGGCAAGTTCTTTCTCCTGCTAGCAGCCTCTACTGCTTGGAACAGCTTCCACTCGGTCAGTGTGACAGGCAGGGTTGTGTCCTTCACCATTTTCCTTTGGAAACTTGTCTGGGAGGGCTTTAGCTCAAGACTCTTGCGACTGAGGAAGGGAGGTTTTGGGGGAGGCTAGAAAACAGAATCAGAAGAGATGGTTAAGCATGGGATTAAGCACTGGTCCAAGCTCACAGTCAAATGAGCCAGATTACAAATTATAAGCTTTCTTCCAAGGAAGAAATTCTTTACAATGAGGGTGGTGGAACACTGGCCCAAGCTGCCCAGAGAGGTGGTGGATGCCCCATCCCTGGAAACATTCAAGGTAAGGCTGGACGGGGCTCTGAGCAACCTGATCTGGTTGGAGATGTCCCTGCTTCTTGCAGGGGGGCTGGACTGGACGGCCTTTAAAAGGTCCCTTCTAACCGAAACCAGTCTATGATTCTATGATTCTGCAGCCACATGCTCTACCAAGCTCTCCATCCCACTCCCACCCTCAAGCATCTCATCAACACTCTCTTGATCCTATTATGTTGCTCCTTAGCAGCTTAATCAACTGCTGCTGCCATGGATGTTCATTATCATTTACATTAATAACAATAAAAAATAAGGAAAACAAATGATGTGGCAGTGGGAAATGTGGGATCAGGGAGAAGCACCAAACTGGCCCTTGGGAAGGCGACTCTCAGTAAACACGACAACTTAATCCCCTCACCCTACCTTGGGAGCCTTACTGGTGGTCCGGGGGGGTGGTAGCTTCCAGACAGATGGGACCTTCCACAAGGGCAGTGCTCCGATATGTTCATAAGGGTTCTCTTTTGCAGGACCTGGAAAAAGCATCAGATGGGGCATTTGTGAAAGGAGATGAAGTCCCACATTCTTGCAAGGGACGTAAGCAGGGAGAGCGTGCAGTTGTCTGCCAAGCTTTAAAAGGGTCTCAGAGAGACCTGTTTTAACACGGATTAGGTTTCCACCACCCAAAAATCCTTCTAACCCACTACCATCAACCTGGCAAACAGTACATGGCCTCAGCAAAACAAAACATTTCTACCACTGCAAGAAAGTAGCTCTATTGCAAAGCAGCTGATTTTGTCAGTGTTGCCACTGATCTCTGTGCAGCACTCAAGCAAAGCATTTGAAGAGCTAATAGAGAAATCAGCTTAGCACAGACCAATTCTAGTGACTTTCCATCAAATCTGAAATCAGGCTGCTCACATGCAGATAGTTACTAACAGCAACAAAGAACCCCAGATGGGGAAGACCTTAAAAGTCACAGAGCTGGAAAGGGCCTCAATGCATTCTCATCTTCATTCCTCCCTCCCCAGCAAATTTGTTACCCTTAAATAAAGTGAGTGCCTCCCCCAGAAACACAGGCACATACAGATAACGTCCTCGTAGATGTTGTCTTCTGACTGTGTGCAGACAAGCCTGGATCCTGTAGTGCCATTTGTCTCTTTTCGAAGTCTGTGCGACTTGGTTGTTGCCATCTGGTTGCGGAAGCCCTGGATGTCCTCAAACTCAAAAGATTTCCTAGAGGAAAACCAGTGTAACTTCTTCTAAAGGCACCTGCATGTACCAGGGAGTTGCTGTCTCCAGTCCACACAGAGTGGACTCTGGACTCTGATTTCCCAGTGGAGCAGTTCAACCCCAGCCAGCAGCTCAGCCCCATGCAGCTGCTCGCTCACTCCCGCCCAACGGGATGGGGGAGAGAATCAGAAGGGTAAAAGTGAGAAAACAGGTGGGTGAAGATGAAGACAGTTTAATAGGTAAAGCTGCGCACTCAAGCAAAGCAAAATAAGGGATTCATTCACTATTTCCCCTTGGCAGGCGGGTGTTCAGCCATCCGTCGGGAAAGCAGGGTTCCACCACACGTAACAGTGACTTGGGAAGACAAACGCTGTCACTCTGAACATGTCCCCCTCTTCCTCCTTCTTCCCCTAATTTTTACTGCTGAGCACAATGCCATACGGTGTGGAATATGCCTTTGGCCATTTGAAGTCAGCTGTCCTGGCTGTGTCCCCCCCGACCTTCTTGTGCTCCCCAGCCAGCTCGCTGGTGGGGTGGTGTAAGAAGCAGAAAAGGCCTTGAGGCTGTGTAAGCACTGCTCTGCAGTAAATAAAACATTACTGCTCTGCAGTAAAAAAAACATTACTGCTCTGCAGTAAAAAAAACATTGGTGTGTTATCAATACTATTTTCATCACAAATCCAAAACATAGCACCACACAAGCTACTATGAAGAAAATTAACTCTATCCCAGCCAAAACCAGCACACCAAGCAAGCCCTACTCACTTACTCTGGGAGATTTTTAGATTAAAAATGAAGTTGGAGGCTCCATGGCCAAGCACACTCCAAGCAGGTACGGTGAGTTCCATTCTCTCACAGAGGCAAGAACCCAAAACACGTTTTGCAGACTAAGCACTTGCAACAGTGCTCAGAATTAGGGCACTGCTTTCTACTGGACCTCTCCGAGTGCTCACGCTAAGGGTGTTACTGCATTTGCGAGTTTGCATTTTCATACACTTGGCCTCCACTTCAAAATCATGGCACAGAGGTCACAAAGGAGCTGGCAGGGATTTAGCCCATCATCATAAAATTTGTTTTGTTGCTGCACGCTTTGCCATTGTGAAAGGATTCAGGAGTCCTCGCCACATCTCCACCTGCAATGCTCACGCTGCTCTCTAACACAGCTGCTCCAGGCAGCTCATCTGTAAGCAGAGCTAGCATCAAGCTGGTTCAGAGGATTTTTACTCTGCAACAGGGACGTACGGGAAAAGGGGCAGAATAGCCAAACCTACTGCAACAGGGGTACCCACCGCTGACAGTCTCCAACTTCAAGCAACAAGAGAATCTTTCGCTCACAGGAAAGCCGGAACATTTGGCATCCGTACTGCCCCCAGAGAAAGCTAATCTGTAATCCACAAATTGCAGCTGAGGACAAGCTTAGGGCAAAAAGCAGGCAGCACTCTCCCTGGGGCCAGCATATGGTCACTCAACTATGTTTTAAGGTGTGGGACTGACATCCGTTTAGAGCTTTTCGCTTTCTTTGCAAGATTATCAGCAGCAAAAGCAGCACATACGCAATGCTGGAATTGCATCCAGAAATATCCTCTCCCCATCCACAGAGGCATCATCAGTACTAGCACCTCCACAAGGATATCATGGCAAGCAAGCTGTTTAAACCCATCTAGAAAGTGATATAAGGAAACATGTTTCAGGCATGAGAGATTAATCAATATACCTCTGGGTCCTCCCTCTGATCCTCCTGCTGGCTATTCTTTTCTCGGGATTGTTGGAGGATGACACCAAGTCTCCTCCATGATGCTTTTGCAGAGGAGCTTCCCTGGTAGCACTGGTATCGCTACAACTACTGGCACCCTCTTCCGCAAGATAGCGGAAAGTCCTACGGGGCTTGGGTGGTGGGACAGCAGCTGGCTCCTCCTCTTGCCCCTCAGCCTCAGAGTAAATGTTTTTCAAGCTCCTCTCTGCCCTGCAGAGAGAGTCCACTCCTTTAAGTTCTCTTTCCGTGGAGCCACAGCTCCCTTGCTTCCTCCAAAGGTCCAAGGGAACTGGTATGGCTTTGCCAGGCAGAAGGGGACCTACTCTCCTCCATAGTTCTTGTGAGGTATAGAAGTTACCTGGGGGAAGTGTCACCCCTGGGTCCAGGAAGCCTGCTTGCCACTCTCCTTTCTTCTTGGCTTGGGAAGCTAGGCTGCACGCACAGGGCTGGAGGTCACCACAGTCATCAGTCTGCAAGCAGCTCTGTGCATCTTCCCTGAAGTCCAAACCCAGGCTCTTTGGATCTTTGGACCTAGTCTTTCTGCCCTTCTCTGTATGTTCTGGCTTCACTTTGGATAGAACATCGCAGCTGGGATCATACTTTACTCCAAAGTCCTTCAGCTGCTGTTTCTCCTTTCTGGAGCACCCTTGTGTCCTCCCCTCCCACTGTGAGATCTTCTGTTTGATGTTGCAGCAGTGGCTCCGGGAGAGGGTCTGCACAGCAGAGCGGGAGAAGCTACTGTCCACTGATGCTGTCGGGTGCATGGCAATTGCCAATACGCTTACAAACACCCCATCTCCAGCCTTGTCCAGGTCCACCTGTGTCCTGCACACATCTAGCTGGTATGAGACTCCACAGCACCCAGTGGTGTCCAAGAGCCCCTGCGTGTCAGCTCTGCGAGGACTGCCTGCTCGCACGACCTGCGAACAAAGAGAAGAAAAGAACCATCAGTTGCACTCCAGCCAAACACACCAGCAGGACCTTCCAGCTGCACTCTAGCAACTGCTGAAGAACATTCCTCCCCAAATCACATGTTCAAGACTGGCTTCCAGAGCATGCTGTCCACAAAGCCTGTTTCTGTAGCACACATCTGGGAGGGCTAACAAAAGGAAGTAGAGGTCTCGCTGGCTTAAAAAACAAACAAAACACCACAACAGGAATAAAACACAGCCAGGGATCCCAAGGATCCAAACTCAAGGAAATTATTAAATAGGACAGGAACACAGCATGGCCTGTCTGCAGCAGAGCTCTCAGCCAGCCTCTGCTGTTTGCTTGTCCCCATGCAGGCCAGGCAGGAGCGCTCAGTTTCTCCCGATGCTCTGCCCTGCTCAGAGTACCTCAGGCAGCACATAGCCAAACCGCAGCACGGTGTCTCCATCAGAGCTCTCCACGCAGCAGAGACACAGCAAGATACAAGATACCACGCCAGCTCGATGGAAGGGGAAGCACACCTACTTCTCCAGGACAGCTGCTGCTTCACGCAGGACGAGGACAGCTGTGATGACTAGGGGAGAGCTCAACTGCACTCCTCCTCCCAGAAGTGCTCTCCTGCTGCACAGCACAAGTGAAAACCTGTCTGGTGTTCTGTTTGTCAACACCTGACCCAAATTTGCCAGTAGAGAGACTGGAAGTCAGTCGAGCCCAGGCAGTGGCTTGCAGCCAGGGGAAGTTTTAAAAGGCATACAACAGAGGCCAAAAGGCAGAGGAAACTGGTGAGTTGTCATGCTCAAGAGGAAAATAGCCCTGTGTTTAGATCACAGAGGAGAAGGATGCTAAAGAAACACTATGACTTCTCCTACCCAAGCAGAGCCTGCGCAACCAGGAGCTGCGCTGTTTGAGACTACCCGAACATAAATCCAGAGGGTACAGCAAGCAGTCCTCCAGACAGTCCTGCGGCCAGAACGGACGGTGACACCACCAGGGAGAACCTGGGTGGCTGTCCGGACCCAGCACCTACAGGTCACCTACTGACCTCGGTGCAGACACTTCATATGTGGAGTCCTCAGCCTCGGAGCCCTTCGGCTCTACCTCTAGCTCACAAGGCATCTACAATATGCTCAGATATGCCAGCACGGCTGAAAACTCATCTTGGACAGAAGACACCTTCACTCACCTAAGAAGCCCTACAGTTTTGAGTGCAACGGCAAAGGACTTTCCAAGGCACGTCACTGATCTTTGAACTACCAGATACAGCTAGAAACGCACGGCTCCTGGCTCATCTTAAACACAGATGGTAGAGGACAAGCTTGAAGCACCTGATGTTCTCTCCTGCTCAGTGCTGTTCTGCCAGCCACAGCCCTGAACTGTGTCTTCCAAAAGAACCATCCGAGGAGAAGAATGCAGCTCTTCACCTCTCCAGGCATGCAGGGCATGTGGCTGCTGTCAAGAACGAGGCATGTAATCTAAGCTAATCACGTGCACCACGGCAAGGTAGAGACTGATCTTTGGTGAAGAAAGAGCAAACTGGGGTGGTCTGATCCAAGCTAAGTAACCCTCAGATGCAGTCTGAGGTAGGCCAAAACACAGCTTAAGGACTCAGAACTGGTAGAGACCACCTAAGTCAGGCAGCCAACACTTGTATCTCAGGGACCACGCACACCATCCCTTTCAGAAACTAACCAGACAAAACATGGCTGCTTCTCTCCTGACCTCTCCTTCCAAACTCCTTCAGTGACTCCAGTATGCTTCCCAGTATTTCCACAGAAGCCAAATTTATCATCCCTACTGCATTAGTACTTAGAGCAGTTCAGTGTAGTCAAGAATACCGAATTATTTAATTGAAAGCATTGAAAGTTTTGGGTGAAGAGAAATCAAATCATTTCTAGACAAAGCACACCAGCATCACACATTTCTCCCAAAAGATAGCCTCTCAGATCCACACTGTTTGAAGACAGCTTCCATATATTTATCCAAAGCAGAAGAATGAGGCACGTTCACTTTTTCCAGTTCTGAAAGCCAGAGAGCACACTAAGCATTTTCCATGCAAAGTCTCAAGACAATTCCGTTTCCTGAAACCACATGTTCAAGGAGAGAATGCTGCCAGTGCTGTGCAAGAATAAAATACCACTCTTTGATGCTAAGGGCAAGCCCACCCACCGCAGGTGCTGCTGGTACCCCACAACTCCCCTTACACACTCACACTGGCAGCTAAATTAGCTAAACAAAGGCACTAACACTCCACCTTAGCTTATCCTGCTACACAACAAGCATGAGAACACACAAATCACTGACTTGGCAAGCCCATGCAGTTCTGAAGCAATCTTTCACTCCTTTTATGAGAGCCGTGCAGTTCTAAACCACCTCCTTGTCACCAAGCCTCCTATGTTGGTAGCCAAATAAAAGACGGTTTCTGGTCTTCTGAAGCCTAGGGAAGCTGCCAGCTCAGTGCGGAGGGATGAGGGGA
Source organism: Chlamydotis macqueenii (assembly GCF_036417535.1). Classification (NCBI taxonomy): domain Eukaryota; kingdom Metazoa; phylum Chordata; class Aves; order Otidiformes; family Otididae; genus Chlamydotis; species Chlamydotis macqueenii. The sequence continues at coordinate 7,207,000 of NC_141578.1, forward strand.
CAGTCAGAACAGCAGCAAGGACCCCTTCCAGAGTCTGACTCCAGCTCTTCTGACAAAACTCTGCCATTCTGATGCTTGGACGACATAGGCAGTACCAAACAAGCAGATTTTATATCAAAATAAATAACACTTCAGGAATGGGGTATACTTACTCATTTCCATCTCAATACAAAGCAGCTCTGCTGACTAATTTGTCCAAAGTTTCTGCCTATCGTGCTGAGGAATGGAGTTCCACCTCATCATATACCTGGCCATGTAGTGCACGCCCCTGGACACAGTAAATCTTGATTATGTGGCAAAAGGAGGTTAAGTCTGACCTCTGTCATGGGTCCTAAGGCTCTTGTACTGACAAGAAAGATATATCTGAATCTTTCAACTTTCAGTCTTTTTCTGAAGTGAAGAAATTCAACTTCTTGAAAGTAAGTTTTTACCCATGCTAAAAAACCCACTTTAAACATGTAAGCACTGAAAACTTTTATACCAGAGGTCACACAGACAGAACCCACAATGCACTATTTTTAAAGTCATGGGTTTTTTTAGCCTGACTCATGATATCTAAATGCTCGGGTTAGCAATACTGGAAACAGCCGTTGACTCGGACCCCGCACCACAGGCTGGCTGCATGCCTCAGGGCTGCTGCAGCTTCACACGAGATCTAAGACAGAGAGAAAGTTAAACTCAAGCATGAGTTATCCTGAAGCTGTTTCTTGGTGCAGCTGTCAGAGGTGAGAGTCCGTGCTTCCCCCAGAGCCGACATCATCATGACCACCTTTCCGTTACAAGAGCCACCAGACAGGCTGTGTGGGGCCGCAACAACCGGCCACTCGTTGCTTTGGAAAAGTCTCAGCAGCATGGCGGCAGCTGCCCGGAGAGGTTCAGAGGGTGCAGACCAAGGCAGCACCAGAAAAACTCTCCGGCACACATTCAGGTAACACGTTCCCAGAGCTACCAGGAATAAGCCACATTTGTACTGGAAGACTGAGATAAGAATTTTGGCAGCCAGCAATGCACAGTACTTAACACTCCAGAACAAATCCTCCAACCAGCTGTTTCAAGCCGGAGTGTTTTACGAGGCCCCCACCATTTATTTCCCCCATATCCAATGCCCTCAGACATTCTCTGCACTGGAGCACACAGCCCAAGAGACAGGCTTTTTGGGACAGGGTGCCCAGGAATCTTTCAGGGTCCGTTTCTTCACTCACCACATGCTGTCCCTGCAGGAGTTTAAATTCTAAATGCTCAGACAGGAAGCAAGAAAGCACAAGCATCTAGCAGTACCTAAAACATCACAGCCTACCAGTAAATCGTTTACCATAAAGACGCCCTGTACAGGATCACAGAGTGGCTGAGGTGGGAGGGCCTCTGGAGATCACCTCGTCCAGACCCCGCTCAAGCAGGGACACTACAGCAGGTTGCCCGGGACAGCGTCCAGACGGCTTTTGAGCATCTCCGGGAGGGAGACTCCGCAACCTCCCTGGGCAACCTGTGCCCGCGCTCCGTCACCGTCACAGCGGAAAAGCCTTTCCCGAAGCCCAGAGGGAAGCTCCACGCGTCTGTCGGTCCGGTCCCATCGCCTCTGGTCCGGTCACGGGGCTCCCCTGGAAGGAGCCCGGCCGGGTCCCCCCAGGGTTTGCAGGCGCCGGCGCGATCGGCCCCCGGCCGTCTCTTCTCCCGGCCGAACGGGCCGGGGGGCGGTGGTAAAACGCGAGCGGGTGGCTCCTCCAAGGCCGGCGGGCCGAGCAGGCACCTCCTTCCCCCGTGGGTTCAGCTCCCGTTCGTTCACCCCCTGCCCTCCGCCCCACGGGGGAAACGGTCCGGTCGCTTCGTCCTCGCCTGCCCGGGCACCGGGTCACGGGGAGCCCCCGGGACAGAGCCGCCGGCCCTGCCGCAGGCCCCCGAGAGCCCTGCGGCCGGCGGGGCTCCGCCGGGGACCGGCCCGTACCGGCCACCCCGCAGGCGTCCCGCGCGCCGGCCGGGGCCGTGCGGCTGCAGCTCCGCCCGCCGCCCCGCGCAGGACCGGGAAACCACGCCGCAGCGCTTCCTTGCCCGGTTCCAGGCTCCGGCGGGGGTCGGGCAGGCAGCGACCCGACCGCGCAGCCTCGCGCCGCTGCCAGCGGCACCCGGGCCCCGCCGGCGCGTCCCGTCCGGCAGCCCCAACGCCGCGGGAAGCCCCAGCGTCCCCCGGCCCGAGCCGCCCGTCCGGAGCCCCGGCTAACGGGGCGCGGGAGAGGCGCCCCACCGCGCCCGTCCACCGCCCCGCTCCCCCCATCCCCGCAGCGGAAACCCGGCGCGCGCGCCACCGCCCCATCTCACCCGGTACCCCGGCCCCGCTCCCGCTCCCGCCGGACGCTACCGGCGCGCCCCAAGCCACCGCCCATTGGCTCGCGCGGCCGTCAGTCAGGTGGCAGCCCCGCCCCCCGACACAGGCCGCACGCAGCTCGGGCCAGACAGGTTTTTACTGCGCGGCCGCCGCGCTCGCGCCCGCGCCCCGGAGACGCGCCCGGGCCGCTCAGTCGGTCTTCAGGCCCTCGGCAATGAGGTTGAGCTCGTAGCACCAGGTCTCGTAGCGGTAGGCCATGCGGATCTGAGCCACGTTCGTCTTCCGGATATCGTTGCCTTGCGGCCCCTCTTCCTGGTAGTTTTCACCCAGGAACTTGACCTTCTCCTGCCAGAGAGCAGGCAGCGGCACAGACCTCGGGCCCCTGCGGGCAGCACCCGGGGGGCCCGGCTCCCCCTCGGCCCGGGGGCGCGGCCCTGCCCCGTGCGCGCAGAGCGAGCTGCCCTCCCGCTCCCCTGCCTCAGGCGGGCAGGGCCGCGCCGCCGCAGAAGGGCACCCACCTCATGGGACAGGCCGCACTGCAGGACGCTGTTCCTGGAGATTTCACACATATCGCAGGTACTGAGCTTGAAGACCTGAGCAGCAATTGCGTACTCCTCCATTAGGGGCTCCTGCAGCCACAAGCTGTGTTAGAGACCAGCAGCTCCTGCCAGCACAGCCCGTGCTGCTGCAAGGGCTGTCCCAGAGCTAGCCTGCCACGCCAGACCCTCGGCAAGCGCGTCCCAGAAAAACGAGGCCAGCACAGGTCCAGCCCCAGCACTCAGACAGCAGGAGGTGATCAGCTCACGCTGTACCTTGGTGTAATGAAACTGCATGGGGTCATCTGTAGAAAGGGACACCATTAGGCCTTTCTGGTGGAAGTCAGGCAATGGATTCTTTGCATACTCGAGGAAGAGGCTGTTGTTGCTGAGTGGGGACATAGCAATGGGAATTTGGGCAAGGAAGTACAGATACTGCAACACCGGGCTCTGCAAAGATGAGCAGAGTTGCCAGGTTAGGCGCAAAGTTACTGCACCCTTCGTCTTTCCGAGGTCACTTCTCAGAGCAGCCTAGTGCCCCAGCCAGGAAATCTGGTGCACAGAGCTCCTGCGTGCAAGAAAAGAGATAGGCAAGCTAGCAATCCTCCAGGGCCCCCACGGAGCACAAGAGGCCAAGTGAGTTCAAACCTATCTGATTTCAGAGCTCAGCTGGCTCCAGTGACAAGAGGCGTATCCAATGATAGGTCTATGAGGCTGAACCCCTGAAATCTGAACACATTTCTCAGGCACATCCCCAAACATGTCTGGAGAAACCCAGAGAATCATGTAACATCTGCCTGACGCCAGACTGGTCCGTGTCAGTCTAAAGCAGAGGCACAATTAACTGTCAGCTACAGTGGAGGCCAGCTGTGAACATGTTCCCCTTTGCCATGCCTAGGCTGCTCTGCGGCAGACTACTCCACTTACCTTCTTGAGATTGAGACCATGGGAGATATTATCTGCTGTCATGAAGGCTGCAAGCAGATGTGTGATGGCGCCAGCTTCCCCACAGTGTGGACGGAAGAGGAACGTGTTCATACCACGCTGCCTAGGCACATGGAAGGATGACTCAGACCAAGCCAGCAGCAGGGTTATGTGGCATGCAATGCAAGATTCCCTGACTTCAGGTCTAGCTCTGCCTCTACCACTGGGTCCCCAAGAATCCAGCTTGACCTAGGAGCACATTAATTGTTCTCTTTTCTCCTCTGTGCACGCAATAGATGCATCTCTGCAATCCCAAAGTTTTCACCCCAGTCTATCACACTTCCTACCAAGGAGTGTTTGGAAATTGCTCTAGGACATGAAGCTCCAAACTACATTGGTGGCAGAGCAGAGGGCCGCACTTCTTCCACACCGACAAAGAGCTGACACAACTCACGAGGCAGCACCCCTTCTGCCAGCCCACTGCAAGTCCCTTAGCAGATCCTGGGCCTCACCTGCGTAGGTTGTTAAGCACCCGGATGTTGGCATACATATAGTATATATAGTAGGTGTAGGATGGGTTCTTCTCAGAAGTCCACTGTTCTGGCTTTGGGCTTTTAGTGCAGAACATGTGTCCACTATGCTTGGATTCATCATCCACGCTGTCAAAGCCAGTGATCTGCTTGGCAAGGTAGGAAAAAAGCTGCACCTCCAAGCTCCCCACGTCACCATGCCCAGGTAGGCTGGCCCACCCTGCCCCACTGCAGCGTGCCATAGCCCCAGCTGCAGCCTGTACCCCCACCCCACCCAAGAGCAGAGTCAGGGCAAGGTTGCAGACCTGGCTCCTCACAACCACCAAACTCTATCAAGGGCTAGAAATAAAGCTCACACCAAACCACGTCTCCAGAAGGTTAGTGGGGAGCATTTCTCATGGCCCCGCTTCAGCCAGCTCAGGGAGTCTGAACCCACCCAGCACTTCTAACACACACTCCCTTTCCCAGAATGTGGCAGGAGGGGCACAAGCCCACTGACGACATTTTCCATGGGGGGGCCAATACCCCATTTCTTGTGCAAACGGAAATGTGAGTGCTCACCACACCCTGACAACATCGTCAGGTGACACTCACATGGCGTAGAAAGACACTCAGCTCTTTGTGGGCTTGCGGATTGACAGTTGCCTCAAACACAGGAACAAAGATATTTTCCAGCATCTTCCCAAAGTGTGGGAGGAAATTCTTAGACCTGAACACATCACTGTGGACAGACAGTGATTAACTACTAGCAGAGGAACAATATGGCCCACTGTTCCCATAATCCCTCCGGGATAAAAAATGAGGTATAGTGCATTGTAAGGCACAGCGCTCTCTCAGAACCACAGCACATACTAAATCCTGGGTACTTGGATCATCCACTTCATGTTGGGGGAATAGATCCGATGTTTGTTGAACCAGTCAGCTAGCTTTGGCCACTCCTCAGCTGATCGCCCGTAGATTGAGAGGCGAGGCTCTGCGTGCTGGTATTTGGCATCCTCCAGATCAGAGCCAACCTCCTGCAAACCAGAACCGACACTTGCACGGGGTCCCTCCAGCCCCTGGGCACAGCAGCACAACTTAACTGCTCTCTCCTCCCCTGTATTCTCACCTTGATGATGGTAGCAAAGTACTCGCCATTGATAGCGTTCTCTGTCTTCAGATAGAGGTCACGCAGCTCACTGGCACCCACGGGGTTGTACTTGGCATTGAACTTGTCAAAGCGCTGAAATGTCTGCCGCCCCTGGAGCAGAGAGGATCAGGGGCAAATCCTACACACACTGCTGGGTCCAAGTATACCAGCTGAGCAGGAACTGATCCAAACAACCCAGATGGGAAAGCCAGGAGCTGCTACATCCTGCCACAAACACTAACATGCCCAACACGTCATGGGTACATGGGGAGGGGAAGAGCCATGCCTACAGGGGCAGACGAGAGTCACCCAAGAGTGGTCTTATAGTAAATGCCCTACCACTTACAGCGTGGACATCCAGGGAATCCACTGTCAGGTCATAAGGGTGCAGATTGAGCTGCTGGAAAAGCTGTTTCAGGGTGAGCTGTTTGCCCTTGGCATCATAAACTACACGGTCAGCATCCACACGGTATGATTTCTTGATGAAACGCAAGAGATGCTTCTGGTTCATGCAGGCTGCAGCATGGATGTGTGTGTCCACCTGAGAAACCAGAGGGACAGCTATCTATCTACAAGTTGGGATGCTCGGGTACCATCGCAGGGAGGCTAACAAACGCCTCAGGTGAGCCCAAGTTGTATGGGGAGCACAGCTCAGCTCAGCAGATGAACACAATGGGCCTAGGCCAAGAGCAGCCCTGTCAACACCATCCCATTAGCAGGAACAATGTAGGTGCCACAGACTTTGACTCTAATATCCAGTTCTCAGGGAGGGGAAGGCACCAAGACAGCTCATCTTCAGAGTTACTAGGGACGTAAGCCTTGCCATTTACCTTCCGGCAGTTGTAGAAGTCCCGGTGGGGGTTGTTCTTCAGCTCTTTCATCTCCTCCATCTCATTTAGCATTTCATGCACTTGGAACTTGGATGAGAGGAACTTCAGGCGCCGATGAGCGTAGGTCTTACTAGTGAAAGCAAAGGGCAGAACAGTGACTGGGCTCTTTACCGCTCAACACACGGCCTGTCAAACACAGGGACGCAGCTTTCACCTGAAGCGGAGCAGCTCATGCTGGTCTGGCCTGCCTCTCTAGGTGCTTCTCCTGGCTCTGTTACAGAGCTTTGAAGGCAGGCCTGGCCAGGTGTGAGCATACCTGCAGGGCGTGTCTCCAATCCTTGAATGCTGACTTTGCTTAAGACCCCAGTCAAGATGGCTGACAAGGGCCAAGGACACTCTGATAGCCAGCATGCTGCAGGTACGGCACCAGCGGGTTCCCTCCTCCTCCTCCCAGGAAGAGGAGGGGGCAACCCTGGCTCTGCCCTGACCTCCCTCTGCCAGCTGAAGCAGGAGCTGCCCAGCTGCACCCGGCAGTGCTGGGTTGTGCACTTACACAGGCCCCTGTGCAATCAGGGCCAAGAGGAAGTTCATGTCATCAACAAAGTGCTCGAGGTTGGGGTAGGGCAGGTCCTTTGGCTCATTTCTGCCAACCGCTGCCTTGTCTCCATAGATGTAAACTACCCCATCCTTCATCTGGACATGGTATCCTAGATCCTCAGCGAGATTCCCGTTTTCAAAGGGATCCTGTCCATCCTTTGCTGGCGGGGTGAACACTGGACCAAAGGGAGAATGCCATGAGGCACAGGCTGCCAGCCAAACCCCACAAGCCTGCCATGCTCCTCTACCCCAGGGACAGGGCAGGAACAGCCCCACCACCGTGACACTGAAGAGGAGGCCTGGGCAAGCGACTCCCCTGTGGAGCCCTTCCGCAACCCTTTTCTGACCCCTGCCACCCCACGCTGAAGCCAGAGAGGAGAAACCTCCAGATGCCTAGATGTACCTGGGCCAGTGTCACTCGCCCTCCAGACCTCGCCTTCAATGGCACGCAGGTACTGAGACGGGGTCCTGGGAAACCTCTGCACAGACTGCAGCATGTATTTCTCCCGGATGCACAGGGCACGGTACAGGCCTTTGCAGACGACTTCAAAATCTTCTACTGTCACCTGAAAGAGGTTTGTTGCTGAATACAACCACACAACTGGAGCCAAGCTGCCCGAGAGATACCCCGGTGCACCAAGATGTAAAGAGGACAGCTTTGTTCATAGCAAGATGCATCCCTTATCACTCCCTCCCTCCCACTGCTCTGCCCGAGCAGGGCAAAGGAGGGATGACGGGCAACACCCTAGACATGGCAAAGGGAAGTTCCTCACACCAGAACCAATGAATTCCAGCTGTCGTCCCCTCTTACACTCCTCACTTCAAACTGTACTTGGTACTGAAATGGAAGCCAGGCCTAGGCGAAACACTACAAGCTATTTTTGGAGCCCAGGCTGAAACTGAAGCAGGACCAACAGCATACACTGACCCAATGTGTCAAGAATTTTTGATTTACTGCACAGACAAGTGTCTTGGGCAGCCAAGAGAGGGGAGACTGGAGCAGCATGGGAGAATACCATGCAGCACTTGCAGCTAGCTACCATCATGGCAGAAGGAATGTGCCTGTGCGTGGAGGGACTTTTCAGCTTTCCCTAACTGCTCCTCTGCTATGCAACTCCAAGATGAGCAACCTGCTCCAGCCCCGGAGGGAGCAACCTGCCAGCAGGCTCTCAGAAGCAGCACAAATGTGCTAGGAGGCTGTGGAGGAGAGGAGGAAGAGGAGGAGGAATTAGCACAGGATGTGATAGCAGTCCTGGTCAACTACTGCAGCTGATCCTGCCTGAGCAGGGGGCTGGACCAGGTCTCTGCCAACCTCAGCCATTCCGGGATTCTGTGCATAGATCTCAGACAGATACAGCTGTGTGCAAGCAGGAGCAGGCTGCGACAGAAAGAGCATAGCCTACCCTTCCACGCCCTCCCCTCCCCTCTGCCCTGTCTGGAGAATCCCCTGGAAGCATGCAGCATCCCCACAGACTACTGCTTAGGAATTCAGCTCCGGATCCTCCAGGATGCAAGCAGGGCACCATCAGATGCTCATGAGACACAGACTGAGCTGGAAGACACAGACTACCCCCACTGCACCTGATACAGACTTCTGTGGCACTGCTGAGGGACAGGGACTGGACGAGGTACTGGTCAGCAGGAAGGGAACAGCCGTGCAAGTACCCACCCCGGAGGCATAATCCCCTGTGATCTGCACCCGCTGGAAGTCAGGCACGGTCTGGTACAGGGGGGTGGTAGAGATGACCTCATCAATGGTGGACAATCTGGTTGCAGACTTCTGAGCCACAGGGAGGGCCAGTGCAATTGTCTTCAGGCGGAGCAGGCGCTTCTTCCTGCCAGGGAGGAAAGCCTCAGGCAAACAGCCCCAGCTCCGTGGCCATGTGCAGGGTTGGAGCACTTTCTACAGCCACGTTCCAACCGTGCACAACATAAATCATCTCACTGGTGCTTTCTGAGCACCTTAAGCAGACACTGCCACGAGGAGGGGGCACAGCACACAAAGTAGCCACAGACTTTCAAGCATGGTCTTTGGAAGTCACACCTTTCCAGAGAAAGGTCTCCAAGCCTCCCTCTCCAGCGGCCCTGTGGCCATTGCAGTGCTGACACCCAGGGAACAGGCCAGGGGCGTCTTTCTGTCCAACAGTGGAAACAGTTTGAGAGGACACCCTGAAGCACCTGACATGCTCTGGGATTACCAAGGATTTATCCCATTTTGGGTGTGGGGATTTATGTTCCTCGATTTACGTTCCCCCCCTGCTTTCTTCCAGTTCTAGCTGGAGATACGCAGACAATGCTCCTTTCCTTGCCCCAACTGCCCCGGTTGTTGCTCACCGCTTTTCTGCTGTGGCAGAACTCTCCTGAAGCATCATGTGTTCTCTCATTTCCTGGCGTGAGATGGGGCAGATCTCTTCCACATCAAAAGGAGAGATCTCTTGCCTGATCTCCTCATCTTTCACCTCAGAGGCAAAGACCTTCTCTGCGAAGGAGCGCATTGCCTCATCCATCTCTGCAAGGAGAAGGAGCAGAGTGCAGGATCACACAGGCATCTGGTTCCCAGCCACCCTAACAGACACTGCCCCTTGCAGTCAGCTTAATGCCCAGCTGGCATTTCCTTACGACACCGACACCTCCATGCTGCCTGGAAGACACTAAGCAACCTCCAAAATTTGCAACACGCTTACAGAGCCTGAGCCACACATAGGCTGGAAAACATGCCAGCATGCCAGAAAAGATAAATACAACCCACAATCCAAGAGTGGCACAAAAAGGCCCAGAAAGAAGCAAGTCCTTGGCAAGGGCACTTAGGAGAGCATGCATTGAGGGGAAGAGGGGAAGACCAGCAGAGCTCTTACAGCTCTAGGAAGCCCAAGACCCACTTGCTCCACAAGGCATCCAGTCAGGATGAGGACAGAGGTATAGATGGAGATGGAGAAAGCTGGCAACCCAAGCATTTAGTTCCCACCATCACAGCACAGCTGAAGAGCTCCTCGCTACCAAACCATTGCGTGGACTAGACTCTCTCAGCCCATCATGTGCAGCATGCTGCAAAGCTGCCAGCTAATACGCCCCTACGGAAGTTGCCATTGACACAAGGTTGGCTGCCATTCTACAGAGTAGGAGAAAGAAGGTTGCTGAAAGCCCTTCCACTGCCAACAAAATACCACAAAACAAGAACCCAAGGGCTCTTCTGGCAACATGTCCCAGAAGCGCACATTTGCATAGCGGCATACGGACACTAATCAAGCAGGTTCTGCTGGCAGTTGGCAGCTCAGCAGGAAGCATAGTGAGGATCGATGCTGAAAGATGGACCACACCACCGACATGTCAGACAGGACACGGTCAGCAGATGAGGACCAAAGCAGAAAGGACTGACATGCATGGCAGAAGTGTGCCAAGACCTACAAGAGATTTTCAGTAATGAACCTAGCCATTTGCCATTTTTTTCCCACAGGCTGTTGGGAGGATCGAAACGGTTTATCCCTGTCACCCTGAATTTGCAGTTCCAAGGTCCTACCTGTGGGCTGGGGGAGGGCATAACACAGGGGCTTCCTTTTCCTGCTGTATGGTAAGGCAAAAGGGCTTGTGCTGCGCTACAAATGCATGGAAAAACTCTGGCACGAGGTCAATTTCTCAGCCATGCAAGGTCACAAAACCAGGATTCCAGTAACAAAAGTTGTTTGCTGTTGTAAAGCTGCTGTATCATCAATGGGCCCCAACGTGCTTCTCGGAAGACAAAATACAGGTTTTTGCACTATCTCATTATTGCCCACTGTTAGGGACCCTGGGATGACAGGTGTCTCAGCAAGAAATGTTTTCTGCTGACAAATAAGGCCTCAGCAAACATGAAGCAGGAAGAAGAGGGCAGGGGTACCATACTGTGGACTTCAGTCTGAATAAAGGAGACGAAGTATTGGATCTGTCCCCTCATGGATCATTCAAAAGAAAAACAGGATGCATTCAAATAAAAATTAAAAAAAAACCAAAACCAAAACCCCGCCACAACAATAACAAAAAAAAAACCAAACTGAAAAAAAACCAAAGGTGTGAATAGGTGCAAGGCAAATTGCAAAATATTTCACTTCCTGCCACAGAGGAAAGAACTAAATTTAAAGCAGTTTATCTGCTAAGCAGGAGCTCAGGGTTGCTAGGACAAATTAACAAATAGCTGCTTCATATGTCAAAGGACCACACAGCTGGAACCATTCCATGAAACAGTGAGGGGCACAGCTGGCACTGCTGAGAAATAGCATCTTCTCGAACTGCTGAAAGATCACCATGATCATGTAACTGCTGTTTGTTTCCAGTGATCATGTCTGGGCAGTAACACAGCAGAGCATATGAAAAGCCTAGCAGTACTCACCTTTGTCTTCTGCTGTTTGAGATAAAACAGAAACAAAATAAAAACAGATGTGATCAGCCCTTCGAAATCTAAGCCTTTTTGCGTAATCATCACATCAGTGATTAAAAAGAGATCAGTAAATACAAATTTAGTCAAAGCCTTCCACTTACAAAAGAAAGAGCAGTACTTGTCGCTCTGTACAGCATAAAGATGCAGGTTATGCACTGACTGTTCCACCTCACGGCCGCAGCGGTGTGCGCAGAAAGGAACCACAGTGCAGATGCCATCTGTCCTGAGGCTCTTTGGCAGAGTTTCTGCCTTACAGCAGTCTTGGGTTTTCCTGCAGCATGTTCTAGAACCTAGATCACCTCAGTCAACACTATAAGCAACTACCAGATACCTGGTCATCTAATAAGACTGAGCTGTCTTGGAAAGTCTCTCCCTACACCTGTATCCAGGTGCAGCGATACAGAAGAGCATAGGAACAACTTAAGAGGGCAGAACAGCATTGTCCTCCCTGAACAAGAAAGCAAATATTTTACTGACTTGGAACACCAGGGCTGCTTTGCTATTTTTTGTCCGTGACTTGCCATCCTTAGTGAGGATCAGGATGGATGGTAATTTCAAAGATGCTTCAAAGATGTTTCATCCTCCTGCCGCCTACAGTCACATCTCCACTTATTCACTAACAGGATCAGAGAGCCGAGACACTGCAGTTCCACAGATCTTCGCTCCTGCTCATACAGTGTGGCATCAACATTTTGGGGGTGCAGCTCACACCCTTTCCATCTGACCCTGAAAATTCAGGCTGGAGCTCTGGCATCACAACTCACCAGCTGCTGAGACCCCAGAGTCCAGTCTGGAGAACACACTCTCCTGCCGTTTGAACTCCACATACTCATTTGCAAATGAAGCATCCCAGAAATGCCTAGTTTGACCTTTCCTCTCTTTAGTGGATGAACATTACACTCATGAAGGTCAACAAACTCCCACTGATGTTGCAGGGATAGGCTTTAATACCAGCGTCACATACCAGGACAGCGTCTATCACACCACACAGCACTGCAATTCTAAACGTGCTCTTATCAGAAGTGTTTGGTGCCGATATTCTTCAGGGCTCTGTAATGGCAGTCCCATGTCCTGCTGTACTGTTCTGCAAAGCCTGGCTTGCCCTACTCCTGCTCCCCAGCTTGTGTTCCCCATCTCCTCAGGACTGCAGCACCCCATATCTTTCGAGCTTAGCCAGAGACTCCCAAAGTCCCTCTGACCCCTTCCACAGTGATTAATGGTATCGTTACAGGATACATTTACAGGACACATTACACTGCAGGAGGGACAGTATTTTTCTTCAGTATCAGCACAGCAAGATTTACACAATAATGCTATTCCTTTGCTGCACTATCCAACAATGTCTCCAAGCAGGAAGAAAAAAGCTCAAAGCCCCCAGCGAGGGCCCCTGGACGGCAGAGATACCATACCATCAAAATCTCAGAGGCTGCAGGCTAAGCAGCCTGCCCTGTGGCTCCTTGTCTCACTACTTGCTTTCAGACCTACCTGGAATTCTCACCCGTGACATCGTTGCAGGAAGTCAGCAGAGCCTCACGTAACACCCTGCTGTAACAGAGCACAAGTAGCTGACTGACTGCACAACAGCCCAACACTGATTTTACTGCTTTCCCTTCCCTGTAATAAGACTCTCCCGCTCTAAAAGGAGAAGGGAGGTCAACTATAAAACTATTTAAAGTGCAACCACAAGCACTTGCACTGAAACAGGTGAAACCAGGGCTCAAATTTAACTTTTTTTTTTTTTTTTTTTTTTTTTTTAGTTAGGCTTTCATTTAACATTTAGTAGAGGTTCACCTGTTGTCTGGACAGACTTCTATTTCCCAGGCCAGTTCCACCTTTCTAAAGTTGACTGTGGAAGTCAGTCTTTCAAGACAGACCAAAACTGATGTCTTCAGTGCTGATCCCATGGTTTAAAGGAAACTCCTAAGGCACAGGGCTGATGTTTCATCAGAACAGGAGCTGTGGACAGGTACAGACGATGTGCTCTCACCAGCCAGTGTCCTATTCAGTGAAGACTTTCCCTGAGAGAGTGGTCTGCTTAAAGACTGGATTTTAGCAACAGGAGTTCCACAGATGTCCTCACATCTTCCCAGCTGAACCAATGTTGTGGTTTTGTTTAGTGAGGGAGAGATTTTGTCCATAGGTGTGCGGGAAGCTTGTGGCACAAGTAGTCAGTGAAGTCAGAAGAGCTGAGACCTGGCACAGCATCTCCAGATGAGAATTTTCAGAGCATCCAGAAACTGTCTCTGGAAGATCACTTTGATGTGCACAACTTCAAAACATACTAGATTACAATCAAGAAATTCTCCAGAATTCAGGGAGTTTTAGCCCCACTTTTCAGGTGTTCCCCAAGAATATAAATTGATTTCCCCCTCACAGTGTGAGGGGGTGCAGCCAATAGTGCAAAGCTGAGGTGCTGTTACAGTCTTGATCCGTATCACCTAGTCTCCCCTCTCATGCTGGTAGCAGTCTTCAGTTTCTGAATTATTCTTGTTCTTACTCATTCTCCAGTTTGTGAGTCCCCACACCACTTTATTTTTTTAACTATTTAATCTAGAGTCAATAAAAACCAGCTCCTGCTTGTTTCCTCTCCCACAGCGACTGTATCTGCCCCTAACCTTTCTGGATAGATCAACATCTTGGGATTCACATCTGAAACCAAAAATAACCTTTAGGGTGCAGAGGTTATCTTCCTCAAGAGGTCTCTTGATCCGCTAGCTTTTTTAATCGCAGGGTCGACTTAGTTGGGTTCATGGTAGAAATATGAGTAAAGCTTGGGTATGCTGTGCTAAAGTTAGATCGACAGCCTCTTTGAACTGAAGTACTGAATACAAACAAGCCATCTTCCCACTCTTCTTCAGCTGGAAAATGAGTGATTTACACCCAGAGAGTTCAGAGCGGCTCTGAACCCCCACACTTTTAGAGAATCATAGAACGGTTTGGGTTTGAAGGGCTCTTCAAAGCCCACTCAGTCCAACCCCCCTGCACGGAGCAGGGACATCTCCAACCAGATCAGGTTGCTCAGAGCCCCGGCCAACCTGGCCTGGAATGTTTCCAGGGATGGGGCACCCACCGCCTCTCTGGGCAACCTGGGCCAGTGTTCCACCATCCTCTTTGTAAGGAATTTCTTCCTTCCTATCCAATCTAAATCTACCTCTCTCTATTTTAAAACCACTACCCCTTGTCCGATCACAACAAGCCCTGCTGAAGAGTCTTTCCTATCAGCCCCCTTTAGGCACTGGGAGCCGCTCTCAGGTCTCCCCAGAGCCTTCTCCTCTCCAGGCTGAACAGCCCCAGCTCTCTCAGCCTGGCCTCACAGCAGAGCTGCTCCAGCCCCCTGATCATCTGCGTGGCCTCCTCTGGACCCTCTTCAACAGATCGACATCCTTCTGATGCTGGGGGCTCCAGAGCTGGACGCAGCGCTGCAGGGGGGTCTCACCAGAGCAGAGTAGAGGGGCAGAATCCCCTCCCTCGACCTGCTGGCCACACTCCTCCTGATGCAGCCCAGGATGCGGTTGGCCTTCTGGGCCGCAAGGGCTCATTGCCTGCTCATGTTGAGCTTCTCATCCACCAGCACTCCCAAGTCCCTCTCCTCAGGGCTGCTCTCGATCCATTCTCCGCCCAGCCTGGATTTGTGCCTGGGATTGCCATGAGCCAGGTGCAGGACCTTGCACTTGGCCTGGTTGAACTTCATGAGGTTGGCACGGGCCCACCTCTCCAGCCTGTCCAGGTCCCTCTGGATGGCATCCCTCCCTTCCAGCGAGTCGACGGCACCACACAGCTTGGTGTCATCGGCGAACTTGCTGAGGGTGCACTCTATCCCACTGTCCATGTCGCCGACAAAGATGTTGAACAGGGCCGGGCCCAGCACGGACCCCTGAGGGACGCCACTCGTCACCGGTCTCCACATGGACATTGAGCCATTGACTACCACTCTCTGAGTGCGGCCATCCGGCCAACTCCTTACCCACCGAGTGGTCCGTCCATCAAAGCCTCTCCAGTTTAGAGAGAAGGATGTCGTGCGGGACAGTGTCAAATGCCTTGCATAAGGCCAGGTGGATGATGTCTCCCGCACGACATCCTTCTCTCTAAACTAGAGAGGCATGGGTTCGATGGATGGACCACTCGGTGGATAAGGAGTTGGCTGGATGGCCGCACTCAGAGAGTGGTGGTCAACGGCTCAATGTCCAAGTGGAGACCGGTCACCAGTGGCGTCCCTCAGGGGTCCGTGTTGGGCCCGGCCCTGTTCAACATCTTTGTCGGCGACATGGACAGTGGGATAGAGTGCACCCTCAGCAAGTTCGCCGATGACACCAAGCTGTGTGGTGCCGTCGACTCGCTGGAAGGGAGGGATGCCATCCAGAGGGACCTGGACAGGCTGGAGAGGTGGGCCCGTGCCAACCTCATGAAGTTCAACCAGGCCAAGTGCAAGGTCCTGCATCTGGGTCGTGGCAATCCCAAGCACAAATACAGGCTGGGCGGAGAATGGATCGAGAGCAGCCCTGAGGAGAAAGACCTGGGACTGTTGGTAGACGAGAGGTTCAACATGAGCAGGCAATGAGCCCTTGCGGCCCAGAAGGCCAACCGCATCCTGGGCTGCATCAAGAGGAGCGTGGCCAGCAGGTCGAGGGAGGTGATTCTGCCCCTCTACTCTGCCCTGGTGAGACCCCACCTGGAGTACTGCGTCCAGTTCTGGAGTCCCCAACACAAGAAAGACATGGACCAGTTGGAAAGGGTCCAGAGGAGGGCCACGAAGATGATCAGAGGGCTGGAGCACCTCTCCTATGAGGCCAGGCTGAGAGAGTTGGGGCTGTTCAGCCTGGAGAAGAGGAGGCTCCGGGGAGACCTGATAGCGGTCTTCCAGTGCCTAAAGGGGGCCTACAGGAAAGATGAGGAGAAGCTGTTCAGTAGGGCCTGTTGTGATAGAACAAGGGGTAATGGGTTTAAATTAGAAGGAGGTAGGTTTAGATTAGATATGAGAAAAAAATTTTTTACAATGAGAGTTGTAGAGCACTGGAACAGGTTGCCCAGAGAGGTGGTGGATGCCCCATCCCTGGAATCGTTCAAGGCCAGGCTGGATGAGGCTCTGAGCAACCTGATCTAGTCAGGGATGTCCCTGCTTCTTGCAGGGGGGTTGGACTAGATGACCGTTGAAGGTCCCTTCCAACTCTAACTATTCTATGATTCTATGATTCTATGTCCGTTGCTCGTCCTTTGTCCACCGATGCCGTCACCCCGTCATAGAAGGCCACCAAATTGGTCAGGCACAATCTGCCCTTGGTGAAGCCATATTGGCTGTCACCAACCACCTCCTTGCTCTCCATGTGCCTTAGCATGGTTTCCAGGAGAATCTGCTCCGTGACCTTGCCAGGCACAGAGGTGAGGCTGACTGGCCTGGAGTTACCTGGGTCTTCCTTATTCCCCTTTTTAAAAATGGGCATTATATTACCTCTCTTCCAGTCATTGGGGCCCTCACCAGACCTCTTATTTCTGAGCTGCCTTCATTCCACCTAGGTCTAGTCAAAGGAAAATGGCCAAACATGCCAGAAATTTGGCAGCTTTAGGGTATTTTGCAGGATCTGCCTCTAGTTTGCCTAGCAGAGCAGCCGTATCACACGGGCAGCTGTCCAAATAGAAGCCTAGGGGCAAGTTTTGCTAGAAAATGGTTTCAATTCCTGAAGAAGAAAAGCGTTAACAAAGAGGTAATGTGGAAACTCACAGGGGCACTCCTTGATGTGCTGTGCCTTTGACCAGCAGCAAGTTCTTCTCTCTCAGCATTCCTCTTAGTCATTCCCTCCGCAGATTCCTCCAGGGCTGTTTAGATCAGCCTCTGTTCCAGCGTGCAACGGAAGTCAGTAAGTCCTTAAGGTGTGAACTAGTTTCTAGGACCAGATTGTTACAGACAACAATGCTACTGGGGGAAAGCTTTCCTAATAAGCCGAGAAAACCCCTGCTTTTAAGCACTCGTCTGTATTAATATTCGGACTCTCTCCTTTTGGAACGGGCAGCGCTACTGCAGCTACTCAGTGCAAGGAGTTTTATACCCAGCTGATGTAAAGAATAACACTCTTTACGTCAAGGAAAGGGGATCTTTCTGGCGATGGGAGAAGTGCCTTTCACAGGCAAACTTTACTGAAGCTCCTTCAACCCCATCCCCTTAGTACACGATGAGCTTTAATTTCTGCAGGGCAACACCTGTTGCTTTACTGCGAGTTTCTTCTCCTGTGACTGCAGCCCTGTGCCAAGATATGCAGCAACTTTTCCATGCAAACTAGGGTTAGTCTCACAACTGTCTACGTGCACTTGCTCTGCTTAGACAGAGACAAAAATCAAGCACAAAGTGACCGTTCTAATCCCGCTCACCTTTATGTCAAATAACCTCACAGCTGAGCTTCAACTTCTGTCATACTGAAGATGGTAAAAATGGCTGAAATACTCCACAACGAAGACAGAGAGGAGATCCACTGCTAAGGAAAAATCAGATCCAGCAGAGTCTAGTCTGAACAACCGTAACTCACAACTCTGATTTCTGACACACAGGCTAGAGGACAACGCTTACTTGGCAGTGAAAGGCACCTCCATCCTGCCTTGCAGCATCTCTACATCCAGCACTCTTAATCGAGCCAAAACTAGCCAATACACAGAAAATAAGCTGAAAACCCCAAACTTACAAGCGCAATTCTTTATTTATTTAAGTCTCAAAAGTGCTCTACAATAACTGCACTGTGGTATTCTGAAGTCTTACCTTACTGGGAGTCTATTCTTTAGTTCCTTGCACAGAAAACAGATTGGATTCTGGGTTCCAGAATCTCTGCCACAATGTTTTAGGAGAAACATACTTAAAGCACAGTTACTGTGTGGTCCAACACAATTTGCCTTACTGCAGGAGGAAAGTCAACAGGGATGCATTTTAGAAGACTGAATTAAGCAACTTAAAAGCCTAACAGAGAGCATTATTTGGACACAGCAATAACTTTATACCTGATTCCACTCCTGGAATATCAAGTAAAGAAATTCTGCCCTGTCCCCCTTTTTTGACTTAGCAAGCATCCCTTCCAAGGGGCAAGGTCAACAAAAATATAAGGGACCCCACTGCAAATATAGAGACTCAACACTAACGCAAGGTGTGTGACAGCACAGCTCGGTGAAGCCATTAAAACTGGACTCTGGAACAAGCCTATGGTACGTCTCAAAGCACCCTCACTGCTGATTTGCGCCATGACGTGATACAGCTGTTCACGCCACGTTCAGAAGCGACTGTCTGAGTACACCTAGATCCCATCCAGACAGCATTGTGATAAGCTTTCCGTAAGCCAGTTGTGGACCCCATGCCCAGATCGTTACCACAGAACAAACAACCAAAGAATTCAAAATTTATTTTTTAAAAAAGTTATTTAAGAAGCAAAATAATTTACTTCAATTCAAACCAAAAGAGATGCATTATTGAAAGCAAATAATTACACAAAGTAACAAGAAATTAGCCCTTGGATAAAAAGTCCAGATCCCAACAGCTTCCTGCCATCCTGGAGGTTATACACAGTCACTCAAGGCGTGCGGAGTAAAGAAGGACCACATAGAGGATCAGAATGTAATTCAAACTTCCACTACTCTCCTTCCCCTCGTAGGCCTGAAGTTGCTTGAAATGCAGTCCTAAGTCATTGAATTGTACTAAAAGTTACGACGGCTTAGGCATCATGGTTACTATCCAAAGTCCTACTGATGATGACAGCAAGAACAAAATTTGAGCACTGTTGCTTCAACACGACCATGGAGCAGGGACACCAACAGGAACAAGCCACAGAGTTATACTATCTCATCAAACGGCTGTTCTCAGTCCATAATAACAGGAACCTTTCTTTCAGTTATTGGCACTTGTCATTTTTGAATGAGAGCTTTACCCTTTTTTATATTTTACCTTGTCGTGGTTTTGTTAGTGAGGGGGGGCCTAAGGTGGTAGCTGTTTATGCCTGTTCTTTCCACTCAGGATAGTAAAGTTAGCCTGGCACCAGCACGGTGTTGTGCTGTTAGTTCTAAATAACAAAATCACCTTTTCCAGGAACCTGTCTTGTGCAAAAGCTTCTGTGCTTATCTTCTAAATAACTTTCCTAAAAGTTCTTGGGGATTTGTCCTTCCACAGTTCTCTCTCAGTTGCAACCAAAACCAGGGATCTCTTATATAGCTGGAAACAAAGTACATCCATTTAATTCACACTCATGACTAGTGCAACACCTTGATTTGTATCCCTTCCTAGATTTGAAACTAAAATAATGCAGATGGGAGTAGCACCTGTGTAGGTCAGCTCTGCAGCATCCTAAAAGCTGATGCATCCTCCTCTAAGATTCCAAAGGTGACATACATAGTGACCTATCCTTGCCAGGTCTTCTTCCCTTGTAGGGTTTTGTACAGCCCAAGAGAAAGGCAACACCGAAGAGAAAGTAGATGCAGTTGCCAGTTCCTGTACAATTCTGAGAATTCACAACTTTTGGAGTTACAGCTAGTACATTTTTAATGACAACTAGAACATGCCATGCAATTTAGAGAATTATTATGATGAGCCTCCATCCAAAATTTTCCATACTTAACCACATAACCTTCAAACATCAAATGCCAGCTGCAAAAGGTTTCCCACGCCACGGGCAGCAGGCAGTCATGCTCTGAACTCCGCTGTCCTGCTTGCCAGGAAAGAAACTCCTCTGTTTCCCAAATAATCATAAAGCATACATGGACCTGGATGACAAGATCTCACCATTCAAACACATTGCAAACTCCACATTGCTGTATTTCCAAAATGCTGAGTCGGTGTGACCACATGTGTATCCCAAAAGCTATCATTTTCCATGTGTAATTTTATTATGTGGATGAGTGTGTCAAACATCTCTCTAGAAGCAGGCAGTCATCTCCTGCCGCAGCACTCAGAATGCCTTCACAAATAACTTCTTGCAGCACGTAAAAGAAAAATGATGGCTGCTGATTACAGACGTGACAGCTTGCAGTGATGGTAATTCTGTCATATTTAACTTGCAAGCATGAGATCATCCTCAAACGAACTCGAGTCACAGCCAATGCTATCCACAATGCTGCCCACCACTGTGTATGCTGCTGGAAAATAATGTTTCATGTAAAATATTTTTAATTCTTATCAGTGTCAAATTGCAAAAAGTACTTATAAGGATTATCAAGGATAAAGAAAACATGATGCAGATTGATCCTTTGCATACCAAGAAGATAATTAAGAACAGAAGTACTGAAGGAAGCAATACTAAAAAGAACACTTTCTTCTCAGTATTTACTGATTTCTAATTTCTACTTGAAATTAAGAACTCCAAATTAAGATGTATGAATCCGACACCAACAAACTGAAACTAAGCCTCTTGAATTTCTCTGCTCACGCTGGTGGACTGAACTGAACACTCCCTCTGTTGGCTGAGGGCGCATTGCTCTTCCATCAGATAGCATCTGGGAAGTCAGCTTTGCCGTGGGATACGCTCTCTGACCACACAGAACCGAACCCAGGATCAGCAGCACACGCACTAGGGAAGGGCACAGTGTTTCAATGAGTACGGTTCTGCAACAGTGACCACACTTGTACATCCCAGTTACATGAGGTAACAGCATTTTGTCCTAGGAAGAACTCACACAGCTTATGCAGTAATTCTCTCCTACTTTGAGGCTGTTAGAACAAGCCCAGAATTCCCATCAGTATACCATACACCTTCTGCGTAGTCATCACTGAACTCACTTCCTTCCTCATTTTGCAAGGATGCTGCAATCGGAAGCTAACCGTTTTCTGTTACAGCTCATTCCCTTCTCCCCTCAGGCTGGATATTCTAAGTCCATGACAACCACTGCACCAAATACAGTCAACTTGAAAACCCACGCTCCTTCCCTGACAAGGAGACTCTCCAACTACATTTTACAGAGAGACATTTTGAAGATACTATGTTTACAGTCAGGTGATAAGAAAATAAGGCAGAATAAAATCATTTGGAAGTTACAGACAGAGCTGAATAACAGCTGTCCAAGCTAACTAACCTCCAGTTACTAGATTAACTTTTGAGAAGCTGCCCATAAATGTTGGCAGTTAATGTTAAAAATGAACAGCTGACTGATTTGGTCCAACTTGGAAGAGATCTGAATGCTGCAGAAACACAATAGAGCATATAAACGGTTCCACCTACAAAGGAAGTAAAAAACAGATGCAGTTTGTGTCCCCCCCTCAGTTCAAGAGTCTTACAAGTGCCTGCTGGATCTTCCAGCCTCCAAACACCTGGTTCAGTATCCTGTCAGGCAGAGATCACCCACACAAGACTTGCCTGCTTAAGACAATGATCTCCCAAGAAAATCCAGTCCTTGGGGTTTTCCTCAACCCAAAGGAACAGGGGACAACTTCAAATCTTCTTAGGAAACAGGCACTTAAGTTAGGAAAGATATCTCCGTTTTATTACAGAAAATGAAGGATCGGTTAAGTGGTACTCCTGGCACAAAGGAGATGTTGCAAATAGGCTGTACCGGTGCACAGAGAGCAGACACCAATCTGACATGTGACAGGAGCAGTCATGGTGGCTAAACCATTTCTGACATTACCTGCCAAGCAATGATTAACGCCGCCACTCTGACAGCACTGCAAACCAGAATCCAATAGAAAGGGGACAAGCATCACTTCTAGCTTTTACTCTAGAGGTAAAGTGTCATGTTTTTCACAGCATTTAGTCCGTATAGTTCACTTTTCTTGTGACTGGTTTTCTTCTTGAACAAATCCAGACAACACAGTGAGAAAAGAATCCCAGTACATCAAGAGATGTGACTGCTCCGTTAGCTGAACAAGGAGGTAGATGCCACAGATGTTCTCTTCAGATGGAGCACAGGAAAGGACCTCGTGCTAATTAACTGGTACCAAAATTCTGGTCACTGGCACCAAAATACTGCAGGGCATTGCATGAGGCGCAATACAGTAGCATCAAGACTCATCCAGCAGCTACATCTGAACCACGTATTCTTGGCATCTGGAACAGAAAGGCATCTCTAGTTAGCTGCTGTCCAACGTCGTGATGGACGTGCAGTGCGACAGTGTAGCACGAGTCCTGAACTGGTCTACCTGTTTTTACAGTGATGAGCAACATCTTTTAGATTTCATTACTCGCGTTATTTTATTTGGTTGATTAATCTTTGAACACTGCATATTCCAGAGGAGCACAGCTCAAGATACGCAACACAGAAGTCAATCAATCATCAGCAAATGGCAACTGCAGAATTGTGCACACTCCTCTATTTCACGTGTTTCTTGTGCACAAGACAGAAATTACACATTCTCCAAATAGCCAAAGTGGTTTCTCAAAGGAAGGAGACACTGAGAAGAATGACACAGAAAAATCACACAATTATCAGTTCAGTGGAAATCCACAAGCTACAGCCAAAAGGTTGCTGTGAATAGAATTTCCTTTTCCTAAGCTCTGGGATTTACTTATAGGAAAAAAAATAAACATTTTGGACAAGTAATTAATTGTAAGATCTAAATCTCTTGGCATCGACGGGTTGTATAATAGGGAAAAAACCCACCTATAGCAGCTAGTATTTCTAAGCCACGCTTATCAACAACTAAGAGACATACAGACAAGAAGCCAAAGAAGAACTTAAGTTACAACTCACCTTATCACATCACAATGCAAGACAATCCCATACAGCCTTGATTCCCATCTTCATTGCTGTTCAGCTTTTTCATCCGGTACTGCCGGATCTCTCTCACCAGTGTGTAAAAAGCATCTTCCACACCCTGAATGCAAATAATCCAGGTAAAGTATTTTCTTTCCTGAAGCTTTTGAGATCACTGTTCTTTCCATCACAGATCCCTTAACGTATCTGAAAGGCACTTCCTCAGGAAGAGTAGTGGCTAACTTATCCCACAGTCCAAAAGAGGAAGAAGCTAGCACATATGCCCAGAACTTTCCACTTACACTCTTAGCTCTTTCTCTGACAAACATCCCGGGTAACAGCCATTGAAAGAAATAAGACAAATTGTAACTGTAGAGAGGTCCCAAACAGGAAACAAGCTACTTCTTGACTAATAACCTCCATTTGAAAATTCTCAGAGTTTTCTGGCTACTGCTTAACAATTGCACCTTTTCTGCTTCATTCCACACTGATGTAGGTAGAACACCGGCTGACTGGACAGAGTCAAGTATTCAGCGCAACTCTGAACAAGTCTGTTAGTCCAATTCTTTCTGTACACATGCTCTTATAATTGGCCTTCATTAAGAAGCCAAGAACATCAAACAGGTTTGAGATGAGTAACTGCAGTCTGACCACTTCCCAGCAAGAGCAGATGAAGCTCTCTTCTTCTTATGAACATGACCCACTTGAAAGAAAACCAAGACAAGTCTGAAGCGATTTGTGTACTGGCCTAGCCCAGTGATAAAACCAAAACTCTTTCAGGCTGAGAGTGGGTGGGGAAATCAAAAGTTAAAAGTTGCAAATGGATTAAAAAAAATGCTTACTCCTGTAGATAAGAAAAAAAGTACATGGGAAAATATTAGACCATTCTGCATTTAGCATACAGGAAGAAGCCAGAACAAGAATGGCAGCATCTTACCTGTCTTGTTTTAGCAGATGTCTCTATGAAGGGGATTCCATAGCTTTTTGCTAATTCTTGAGCCTGTTTTGTGTCTACTGTTCTTGTGGGCAAATCACACTTATTCCCAACTAGCACCATCGGCACATCATCTGAATCTTTCACTCTCTTGATCTGTTCTCTTTAAAAACACAAATAAAAAAAGTTAGGAACTATTTTCTAAATATAAAAGCTGTTTTAATTCAGTATCCAAACAACCCTGGGCTACAAAAATATACATTAAAGCTGGGCAGGACCTCAGGGTTTCTAACCCCCAGCAGTACGTCTGATAGCTTCATACACTCCGTACGCTCCATCTTCTAGTCCACATATAACTCCACTCTGATGTGCGTTTGCCTCCTTACCCATTTTCTTAGAGATCACATTCTGTATTCTTTAAATATAATTTGATTAACACAACAACCCAGATAACTGTCCCACTCTCAACTGACAAATAACGTACAGACACGGGACGCAGATAAGCTTGAAAAACTTTCTGGAAGAAGCAGGAGATTTAGTATTTGTCTATTATTTAGTCTGCACTGGGCCTAATGGCAAACAGCTCTGATGCCTTTTCCAGTCTTCCCTCTCTGTGGCAAAGACCCTGATCTGTATTACCTGTACAGGTTAATATCAGCAAACGATTTGCTGTTGTTAATGGCAAAAACACAGAGGAATCCTTCCCCAGTTCTCATGTACTGATCGCGCATGGCACTATACTCTTCCTGTCCCGCAGTGTCCAGAATGTCTAACAAGCACGTCTCTCCATCAATAACAACCTGCTTTCTATACGAATCCTGCAAAATACACAAGCGAATTTTAGATTAGAGAAAAACATTGTGCTACTTCTTTCCACCTCAGGCATTATTAAGGAAAACCAAAAATAATAAAAGAGTACGATTCATGGGAGCTTTTCTAGCCTTCCCCCAATGAAAAAATACCAACTAAGCACATTTTAAAAGTTACTCTAAGCCCCCTCAACCCCTCTCACACATACAAAAAAAAATCAGTTCTTTGTAAGAAAGGCCTCGATTAGTAGACAGGGGAAAAAAAAACCAGCCACCCGCCGCTACAACCCCAGGACCTACAATCTACGCAGACCCGTGGTGACTCCTGTTGCCATTGTTGGCCGCCTACACCGCGCTGTAGAAAGCAGGAAGCACAATACGCCACGAATCTTTGAAAGAGTTTTCCCAGAATTTCTTATCCTGGGCACTCTGATCTCACCTCCGGCTTCTTAAGTAAAAAACACCCCCAGCACGCCAGCAGCGCCTCCCGTCCCGTTCGCCCAAAGCCCCGGGGCCCCGCTCACCTCAATGGTGGGGTCGTACTCGTCCACGAAGTGGTTCTGGATGAGCTGGATGGTCAGCGCGCTCTTGCCGACGCCGCCGGCTCCCACCACCACCAGCTTGTACTCGGTCATCGCCGCGCCAGCGGCCTCGGGCGGAGCGCGGCGCCGCCCGCCGCCGCCAGCCCCCGCCCGCCGCTCCCGCGAAGGCGGAACGCCCTGCCCAGCGCCTTCCGGCTTCCGGTCCCGGCGGCGCCGTCATCACCCCGCGCCGGAAGGGCCCGCGCCGCCGCCGCTTCCGGGCACGTGATGGCGGAGGGGCGCAGCGCCCGCGCGGGAAGGAAGAGACGGGCCGGGGGGGGGCTTTGTTCAAAATCAGTAAAACTTTATTCTATTTCCATTCTTTGCCATTAACAGAAAAAATTGGAGAAAGCAATGTTTGTTTTACAAAGATAATGCATCTCCCAGAGAAGAAAACCCTAAATTGAGAATAGAGGTAACATAAAAAAAAAAAAAAAAACCACAAACAAAAAAAAACCAAACCAAAACCACAGTACTGCCCTCTATTCAAAGAAAGGAACTCCTGATCTTTTTGGTTAAAGTAATACTTAGACCAATCATTCAGTTTTCTCGCTTGATAAAGTGTGACTGGGGAAATGGAGGGAGGGGAGCAGGGAAGGGAAAAACAAACAAACAAACAAAAAAAAAAAGCACACAGACATCAACTATTTCACCTTGATGAAAGTCTCAGTACAGCTATGGAAAGCCTAAGTATTTATTCTTTTACAGTACACTGGGTGCCGGCTGCAAAAAAAAAAAAAAAAAAAAAGTATTCACTTCAGGCACAACTTCTTTCTTTTTAAATTTAAATCAGTAAAAGAAACTGGGTTTAGAAGCTGCAGTGTTCTAAGCAGCGGCAGATTTGTGCATTGTTTTAAATATATTTAAATTACCACACTGATGGCACACCTCAGCCTTATGAAATTCTGCACTGCATGTGTTTCAGAATGCTACAAAAATAAATCTACCTGGAAAGAGACTGTCGTTGAGCTCTAACAACTTTGTGGGCTAAAGGACCAAAGTTAAATGAAGTATGAAAACGCTGTGTCATTTGGCCATCAGGTTCTGTTACCTGACGGTCCACAGAGATTCTACATAAAGTTGACCTTACTCCACCCACATACGGTCCTCAGAATCTGAGCAGAGTCAGCTGAAGTGAGCCTTCCTCTTCCCCTCGGAAAGAAAGGTGTAACGCAGCTGGGCACTAGGGCGTAGCAGTACCTTGGCCAAAACAACACAGACCGAGCACGGATGACTGTAGTGCAGAATTCCCTAAGGTCTACCAGAGTAGAGCTGTCTATAATGTTTACTCACAGAGGCAATGTAGATTTGCAGTTACCAGTTGCGTTAAATGCACCATTCAAAACAAGCTTCTAAAATGTGATACTATAAGGCGCCACCGTAAGTTCTCCAGAATGCAACTGTGCATAATTTTAAAATGGTTTCATAAATTTATTTTAAACATAACATGAGAAGGTGTTAAAACCGGTGTAATAGCTTCGTAGAATTTGGAGGAATGGATGAATAGGGAGATATTCAGTACCCTTCACCAGCCCCCACCACTCAGTCGTACATCAGGTATGGGTTTTCTGGATCAGTCTATAACACCAGCTTGACGGATCTTTCTCTCTGCACCAAATCCCTGCAAGGAAAACAAAACAAGCTTTCAGCTCCAGCATCATGCTTTAAAGCAAGCCTTATTAAACCTGGTTCTGTTCAAAGTACAGCATTAGCACATCTCTAATTAGCCACATTTGTCTTCAGAAACAGAGACAGTAACAAAACAGGTTCTGTGGGTTCCTAGATACTTCACAGACTCCAGAAACATTACTCCTTCTGCTTATTCACTGTAAGTGATATCCCTTTGTCTAAACTTCACCTTCACAGACTATCTCCAAGAAGGGGAGCAGGAGAGTTATAGAAATAAAAACAAACCAAGATAGCCATTATGGGCTTCAACAGAAGAAGCAATTTGTTGCTTCTATACTGTACGCTCTCCTGAAACACAGCATACATTATTGACCCAGAGTCTAGCACCCCTGACTTCGCACAAAAATAATCTAATCTCACCCAGCAGGTGACTAGTTCACTGCAGAATGGAAGCAGACACCACATTTTAAACGGTTTAGGCTTCCAGAGGAAGCAATGTTATGTTACCCAAGTTAAAACACAAACCGCAGTTATTCTGCAAGCTAGCCTTTTATCTTATGTACCTTTGAGTTATCCGGTCCCCTAGGCTGACGAAGAACTGTGAGACGAGGAGCATTGGCATCATCCAGATTAATGCTCTTTAAACGATTAACAAGTCTATCGGGACGTGGAGCAGCAACAGCCTTAGCGCCTTCACTGTTAAGAGTCAATCACACAGAGCACTGATGACTTCCCAGAGATGGTGTAGGCTCCCTAATTTATAGTCACTTTCCCCAGTAAGCCATTAGCATAATCTGTCTCGTGAAAGCGGACGTTCTGGATGACACAATGTATATCTGCCTCAAAACCATTACTTTTAACACAGGACTCTGAAGCAGCAGTAGCTCAAAACAGTATTCTTAAAAAGGTATTATTTAGTGAGCAGAGGTGTTGCATTTACTCACAGGCACAAATAAGTAGTGTTTCAGACTTTTCTGTTCCCTTTAACTGGAAAAATAAAAGGCCTATGAGTTGTCACTACTAACGGCATAGCATTAATATCTCTGAAGATTATGAGAACAGAACGTTGAGATAAAAATTAAATGTTAGGACTTCTACAGCAACAGGAAGCTATCTCAAGCTTAAGCAAAATCTAAATTGTTCAGTTTTCTTCAAAATACGTAAGCAGTTCAAAAGCAAAAAAAAACCAAACCCATCACCCTTAAGAAATGACATGCCAAAAAGAAAAGAGTGCCTAACGTTGTTTTTCTATTTAAAAACAAAAGTTGCTCTTCAGGAAACAGGTGGAAGCGCTGTGTACTGTGCTGGCCAGAGAGGCCAGCAACTACATAGGAATACCATCAGCCTTCTCATCATTCATTAATTTCTACTTAGAAGGCTGTATCCAAGTTCCCACTATGGAGGAAGCTTCTTAAGAACAGATTTTTTAAAAACAGCCATCTGCAATTGAGAAAAGCTGAGTTCTGCTGCTGCACTGTAGCGGGCACCTTACAAGTGCTGGCAGTTCTCAGGTGAGAGGCTCTCACTGAAGCCAAGCGAAATTCAGAGCTCCCATTCTAGGAACACCCAGCTCAGTTCACAAGCAGCATGCACTCCACACTACTGTGTTGCAGACAGCACAACAGATTGAATTCTAAATCCTCACCAGACACGCCACACATTACAGGCACTGCATTTTCCTGTGCGCTGGTTCAAGATTACGGAGAACTCCACTTCATCCCCAGCCTGTAGCTCCACACCATCCTGAACTTCTTTGACATGGAAGAAGAGCTTTTTGCTGTCACCCACTTCATAGTTAATGAAACCAAACTGAAAACCAACACATTACAAGGTTACTTCTTTCCTCTTGATCCAAACAGATGCAACAACTTACTCATTATTCCAGTTTAACTAATTCTAGGAAAAAAAAAACAACCAAAAACCAACAACAACAACAAAAAAACCCAACAAAAAACCAAACCAAAACCATAAAACTCTGAAGTGCCTAATGGAAGTGTAAGTGCAATTTCTACAGTGAACAGAACATCCTCTCTGGAAACAATACCTTTGGAAGCCTAGACACACTTCTTGTATTTGTAAAGTCACATTTAAACCCTAAAGTCTACAGAACAAGTTCTGAAAACTGCCACAGTCCTGGCAGTTGTATTAAACCAAAAACAGTTCTGCTGCATGTTCTTTTCTGAGACAACACCTTGAAAGTTCTACAGTAGAAACCACTCAAATTTTTGGCCTGTTACTGGTGTAACTAGTCAGTTACTTCCACTTACCATTCTACCCATTATATAAAACCAGTAAAACTCACCTAGCCTCTCCATAAATGACCAGAGCTTAGTGATGCACAATAACTACAGAAACAGAAAGCATTCAGAGCACTTAATTTTCTAATCATTCTGAAATGCAATGAACTAGGGCAATGATCAGCCTTCACATTTCAGGTGGACAGTAATCATTGACTGCTTAATGCTGCGAAGTGGCAGCTTCTAGAAACGCTGCACGCTCCGCTTCCTTTTTTTTTTTTTTTTTTTAAAATGCTTTTTAAATGCTCTGTTCAGCAGAAACAAGTTACATTAATTTTAGGACATTTCAAAAACAGGTCTTCAGAATCACCCACAGCAGGAACTGCTGCCCAGTAGTATCGATGTATCGGCACCAAACCAAGTGCTGAGCTCACCTTGACTAAAGTCACATTACGCAGGCCTGCATAAACCAGTACTTGGGTTACACAAACCTGCTTCCCTAGAACCAGAGTACAAAGTAATACATTGGTACACAACAAGCTTCCTGGATTCAAGTGCTGAAGTGCATTCTCATCCGCTCTGCACCAAGTCAAGCAGTTATTTCCTATTAACATACATCTTGTCTTTCTAGCAGTGGTCACTCACCTGATCTTTCACGCATTCCACTGTAGCTCTGCGGAACGGTGTGATGTTAACAGCCATTGTCTGCCCATTCTGACCAAGAACGCAGAGCTGAAACTTCACCGTCTCTCCCTTCTGCAGACAGTCACCTTTGTTTGCCATTCCAACGATTCCAAACGGATAGACTTCTCCTTTCATCTCGCCTAGAGGAGGAAAATGTACAAGGCAGAACTGAGAAGCATTCTTTCCTACCTGAGGGCATTTAGAATTTATTTCCAATACTAGAAATGATACTTCTGCACTGTCAGCTCAGCAGTATGAATATAGCCTGTAGTGTGAAGATAATCCTCAACATCTCTATTTACAACTTATTAAAGTTCTACACTTCTTGTGCATTTGTGAAAGGAACACTTGTAATTTAAAAGCAACAAATCTTACCATCCTCCATGACTTCAATCATGCCCTGGTATTCAGTTTGTGTGGGATCTACACTCCTCAAAGGACGAATTACTTTACCAGAGTAAACAGTTGGATCAGCTTCTTCAGTGATACCATTCACTGAAAAGAAACAGAGTGCAACAACAGGATGTTCTAGTTTTATCTTATTTTAAAAATAATTAGTACATGATTCAGATTGACTAGGAGCCAATAGTTTGCACTGCAAGACACCTAAGGCAGTGCACTCTATCACCCAGTGAAACTGTAATGGCTTCAAACATAGCAGTAAGTACGGACAGCTTTTCTAATCAAGACTACACCGACATTTCAAACATGGAAGCAGAAAAGTACTAGTTTCTCATGAAACGACAAGCCATGGAATTTGAAAAGCAAATCAAAGTATTTTACTTCTCTTCCACTGCATTCCCATTCACTGCTTGCTCTAACCATTCAATAATCTTTAAGTATGCATTCTTTTTTCCTCACAAGTCCATAACACCTCTATCTGCATTCCTCTTGCAGTTTTCCTTCTGCGAGGTACAGCACAACTAGTGCAATTGCTAATTTGGCTAGTTCTGCCACTAGGTCTCTCCTTATAACCCTTCAGTTGAAGAGGACAGAGTACAGCCAAGGTCCAAAGAGCTGCTGCTGCCTACAGGACTGTTGGTCGCACTTGTCTGTTCTCTGGAAACATAGGAAACAGCTTTCAGGAAAAGTGACCACCATATTAAGCATCATCCTCTTCATCTAAGCTCCAACTGTACAACAGATTATTAACAAACTTTATCCATCAGCACTTGCCAAGATTCTTGTAAGAAGAAAATACCAGGCACAGTCTTACCTGCGTGTGTTTTGTTCACCTTTTCTGCACTAACTTTGTTTCCTTTGCCTTTTGACAAGCTGTATTCAACAGTGTCTCCAAGTTCCAGGTTATCAATATCGCCACAGTATTCACTATAGAAATAAAATTATGTACAGCTTTCCTTTAATTAAATGACAATAGTGATACTCATCCCATAGTTACATAAAGTTGATCAGAAACTACTTAACTAGCTCAGCATCTCACATTTTCAAGAAATCCTCATTCAAGAAAGTGAAATATTTCAAATATACAACCCAACTGTATTTCTTGGCCTGGGATTCAGAGGCATGGAACACCAAGACTGCTGACTAACAGAAAAGCCTGAACCAGGCCGGCAGAGATAATAAATGGCACTTCAGACACCTAAGCATATACACGTGCGTCAAGTCCTATCGGGTTTATGAGTTAACCCTGCCAAATTACCCCTCTCTAAAATAATAATAATAATAATATAATTCACCTGTAGTGGAAAAAGATCTCCTTGTCATGATTGGCTGTTTCAATAAACCCAAAGTTATCTTTCAGGGCTGCCACGTATCCCAAAAGCCTCTTAGAGCTGTAATTGCGTCCTAGCATTCTGACAGAAACAGCTGTTTGCAGACCAGTTCTCTTCACTTCACAAACACTGAACTCAACCTGTTGAAGAGGAGCATATCAATACCAGATAGAAAAAACAAACAAAAAAACCAACCAAACAAACAAAAAAACCCAAACAAAGCACAACCACCAAAACTGTCACCACCAAACAAAAACAAAACAAAAAAATCAAACCCTGAAACAACTAATTTCAAAGATGTGACACTTTTTTCCTTAGTTCTACAGAAGATTAAACCACTCAAACCTAGAACAAAAGAAAAGAAATGGGTGACATTCGGCAGATGCCTTGTCCTTTATTTGTTCCAAGAGCGAGAACAAATCCAGTAACAAAGCAAAGAGCAGATCACATCTCACAATGCATAGAAAAATATTTCCCACAGGTATACCTTATCTCCTATCTGGGGATTAGCAGATCCTTCCACATCCTTGGCCTGGTAAGGAATGGTCAGTTTTACGCCACAGTCATCATAAACAATTATTCCATCCTCAGCTTCCTAAAAACAAGACATCAGAATTCAGTAATTGCTGTCTTATTTGTAAGCAAACAAGTTTAGTACACACAATTCAAGCACTGCTCATTTGAGCCACAGTGGTTTTACAGTAACCGCTCAATAACTGGTGAAAAAAAACAACAAAGCAATCAACTCTGAGTAAGAAGCTTTAAAAGATACTGAACAATATTTTTAAAGCAAAGACAGTATTACCATCTCTTCCAGTAAGTATTTCTTGGAAGTTTAATTACTCTGTCGTTGTTTAATACAGCATAACAGACCAACAGAGGTTCTGCTCTAACCCTAGAAATGTATTTTTAACAAATTCTATCTAGCATCTTATGTAGCAGGAGGTAGAAAGAAACTTCCCATCAAGTTCCTGGAAATTATCCTCAACAACCATTAACGATGCTTTTATTATCTTGTTTCACACAAGTTTTTGCTGACCACTGTCATTAGCTATCAGTGTAGTTCACATTTATACAGGATAAACAGTGCTTCAAAAAGTAGAATTACAGACTTTAAGGAAGCAGCCTCAGTCTCCGAAGCCAGGAACACAAAACAGGTACTTCACAAGGAGAAGAGCAGCATTACCTTCTCTTTGCTTTTATTTGGGCTAGTGGCTTTGGCTGGAGTAGCTTCTTTGTCTATAGTGCCCACAAAACGGTGATCTGATTGAGTGTGGAAAGAAACCGTGCCCTTTGGAAGTTTTTTAATCCTTATAGCATGATTTCTTTGGGCAGACAACATATCCTGAAAAACAAGATCAATCAGATTTTAGACAGACTGCACCTAATTTCTTTAAAAACTAAGATTTCACAAAAGTATTCATCTCACTTACAGGAACGACGGTAAACTCTACTTCATCAGAAATATGGAGTTGATTTCCATCCATAATTTCACTGAAGTGAAAGAACATGCGAGCATCCCGGTCCACACATTTAATGAAGCCAAAGCCATCTCTCATTGCTGCAATCACCCCCTGAGAACAGTCAAACGGAAAACGATAGTTTTACTACTAGTATGCAACATCTGTCTGCAGATACTCCACATCTGTCTGCAGAGTATGCAATAATCTGACCACAAGGCCTGAATCCTATGAAAACACTTCTTGGTTTATGCAATATGCTTCCTTGCAAACTGTAATGCTAATTGCTATGGTCAACCTGAAATGGAAACCAGTTGTACTTACCTAGTTTCTCAACTTCGTTTCTTACGAAGTGGAAAAGATTAATTTAAGCTATTAACAAGAGGGACTACAGTTAAAGAACCTGACATTACTACTACACAGAGAATACAGTCTTGAAGGTGGTAACCCTACAAGTACATGCATCACCTATACAATATCTACATAAACACATACACAAAACATACAAGAACCTGTATAAACAGGAAATAAAACCAGCGGCTGGAGGGGAAGTTTAAGAGAAAACACACATTTCCAGACACAAATGAAGAAACTTAAAAGCTTTCTTACAAATAAGTTTGTTAAAACAAGACTATCATATCCATGGGTGCATATTATGGTAAAGATGTTCCATAATATTTTAGTGGCCTTCCTGGTAAGCACTAGAAATGGAATACTGAATGATGAACAGAATATACTGTGCCCTACCAAACGTCCCAAAAAAAAAAAAAAAAAAAAAAAAAAAAAAAAAAAATAATAAAAAAAAAAAAATAAAAATTTCAATTTCTCACCCTGATCTCTGTTTAAAAAGAGAAAAGCTCCATACAGTTGCTGAAAGAGTTCATTACTCAAGTCAGGAAGAACTACTACCTGATCATGCCAGACATATTGACCAAGATAGAATTAATTAACGTACTGAGTTCAACCCAGTTACTACAGAGCCTTTAGCAAGTCTCAGGGAAGGCTAGAGGATTTGAATTACAATGCAAAGAGATTTTCTACTTTTAGGAATGTTCTTCTCTTATATAGCTTTCACAAGCTCAGGAAGATCAGCTAACCTCTCTACAAGAAGCCAGTACTTGTCACCTCAATGACAGCTCAATTCAGGCAGGCAAATATATCCAGCCAGAGCAGAAATATAAGTAGTCTATAGGATAGAATGCCAAAAACCGAGAGGCTGAAGTTAAAGGTCAGCAGTTTTCTTAAAGTAAAAGGTCTCCAATTCATAGCATACTGATGTGATAGCACTGCAACTGGACTCCAATTGAAAAGGAAGGCAAAATTACAGTCTAGTTGGAACAGACACAACATTCCAAGTTATAAGAAGGAAAGGTATTTTTTAACACTGATTAGCACATCTGTCATACTCCCTGTAATCCACACGGGTTTTTTTGTATGTGACTGAACACAACTCTACTATTCTTCTGCTGGACTCTCAGACAGAGAGAGATTGGCCAAAAAGCATGAAATCCAAAAGCTGCACACAGTACCTCCTCTGAACCTTCAGACTTTTCACTACCTGAACCAGAGTAGTCCCAAGTTCTTCCAGTTTTCCTAAGGAACATGAGTAGTTACCTATTCAGACTCAAGCATGTGAATTTTTAAACTAATAGTTAAAGATCGCGTTACTTCTCTGTCTGCTGGAACCAGCTAGCAATCCAATCCAAAAGTGTCAATTAAGGTCTAATTTTCTAATACCATTTCATTTACTCAGTAGTTACCTTTTTATTATTTTAAAGGAAAGACAGACAGCATTAACTCTGAATTTTATACCATTTAATCACTTTATTCAGAGTGTACATCTGAGTATTTGATTTCAGAAAAGGCAACGGAAGACATTAGTGATTGTTACATCGTTATTGTTTAAGACAAAACCCCCCATGTTTTACTTTTATGCCTCCTCAAGAATTAAAACTTTTAAAGATAGATACTTGCCATTTCCCTAGTTTCATTAGTGAACTGGAAAGTATTGGGGAGAACCTCAATATTGGTGGCTCGTTCCAGTTTGTCACGTCTGTCCGTTGAAATATTGAATCGAACGTGGTCACTTTCCAGCAAGGTCACCTTGGATTTTGTATCTTTATCTCCAAATGGCAGTTCTTTAGGAATCACAAAGTCCACTTTGATGCGGCCAGGTAATGGATCACTCTAGCAGATAGAACACCCAACGGAAAAAGTCAGATCACTTACAAGACTCAGCATAACTGCTGACAGAAGAGCGGGCAGAAACACTAATGCTAACAGAAGTATGGATGACACCAAACGTATGCTCAATTTTTGGTGGTGGTGGTTGTGGTTTTTTTTATTTGGTTGGTTGTTGCTGGAGTTTTTTCTTTGTTTCTGTGTTTGTGGGTTTTGTTTTTTTTTTTCTTTTAGCATCAAGCATGCACTGCCAAAGAAATTAAGACTCTCTTTCAAGAATTAAATTTATAACCACACTTTGAACACTTCTAAAAGGCACTGTCTTTCTTATTAAGTGGTCAAAACACACAAAAAACCAGACTCATCTAAAGCCTTAAGGGAAGTGTTCATGTACACTCTTTCCTTAAAGCCAAACTTTAAAGGTCAAGTTATTTGTCTGTCAAAAACCTCATTAACTGTAAATGCTCACAAGAATCCACAGATCAGGCTTATTCCAGCAAATGTTTTCTGCCCTTTTCCCTATACTTTTGAAAAGTTTAAAAAAACAAAAACAAAAAAAAACCCCACATACTCTCCAATGTACCGCGACCTTAATTCTTGCTCGTTATAACTTTTAGAAAAATTGCATACTGTGACTGCTATCAATCGTTACAGGTTAAGTACAAGCTTAGTCTTTTACTCCTGATGTGATGCTTATGCACCACACTGTTACAGGGAAAGGCGAACATTTTCACTGTTTGACTGGAATTCAATACAACCAATACAACACTTCACATAAACTTAAGTAAATGCCATAATTCACCTGGTTTTTGCTGGGTACTTTTGGAATAACTTTGGTTACAGTTCCTTCAAAATGTTCAATGCTGATATCTTCAAAAATGACCGTTCCTTGAGGGAGCAGTCTAACATCTGTTGCAACTTCTTTA
Organism: Chlamydotis macqueenii; assembly: GCF_036417535.1. Classification (NCBI taxonomy): domain Eukaryota; kingdom Metazoa; phylum Chordata; class Aves; order Otidiformes; family Otididae; genus Chlamydotis; species Chlamydotis macqueenii. Next base: position 7,243,097 of record NC_141578.1, read on the forward strand.
CCCTAAAAGCACAAAATCAGTCAAACACCCAGAAAAGTGGTAAGGTAGCATTTTCCAATGAACCTCCTCCCCCTTCTTTTTACAAATAAATTTGAGAAAACAGACAGTTGTCCAGTTATGCCCTAGGATCTTGTCTTCAGTTTTTACTGGATTTCGTCTTACATTTCTGTCTTTGATTGTAAACTCCACATCATCACCCGGCTGTAAGGCTTCTAGGTCACCTTTAAATTCACTATAGTGAAAGAATATCTCCTTCACGACATCACCCCTCTCAATAAATCCAAAGGCTTCCTAAGAACAGAACAAAGTGTTAAATAAATTGTATTTTCTTAACATACTAAGACAAAATTTTACAGGTTCTAGCAAATACAATGAAAGACTATGATGTACCAGTATAGCAGACTTACGAGTGCACACAACTAACAGACCACCACAAGAAATATATAAACAGAAATAAATGGGACTTTGTTTGCTAAGAAGAGTATTAGTATCAAAGATTAGCTGTTTAAACTGTTTCACCCAGTTTACACCCACAGCTCCAAATTTTAATAACTCTTGATGGTCTAAATATGTTACTTATAACACTACGTTTCAGAACAGTGTTTCATTTTCAAATGAAACTTTAAAGCTAAAGCATCACTTACTTTCATGGCACAGACTACTCCTTGACAGCGGGCTTGTTTCTTTTTTAATAGCATAATGTTACGAGCGCTTACAGCACCAGTACTAGAAGGAAACAAAAGTAAACAGAGCAAACCCGTAAACTCCAAACTGGAGCAAAAATTATTATATTCCATGTCATTTCAGTTCTTGGAACAGGCACAAATTGCTGCCTGATTACTAAGATAAAGTATGAAGCCAGAAAAACAATACCAACTTACTGTTTATTTGTATCAATCACAAAGTTTATTTTATCTCCTGTTTCCAGCTGTACATTTCCTTCAACGTCCTCAGGGGTGTAAGTCAGGTAAAATACTTCCTGTAAATTAACATTGACTAATATTAGTCTATTTGCAGAATAGTTGTTTCAAAGAAAGATTAATATAGTTTTGTTTAATAACAATATATGCTATTAAAGAAATTAATTTAGTGAGAAAATCAAAGATGGTCAAACATGGCATGCAAAAATATTCTTTTTTTCCACTCGTGCTGTTTTGATGAGCCTGTAACAAGCAACTTAAGTTGAAACGTTTGTAGGTGGCCATCTTTAAATGTCAATTTCTAAACTTTAGAACTTCAAGATACAATACATGAACATTACATAACTCAGCTTCATTAAGTTTTAAAATATAAAACCAACTATTTCACTTTGTATAGACTTCTCCATAGATATAGGCAAGGAAGCTGCCGAATTAATATTTCTGTAGTAATTAACAAAGCATGCGTGGTTTGCTTGGGCTTTTTTTTGACCAAGAACTACAGTTCTTAGCAGTGTCAATTGTCTACATTAAATTGTGTCAATTTTTTTGCTCATAGACCATAGCGATGGATTAGTGAAGAGTTCAAGTAAAATACGTAAGCTTTACCCCATTACGTTCGTAGCATACACTCCCTGTTGGACTCTGACCCGGGGCAGCTGGAGATTTACTCTCTAAATTGTGAGGAACAGCGCACACAACCTACCAGTCAAAAAAAAAATCCATTGCTAGTCATTTCAGGAGCAGTACTGTTGAATACAAAACGAATCTCAGTATCCTCTACTATACAGTCAGGGATGTGCTTCTAGCGTAACTCAACCGGGAATGCCACGCTGCAAAGTTTCAATCTTACAGAACACCTGGTGACTTCAAGAACTGTCTGGAGCTTAGTAAGAGCTCAAACCGAAACTCTCAATTTTTACCAGAGTAACAAAAACATATTTCAGTGTCACTGAATACTGTATGTAGTTAGTACGCATGCTAAATGAATCTAGCCTTCTGTAGTGGAGTAAAGGATGGAAATTATGCATATATAGAAAACAAGAACTAACTTGTCCATTTATTCGTTCTTCAGGTAATATTTCTGGTTTTATCTTCACCAATTTAATAGCAATGGGTTTTCCAGTTCGGCGATCAGAAGACACTTCAAACTCAACATCATCTACAAGACAATCAAACAAGATAATGGCATAACAGAGTTTTGTTTAGGTTTAGTTTCTCCTTTGGCTTTTTTGGTTTTGTTGTTGGTTTTTTTTGTTTGTTTTGAATCACTAAATGGTTACATTTGATAATTCACTGCTTGTAGCCAAACACAACAAAGTAAAACTCAGGTGCTTTTGTTACCAAGGAAGGACATGCTATTTGCAAATATTTCTCTGGTTATTCTACTTATTGACTCCTGTTGGCAATGAACTATTCTACTCTAATGGCTTGCCCCTCAATAATTCTCTCCCTGTCCCGCTCACTATACAGAAGACTTTACACTGAAGTTCAGTCAAAATAACATATGCCTTTAAACAGTTTAGAAACTTCACTGCCACATTAATTAGTACCATGAAGTAGCAGCCTCCTCATTCTGAAAAACAAGAGGCCATCTTCAAAGCGATTTTAAAAAAAGAAATACTGAGTACAAGAGGTATATTCTTCCACAGTCTAAGTGCTTGCTTCCATCTCAGTCATGCAAGTTTGACCTAAGACTGCACCCTTTTCCAGAATGGCCACAATTGTACTAATACAAGCTGCACAAAGCTTAGGTGCTCTAAAGGCCTCTCGTCCGAAGTGGTAGATTATTAATACAATTGTCTCGTTAGCCCCCCAGAAGCAACAGCATGCATCTGTTCATGCAACGAGATAAAAGGATTTGTTACAGCAAGTGAAAGAGACAGGCAACTTTCGGAGCTTCTTGACTTTGAGCAAAGGCCAAATTACCTCCTACTTTGAGCTCCTGTAAGTTGCCATTGTACTGTGAACAGTGGAAGAACAGTCTAGCTTGCCGTTCTGAACACTGAATGAATCCATAAGAGGTCAGCAGTTTTTCTATAACCCCAGTCTCACGCAGCGCTGCCGAAGTACCATTGGGGTACCCGTTGTGTCCATTGTTGTGGAGCAGGTTTGGATCAAAGCTCATCTGTTTAAAAGAAAGCGTAGGATGGGGGGGGGGGCGGAAAGAAAAAAACAATCTTCTTAAAATAAGTTTCCTTTCTCCACACCCACGTAACAGAATAACAAACACGAAGAGCTTATGGAAGTTATTGTAGCAAACAAATTCTAACAATTTTTAAAACGGAGTAAGAGTAAGAACACCAGAACAGTCAAGCTTTTTGAAATCTATTCTACATCACCAAACACTAATTCAAGAGAGACCACTGAAGCAATCCTCCCCAAACAGTCAATATGCATCTTAAAATACAGTATTGGAGGGTTTTATTTGCTGCAGTTTCCAGAGTATTTATTTTGGAAACAGAATGAGACTGTATCTGTTCTCTGCTTTCTTGTTGCATAAAGCAAAATAAATTCAAAATTAATCAGCAATATGTTTAGTGGAGATAAAAGATACCTGAGCAACTTGTAAAATGGTCACACTGCTTACAAGTTACTCAACATATTAAAAAGTACAATTACAGCATATGTTATTATGCTGTTTAAAAATCAGTCTAAAAGTGATCCAAGAGCATCACTCCAATATATGAATCCCTTATCTTTTGAGGAAGTAAATCCCTAAGACATTACATACACAGGAAGACGCCCTTGTGGGAAGGCAACAGCTGAAGTGTTTGATTTTAAACCATCCTAAAGTTTGAAATACGTTTCAGAAGGTCCTGCAAGTAGGGTGGCTGACGAAAGGGAAAATGATATATTATTAAGCCTTTTCCCAAGAGAATAATAGGCAAGACCATTAACCCATTCTGAAAGTGCAAATCAGTGTGACAAATGCTTTTTGAGAGTCATTTACAAAACGGCCACTTCACATCTCCGATACAAGGTAAATACAAACACATACACACCCCTGGCAAAGACATTAAGTAACAGGCTACTAACTAAAGGTACAGGAAAAAAAAAAAAATACAAAAATCTACCTAAAAATCAAGTTCAGAATAGCCTACTATAGGGGTTAGAAAAATCACACTGCTGTAATCTCTTGCTTGAAGACTACCACTGCATGATACCATTTGAACTGCCTGAGTTCGAAGGAATATCAGTAGTACAGCACAAAGAACTCATCATCAATCACCTAAAGCCTGACAACTTAAGTTCAAACAAAAGTATACTCCTCAGGGTGGGAGTAAAATTTGTTGTGGAGAGAAAAACACAGTATAATATCAGCAGTCTTTCGAGATGCCTGTCATACTCCTATAACTCTTTAAACATAATAACAGAGCATAACAAGTATCTAACACAACATCCATTTACATGTATCACCAGGAGTATTGACATAAAACTGTTAATTCTAGTATGAGGCTACAGCCTACTAATGTACAAACAAGACTTGCTTGGACCTACAATAAAATGGTTATACACTGGACCACGACGACTACCCGGCTGTGCTGTCCACTACCAATATTTCACTCCCAATAGCTGACTTGTAACACAGCTGACTTGTAACACAGCTGGCAGTTTACAAGAATAAGAACTATGAACCCCACCAATACAAGTACTCAGAGGAAAAAAAAAAAAGAAGAAAAAAAAGGAGATTAGAATCACAACTCTACTGTTACTAGAAGAGAGAAGCATTAATAACCAGCTCTCTAGGGTTATAAATATTGTTAACTAGAACCATAACGCAGGTACTATTAAGCCATCATAGTACTAATAAACCAACAAAACAGCGAAGAACACTAAAAAACCCTAACAAAAACCACACCCGTATGCTGACAACTTGCCACCTATCAAGTTTAGAAACATAACTCTTTATATAATACATGTACCAACCTCGCAGTGATATTCAAATATTGCACTTTCAGTAGTATTAGCCGATTCTTCTGTTTCAGCACAAGTTTCTAAGGATGAAGACTGCTATTATTAAAAAAAAGAAAAAGAGACAGAGAGAGAGAGAGAGACAAAGAAAGAAAGAAGATAGCAAGAGGACGTGATCTATCAAGCTAATAGAGAACACAAGCGCTGCTGCCCTGGGCAGTTTCAATACAGCACTGGAGAAAACAAAGACTACTAGCAGCGTCGGGACGTGCTCTTTTGAAGCTGTTGAGTAGGCACAAACTTCTTGTATCAGATCAAGCCTTGTATCTTCAGTGTAAGTTTCCTCTTCTTTGGTCTTGAGTTGTTGTTACAATGTGGTATATTCTTTTCCTGATCTGAACTTGAAGCAGCAGTTTCAGGTGGTAAATTCTGTTCTGTTCCACTTCATACTGGAAAAAAGAAAAAGACACACACTAAGTATCACTCTAGAAGAAGTTATACATCAGTCCTAGGTGTTCCTACAAACAGGTGCATTTCCGCTACCTTAATACTATAGGTTTGATCCATGCCAGGGAAGACTATTTTACAGATATATTTGGCACTCCCATTTTCCAGTGATATGGTATTTCCAATTTTAAACTCTCCAGACACAGTTAAGCGCAGTTTCAGGAAATGTCCCAGTTTGTACAATTAAAACAGCAACTTCATTTTGATGAATAGCAGCATTATTTAATACAAGTCTTAGCCCTCCTATCAGTGACTTTATATGGGTGCTGTCTCGTAATTTAACTAATAAGTGCTTGCACAGACGTTCAGAGTGGCAACAGGGTGTGTGGAGAATTTCCTGATAATTTTTGTTCCAAAATGTAACTAAAGGACTAGCAAAACCTGAAGCATCTTTAACTTCGTATAAAAATAAACTTCTCAATTATACATACAGATGCTGTACACTTGTTCTACGCAGACTATACGCACCCTGGCATAGCACACAAAATAACTGCAGAGCCAGTTCTGGACTTCTTAAAGCAGAGTTTGCAAAGTGTAGACTACATACAAATAATATTTGTGTAGATAACATTACAGAGAAGCCTCTCTGCAACAGTAACTAAATAATATTTGTCTCCTAAAGTTTTCCAGTACTACTTTGTGTTTTCTTGAGAAAATGGTTTAGACAAAATGCTACCTCCCACATAAAACCAAACCTTACAGCAACAGCAGGATTAAAAAAAAAAAAAAAAAAAAAGAAATAAAATCAAGTTTTGATTCCAGTTTGCTGCTTACTCAGTAGATATGGAGGGGAGAAAGGGAAGAGGAGATTTCTGTAGACAAAAGCTGCTAAGAAGCAACACAGCTAGGAAACTATGGATAAACTAGCATATTACGCAGAAATCTAAAGGTATGAAGCATCAGAGTACAACACTTCCCCAAGTCGTTCCACAAGTCCCACACCAAAAGAGGAAAAATATGGACAAAACCTATTTCTGCACTGTAGCAGGAAAGTGAATGTCACAATTTACATAGAGCTTTGAATTCGCTTTAGTGAACTTGAAAGAGACAAGTGAGACACAAATGTAAAGACATTTAACTCTCATCACAGCGAAAATGCTGACTGCCATCAGCTCTTACAAATAAGAACTCTAAACATAATGGCTGTATGCAAACTCAACACCTAGTTTCCACAGAAGTTTGTATTTCTCCTCCAGATGAAGCACCTCTCTTTAGTCACCACTCTGAAAAACTTTCAGCTGAAATAAGTTTTTCTGTCAGACCACTACACATACATGAACAAGACAAAATAAGAAACTGGATAAGAGCAGTACAAATCAGTACCTAGAATGAAAGGTTTGCCCTGAAAGATTCAATTATAAAAAAGTACAAATCAGAAGATATAAAGCTATCGCAAAAATCACAGGATCACTGGACTTTTCAAATACCTCTGTATTAGATTCAGGCAACCATTACCACAATCTGTTTCAGGATAGTATTTTTTTTTAATACCATTTCAGATCTCAAATGAGCATTCCCCCAGCCAAGTTCAGGAGTAATGAAGTAGGCATACACTGTATCACAGGAACTGCACAGTGACACTTAGAGTTTTCTTATTCACGTACTTCTCTTTCCTCTAACTAGACCAATATTATTAGAGCTCTACTAGAGCTGTAACTTGTATCATACTACATTTCTAATTTTTCTGGCCATAGAATATGTTACATTTTCCCAGAATAATCAATAATCAAACCTAACTTTGTCAGGTTATGGAATTAGGTGCAAGCTTTTCCCTTAAAAGCCAGTTCAAGTTGATAACACGATTGATTTACTACATTGAGTTTATTTAAAAAAAAAAAAAAAAAAGGGTTGCCAAGCAAGTCTAACTCAAGTAAAAAAAAAAAAAAACCAAAAAAAACCCCAAAAATCTCGCTGTGTGCATCTGCCTCAAATTCTTTACTTTTTAATTCAGCTACTATAAATACTCCTCCAAATGGTAAACACCCTAAGCAGCTGCCCAGTCCCCAAGTCACACTGGGTTCTGCATTTGGATATTTACAGCTGAAAGGACTCACGCAAAGACAGGGAAGAGCTGTACAAATCCTGTTCTTTACATCTTTCAGGTGCAGATTTTGCTAAGTGACAGTAAGTCACATAAAGCTGTTCACAGCTAGAAACCATCTATACAGTCCAACAGCAGAACTTGCTGGATTACACCGTTTTGTTGCTCATTTCATTCACAAACAGAGGTAACTGCAAGAACACATATTTTACTGGATTGGAACATTTGCTTCTAGAAATAGCCATATCTTACATGGCTAAGATCAAATTTAATAAAGATAAAATTTCATATTTTTAGTACGCATGCATAGCACAACTATTAGATACTTCAAGATAAAGCTATTACATATCTTTTCAGATCAATATCGGAAAGCAGTACTGAACACTAGCTTTTGACCACTCCAGCCAATACAACAGCTACGAGATCCGCTACCAATATTCACTGCATCAGTGAAGTAACTTTTACGTTAAATATATACATATATATCTCCATGGGAGAAAAAAAAAAGTAGTTAAAAACTTTCAAGAACATCTGTAAAGGCATATAGACATACAGAATCATTTTTCAAAATAATCATAAAAATTCATTGTCTTTTAACGGGTCTGGAGCTTGAGGAAGAGCCGCGGGCTTGGTATTAACCCAGACAACAGAAAACTGGACCCAGACCGAGAGAGACTCGCTGCGGGCCTTCGGAGGGGCCTGCGGCACAGCAAGCCCCCAGCCGCCGGCGCGGCCTTCCCGGAGGCCCTGTTCCCTGCGCTGCAGCAAGATGGTGGCCGCGGAGCGGAGCCGCGGGCCCGGCCGAGGGGCGGTACCACCAGCGCGCCGAGCGGGGGCTGCCGTGCGCGGGAGGCGGCCAGCACGCCGTCCGCGGCCTACGCTATGACAGCGCAAAGGCCGGAAAGGGGCCGCGCCGGGCGCCGCTGCTTCCCGGCCCAGGGGAAGCGCTGGCACGGCAGAGGGAGTGGCCGCCCCGCCGCCCTCCCCGCACACAAAGGGGGGCGATGGCGGCCGCTCCCCCGCACACAAAGGGACGGGGCCTACTCACTGCGCCGGGCGGGGCCACGCGCGCGGCACGCCGGGAACCGCGGTCCGCCGCCGCCCCTCCACAGCGGCCGCGCGAGGCCGCCCCCAGGCCTCCCAGCGCCGCGGCCCCGCCCGGGGCCTGCCGGGACCCGTAGTCCCCTCGGCGCCGCCCCTAGCCAGCCCGGCGCCCGTCGGGCCTGCAGGCCCCGACAGGCCCCGCAGCCCGCTGGGCCGCGCAGCACGCTGGGAAAGCGAGGTCCAGGGCCGCCGCGGCCCCGCCCGCGCAGCCGGGCGGAACTCCGGCCCCCAAGAGCCCCGGCGGCAGGGCGTCTGCCCGCAGGACGCCGGGAAGCCTAGTGCGCACGCCGCCACGGCCCAGCAACCCGCGGCCACCGGCACCCCATCCCCCGGAGCGGCGGCCCAGCAGGCCGCCGCCCGCCCTCCTCTCCGCCGGCCACCGCACTCCGCGCAGCCTAGGGGAGGTTCCGGGCACCCTTCCCCCGCCGAGACGGCTGCGACGAGAAATAAACGGGAGGCGGACCCAAAGGTGCCCTCTACCTCTTTCGCCGGCTCTCGGGGGCCCCGGTGTCCCCTCACTTGTGCGGGCGCCGCCTGAGCAGCGGCGGGGCCCGCCGAGAATCGTACTCACCCCAACAGCTCAGCGCCCCCGCTCCAGCGCCGCCATGAGCAGCACGGCACCGCACGTAGGAATAAATCCCGGCCTCTCGCGAGAGCGCCGGGGTGGAGCCGCGCCTGCGCCCAGAGGAGCCCCGCGGCTGCACAGCGCGCATGCGCGCCCAGCAGGCGCCCGCGGAGAACCGTGGCTGCCGCGCGACCGCCGCAAGATGGCGGCCGCGCGGGGCCTTCGCGGGCCCGGCCCTCGGAGCGGGCGGCACTCGCCAGCCACGGGGCAGCGTCACGGCAGCTCTGTGCCCGCGGGAACCCTGCTCCCTGTGGCTGAAACCCCACCGCAGGGCAGGCAGAGCCTGCAGGAAGGGAGACAAGCATTGCCCCCGCTTCAGTCCACGCGGAACTGGAGCAACAGAGGGAACGCTTTGCGCCTGGATTTCAAGGAGAGGCAGAGTGGAATTTTTAGTCCTGAAGCTTGACTCCAGCTTGCACCGCAAACAGAGCACGTTCTTCTGGAAATGCCCAGCAGGCCGTAAGAATCATATAGAATCAGACATTTACAGTCACTGATTCCATACCTACAGATTCAGAATAGGAGTGGAGCATATTTAAGCTTCCCCTGCTGATTAATGAATACTAAGCTCATTAATCAAAGCAACTGCTATTTAGTTGCCTTTTTTTTTTTCAGGTTGCACAGCAACTACCCGAGTAGAGGAATTGCAGGAGGATAATGAAGGTAAAAAGGTTTCAGATTATGTTAATTTAAAAGCAATAAAATGCAACATTATTGGTGATCATAATATTTCATCCAGCCAAGGTAAAAACTGGGGGCAGGGGCTGTGAAATTGAGGGGCTGCAAGAGGCTTGAGTGCAGGTAGAACAGGCGGAATTATTCCTAAGATTCACAAAACAGAATACACATGAGAAAATACTACCCATTGGTTTTTTATTCCCTCTTAAACAATTTCCAATAGAAAATGATTGTATACAAGAATACTCCTGCACAGAAATCCCTTATATCTACCAAACAATTTTGCTGGATATTCCAAATGGTAGCAAGAAAATGTCTCTTAATAAGCACAGGAACATAAATAACCTTCTGCAACTACCAAAATTCTCACTTGGGAAAAAGTGGCATAAAAATTTAAACTAATACTGGAAATTAGATGTTTACTCTTCTTGGAGGATTATTCTTTGATCACAGGTAAGAAAAACAAATTTTCATACAAAACTGCAATTCAAAAATACCACCATATTGATAAATTCCCACAACACTGCAACTCTTAACTTCAATCAATATAGGATTCTGCAGTAACTGCGTAACATCTGTCACTAGACTTACCTGTGATGTAACATTAAAAACCTGTCTACATGGTTGGTTTTGGTTTAGTTTTGAGGCAGACCTGAGCTCACTCTTCCCAAAATTCAAAGTGGTGGGAGGCCAAAGAGCTTTGATCTGAAAGGGCTGTGTTCTGTGCAGGGTTTGAGCGCACGGCCTTCAGATCAGAGCTAGCCAGTGCTCCAGATACCTTGGAGCACTGGTAAAGCCAGAACAGGGCTACCCATAAAAAAAAAAAAAAAGTCAGATATGCAACATCGTTCAGAAATGCACAGGTGTCACAAAGGGTCATCCACTCTGATTTTCACCCCTAAATCAAGGTAAAGTATGCTCCTTACAAGAGTTACTACTCAAAGTGCTCTACTGGCTATCTGCTGTTCTCTTGTTCTGCTTCTAAGCAGTTGTTCAAGTAACAGTGTTAACCAAGCCAAGTACTGAGTGTCAACTCTTCACAGCAAAACGAAAAGCTCTGCGTGCCTGCTTTGTGCAGGCAGAGCAAAATGTGTACACAACATTACAATGTAGTTTTTGAATAATCCCGTATTCCTTCTGTCCAATAAAATAATCACAACCTGTATTATGTTCTCCAGCTACTGACAAGGTGGATTTAAGTGCCATCTGCACAGCAGGAATTATTAACTAAAGCTCATTAAAATAACAAAGGGGAGAAGAAATGAACTATCACAAGGGAGTACACATCAAATATTTCATTGTTAAGCATCTGTATGCTGCAATTACTAAGACGGAGCAGCAATGCAAGCCTTTGCCATCAACAGTGTGTAATTTCAGACAAATGCAGAGAAATCAGCCCACACATTTTGAAAGATAAAACAAACATACAGGGAAACACCTAAAAGAACAAATCAAAAGCCATCCTTGCAGGGTAGTTTCTGAAGTCAGGATCTGTAGATAAGGTTATTTTGTGACCTAAGCTTCACAGTCAGGCAGATCTTCTCTCCCCACCTCAAAAGATTCTTTGCTGATAGACAATAGTTCACGCAGCTCTTTGTTTTCAAGCTGCAAAATCAATATTTTTTTTCTGAAATAGAAATGACCTAGTTCACAATTAAAGGACTATAACAGAAATGAGCTACTTCACAATTAAAGGACGATAATCTTGAAATAGCATTACTCCTTTACAGATAAATAAAACATTTATTTTGTAACATAAGCATTAATACAGGGCTAGCGAGAGGGGACCCACATCATTTAAAGCTTATCTTTCACTGCTGGCTTCATATATAGATATAAAATACATACATCAAGAACTTGAAAATAAACAGATTATGTTCTGCACTTCCTGACTCCACCCCCAAATTTTTGATTGTTATAAATCCTAGACACATAGAAACATAGGGAAGTCCAGAGTAAGTCTAGAGACTCCCAAAGCTTGATCTATCCTTAGCAATTGCATCTGTTCTTACCTCCAACTGAGCTAGCTTCTCCTGAACTTTAAAGAACTGATCATCATCGACTTGAATAGCTTTTCTCATCACCTCTCCCATCTCACATATTCTGTCTATTTGACTTTCAATTTCCTGAAAGACATAAAAGTAATATATTCAATATGTTCAGGGAAAAGCAGCAGTAATTTATCCCTTCTAAATAAATTACTTTCATTTTATTGATTTTGGATTATTTTCCCAATTTGAATTTTAACCCTTTCCTCCCAAGCATTTGCAATCCTTTCTAATTTGTATAACATTTTAAGATTAAAATATGTACCTTATTTCCATTATCATAAGTCACCAATGAAAACAGCAAATAGAATTACATCAGCCAGTAAGATAAGGCACTCTTACTTACTAAGATGGCAATAATTTCAAGTGTGACAAGGACTAAGACAACAGATTCAGGTTCATGTGAATACGATTAGTATGTAGCAAATTTCATATTGATCCATTAGGAAAGCCTGACTCTGAATTTATAAGAATGCTGAAAATAGTCTTGAAATCTCGTTTGCTTTTAAGTAACTGTGTGAAGAAAAGAGCCTCATCTCAGAAAGAAACCTAGCAAGGAAACTAAAATAAATAAGACCAGAGCCTCCTGAGGTAGTCTTTACAGAATCTGTCTAGATACAGCTCTAATCCCTTGGGAGACGCATTTTGTTGAAATTCAGAAATGCACATATAACGAAGACTGAGAAATTCCAACATGTAATATAGCCTCAGTTCCTGTTTGAAGAGCATTCCGTTTCAAAATACAGTATTTGGAGAGGAACTCAAATGTGCAAACATAAAAGTGTCAGGAACTGAGAAGTAGCAGCAAGACAAGAATTTGGAAGCTTTTGAAGCATTCTAACGTAACATAAAAATACAAGCACTTTGGGGAACATCAGATAGTGTTATAGGTGGAGCTTCTCTTCTCGCAGTGTCAGTAGTTATTCCACTGCCTCTGGAAAACAAGTGTATCACCAGAGCTGAGAATTCATTTTTTAATTCCTTTATTCAGAAAATATGTAAACATATTTCTCTCTAGAAGAGAGCCGGAAGAACAAGACAGACTTAGATAACTTAATCTGGGAAAAAAGAATTATGGTTTTTTTTTTTCTAAACAGAAAGATGATAACAATAAGAATATAGCTCTTAAAAATATATTTAAGTGTTGTTACTATTCTTCAAGCAGTGGGCAGGAAAAAAATCTCATTAACTTAATCTGAAGTACAGAAGATTTTGCCTAGATATTGAAATAGTCTAGGTACATTCCATCAAAGGTTCCTCCAGAGTCTCTTCAGCTTTGCATTTCCATGCCATTAAAATAGGGCAAAAGCAGGGACAGACAATAACATTAGAAGTTTTGTTCAAACGTTAAGTCTTGATAAACAGAGCAATTCATGCACCTAAGCAGGCACTTAAAGCAAGACACTGCTACACCACAACTTCAGAGGACCTAAGCAACACAAACCAGAGAACTAATGAGTTTGCACATATCAGTGCAAAAATGTGCAAAGAGTTAGGCTGTCTCCAGTTCCAATTAAAAAACCCACAAGATATGTCACTAGGTTGAACCAGCTTGCTGTTCTCTAACCACATGAAAATGCATTTTAACAAATGCCTAACTTAATTAATAAGCCTTAAATAGATATTTAATGTTATTATATTGTTATTAGACACCTAAATGTCAAACAGGCAGCAGTTATCAGCAGGCACACATTAGAGTTCTGAAGTCACTGCACCCAACATGGACGAAGGGACACTTTTAGGCCACTGCACAAAGGCATCTGATTTTAAAACATCTGGGAGTGATGATTTCTTAAGAATTAAACATACTGCAGCCCACAGAGATTTAGGAGGTTCTTCTCCCTTGTTACAATTACTGAACAGGGACAATAACAACTCTGGTGTCTTTCATTTTACTGTAGAGAATCATGTGCATTAAGCTTAACCCAGGGAATTTACCACCTACTGCATAAAGAACAAGCCTTCACCTGGGCCATGAGAGGGTTATGCTTTTCAGTGTCCTCTGTGATAACTGTTACAACCTGTGTGCTGTAGAAGGAAGCGAGAGAAAAAATACCAGCAAAGACAGACAAGAGTTTCAGAAAATGTATTTTGGAGCAGAGATGTTCCATGAATGGAAACAAAGGTTATAGAAAAGCAAGCAAGAGACAGGGAAGAGGGGTCTCGAGCCCTCTTCTGTCCCCATCCCACCTTACCAAGGAACTAGCCTGATGAACTTTCAAGACTGGTTCTGCATCTTCGCCTTTTCTCCCTTGCAAAAGCTGTAACATCTGCTGTCTGTATTTGCTCATGATAAGCTCTAACGCATCTTGGTGCTCCTCCAGCGAGATCCATAGCTCTGCAAAATACAGCAGGCCATTGCCACAAACTCCAGGCAGGTTTTTCCAGCAAGGACAGCACGTGCCCAGCAGAGGCACCGGCACCAGACCGCTCCCCTCGACAGCGCAGCCCTGGGACTCCGGCCCGGGGCAGCGGGCTGCCGCACCCCTCGGCAGCCAAGGAGCCGTCCCGGCGCTGGTGGCCGCGTCCGCACCGAGGCACCAGCCAGGCTGCCGGAGGGCGAATAGCTGCGCTGCCCGGTCGCCTCGAGCAGCCCCGCCCGCCAAGCGCGCAGCCTGCGCCAGCGCAGCGCCCCCCCAGAACCAGTCCGCCCCCAATCCCCCCGCCCGAGTTCGCCCACCGCTCCCCGCAAAGCAGCCTCCGTCCCCCCGACCCCCCCCCCCCCCATCCCCCGGCTAACACCGACCCGGGCCCCCAGCACAAGCCCCGCCGCCGCCCGCCAACCGCCCCGGCTCGGCGGCACAGCCCCGCGCCCCGTGCCAGCGCGGCGGGCGGGCTCACCCCTGTTCTCCTGCCGCAGGTCGCGGATCTGCGTGCTCTCCTGGGACAGGAGCACGGGCAACCGCAGCCGCGGCGGGTCGGCCCGTTCCGCCGCGGCGCCCTGGCCCTGCGGAGCCACGGCCGTCGGTGCGGCCGCCGCGCCGCCCGCTCCCACCTTCTCGGCCCAGGCCGCGCCCGCCTCTCTCATGGCGGCCATGCGCTGGTGCAGGACGGCGGACTGGTCGATGAGCGACTCGGCCGCGGTGTCGTGCTCCTTCAGCCGCTCCAGCAGCGTCTTCGCGTCCGTGAGGATCTTCTCGATGGTGCAGGTCATGGCGGGCGCGGAGGCGAGCAGCGCTTCTGACCTCCGCGGCGGCCCCATGCCCGGCGGCGCGTGCCCCTCGCCGCCGCGGGGCGCGAGCCCGCGGGCCCGGGACGCCGACGCCGCTTCCGGCCGCGGCTCTCGCGCCGCACTTGCGCAGGCGCGAGCCAGAGCTCGAGCGCCGCTCGGACGGCGCGCGGGGGCCACGGGCCGCCTGAGCTGCGGCCGCTAGAGGGCGCCGCCCCACGCCAGCGGGCGGGGCGGGGCCATGGGGGCCCTGGGCGGGGCCATGGGGGCGCAGGGCGGGGCCATGGGGGCCCAGGCCCCCAGCCGGCGGCTGGCCGGACCCGGGCGTTCTGGAAGGAACAGGCGGAGCCGTTGTGCTTTGTTGTTGTTGGGTGGCTTCTGTGGGGAGGGGACTCCAGCGTCCCTCGGGAAGTAGCACGACGGAGCGAGGCACATCGGGTTAATCTCCTCAGCTTCTATTTACAGAAGCCTCACGCTGCACATTCTGTGCGTGCCTGGGCTCCCACACGCACGCGGTTCCCCACGACTCGCGTTCTCAGACGCGATGACTCAGAAGAGCTCCACGACACGGCTCTCCCGGAGGACACCCAGGTGGAAAGCCTCTGGTTCAGAGGAATGCTGCTCTCCTGGGGCAGGCTATTTGCAAAGGGCATATACCCTTGACCCGAGGGGGCTCTCGTTATCTTTTTAAATGCTCCCTTAAACAGTGTGTGATAAATTCTGGGCTGAGGTCTGCTGAGCTGTCATCTTATCTAATTTTCTTGTTTGTCCCTTTTAACAGTAAACATCCTCTACTCAAGTTAAAATAACAAGCTTTGTAATGCTGACTTGCTTCTTTGATATTTATTTGCTAACGAAAGCTACTGTTAGCGATCTGTGATGTCCCTGATGCTTTGCTTAACTTTGTGCCACAAAACTTTTTTATTTAATATTACCAACTTTATGTTTTCAACAATAATGTTTTAAGAGGACTCCCTTTGACTTGAGTCATCTTTCAAGTTTAAATCCCCGTTCAGACACATAAGGAAAACCTAGGACACTTTATCAGATCGAAGTTTATGATCCCACAGATAATCAAGCCTAGTGCAGAAGGGCTGAATAAGATAATTTTATATAAGGAACAATTTCAAAACATTCATATAATCCAGAAGAGAACAGAGTAAGCAGTTGCATTTGGAGTATTTCATCAGAACCAAATTAATTAGTAAAGTATGAGATATATTTTGCAAATTTGGGAAATGTAATGCTGCTTTATAGTAACTTGTGTGGAACTAAAGGTCTGGACTACGCTTTATAGCAAGTTTTACCTTCTGATTCTTCTTTATTTTTCTTCCTATTAGAGAATACTAAAAAGTTAAGATAACTTGTTATCAAAATTCTTTTTTATAATGAGTGATTCATGAATATTTGGAAAACTGACAAATATTACTGTTTATCATTGCGGTTATGGAACAAGTTGTCAAAAGACTGCCCTGTCATGACAGACATGATATCCCTAAGCCGTAGCCAACGTTTGTTTCGCCTGTTCCACTCTGTCCCCGCTATTATACCCTCAGATGACCCCGGCCGTGCAGCTCAGCACCTACCGTTGCTTCTCTCTGCTTACGCTCCCAACTCTGTGGCTGCCTTTAAAGCCTCTACCAGTAGATCAATTTTTGCAGAGCCTTTGAGTAATCATACAGGAGTAGGCCTGACATACGTGTACCAGTTCAGTATCTTCCCATTTTTCAGCTTATTCAACCTAAGGAAGTTCTGTGGAATCAAACATGCGATCTCTAAGGTTCCCCTTAACTCAGCTTTGCAGCGGGGAGGCACCCAGCGAGCCGTTTAGAAATGCAGCACTGGAAGTTCCCATCTGCTAGGAAGTAGCAGGTCCTAGCCGTAGTAGTTCCTGGCTGAAGGAACAACCTGTTTGTGCAGCGTGAAGGATCATTGCACCTCAGCAGAAGCTGCACCTGGATTGTATGTCTGAATCTCTGGCCTGTTCTGTTCCTTGTGTTTATCCTTATGATTTAATATTCATTTTTCCCTGGCTTCAGAGATGACATCCTGGCCTTCCATGCCAAGCAGAGACAAGCAACGGAGACAAAGGCCAGCACTGCTATGTCAGACTGTAATTTCGGGATCAGTGCAGGCCTTCTGTGGGATTCTGGCTGCTTGAAATAAAATTGCAGAATGAGATGGGACTCTGCACCACACAGCCCTTAGTCTTGCGTTCTCACTCAAGGATGTGTCTCACTCCCTCTTCAGCAGATATTTTGACACAGAATCATTTGTTCAGCTTCCAAAGGGCAGGAGAATAAGCTAGTGTGGCGCCAGGACACAGATCGGATCCCAGTAGGGCAAAACTCCTTGATTTAAATGCTGGGAATGCTTGTCACCAAAACTTCTAGTATGTAGCAACAGAGCTTAAACAAATCAGCGGATGAGCATTTTCTGAGTAGTGGTGTCTTATAATTCCTTTGGCTTATCACATAAATTCTGTATAAACTGAAGAGAATGTATAAATTTGGCCTCTCAAACTTTTTAGTGTTTAACTTCGATTCGATTAAACACTTATGTATGTGTACAAAGTGAAAAATGAGGTTACAAGAGGTTAATGCTTTAATGCTTTTAATAACCCTTAACCACATGGCTGTATTTTGTCAAACAGAACATGGATTTGTTCTAGCAGGAAAAAGATATGCTAGACAGAAGCACACTGAGGCTCTCCAAAACAGCAAAGCTGCTACAGAACCCAAACCATTTCTAGGCCATCTTTGAAAAATCATAAATAGTATTTCTGATATGGAATAAATACATAGCATTTCTGAGTACAGCTGAGGAGATTCTTGCTCACAGTAGGAAAAATCACAAAAGAAAGAAATCTAGGCAGACCAAAACCACAGGAAAAGTAATTAAAGAGACTGGCAACAGACACAGCACAGAATCCCGAGCACAACATAGTATCTGTACATCTGGGAAGAGCTCAGGCATTGGTACTGACGATGTTAAAACAACGTGCACCAAGTAATGTGCGTAACTTATCCAGAAACTGGCAGTGGAGTAAATGATGGACAACAATGCACAGAGGAACTGTCCGGTAGAATATGGCAACATCTGTGACAGGCTGAGTGGCATCTAAATGCTGGAAGCAGACAAAAGAATAAAGGGCAAATTTCTAGGATAATTTTTGGGTTTTGGGTAAAATCATGTTAATGGTTTAAAATTTTTGTCTGAGTCTCTGCAAGTCTCGCACAGTAACGGAGCAGACATTGGCTTTTCAAAAGCTGAAAGTGGTATTTCTCATTTTCACTGCAAGTCCTTCCTCAAGATTCTAACAGCTAAATATTTCAGCAGCTACAGCTTGTTCAAAAAGCAAAACAGAGTTATCTCTCGCACTACACACCTCGGCACTTTTTGACTTTTAAAAAAAATTAAGTGATGGTCTTAACACAATCATCAGCTACTGTCACAATTTCACTGGTACTGCCCTCAACAAAACCTGTAGCGCAGAGACTCGCAGACCGGGAAGGCAAGTGAATCCTCTTCTTGCACTTCCTAGCCTATACTTCAAGGTGGATTACTGTTGCATAGAACAGAGTCATCCTGTGACAAAAGTTATTACCAAGAAACTCGGTCTTATTGTTCATCTTAATTATCCTGCTTTGATAAATCTTGAAGAGTCACCCATTGCACCACAGCATTTATATTTATGAGTCTAATATTCCTTTTACTATTAAAACAAATGTCCTTAAGAGGGAATCCAGGCTGGAAAAAAAGGGAAAACATTATCATTGATAAATGGACATATCCAGCTTTTTCAGTCTCTCAGCAGCAAGACTCCACTGCTGATAAAGTGCTGACGAAGGGATTCCACGATAATTATTTTGTAATGCTCAATACAGAGCGTCAAGATATTCTGCTTTATGGAAATTGGGTCCAGGACTTGGCTTCTCTTTGCTGTACCTACAAAGAAGTACAATCATTTAAGAACTACAGTGTTTAAAGTTACGTTTACAAGTATTCTCTATGAACCATCAATTCTGAGATCGTCGCAGGAGATTGTAATCAAGCTTTAGTTGATATCTTTACTTTTTTCCACATTGTGCCTTGCTGAATACCGATATACTGGAGCATTTTATTGACAAATCTTGGTCTTCCTGCCAAAGGGAAACACAGATTTGGCGCAGGGTATTGAAAGCTGGCGATGTAAGGATACCCATATGTGTTGTTAGTGTTGAATGGACGGGCTTATTAGTACCTATTCTACTTTAAGGTAGAGGGACTGCCCTGCGTACCAAGCTGAAGAGAATACACAGAAGGAATAGAAACATTTTGTATACTGCCTTGAGATTTTCAAGTGAGTTTAAAGCAGTTTAGCTCTTTCATTAAAATTCCACGTAAGGCAAGTGTTCAGCTCTTCAAGATTTGTTAAAAAACCTGCAGGCAAATGCCTAGCGAAACTAAACAGGACTAATTTCAGGACATGGTTTAGTAGGCATGACGGTGTTAGGTTGAGGTTGGACTTGATGATCTTGGAGGTCTTTTCCAACTTTAAAGGTTCTATGATTCTAAACAACAATTTCATGATTAAGGAAAAAAATCAGTCTTAAAAAGATCAAAATTGGTTTTCCTCTCTGGTCTGATATGGTCTCCTATTATATCATCCCATGAAAACATTTAAGAATTTAATGAGAACTTTCATCTTCTCCCAAGTTATTTCTTTTCTAATTTGACTATGCTGATTTGTCTGATACATTTGATGCAAAACAGTATTAATATTATATAACACTAAACAGCTGAATGAACACACGCTCTACAGTGCTAAATGGGAGCTGTTCACTATATAGATCCCCCTGACACCCCCTTTTCCCTGGGGGAAAACTGAATAATTGCATATTTGAACACTGTATAAATTCAGGTTAAAAGGTGCTGCCTGATGAGATTTCCCTGGCGAGTCTCACTCTCATTCCTCTGCTAAAACACATAGTTTTACTCTGTAAAGACTATTTTTCTTTATTTTCTGCAAATAACTGTATGCTTTAAAAAGCTAAATGTAGGGAAGATAAAAGTTTTGCAAACCAGTGCTCAGACAAATTGACACACAAACATTGTTGCTTGAAGCTACAAAATGAGTACGTGTTTAAAACCTACAGAAGGGAGAAAGTACTGGGTGAACTTGAAGTACAAACAGCATCTTTTAAAAATGTTGTGTTTCCTCATTAGAAGTATTACGTGGGATCTTAAGCACTTCAGTCTGGCTGGGGCCCCGTCGAACAGAGGCCATGCATGTATGCAGAGAGTCAGTCCCTGGCCTACTGCACTCATATTCGTGAGCTTCGGGCAAACCAACCAAGGTTTTCTCTCTGCTGCAGGCAAATAATGACAACAAAACAAGCACCTTTCTCAGAATTCTAGGTTAATTACATGTTAGGCAAATAACAACATGAAACAAACCAAGTCATCTTTGACAGACAATCCCACGTCTCTTCTGTTATTTGCAAACCTCCGCAGATGCCCACATACAGCTTAGTACCGTTCCCACACAGGCTTCCTCTGCCTGTCCTCAGGTTTTGCGGGCAAATTGTTGGTGAATGTGCTGAATACAACAAGGGACAATCTCCTACTACTGTAATTTCTGGACCTGCTACTATCTTGGAACATGGGATTCAATAATCAAAACCACCACGCACAACAGATACACATCCTATTAAAATTCAGTCTTTCTCTCTGCTGAGAGCCAGGAGTGCAAGGCAAGACCGACCTGCAAAAATGTTAGTCATGAGGCTTTGTGCCGTTTTGCATGCAGGGCTGAGGTTCATCCATGCCACACAGAAAACCTTCACAGTGCCAGAACCACTGCACCTTTTGAAGATTAATAAATAATCCAGAAGAGAGGTTGAACAGAAAGCTTGCTGTTTTTTCACAAGTTTCTCAACAAATTGTAAATGCAAGTACACAAAATTCTTAGCATGTATTTGTCTGCCAGTTATTTTATGCCTCTAAAACATTTTATTTCTCTAAACCAAAAATAGGTAAAGATTAAGTTACATTATTTCAATACATAAGCTGAATTATTAATACTCAACTTTAATATTGTTCAGAACAGTTTACTAACAGGAGGGACTTAATCCTATAACGAAACAATCTATATTTCAATATAACCTTTAACTCACATATAACAGTTATTACTGTAATTAGCAATTAATTTTCCAAAGGCTCCCAATTGTTTAGTATTTGACTCTTGCTTTCATCATTTGATGATTTACAGTAATGAGCTGGAACATCAGTATTTTGTACTGAAACGGCCAAAATAGTTGTCCAGGCATCATTGCCCTCATGTGACAGATCTCAGATGTTTTTGTGAAAAGTTAGCCAAGAGCAACAGAAGCAACAGACAATGCCATCACTTCTGTTTCATTTTTACTGAAAAACAAGCACAAAGTGACCATAATGACTTGTAGTTAGAGTCTCAGTAGCTTTTGAAGGACTGTGACTTTGCTGAGATTCTGCCCTTTGTTTAAGTTTTGTTTGACAAATGCTTTATAAATGAGCAGAAGAGGTGGTTTATGTTTCATTAATGAGGCTGATAGTGGTTAATTACTGCAGTTACGTAAACAACCCAATACCAGATCAAGCCCAACGGGTCAGTTATGTAGAGAAGATCCAGCTGGAGTAGCTATGATTTCCTTTAACTACTCAGATACCAAACGAGTTACAGACATCTAGAATCTCTAGTTCAGATGAACAAAGAATTCTGCCTAGGTTGAAAATGAATTCTCTCAACAGGTAGTGATCCAGGGAAGCCCTTCCTTGACCTGCCGTTTCAGGACTCATCAGACTCTTAGACCTAAATGCTTAAAGGCCGACATTCTGTGTAGGTCAGACTGCACAGAAGCTCACAGTTTACACTAATGATGGAAATGAGGCTGCAAAAGCTGTGCAATGCAAGGTGTTCAGGTCAGACTGGTGTCATCAGAGCTGATTATTTTCTTTGGAAAACATACACGTCCCTTATTCTCCACTTCAGCGGCACTTCTAGATTTTGGCTCATGACATGAACTTGTTCAGCTAATATTTTCAGGCCGTATCTATGAGTAACATTTTGTTTACTCACCTCTAGTAAAACATGCTTGAAGTATATGATTATTTCCTTTGCCATTTAATATGGCTCTAGGCATGTTACTGATCGGAGACTTTGTCAGTGTTTTACAAAACTGACATATGTAAGGAAAAAATGACAGAAAATAGAGCTGTAAGACATCTCAGAAGTCCTTTCTCCTCCTTCACAGATCAAAATAACTCATAACTATCTGTAAGTTCTATCAGGTAGCCCAAACTGCTCTTCAAAACATCCAGTGATGAAGATCATACAGGCAACTTACTCCAGTGCTATTTTTACCACTGTAATAGCTTTCTCCAGTATCTAATTTAAATTTTCCCTACTCCTAAATAAGCCTTTTATTTCTTGATTCTTTACAAGCATGGAAAACAGTTTATTTTCCTCCTCTTTGCAGCAATTCTTTATGTGACTCAAGTGGACTCTCCGATCTCTCATTTTTATTGTCAAGCTAAGCTTTGAATAGAAGTGATCCGTTAAAATAATGAAAATATATGTATTTAACATGGACCAGTCACCTGGTCCGAATCACTGCATGACTATGTGAAATAGTTTTATTACCACAGCTATGAAGATGCCATGTGGGTTGGAGTAAATGACCACGGGCTAATATTTAATGTGGCACTGCAGTTAATTTCTACTACAACTGAGTTTTAAGCTCTTATATACTTATTTTAGAAACTGAATTTACTCTGAATACACTAGGTTTTATAACACTGAACAGAATGGAGATTAGATAACTTCAGACTTAAGTTTCCCAAAGTCAATAGGCTACTAAGTCATGTAGATATCTCCAAATAATACTATTGCAATATTTTCTCTACCCAGGAAATGAACATTATCCATTAACACTCAGACGTGTCATTGTTAAGCAATCCAAATGGGAGAATTTTAAATTCTACCAATAAAGCAGAATATTTAGTAATTGGACAAGGAGAACTCTGGGAAACAGTGACGTGAGGGTCCCCATGGCCTCTGTCCCTGATGACCCAGTTATTATTTGATTTATGTGGACTTGCAGCTGCCCTTGCTTCGACCCCAGAAAAGGCTGTGTGGGAAGTTTGTGTCTCTGAGCTGTAGCATTGCTCTGCAGAGTGTCTGGAGCCTAGTGTACGCACAGAAACTGATAAATAGGGAAAAGGCCCAGTTTGCTCCAGCTGGACTCAGCGCTAGAATCAGCGCCACAGCCCAGCAGACTCAACTCTCTAAGCAAGAAACTCTCTGCAACTACCGTAAGTATTTCATTTACTTCTCTCAGTGCTCTGGGATTACAAATTGTTGCTTTGGCCATAAATCAATTTGCTATGTGAAAAATATTTCGGGCATTGGGCTTTTTTTTCTTCTTTTTTTCTTTTTTTCTTTTTTTTTTCTTTCTTTTTAAATGGTTGACTAAATGAAAATAGAAAACATGCACTTTTAAATTTGGTATCCTACTGCCAAAAATCTGTTCTAACAGTACTTCGTTTGACATACAGAGTGAAGTAAAACTACTTTTAAAATAAACTGTTTCTCTTCCCCAAAGTATCTGGAAAACTGCAAGTTTCAAACAACCTCTAACCTCTTATTTTACAATGTATAAAAATTATACCTTTGAAATATTTATTCATAGGGTAACAATTCCAAAGCAAGATTTCAAGATAATTGCAAGCCAGTCCCTTAGCAAAATAAGCCGATTCCTATTATGGTTATTATATAACAAGGATGGAACACATTTAATGAGAAGTGGGCAAACAGCAGCTTTGAGGAGCTTCTTGGCACATTACCACTGGGAGAAACAGATAAAGCCTTAATAAAGCATATAAGCTGCATGCAGGATGAATCAAGTGATCCCACAACCTCCCCTGCAAAACCATTCTTTAATTACAGTAATTAGTGATTACTGAACTGTTTGAGTTAAACTGAATATATCACCTGGCATCACACATAGTTGCTAACTGTTGTGCTCAGTTAATTTTTTTTTCAATTTTTGGTTTAAATTTCACAAATTAAAAAATTAAGCTATGCTTTCCAGAAGAAGAAAAAGTACAGTGATTAACACCAAGATTGAAATGTGCTATCTAGTTCCACTACATGATCACTAACTTGCCACAAGGTATGTTAAATAAATGTTGAAGACCTTCAGCTTACGTTCCTAAAATTCCTTGTAAACAAGAAATTTCGCTATGACTCAACTGTCAAAATATTTACGATAGCAGTCAAAGCACCGTCGGTACATACCTCTTAAAGAGCTCCCTGGAGCTTCTACAAGAAGTATGTTTTGCATCTTAATAAATTTAATAATATAAGTGGATGACATGTTACTTTATGATATGGTATTTTATAGCAGTAGAAATTATAAAAACAATATCTTAAATAACAATAAATAGATGTACAGTATGTATTCTAGTCTGAATGTGTACATTTTGTTAAGTGACTGGTTTGTGATTCTACTGTACTTTTATCAATTAACAGCTTTTTTTTTTTCTTTAATGGCTTCCATCTTTGATGAACTGAAAGGTTTTTGAGTTAGGACTAATAACTGAATGTTGCTGAAATTCTGTATTAGATGGATAACCAGTCCCTTGAATCAACATACATTCCAGTTTATTTGGATTGGTACTAGTTCAGAAGACTGATTACTGTCAAAAGTAAGCCTGTAAAAGCGCAACATTTTCAAACACGCTTAAAGAACCTAGTGTGTAGGTCACATCTTCTAAAAAAAAAAAAAAATTACATTCTGCCGCTTGTAGAGGCTTTTAAAATTAAAAACAAAAAAAAAACCTCCCCCTGCCAAATGATCAGGATTGCACACATGAAAATGCCCAGCAGAAATAGCACCTCAGAAGTAACTGAGAAGAAGGAAAGGCAGGGAACAGCATGTGCCTTTATGCAGACGACACTTTCTTTCAGGTCACTATGTCTGACTAAGGACTAAAGACTTTCATCCTAACTGTGTTACTGCTTGCGATTCTACAAAATAAGTTATTAAAAAAATAATCTTCTTTTGTTTTGAGTTTTTTCCACTTTTTAGGCTAAAGATCTTTATGCATCATCTCTGGGGATATATTTCTTTTTTTTTTCTTCCTTTTTAAAGCACACATACACAAAACATACAGCTATATTTTGAGTACACAGAAAAGAGAAAAATAGGCACAAAATATTTTGGTTTGGGAATGGCATGACTGTAACTGCCCCAAACACCCAAACCTCTTATTCCAATTTTATTTCAATTTTTTCCAAGTTACTACATTTTGAAAATTACAATTGGGCATGTATGCTACATTCTGTCAAGGATTCCACAGCTTCACAGTGTGTGGCTAAGCAGAACACAGTGTGTGCACGCAGAATTTACCTGCCTGCACGGCAAAGTGTTAATGAATGTATGTGTGGGCTGAAGCAGTGTCTTTTAGGTCACGTTTCACTTCCAGTGAGGTGCGAGAGATTAGTGATGGCGACTGAACTTACGAGAGAGCAGCATATAACACATGACGAAATTTCAGCGACTCCTAAAGTTTGGAGGAGGCTCCCCTACTGCTGACTCACATATAAAGGATGACTATGACAGTCAATCTCATAAATAATGAAAATTGTCCTGACCTAGAAAATTAAGTTCCTTCCTTACACATCTTATTCTGTTCTTTATATGTTTTGTTTTTAAAAGCCCAATGCTTTTTAACAAGAACAGGCTTGTTAATGCTAAATTCTCAAGTGTCAGAAAATGACACAGTTAACATACACAGGCATGACCGTTAAGTCTCATTTCAAGACAGTACAGCATTCCTCAAATTACCACTGGATTTACTATTAATACTGTTAAAACATTCTCTTAATGTAAGAGTTTCAATTTACAAAGTCTCATTCTAAGCTGGGAATTCTGTGGTTGGAACTGATATTAGCCATAAAAATCAGTAAGAAGGGCTAAGTCCTCAAATCCATTCTCATACAATACCTAAATTAAGGAAGCTTTGCCAAATGAAAGTCTGCTTACCGATCACCTTGCATTTGGTAATATGTACTTCATACTCACAATATAATATTTTTATCAGACTAGATCAGTGCAATTTTATTTTAGCTTCTATTCTTTTATTATTTTTATTTAAAGAAACTACTGGAATCCAGAAACACATTTCTTTAGCAAATACACATTTTGGGAGAAAAATGTAGACTTTGCCCAGGCCAAATTGATCTAACTGATAAGAACCTCATGATTCAGTGAGTCATTTCTCTTTCAAACAAATATTTACTAGCAGAGATAACAAAAAAAAAAAAAAATCAGCATTCCAGCCTCACTGCATCTTTTCACCTTCTGCTGACAACATGAGGAGAAAGTGCTCAGTTCCAAAGGTATGTCCTGTTTTTGGGGGAAGGGATATGTGTCTTTCAAGACATGACTTCAATTCAGATTCCCTGAAATGAGATATTCATTTTCTCAGCTGTAGCTAGGTATAGGTATTGCATAAAACCCAACATGTGAGTCTTTCAAGGAAGATCTTTAAACCCAATTTCCTGTAAATTCTGCAAGAGGCATATACAGAGAATCCTGTTGCACACGTAGGAGTTTGATTTTCTATACCTTCCAAATACTTACTTGCATTTTTCACCTCTTCTGTCTTTCCCATCTGCTCAGGGAAAGCCTATGTAAAACTGTAAAGTCCCTACTCGATGGGCATCAGATACAACATAGTTTTAACCAGTGACGCTCTCATACATGCCACAAATGCAGAGGGACAAAGGGGCAAGGAAAATATTTCCTCCTTACTTCTCTAACGGCTACTTCATTACCACTCAACTGCTAAGCAGTACCAGAGATTGTCTATACACATATGTAAACTCAAACCCAGCTGATGCTAGTGTCCATATAGACATTCTTTTTTTTTTTTCTAAAACTCTTTAAAGACTTTTTAGAACACACTTTTTCAGAACCTCTCTAGGAAGTGAAATTACTGAACAATAATGTAAGTTTTGAACTCGATAGCTATTCTGCACCAACTGTGTCACTGGAAGTTCTCAGTACACTTTGTTATGGCGAATGTCAAAGCATCCAACCAGGAGCGCAGGCTCCTTCAACAAGCAAGGGACAGAGGAAAAAGCTCTCTAGAGGGCAATACGTCATATAGGAGATTTTTTTTTTTTTTTTTTGGTCTTCACAGGATGCTTTGTACTCTGAGAGGAATACAGGCTCTCGCATTTGGAACCTAATGTAAATTAGTGCTTCAGTGGGGCAAAGCTGACTTTTACTGCAGAAAAGAGTATCTACATGGGGAAGAAAAATATTTCATGCAGGCCTTTCCAGGCTATTTTCCTATATTTACTTGCTTCAAATTTGCACAAGAAGTGAATGAAGCAAATTCACTAAAAGCCCATCTTTATGCAGAAACCAAACATCCACCACATCCCTATTAGTGCAAATGCCCTAACTCATTCTGAAAGCAAGTTTTTTTCTGTCCAGTGAAGCTCCTTTTAACCTCTTCCTGAACTAGAAAATTTACCAATTATTAGTCTGATTCTCCCACATGGTTTTGTGTACAATCAGGAGCGAAACAGTTCTAAATATAACTTGGAAATTTAGAAGTGGACTCTATCCTGAATTTGTACTATTAGGACAATCAAACATTTTGCAACATCATTCAAAGTATTATGTGACTTCACACATAAGTCTGATTTTCTTATGCTTTGCAAACTGTTTCATATTCTGGAGTTTTCTGCTTTTAGCTCTATGGCTAAAGCTACCCAGCAATTCTTTCTCACATGATGTTTCTTTTACTTTTCCATTTCTCTAGGTTGCCTTCTTAAAAGTCTATCACATAGCAAAGTGAATGAAACAGTGCAGTTGGGAGCAGAATATGGCAAATACATACGTCACTGTACCTGATGGGTATTGTCTTCCTGAGCCCATACAGTATTACGGTGAGTAAAGCAACATTTTTATATTATGAAAAAGCAGTATAGTAAAACGGATATCTGTAGAAATTCTCATTATTTTCTTCATTTTAGTTTACATTTACAAGCTCTTAGAAGCTACACATTTGACTATGAAGCCCATACTGAAAGTGTATTGAAATATACTAGCATGTGCTCATGCAGATTTTTTTACACCATGTGATTATGCTGACTGATCACTACATATAAACATTACTGGTGCTGACTCCCTTGGACTTGCATGAAAAGGATACAGCTTTTATTACAGTATTCCAGATACATTATAAATACATAATGGTTATTATAGAATCATAGAATCATAGAATGGTTAGGGTTGGAAGGGACCTTCAAAGGTCATCTAGTCCAACCCCCCTGCAAGGGGGTCATCTAGTCCAACCCCCCTGACTAGATCAGGTTGCTCAGAGCCTCATCCAGCCTGGCCTTGGACGTTATTCTGTATCTTAAAGAACTATAATTGCAGTAACTAATTTGATTATGGATGAGTAAAAGCAGGACTCAATGCCCATTAAAAGACCTCCGAACTGCTTAAAAAAAAAAAAACAGAACAACCTTCCAATTTGGTTTTACAGAGATTTGAACAATCCCAAAGTAAGAATGAAACATGATGCATGTTGCACAAGCCTTCTTCAGTACAGCTGTGTACATTTAAGGGAGGCTGGATAAAATGAAAGCTTTACAGACAGAAAGTCAAGAAGAAGTTCTCTTCATAATTCTGTACATACATTTGCTAAAATTAAATTTCTTAACTATAAAATATTATCTATGGAAAAATACTAAATAAAACAAGCCTCTGCTTTTTACTGTACTGAATGTCAACTTTAAGACTCCTGCCACAGTAATTTTTACCACTCTGTAATTTCTGGACCATCTTTCTCAGAATCTTATTGTGCGACATTTTCAAAATTATGCCTGAAATACGTATCGATAACAAACACTTCACTCATTAACAAATTCACTTACTTACAGGAAAATATTATTCTGTAATGTGGACAGCTAATAAAAACAACCTTTAAGTGTAAAATCAAAAGGTAGCTATATCATCAGCTGGCAAGTGATATTCAATTACATACTAACAAGAATCCAGTGGCACCCACATGACATTGCCCAAACTGTTACCAAGCCATTTTCACTACATCCAAGATTTTACTTAAAAACATTACAGGTAGAACATTTAAAAAGAAAGTGTCAGACTGCCTTTCTGAAAATGCGATCCTCTAATATTTAGGATTAAATATTTAATCTAGAAAACATTTTCAAACTTTCAAGTAGCTCATGCCAAGATACTCTTCAGGTTTTTATTTCATTTTCGATTTCTTCTATATCTAGATGTTTTACCGGAGCACATAAACTATCAGCTGCAAGAAACCAATTTTCAGACTCCGCCTTACTGCCAATACTCAGCAGTTCAAATTCCTCCTCCAGTATTGCAGTCACAACCTCCTCAGTCCCAATACAGCACATACGGCCTGGACTCTCAGTACAGCGACGGGCAGTGTATCATCAGCAGCTGTGAATTAAGCAAACCCCCTTTCATGGCTCCCCACATTGATGACGGTGGATATCAAGGACTAAAACGGCCACGATTAAACCAGTCTTCTTTGCGACTGAAGGGACAGGAGGAGCTGTGTGTGGTGTGTGGTGACAAGGCCTCGGGCTATCACTACAACGCACTTACCTGTGAAGGCTGTAAAGGTAAGAGAACAGGCTGATCCGTAACTCACCCAGCGCCGCGGCCCCAGGGAGCTCAACGTAATGTTCCACGACCGTGATTTAAGGAAACAGATTTCATTATTTTTTCATTTGACATTTCTATAGAGGATTGTAATTTATCTAAGGACCCTTTTATCTAACACGCTTACTCCAGATTCACATTTTTATAACATTTTTTAAAGAAATGCTTTCACAATGTGTATTTAATATGAGCATTTCATGCAACTGATTTTTGCATTGATTATTCACTGGAACAGTGCCTATTTAAGCAGGTGCTGATTTTCTCATCACCATTTATTACAGATTTACTTCAGTGTTATTAATTTTACTTATTAAAATTACTTGGTACTTACATTTTAACTTGCTATATTGGAGCTGTCTTGATTGGGTAAGGAAAAGAGTGATTTGTGTTAGTCAGAAAGGACAAGACAGAACTATATTGTTAAAAAGCAAATTTAAAATCAAGGAAATCAAGGTATTGTTTCCATTTTATTAAAAAAAAAATCCAAAACCAAACCAACCAAACAAAAAAACCCGACCACTCCAAAAGACATTTTAATTCTTTAAATCATTATGAGATAAAGCTCCTTAGATTCCTTCAGTCATAACCTGATCCTTGTCTGTAGGCTTCTTTCGACGTAGCATTACCAAAAATGCAGTATATCGATGCAAGAATGGTGGTCATTGTGAAATGGACATGTACATGCGAAGGAAGTGTCAGGAATGTCGCTTGAAGAAGTGTAAAGCTGTGGGAATGCTAGCAGAATGTAAGTGCTCCTTCCACACTGGCTACTTTACTAATCAACTTGGATGAAACTTTTTCCTACATCAATCCTTTCTCCTCGTTAGAGCTAAATGGTATTGGTCTAAACTTCATTTAGCTGTAAGAAAATTTAATTCTGGAGTCTGTAGCACCTGTAGCATCTGCATCTGTAGAAAACACCAACGCTTGGGAAGTATCTCCCGAAGTTAAGAGGACTGCTCTTCAAAGAAATTAAAACAAAAAAAAGAAAGTACTAACAAGAGACAGCTAAATATCCTGAACCTTGACAGGACACAGCAGTAAGCGTATCAGATGTGCTTTTGTGTTTTAAAATAAAAATTAAAAATTGCACAATAGTTTTTCATGAAAAATTCTCACGCTTATAGGTCACAGAGCCACAAGCAAAATAACGTAAGACTGCAAACACCCAGGCCTTTGGTGGATGCTGAACACTAACTCACCTAATGAGTAACATTGCCATGTTCTCTAGGAAGTGTAGTTATAGGTGATGGCTCCTGTGATGCAAGACTCATGTTATCTATACTAATAAAAGTGGTTATTTCAAATTGTAATTTTTTGAAAAGATACATATTCATACACACTTCCATGCCTCACAGGTTTGCTGACTGAAGTACAGTGCAAGTCAAAGAGACTCAGGAAGAATTTCAAACAGAAGAGCAGTTTTCTTTGCAACATAAAACTGGAAGATGAGGGACTGAACAGTAAGCACGTATCATCTACAACAAGATCTGGAAAAGTGGGATGTTTTTCTATTTAAAATATCTCTTTTTATAATTTATTTTTGCCCCAGGTCATTGTCACTTGATTGGTTTATGTTTTTAACAGATCCCAGAGAAGATGGAACTTACTCCAGGGGAACATCAGCTTCTTGACCACATTGTAGCAGCACACCAAAAATACACAATTCCCCTTGAGGAAGCAAAGAAGTTTGTACGTATACAGAACCATCAGCCTGCATTGCTAAGTTATTATTATCCTAAGCACTCTACCTTGGTTATACCAGATGTCTAAATGCTCTTTCATGCAGCTACAAGAAACTGCAAGTCCTGAGGAAAGTTTCCTCCATCTCTCTGAGACAGCAGTTGTCCATGTACAAGTGTTAGTGGATTTCACAAAAAGGCTTCCAGGTAAGTTCCTTCCTTTGGGAAATGTTACAGAATAGTGTGACTTTTTTTTTTTTTTTTTTTAAGAGGCAGAAACCATACTGATGGCATGAATTCCCGAAAAATACAGGCTTTAAGAAAGCTCTCATTCAACTATTTTATCTTCCAACTCTGACCATTTACTTGTCATGAAGAAAGTTACAAACATTCACTTTGAAAGCTTGCTATGATTAGATTCCTCTTCCACTTCTGACATGCAGTAGAGACATTTTCTGAAAGTATATGGACTTCAAAATACCGTCTTGAGTGAATTACTATTTCAACACATTCTCTCAAGTGCAGTTCAGTTGCAATTTATTATAGTAATCAAAGAAGAAAACAGATGTTCCTTCAAAGGAAAAGGCAGCACAGAAGGGACTAAACAGGTGCTCCTATTGGTATTTTCCTTTAATAAACAAGGGGACATGCAATTAAATTCACTGCATTTCAATGTAAAGTTGACAAAAATAACATTTGAGAGCAAGGGTGATAATTTTTTCATTACGGTTTAATTTGTAAAACGTATTGACAAAAGTCAATTAACATGTCAAAAGCAGATATTTGATGTAATTTAGTACTACTGTGGAACTGATCTGAAAGAACGGATGAGCTGTTTGTTTTCTTATGTTACATATCCTGCTTCAATCAGGATTAGGAAAATAAACAGTAAAGTTCCTTTGCTCTTAAGTGCAGATAATTAGTTTGTCAAAAGATGAACACAATTTTTAAAAAGATCAGATATCAATAAATAAGGAGAATATCCACAGTCACTAAGTAATGCAGC
Organism: Chlamydotis macqueenii; assembly: GCF_036417535.1. Taxonomy (NCBI): domain Eukaryota; kingdom Metazoa; phylum Chordata; class Aves; order Otidiformes; family Otididae; genus Chlamydotis; species Chlamydotis macqueenii. The sequence goes on from NC_141578.1 coordinate 7,275,542, forward strand.
AAATTTATAAAGTATTAGGCCATGTGATATAAATCAGATATTAGGAAGAAGTTTTTGATAAAATCTTGCTTAGTCCTGAAATTTTTAGGTCTTGTGAATCTTCTAACAACTGCACTTTTTTTTTTTTTTTTTTTTTTTTTGGTCTAACCTGCAAACTAGCAAGAAAGATCCCAACAGTCTTTGGTACATGCATTTTTTAACTATGGCTCCTCCTTTCCAGTAAAGGCATTTATTAAAAAAAAAATCATTTTATCATCTCATGTTAGGGGCTTAAAGGCAGCCGCAGCATTCCTTGATTCTTAACATGTATCTTTCTCTGCAGGATTTCAAAGTTTAGCTAGTGAAGATCAGATCGCACTGCTAAAAGGGTCAACAGTTGAGGCAATGTTTTTGCATTCAGCCCAAATATATAACCAAAGAATTAGTGAATGCCAACCATCAACAAGTGAAAGTAAGTTTGACTAACAGACTTTCTATTAACACCAGTAGGAGGTTCTGCCATTTTGAAACAACTTTTAGTACCACTATAGTACTGGTAAAGCCTACATACCTTCTATAGGCTTAAAAAAAAAAAATTAAATTTGCTTCATTAAAAAAAAAAAAAAGGATCTCTGTTTTCCTCTCATTAGTTCCAAACAAAGAGCAACATTTTTGAGTGTTTGCACAAATTGTGGGGTGGACAGATTTTATTAGCTATATTAGTGTCATATTATATATTATGTCAAGTTTAACAGAAGAGACTTTGACAACAATAATCAAGAAATGAACTTGGTGCTGGATGCCAAAATTCACATATTTTCAGGTATATATCTGCAAAGCAGATGCAGGCAAATATTTAAAGCCACATTAAGCTTGTCTAGGAACTGTCATCTCTCTTGTTCCAGGCCACGTAAGACTTTCTGATCATGAGACATGTCGTCAAGTTCAAACCTTTGATAAAACTCCCATTTATTCCATGGAAATGTCTCACAATGAGGAGAGTCCAACTTCCACTACTACCACAGGTAATGGAGGTCTCAGAATCAAAATACTTGGGAATTTTTTGCTTTGCTGGCCCTGTTCTTAATCACACTGAGCAACACCGTCAGTGTGTACACTGCTCATTCTCTTCTCCTCTCCCTCGAGCTGCTTTGCACATGTGCAGGCACTACATCCTCATGGAAGTTTGCTTCCATCCTAGGATAAAGCCTTGAGCTATATATATCAAAAGCTCCACAGTACAACTGCAATACAACTTTTGTTACTACTTTGGAAATGAACATTGTTTTCACAAAGTTTTCTATTTCATGCAATGGAACAGCCTGGAGCCTTAAAAGATTAGGACAAAGATGATTCATATTAGCATGGAAATAACATTCTGATCATTTTTATTTCATTTTTAAGGTATAACCGAGGAGTTTATTACTGCACTGTTTTACTTCTACAGAAGCATGGGGGAACTGAAAGTGACTGAGACCGAATATGCCCTGCTTGTAGCAACAACCGTGTTTTTTTCAGGTAAACTGGGGGGCGACTAGCTCCTACCCCTGTAACAGAGCTTCCACCCGGCCCAGGCGCTGCCCGCCTCCACCTGCCCGGCCCTCAGCTGCGGCAGCGCCCCGCCCCGCCCGCCTCGAGGCCCCGCGTGCGCCCGCCGCCCGCCCTCCCGCCCGCCTCGAGGCCCCTGTGTTCCCGCGGCCCTTCTGCGCTCCCGCCGCAGCCTCCCGCTAACGGCGCTCTCCCGCTGTGCTCCCCTAGACCGCCCGTTCCTGAGGAACAAGCGGCACGTAGAAGAGCTGCAGGAGCCGCTGCTGGGCATCCTCTACAAGTACTCGAAGATCCATCACCCCGAGGACCCGCAGCACTTCGCCCGCCTTATCGGGCGCCTCACGGAACTGCGCACCCTCAACCACAGCCACGCGGAGGTGCTGGTGACGTGGCGAACAAAGGACCCCCGGCTGACCTCCCTGCTCTGCGAGATCTGGGACTTGCAGTAGCCGCCGCCGCGCTCTCCTCAGCATCGCTACTCTCCGCCCGCCGGCTTCCTTCCCGCCTCGATCGCGCGCTTTCGCTTCCCGCCTTTTTGTCTTCCCTCAGCAGCCGGCCGGTTCGGGGCGGTAGTGTGGCCGTCATGAGGTGTTGGCTCTGAGGCCTACCCTTTTCTCAGAGGCCATGGAAAAAGAAAAACCGTTTAAATTGTTCGTGCCGCCGCGCCTGAGCGGCGGTCAGGTGTCTGCAGTCAAACCCCAGACGAGCACTCGGGCAACGGGGCTGTGTCAGGTAAACGGTGCTGCCGCCTGCCGCGCATTGCGTTCCTCTGGAGGCGGCGGCGGACGAGCGGGCGGTGGCGGCGGGCGGAGCAGTCCTCCCGGGTGGTCTGCAAGCCAGGTCCTGAACCTCCGTCCTGGAAAGCAGACGCATACATATGCCTGAAAGCGTGTGCGCTGAACCTCTTATTTTGCAAACTGTTAAGATTGCTGCTGTGGGAGGAACATCTTAAGTTTTAATTTCAAAGACTTACTTTTTTTTTCTGTCAAAACCAAAGAGACTCCTCTTCTTGAGCATCTGCTATGTGTTTTAACTGCACGCCACCGATGATAAATACATGTTTGGTGTGGGAAATACACCACTCGGATAGCCTTACTGGCTTTGATTTATAGGTCCTGCCAGATCAAGCGTGTAGTGAAAATGTTCTGTCCATACGCTCTGAGTTATGTGAATTCAACAGATATTTTTTCATGTTGAGGCTCCTTATGCAATATGTTTAGATTAAAATGTGATATTCTGACAGGAGATGAGTTACACTATTTACAAGACAAATCTCTGTGACTTTTAAAAGACCTTGTAAAATGAAATTTTCGTGCTAAAACATAATCAAGTGTGTTTTGGAAGTTTTTTTTGGAATAAAGCAAAAAGTAAGTATCAAATACTGGACGTGAATTATTTTGGTTAATGAGTCCTTTACCATGGAACTGTGTACAGGAATGCAATAGCTAATTTAAGTTCTTGTAATCAAAAGCTTCCACTTTGGCCACAGTGTGGTATATAAAGCAAGCTACAAAAGACCAAGATTTTGAAAAGGCACTGTGAAATAAGAAAGCCGGAGAATTCCAAAGCCATTACTAATACCTTGGGCTTTGAAAATTGTAGGTAGTTGATTTATTAAGGGAAAATTCTATTTTCACATTAGCAGTAGGTTTTTTTTTCCCTGAGTTTTACAATCCTTCTTTAACAAACTTACCTATAAGAAACTAATTCTTAAATCTGCAGGGTTTTAACAAATGCCCAGATGATGATTTTAATTTGCCATTTGCAATGATGAGTATGCCAAACCGTGATGAAATCACCGATTCAGGTAAGACTAAAATAAGCATTTACCTTGCACATTCTTTTAATTTTTTAAAATATTCTTAGCATTTTTCATGAGTAGTTTAACAGTTTTGTACCTGTAATACTGTTAAATACAGTTCCACTGGTTTTTTTTAGAAATAAAAATGACCAAAATTTCTTCATATTTCAGATGCGATTTCACAACAAGTAAAACTTTGCTCTGAGGTAGATGAAGAGGTCAGCTAAGTATAAACTCTGCCTATCTTAATTTCTTAGAGCCTTGTAATTTGTTCCTAAAACAGTGCCTAAAGCAGTATTCAGTAGATACTTCAGGGATAAAGGAAGCAGTCAAAGGGGAATAATAATGTTGTCTCCTGTTTAAAATTGAATCACTTAGAGGAGGAAGGTGTTTGTGATTCAGTAAACGTGCCTGAAGATAAATCTTTAAATATGAAGGCGATTTCCAAGTTTGTTGTGGTTTGTTTTGTTGTTGTTGTTGTTGTTTTTGTTTTGTTAATTTTTTTGAAGGTGCTTGTGTAGTCTGGGGATGTTTTAATCAGAATAAGGTTTAGGCACTTTAATATCTTTGTAAAATGGGTTCTGAATAGCCTATTGAAAGGCAGAAGGATTGAAGTCAGAGTATTCTTTGGAAAATCAAAGCAGATTATGCCAATTACCTTGTCGGCTTTGTTTTGTCTAGAAAACAATGAATTTAGTGGAATGGTTTCCTCAAGCCTTTGAGTCTTCTGATTCTTCTCACAGCATCTTTACTAGCGTTTTTCTGCTTTAGTATAGCTCAGTAAAGCTTTTTTTTTTTTCTGTAGCTTCCTGTGCTTCCTAGATACAAAATGCTGTTTGCTGCAGCAAAACAAATGTATTTCTTGCAGTCCTCCTAATGATTTTCATATCCCTGAGATTTAAACTTCTCTTAGCCCTAGTAACTATTAAAGTACAGTCAGGACTGTAATAATATCATGATGCAGCCAAAACAAGTGTAGTCTTAGGTGGCATCATACCTAAAACAAGGTGCAGAACTGCCCTGTGGTCTACTGTACTACTCTTACCTGCCTAAACCACTGACCAAGTGCTGGTTGTACTGCTTTTAAAGATATTTTAAGAGCAGAAGATTGGTTGGTTTTTCTTTCTGCTTTGTGTATGAGTTAACTACAAAAACGTATTGCAGGTAGTCTTGGACAAGATATCTCAAGCTGCTTTTACTTAATTCAGCAGTATCTGTCAGAATAAGAGGAGGGAAATGGTGTGAAGAACCTAATGGAAGGAATCTTTACTAATAATTCTAGCAAAACTTCTATTGATTTTTGGTGGAGTGCAGTTATCCATATCTTCAAGGCTGTCTTTTTAGCGATGTCACGATGTCTGAAGGCGGTGGGGTATTTTTCACTTGTGTTTATGTCTCCTACTTGTTCTATATTGTTCATTGATACATACACAGTAGATGCACAAAGATTGAAACTTTGCTTCCTGATGGTATATGAGCTTGTGTGACCACCTGTGGAAAAAAAAAGTTACTCATGGTAGTTCTAAGCAATTAATATGTATCTAAACACTATTAATTAAATAGCATTTGCGATTAAATTGTGGAACTTGTTTTAATAGAATATAGAAACAATGAACGAGTTGTATTCAAAACTCTACAAAGAGGCTGAGAAGATCAAGCAGTGGAAACTAACTGTAGAATCAGAACTAAAGCAGAAGGAAAGAAAACTGCAAGAAAATAGAAAGATTATTGAAGCACAGCGTAAAGCCATTCAAGAATTGCAGGCCAGTATTGTACCATATACACTGAATATATGTAAAGTAAAGAGGAAGTTCTTCCTGATTTTGTATGAAAGTATTGTATTTGTATGAAAGTATGAAAGTATTATTCTTACAATTAAATATTAAAGAATGTTGCAGATGTTAAAGAAACTTTGAACTGTTAATGTGATGACTTAAAAGAAGGAATTTGGCTAGGTACCAATGACCTATGGCTCTACTATTGTTAAAGGAAAAACTAACATTTTGGTTTTTAAAAATTGTTTTCCTCTTTTTAACTGCACATTCCATCTTTGTATTATTTACATGCACATCATACTGTGGGTATGCAGAGACCTATTCAAGACTGAATAGGCTTTTATTCTCCTGGTATGTGTAAAGTATGTTTATGTGTATTCTGTATTCAACTCGTACCAGAAGTAGTTGCTCTGACCCAGTTTCTTATCTTGCTCGTCATGATGGACAGCTTTGTGACTGAAATACATATTTGAAACAATGTATTGGTCCTTCTTGTTTGTTGTCTGTGTGTTCATTTGCATTGGCTTTGGTAACCTGAGTCATCTTTGACTGTTTGACTTTTGCCTTGAAAAGATGATTATTCTGAGAAGGGATGCGCACATGTAGTGTGTGAATGTATATATGAATAACATACCTGCAAGTGTTTCAGTTGCTGGCAAATTATTCTTTATTATTGTGTCTTTCATGCAAACTGTAACAAAAGATGGCTCTGTATGTAATATCAGACAAAAGAGATTTTGTCTTCTGATGCAGAAGATTACTTTTTCAGGGGAGATTTGAGAAGTGAAAGTATATTTCTAGTATATTTTTTCAATAACAATGTGGTTTTGTATTTGTTCCCTATGAAATTAGTTTGAAAATGAAAAACTAAGTTTAAAACTGGAAGATGAGATATGTGAAAATAAAGATCTCTTAAAAGAGTAAGTAATATAGTCAAATATATTTTTGTGAAAATAATTAGTTTTCATGCTGAGAAGTGTATTAGTATGGGAAGTTACATATAGCTGTTAAATCGTAAATGTCATCAGGCCATTTACATTGTTCCTACTTAGGTATGCAAAATACCATGCATTCCTATGACAACATTACAGTATTTCTTTCCCCGCCTTTAGAAACAGCGCTTCAAGGCATCTGTGTAATCTGCTCAAGGAGACATGTACTCACTTCACAGATAAGTCTACCAAATGTAAATGCTATTTAAATTTCAATTTATAAAAGAAAATGTACATCTAGCTTTCTCTAAATTCATGAAGGAAAAATGCTATCATTCTGTTCCAAATACATTCTCTGGTTGAGATAAACTGAATGTGGCTCTGCATTAGTGTGAAACCAGAAGTGAAGCCATAGGTCTAATAGATTAATATTTTGTAATGCTAAATCCAGAGGTTTTCTGAAGTCAGTATGACTGTTTGCTGAAAGGTTGCAAGCCTGGGAGCTATTCAGGTGTCTGAACACTGATACAGGTTTAAGGCAGTGTAAGCAACCCTGACTAGCCACTAGCAGCCACGCTAGAGGAGTGCAGGTCTCTGGAAGTCAGTCTGTTGATGTTTTTCAGTCCCATCCAGATAACTTATATATATTAAGACATGAGGTGGCACCTCATACCTGTATTTGGCTGGTAGAATCTACTCTGGTTACCTTTCCCAGCTCTCTTTAACAAATTTCCAGAGTTGGCATTATCCTGTTTGGAGCAGTTACAGATTTGTGGGGGAAAAAAGGTCCAAACCCCAAGACACTCTTGAGTAAGACAGCTGGATAACTTAATGAAGTTTAAATTCTTGAAGTTTTAAAATGTTCCCAACTTGGGATTTTATTCTATGTGAAATTCAGAGTTGTTAGTATAACTTGAAAATCTTACTGACTTGATCCTGGATACTTATGAAATGTCTGTTTCTTTTTAGCCTTCCTTGTACAAACACCTATATATAGGTGCACTTCTTTGATAGCTGTGTTTCTTACTGTTCTCTTCTCTTCTCTACTTATTTTCTTAGGGAAAAATAATATAAATTATGAAAACAAAAGAGAAAAATAGAAAGATGGAGATGGAATATTGTTAGAATTCTATAATGACAGTTCTGTGGTCATGGGTGTCTCTGCTGATGGGAAGAAATTCAGTGCTAAACCTAGTATTACAGTTTCTAAAACACTTAACATTTTTTGATACATTCATATTCAACAACATTAATACTGTCAAAATTAATAAACAATTATATAAATTGATCCAGAATTAGAGTATTCATAGGAAAAGTGAGACTGGGAAGGAAACCTGAAAAGCTGAGTTTGCTTGATGTTTTAATAGAATATATATTTTCTCTAGACTATGTAACTTCTGGCACTGTGTTTCATAATGATTTTTTAAAATAAATTAAGAGCCTATAATTGCTTTTTTAGTTCATTATGCTGTTCAAGCATAATGGCTTGGACAGCTGGTATTCTTTTCCAAAAGGCAAACTTTATGGTACATTCTTAATTTGATAGATGAACATGAAAGAGAAGAAACAAGACAACTGTATATGGAACTTAATAACAACGTTGAAGTAAGTGACATATCTTGTTAAAAAACTCAAATGTGATCTGAGTTATATGGATATGTTGGAAGTATCTGAGTTACGTGCCTATGTACTATTTGTACAAAGAACATTCTCTGATAAAGTGATTAGAACAGTCGTGTGTGATGCAGGAGGTCAGATTTCCAGTCTCTTTTCAAGAATTATTTTTGTATTGTATAGGGCACATTCACTGAATAAAACACAACAGTGTTTGGTATGTAGATCCATAGGATCTGTGCGATACATATCATCTGCTTACTGTTAGGTGACTGCCATAACTTCTGTCTTCTTTTTGTCCTCTGTTTCACCTATCTGGTGATTTCACAGAATGGTTGAGGTTGGAAGCATCCTCTGGAGAACTTGCCCTGTGAAAAGCAGGGTCAACTGGAGCAGGTTGCATAGGGCTGTGTTCAGTCAGGTTTTTGGGGACAGGTGTGTTAGGGTTATTCTGTTAGATCACTTTATTTACTGTAAAGCACAATATAAAATAGAGATGAACAAAGAAAATTAATATCAGTTTTGAGTGTGACACAGAACAACAAAATTCATTATGGAAGCTGGTGATTTTGTGGGGAATAAGAACTATAAGATGTGACTATTATTTGACTTAAAGAGGGCTTTTACCTTTTTAATTTGTAGAAGTGCAGTCTTGCCAAATAAATTAGTTAATCATATTGTTGTTATTAATTATTCCAATGTTCAATAATGTTATTAATTGTTCTAATGTCCTAGTATATTTATAATAGAGAAATGTGAGGCATCATTGTTTGGGAATGATGAACTTAATATTAAGCAGAGTCAGAGAATACATGGTATGACAGTTAAATATTAATTATAGATTGTTGTAAAAACTGAGAAAAGTACAACTCCTCCGTTGTCAGTGATCTACAAACATGAACCAGTAGAAATATTTCATCCTTGAAATTATTTAGATCTTGAGTACAGAAATTCTTAATCTTCCAACTTTGAATAATTATAACATTATTTTAACTCAAAATATGTTTATGCTCTGAATTTTGTTTTTAACAGAATTGCTCCTACAGATATGAATGAGCTTGTAATACTGTTTGTTTACAAACCATAAACATAATTATTCATTACTGAAATTACTTAGTTTTATATGAACGTATATATTGAATTTTATTTTTAGAGAATGATAATGGCATTTGAAGAGCTTCGTGTGCAAGCAGAGAATACCAGATTGGAAATGTGTTTCAAATGTGAGAATTCTGTTTATTTTGTTTATGCTGCAGGCTTAACAGTTTTGTAATTCTTAGCTTTTATTGTGTGCAGGTTCAGGCCAGAAAGATACAAAGTGCTAAATGGTGAACTGTTAATAGTGTGACAGTCTGGACCCTCTTTTATTCATGCTGCCTCCTGTTAAATGCCTGGACCCTTTTTTTGTTTTTCTGCTGGGTCAGATTTGGAACTTTATTTTTCAAACAGTCACTTAAAGTCTTTAAGTTTTGTCTGTGAATTACAGTCTAGAGATGACAACTTATTTTATGTAGTTGGTTTACTTAAATGATAATACACTAGTGTATAGCTACAGGAATTTTAATTATGTATTTGCTTTATTTATGCTACTATGTGCCTGTTTCATTTTTACAAATGCATTTCTGTTTGTTAGTTTCTAATAACTATTAAGTAATACATGGAATAATGGACTAATTCTGTGGCGCAAAAATTATTTTGTCTGATTAGAAAATAATTTCAAACATGACCTCAACAATTACTCTTTAGGAAACAAATTGTACAACTGTACAACTATAAGCAATCTTAAACTGTACATTGTACGTAACTTGGCGTATATTTTAGCTAGTATATTAACTATGGATATTGCTATATCTCAAAAGTAAAAGAAGAAGCAGAAAAAGTGGAGAAGTTTGAAAAAGAATGCAAACTGGAAGTCAGTATGAAGGAAAAGCAGGTTTGCTCAGTTTTAAAGTCTAATACATACAACTTTATTTTTGAAACATCTTGCAGTTTCTTTAACGTTGGAACTCTTTTGCTTTTGTGACTTACTGATATAAAACAAAAATAATTACTTTAAAAGTGATTGCTTGGTTGTAAAATATTTGTGTTTTGGAAGAATGGAAATCAATATTGCGTATGGCCTTTTCATGGTATGTTCCTTGTGTGTTACTTATTTTGAATAAAATGTGAATTAGGCTCCTGTATCGTAACAGGGGACATCTTAGTGTCAGGATTTAAAAGCACTATGTAAATGCTGAATACCCTTTCTGATCTCTATACACGTGCTTGCCTTTATAAAAGTGGCTTCTGCAGAAGCATAAAATCAGCAAAGCAGTCATCGCTTCTCATAGTAAAGAAAGATAAAGTTCATATCTGGTAAGAAGGCAGGTGGGAAGAAGGATTATAATACCTATCAGACCACAGTCTGGTAAAATAGTTTAGGAATCTGAGGTTAGAGTAGGGTTTTTTTTTTGTAGTGGTGATGCGGTAGCCATGATGGAAGACTGGTTACGTTGAAGAAACTAATTGTGATAAGCATTTTTACTTTGTAAGCAGGAGTCTGAGAAGCAGAATACCCATCTATATCAGGGAAGGTCAAGAGCTGTTGTTTTTTTTCTGAGGATGGATGTGACATTGCAAATGGACAAGGAGTGTTCTAAGCATCAGTAAAAAGAACAAAAATAATGTTTGGACCCACATTTAAGTCACATGGCACTAACTTTAGTGATGTTCCAGTATCTTTACTCTGTTGGAATATATGTTTTGATTTTAAACTGAAGAACTTTTTCATCCAGAGTAATATGACTTGATCAATATTTGTTTAAAACCAGCCACCTTATTTAACTTCAATGACAGCAGTATGTATGCTAATCATACATGATGTGCAAATGAAAATCTGTCCTTTTTTTCTAGACTTCATTATGATGTTATTTTAATGTTGTTAGATTTCAGTTCTTACTACACAGAGTGCTGAAAAAGATGATATAATAAAAGACATCAAGACTCAACTGCAGGAATCAATAAATAAGATTGCTGATTTAGTAGAAGCAAAAAGTAAGAGTTCTCTCTGCTATGTTAAAATGTAATTTGTTATGGAAGTACACGAAACAGGATTGTGGTAATTTTACCCTGTTCCTAGTCGGCAGCAGAATTTTGGCACCTTGCAGTCTGTATTTTCATTTGGAACAGAAGCTGCTGATGTGGGATCAGGAGTGTTAGCATAATCTATGTATGTTGAAATGTAGGCCCTTATTTCATAGCAAAGGTTTTCTCTTTAGGCTTAGGCTACACACTGGTTTTGTATTGACGTGACAGCTTCATTGTGAGGGATTTTTCTTTATAAATAAACTCTAGTATGAACTTGTTATACTACTGTAAAGGTGCTGTATACTCTGTCATTCTTTTTCTGTAACAGAAGTAAGTTTTACCAGGACACTGTATAATCTTGCCCTTGTTCTGGAGATTTTTCCCATTTCAGTTGGACTTGTATGTAAATATGGCACAATAATGTATAAAAGTGTTTTTCCTGGCTACTGGATTGATCTATTTCAAATTAAGTTAGAGAAGGGTTTTAAAAGTATAATATTTGTTCAGTAGTCGATAAATAGTAGCCTTGTTCTGTGGTCAACAGGACATATTTTGAAAACCATGCCAAATAACTCCCTTAAGATGTTAGAGCTTTTAAATGGAAACTTATTTGCTTTTAAGCAAAGGATTGACTAGGACTGGAAGTATAATTATTTTTGAAGAGATTTTTTTTTTTTTAAGGATGAGTTAAGCAGTGAGAACGTTTGAAGATTGCAGGGGGAAAATGTATGTATCTGTAAAATACAGGAAATGTCTTTATGTGTAAAATAGAAATGCTGGCATTTTTTACTAAATATCCTATTTTTCTTAAATGCAAACTTTTTTTTGCTTAGGACATGAAGGAGAAGTGTTAAAGGAATCCCAGATAAATCAAGAACATTTGAGGGCAGAACTGGAAGAGGCCAAAGTTTCACTGCAAAAAACAGAAGTACAACTTGTTTATAATTTTCTAGTATAAATGATTAGATGCGTAATTGCATAACTAATTACTGATACTTTAGATTTGAAACAATTGTATCTGTTGCAAAACATATTTAGAAATTACAAATTTTTTGTAGGTTGCTCAAAAGAGCTTAGAAACGGAATTGCAGACTGCAGTGAAAGCATTAATACAGGTCACTGGAGAAAAAGAAGCACAGGTGGAAGAATGTAAAAAATCTGAGGCTTTAAATGCATCCCTGAGAGTGGAGTTTGAGACTTCTATTTCTGATTTGAAAAGCTTGCTGCAAAAAGAGCAAAATAGGTAAATTAAACAGTTTAAATTCAAAGAATGATCTTATAGGTAAAATACTAGATTATTGAGTCCTGGGAATAAAACCTAAACTTCATACGTGATCTGGTGTAATTACTTTTTGTAATCACTAATAACTTTGTTTTTTAAAGTCCTTCACCTGTCTGGTTACTTGAATTATTAACACTTGAAGATGGTTATGCGGTTTGATTTTGTGTGGATGCAGCTCTTGACTAAGAGAGCATTAATCGTATTTAGTACGATTACAGTTCTTTATTAATGAAACATGCAGTGAGAAAGATACTCTTCCATATGTGATAATAGTACTGTTTAAGGCCAATGCCTATTATCAATGTATTTTAGGTTTTCTGAATTAAAAAAAAAAAGTTTGTCAAAGAACCTGAGAGCAACTAAAATCAACCTCTCTGAAAATGAGAACAGAGCAGTAAAGATGTATTTTAATACCTTATCACAGCTGAGTTTTTCAAGAAACAGTGATTTTGGGTATGCGGTATTAAGGTGTCTTCTAAGTAGTTACAGTTCATGACAAATCCAAGAACCAGAGGGATATGAGGGTGAAATTCATTTTTTTTGACATGTTAGTCTAAATGCAGATAATTTAATGTCATTTTCTTCACTTGTACTGGTTGATACTGGTATATAAAAAGCAAATTTTGCCCCTCTTTCCCCCAAATTTCATAATTCTATTTTTAAGGAATACAGGTTTATGTATGTATATATTTCTTTACTTTTATGTCTGCTGTTCTGAAGTTGTAAAAGTGAAATTTAATGCACATTGCAGGCAGATATATCACCTACCTTTTGAAAGCCAAATGTTCTTAAAATGCTTGTGGAAAGACCTTGTCTTATTGTCCTTTAAGTTTCAAGTGCAGGGCTTTGTACTATACAATTTTTTTCTTTTTTTAATTACCATTTTCTTAGATTGGAGAAATATGAAAATGAGTTAAAGCTGCTTACCTTGGAGCTCAGAAATAAGTCTGCAGAACTGGGTAAGATTTGTAGAAAGAAAGAAAATAAACTAGGTAGTAATAAAAATGTTTTCTGCTGTTTTCTGAAAATAGACCATCTCTATTGCTTGGAAAAATGGTTCTACAGTACTCTGTACCTGTCAGGAATGTTTAGATTTATTTTTACTCATCTGACTCCCTTTTGTTTGATAGTCATTGTAGCTAGCAACAGTCAGACAGCAATGCTATGCAGACCTCCAATAGTAAGAACATACGTGCATGGATTCTCCTGGAAGTCATTTTGATTTCCCTGCGCTCTTCCAGTTAAGACTGATAGCACTGCATACCTTTTTGAGAGGTAGTGTTAGACTGCTGAACAGTAGATTCCAGGAATGATTTCTGTAGCTTGTAGCAGAGACAAAATACTTGAATTAAACTTTCCTGTAGACCACTCTCTCCACGTGGGATATAGAATCACACTGACAGTGATTGGCTTTAAATAATTGCTTTGATATCCTGAGGTTTCTAGATATGTGTGTCTTAGCCCCCAGAGTAAGAGATCTATCTTTATCGCTGTTTTCCCAGTGTGCAACATATGTCTCTAGTCCTGATATAGAATCATAGAATCTTTAAGATTGGAAAAGACTTCCAAGATCATCAAGTCCAACACCACCGTGCCTACTAAACCATGTCCTGAAGTGCCACATCTACGTGTTCTTTGAACACCTCCAGACATGGTGATTCCACCACTTCCTTTGGCAGCCTATTCCAGTGTTCCATATGATAGAGCAGAAAGATAGTTTGATGCCTTTGTATATATCGAGGGCATCTAAAGATCAGTTTTCAAAAGTTAACTGCTATTACTTGTCTAGAATAAGGTGAGATGTGACCTGTGAGAATTCCAGAGGGAAAATAGATTTGGTATCCAGTACTTCCAAAAAATACCAGTAATGTGTGTGTGCACATAGAAAACATTTTGAAGTTACTAATAAGTGGTTTCCTTTTCCAGCATATTCATGTGAATATCTTCAGTCCAGAGTTTTCTAGAAAAATGCAGATGCATCAATACTTGGAGATCACTCTCTTGTGAACATTCTTACAGTCCATGGTTTATATGAAGACGTGATTGTGGAAAATATAACAGGCTCTGAATTTTATTTAAGATGAATGATTAGTGTATCTTCAGATATATGTTTGCTAATGTCTTTCTGAATCATTTTTTCAACTCTACATTTGGATTAATTCATAATTTAGGTTATAATTTAGCTTTTCAGTTTCTGAATGTAATAGAACAAGTTTTGAAAATTGGGTACTGCAAAGGAATAAATGCCTGTTAAATATGTAAAATTATTTCTGTTCAATTAATTTTACATTACATGTGCTGTAGAAGAGATGACTAAACTAAAACGTGATAAAGAAATGCAACTTGAAGAGCTGTCAGAAACACTGGTAAATGTTCATTTTATTAGTCTCATGGCATTTGCTTTTCATATGAAGTCTCTCTTGCTTTCTAAGTATCTCAAATGATATCCATATATAAACATGTCTAATCTGCCTTAATGTTGCTACTAAACTTTCTTACCTGCCTGTTAGACAATATCAGTGTTTTCTTTGAAGGACTTGATTCTTTCCAGTGTTTTTCTTGTTTTGTTCTGCTTTGTTTTGTTCTCCTTGTCAACATTTCTGGTCATTTTCTTCTTCATTTACACCTGTTCAAAAGCCACTCCCTCCAGACATAAAGATTTCTCCTTTGTAGTTATGTCTAGTACTCTTTCCTCATTCTGAAACATTCTGAAAAAAAATTTTGGGGTTTTTTTTGGGGTTTTTTTTTGGTTTTTTTTTGTGATGAACATTAGCTCAAACCTTGAGAGCACCACGCATACGATATTTAAGGCTAAGGAATCAACTAATTTTCAACAGTAAAGATTATCCCTCAAGTAGCTAGCTTGCTTTCTAATAATCTTCTAAAAATAACACATTGTAAAGACTTACCTCATTTTGGTGTTCAGAGGATAGCCAAGCTTCTGACACCACCCAGAAAAGGCAGTGTAATTTGTGAAAAGGTTATGTGTGATACAATGAGGAAACTTTAAAGCCATTTTGTAGGTTTATTACTTCAGAAATCTGTTGTGATTATTTTGCTGTTTGTGAGGTGTTAATTATGGTGAGATGTCCTCCATACTGCAGCATTTAATATTTAGAAAAAATTGCATACCGTGTTGAGGTATGTCCCTCTTCAGAGAAAACATTTAAAAGCTTGCAGAAAGAGGTTGTAACACCCTGTTCCTTTTATTCCTGTTATACTGGGTGTTCTTTTCTTACTGATAGTGGAATTTCCTGAGGCAATTACCTCTGGTCTCTGTGCACCCTACTGAATTGTGATGCAGGCCCATTTTCTGTTACAGAAGTTTAAGCTATATGAAGTTTAGTTATGATTTTGTATTTACAAGTCTACAAGAAACTGCATCAGCTGAAGTAAGATAGTGTGAAACTGGGTTTGCATTTTACCATGTATGTTTGTTCCTTATATACTGTGCACTGAATTTCCTAAACTGAGTTTCACTGATGTTCTTAAACAGGGAAAAGTTGAAGAACTTCTAGTGAAGAAGAAAGGTCTTGAAGCTACTGTAGAAAATTTACAGGAGAGAGAAAAAGAAATGAAAAATGTTCTCCAAATCAGAGAGGTCTGAATAAAGGATGATAGTAACATGTTTTTATAAATAGTTAAGTTGCGCATTATCACTTGTATATAAGAACATAAGAAATACCACAGTCAGATCAGTGCTCCACCCAATGCACTGCTGTGCTTATGGCAATGACAGCAGAAGATCCTATGTCGTAGAGAAGCCTGACTATTATCTAAGGTCCATTCCCCTTACATTCCTACAGTAGCTGTATTAAGGATGTTTGAGGACACATCCCTGTCAGTTGCCTTTGCTATCAGTTTATGGAATTACTCATGTTCACTTGTCTTACCTGTTTTTGAACCTCCTCATACTATATGCCTCCATAGCCTTCTGTGGTAAGAAATTCCAGAAGTTCATGATGTGCTGTGCTTAAAAACTAATCCCTCTCTCTCCCACTCCCCATCAACTGCCTGCCAGTGCCTGTGGTATCAGCATATCACTAATTATTTGGCAGAAACAGTATTGAAAGCATTTATCTATTATAAACTACATTACCTGGCAAGGCTTACCTTATCTGTCATGGCAGCAAATACCTGAGGGAAGAGTATTGCTTTGTGGTTTGGCATGCATCCGAAATATGTGCTTATTCTATCGCATAGTTCTGGAATTCTGTGGTTTTTTAATTTTTTTTTTTTATTTAGATTAATGCAAAAGCTATAGGAAGCAATTTTATTTATTTATTTATTTAAAACAATGTCCAAAATTATTTATTTATTTAAAATAACGTCCAATGGAAGCTAATTTTGTCAGTAATTTTGCAGACTATTTAGTTAGACTTTTACATTAGGGGACACATCATTTGTATCAGAGTTCAGTATCTCACATTACTTCCACATCACACCAGAGAGATGTAAAGATACAGTATGGCTAATTCATGGCATGTATGTAGTTTTGCTTCATTTTAAAGCTTTGTGTTGTCAGTTTATTTATGATAGCTTTCATGACTTGTCATTTACGTACTCAAAACGCTTTATTTTTCTTCTGCAGAAAGAAATTGATGATTTGAAAGTACAGCTAACTAGTACAGCTGAAAAGGAACAAAATTATTTAAAACAGCTTATGACAGTGAATACAGATCTTGAACGAGAGGCGTATGATCATTTTTGAAAATATAATATTAATTTATTTTTTGTGTGTTGTATATAATTACCTTAATGCACAATGAAATGATCTATTACTGTTTTCTAATTTTAAACCTATGCACACAATATGACATCAATTATATAGTATATTCTTAAGTCACATTTTCTGTATTTATATGCATGTAATTGTTCCATATCTCTGAGACTTAATTGGGTTAACATGAAGACAAAGTTTCTGAATTCATTGTTAACCTTCCTTTGAGCTGGATATTGAACTACATTGTCTTGAACGACCGTTATATTTATATAAAAGTTGACTCTAATTTTCTTTCCTTCTTCTGTCACCTTTTTGCATCACTGTAACTTTCCTGCAAAGCTTATATTTGTGATACTTTTTTGTAGAGGACTTTTCTCAGTGTGAAATAACATTTTGTAACAGATAAATTTAACTTAAAAGGAAATTTCAGAATACATGTTCTTGTTACTTTTGACCTTTTGTTTTAAATTAGGCTAAAGAATGAACAACTAACAGTCTATATCAATAAGCTTTTATTAGAAAAAGAGCAAATAGCACAGGAGAAAAGTTCTATGGCTACAGAACTCAAGAAGCTGCAAGAAAGTCATGAGGCAAGTTGTAAACTTTTAGCTGTTTTTAAAAGGACAACATTCAATTTAAAATATAAATGATATGATAAACTGCAACATGATGTGGTTCTGTAGAGTATCTGAAGTAATTTTGGTGTTTAAAATATAAAGGAAGTGCAGTTACCCTTGTGAATAATGCAGGTCAAGACACTGCTTAATATATCTTTGAATTTTTAAAGATGTCACTTTGAATTTTTATTGATTTTACTTAAATGGGTCTTTATTTAGGATAGTAAAACTAAGGAAGAAAATACAAAGCAGTTAGTTGAAAACCTGGAAGAAGCAAATGGCCAGCTAAGGCAAGTATAAACAAGTATTAGTGGACAATATTATTAAAGGAAGTAGACTTGATAGAGTTAGTCTAACTGTTGTGTTCATACGCTGCTTTCTGTGATACTTAGATTAATGGATTTTTTAGGTTATATAGCTGAACAGAAACTATTTAGTATTGATGTTGGCCATGTAGAAGTTTCTACAGATTAGTGATACCTATTGCTACAGGAACAATTTTTGCTGTAGCTTTGTATAGCATATAGAGAGCTATCCTGTTCGGCATTAACATCTTAGGTGCGAAGGAAATGAAAATAGAAGTTAAAGGTTATGGATTAAATGTGAAAAGGTGAGACTGGTTAAATGCTGCTCTCTGAAGTAGTCTCCGTACCACCAAGCCAATAGACAGGCAGTCTTCCATGTTTCATAGATGCACTACGCTATTACAGATTATAATATATTCTACTCAGGTAAGGGGAACATCCTTCCATACTTAGAAAAAGTATGTACATTAACTTACCAGTCAACTTTTGCATCATTTTAAGAACATTTTCAGGGAATACCTTATTAAGTTCTCATCAATATTAGCAACTCTTTTTAGAAAATAAAGTATGGGTTTATTTAGCAGTAGTGAAAAAAATATAAAGTTATTAAGTAAGTATTTACTGCTGCTTGTTAATTTGGCATTTAGAAATGAACTGGAGACTTTGAAGGAGAAGATGGCAAAGAAAGGTGAAGAGATTAGAAGTAAACTGGATGAAAGAGAAGAAAATGTATGTCGTGCTTTATCATGAAAATATATAACATAAACTGTAGGACAAAATTGAAATGTAAAACTTTTTTTTTTTTCTTTTCCCCCCTGCAAAGCCTATGTAGAGATGTAATCTTTTAGAGGCTTTCTTCTTTCAGTGCTGCTACCAGTTGAGTCAACATATGTACAGATGCAGAGCCCTTTTATTGTTAAAAGACAAGGACCTTCACTGGGATGTTTACTATTTACATGGAGGCTTAAAAGTCCAGATTTATTAGATTTCAGGCAAACAGAGAAGCCTTTTTTTATTTCTTTATACTTGCTTAGTGATGGATGGGGTATGGATCAGCTTTCAAGATGTAATACGAGTTTTAGTTTAAGTATTTTCAAATATTTTTACTTTCTTACTGTGGTTTCAAAGCACACCTGGTTTTTAACATAATAATGGATTTCAAAATTTTATTGTAAAAGTCAAAGATATTCAGGGCTTGGGATGATAGCTTGGTTGTTTTTTTTTTTTCACGAATACAGAATAGGGAATAAGCTTAATTCTCATTTTTGGGAGAACTACTTTGAAATTGTAACACAGTATTAACAGCACTTCTGCCATGTGCCTTTTTCTTCTTCAGGAGAGTACAAAAATTCTGATAATATTATGACTAGATTTAAAATTATAATTCCAGGCTAAGAGTATTGAAAATGAAATTTCAAGAAAGGAAAAGCAGTTGAAGATTCTAGAAAATAAGGTGTGAAAATTAATTTTTTAATGGACTGTAGAGAACTTCATACAAGATTATTTTTTTAAATTGCAAAGTCACTTTTTTTTTTCCTTCTTTCTAAACTCTGCAACCACTGAGGAACCGGTTCACTGCTATTAATGTTGATGATATCAGGCTAGCAAATTTCTTGTAGTACTTTAAGGTTAAAGCTCCAAATATTTTAACATGTTAGCCTGTGTTTTAGTCCCATTAGAATTAATCAGACTTGTGCAGATGCATGTTTAAGAATCTTGACAGTAATCTCTAACACAGGAAGTAATTTTTTGAGTTTATTAATGCTTGAAATATCTCTTTTAGTTGAATAATTTAAAGAAACAGGTGGAAAATAAAACCAAATGCATTGAAGAGTTGCAACAGGAGGTATGTACAGTTTTAAAGTCACAAATACATAAAACATGGTATTCTGTGGTAACTGTTACTCAACAGTTTTTGTCTGGTGTGATATCTTTAAATATAACTGTTTATATATAGATATAATATATAAATTATATAGATATAATTTATAACATTTATCCTAACTCTGAGCAAATTAAGGAGTCACCTTTGGCATTACTTGATGGGTAAAATTATCCTTAGTTT
Organism: Chlamydotis macqueenii; assembly: GCF_036417535.1. Taxonomy (NCBI): domain Eukaryota; kingdom Metazoa; phylum Chordata; class Aves; order Otidiformes; family Otididae; genus Chlamydotis; species Chlamydotis macqueenii. Next base: position 7,295,249 of record NC_141578.1, read on the forward strand.
TGAAAAATGCAATTACAGAAATAATATCTTTAATAAACTTTTACTATTTTCATTTAGTAAATGGTATAATTGATACACTTGAAATAATGACCTATCTCAGTTGCCAATAGGAGAAGAGACTTGCGCATTAGGACAAATCTTTAATAACTGTACTGTAAAAATATATAAGTTGTATTTTTTTGTCATGATGTGCACATTTTCTGTAAGCAGCATCTTAGTTTTTCTTCCCATTCTGCACCCTCTTTCATTATTCTCTGTTGTCAGCAATGAGGAGTCTTTCATAAGGTCATGAAGTAACAGTATGATTAAAGTAAGTAGTTGAGCACTGTTTTGTTTGGAGAATTGATTTGGAACCTGAACTGCATAACAAAGACAGTTGTTTGCTTGCTGGAAGCTGGAATTTTTAAGATTCCAACCTACTTGACGCTGTTAAATCATTACATAATTCTACTAACTTATCAAAGTATAGTGTTTGTTTTACTTTATTTTAACAGAATAAGGTGCTGAAAAAGAAAATTACTGCAGAAAGCAAGAAAACAAGTATTTATGAAGGGAAGGTAGGTTTAAATAACTCCATGTATCAGCTGTGGGTAAAGCATGAAGACTGAATTTTAAATCCCCGTGTAACTAACGATAATACATGTTAAGCACATTTTTAATTGTATTACGGATCTCAGATACAGATTTTATAGGAATGAGCCCATAATTTTTGGAAGATGCTTCCATTTTTAATCATTGGACACTGACTGGGCTATCAGGAATTTGAAAGAGATGGACGTCACATCTCAGTGAATTATGTTCCTCATCAGTCCCTTTCTTTTTTGGTTGATAGTGTACTGAACGTTATTCGTTAATGCCACCTTGTTGAAATAGAAAAGTAATTAAAAGAAATAAATATATTATTCACTTTAGGCAGTTCTTTTACTGTGTTCTGCACTGGTAAGTTCCCGATTAGAATATTGTGTCCAGTTTTGAGTTCCACACTTCAAGAAAGATGTAGACGGTTTTGAGGGTATTCTTATGAGAAACTTAAAAGGAAAAAATATAATAAAAATGAACACTTGGGAGGAAAGCATACCATAAAACAGTTAAGATCTTCAATAAGTTTATAAGGGAGGGAATAAAATCTCCATCTGTATCTTTTTTTTTTTTTCCCCCCAAAGAATTCATAGCATTTAGGGTGACTGCTTGGGAATAGACGCTTCCTCTTTGTTTCATACTAAATTCTCATTAATATTAGAAGATAAAAGAAATTAATCTTTTTTAGAACTAAATAAAATTATGAAAATAAACTATTTCTAGCTAAACTGTTTCTCTACTTAATTGAAAAAAAAATACATTTCATTTTAAACATCACACTGCTAGGGTATGCTTCATTTTCCTATCTTGCCTTCCATGCCAGTAATACTAGAGAGTCTTTTGTACAAAAGACAGAATAGGCTAACAGATCATTCCCTTATGTTGGAATGATTCTTTGTGACTGACTACCCTCTACCTTTAGGACCGTTTTACTGACTGGGGTGCACAAAACTGTTATGGGCTCTTTCCCATTGTGATGTTGCTGTTGTTTCTATGAGTATTTTCTAACTCATTTCCAGACAGAGTTCAACTTTTAATGAAAAAAGCTGAACTTTAAATATAGTTCAATCAAATAGTTCAATCATGTACCTGAAAAGAAACAGAGTGTTTCTGCTCGAAAATAAGAGATACAATAAAATCAGTCATGTTTATTCCTGAACAAATAACAGTAATAATTCTGCATTGTCAAAAGGTGAAAAAGTTACAGTTGGAGATGGAAAATATGAAAAAGCAACATAAGGAAACAGTTGCCATTTATCAAAAAGACATTGAAACACAAAAAGTACATGAAAATAAACTTCTTGAAGAGGTGAGAGTTGTTAATTTTTACTGCAATGAAATTTCTTGTGTGTGCATGTGAGCAAAGCTTTAGTACATTAGATCCTTAAGTTGAAGTATTTGTATATGTCTTTAAAAATAAGAACCCAGTTAAAAACTATTCTGTTCTGGCTATAAATACAGCACAAGCAAATTAGATTATAACTTTTCCCACATGAGTATTTTCCTGCCCACACTGTTTTGATGGTAATATAAAAAATTGTTAGGGCAGAGTGCTTGAAATGGCCTTGTGGTTCAAAATTACACTTTTCTGCCATGGAAGAATGGATGTACTTTTAATCTAGGTTGGTTTGCCCATTTTAACAATACCTATAAAAGATGTAGGATTTGAAAAGCATCTTAAAAGCAAGTGAAGACTACACTAAAAGACTACACTATATATACATTGCACCCACAGGGGTAAGAAGTTGTTAAATTAATATTTTTTTTAAAAAAATATATTATGTTAATTGTTCGTAAATTAAGTGAATCTTGTTACAGGTAGAAAAGATGAGGTTGCTTGCTGATGAAGCAATAATAACACAGAGAGAAACTGATATCCGATGTCAACACAAGATAACTGAAATGGTGGCACTCATGGAAAAACACAAGGTAAGAGACTGTTACTGATTTCTGTGATTTGTAATGCCTGATACGATGCTAAGTAAAAACCTTTCAAAACTAGACTACTGTGAATTAGGAAGTGAAACTTAAAATTATAGAATCATTTAATGTTTTGGGTTGGAAGGGCCCTTTAAAGGCCCCCCAGTCCAACCCCCCTGCAAGGAGCAGGGACATCTCCAACCAGATCAGGGTGCTCAGAGCCCCGTCCAACCTGGCCTGGAACGTTTCCAGGGATGGGGCACCCACCGCCTCTCTCGGCAACCTGGGCCAGTGTTCCACCATCCTCTTTGTAAAGAATTTCTTCCTTATATCCAGTCTGAATTTACCTCCCTCTGTTTTTAAACCATTACCCCTCAACATGTCACAACAGGCCCTGCTAAACTTCATAATAAAGATCTGAGTCTAGGAGATGAAGTTGAACATGTTTGGATCTTTATTATCTAAAAATAAATTCATCTTCAGATGTTGAAAACATGCCTACTGGCATATAGATTCAGTTAATCAAAATTAGAAATCATAACATGATGTGAACTAGTAGCATCTCGGAATGTCCAGTAATGCTTTAGGTAAGACACGGTGGTGGTGTTGGCCTTTTGAAATTGTCCTGTAGACTGTATTTATTCAAGGTGTTACATTTGGACATATTTAGAGCAGTATATAGGTTTGTGCTTTGCAGGATTTTTTTTTTATATTCAAGCTTCCTTTGATACCATCCTGATGCAGTGTTCTTCAGTGTCAGTTTAGGCCTCTCTTTATGAGGAGATGACTTGGTAACCTTCAGCATTTAACTTAACATGTTTGAATTTACATTTCTTATTACTTTGTTGTGAGGTATATTTAGCAGATACTATTAATAAAAATAATATAGCTAGCTTTTATTTGCTGGAATATGTGCCACTGCCTAGAGATAAAGCATTCTCTGTCAGCCCACAAAATAATACTGCTTGTGCATATTCTGGTTTAGAGTTTCTGCTGAAGCATCAATGTTTGTTTATGGTGCTTTCTGAATCTTCTTTCAAATCTTATTTGAAAAAATGTGTAATGTTTTAAGACTAGGTAGATTTATAATTGTAACATTTAGTCAAATGTTTTGAGTTTGTTGTTTTGTTTTTTTTAAACACAGCATGAATATGATAAAATGGTTGAAGAAAAAGATACTGAGTTAAAACTTTCTAAAATAAAAGAGCAAGAGCAGTTATCATCAAAAAGGTCACTGGTAAGGCCTACTCTTTAGCACTAAATAATTAAATGGAGGGGCTGCTGTCCTTAAGGTGTAATCTAATAATAAATATCGTATTAGACTTTTTCCCATTTAATACTTGGGAAGATTAAATGTCTGCTTTAGTGGGACTGAACAGTAAAGATTAACTCACTAATTTCTGTTTGCTGTTATTTTTGTACAGATTTTATTATGTGTATTTTAAAACCCCAGATATTTCTAAAAATAAATTGGAGTAGCTGTGCTTTTCTGTCTACTTTTATTGATAGTGTTTCATATTCTAACCTCATGGTCTGAATAAGTAACTTTAGTATTAAATAGTTGGATTCGTCTCCACAGCCCCCATGCTCCCCTTCTCACAAGTGTTTTAAGTTCTTACATTGAACAGTTCTGGTCAACTTCCTGTTTCTTAGTAGTACTTCAGCTTTTTTTTATAAACCAAACTAAAACAAAACTTCAAGTCTAGACTTGCATCACCTTTTAATTTTTTTCTTTTATTTTCTTTTCCTTTCTCTAACTTAGCTTTGAGAAATGTTCTGAGAGCCAACATCCCCTCAAGACTTTAACAAAAGTGTAGTTCTACAGCATCTACTTAAAATGCAGCATTTTTTCTGACATTTCCTTTCACAGATTTCTTTACAGAGCTTTTTTTCAGTTAGATTTTCCAATAGAAGGAGGAGTGACTCAAGTCTACATGTTTTGGTGGTTTGTTTTGTTTTTTTTTACTTGGTAACTGCTGCTTTGATCATCTGTTATTCTAGTGATTGAATAATTCTGAAAGTGAATTGTAGATACCTCTCAGCATACTAACTTTATGGATAAGTCAGCTCTATTGAACAAATGGGATTTTCTTTTGTTTATAATGAATATCCCTATTAATTACTGTCTCATTTGGACTGTTTTTTTTTTCCAGGTTAAGCATAGTTAACCTTTATCTAATTGTTTTAGGAAAGTGAGCTATCATGTTTGAAAAGTGAACTGTCATCTCTTAAGGAACAACTTAAAGCAGAAATTGAAGAGAAGGTTGGTTTTTTTTTGGTGGTGTTTTTTTTTTTTTAAGTTTTCATTAAATGTAGCAGTATGAATGTGTTGTGGTTTAACTCCAGTCAGTAATTGAGTACCACCTAGCTACTCACTCACCCTTCTCCTCCCCAGCAGGATAGAGGGTATAGTTGAGAAGAAAGAAAACTCATGCGTTGAGGTGAAGACAGTTTACTAGGATAGCAAAGGAAGATGATGATACTAATAACTAAATATAGGGATACTAAAATACACAGAATGAATGATGCACAGTTTCTCACCACCTGATGACCCAGTGACTGATATAGCCTGCCCCAAGCAGTGCTCATGGAAACAAAACCAAGCAGCAAGCAAAGGAGCGAGAGAGAGAACTGCCCTCCTGCCAACCCCCACTTATAGACTGAGCATGACATCTTTGGTATGGAATACTGTCTTTGGACAGTTTGGGTCAACTATACTGGGTCTGTCCCTCCCAGCTTCCTGCACCTGCACATCAGCGAAACCTGGGAAGCTGGAAAATGTTCTTGGTCTCTTTAGCAACAACTCATAACATCAATGTATTACCAACATTCTTCATATGCTAAATCCCATACTAAATCCGAGACACAGCAGCTACTGAGAAGAAAATTAGCTCTGTCCTGGATGAAGCTAGGACAGATGGTATTTAGGTTCCTTAGCAGAGATGGGAAAAGTTGTCTAAGAAATGAAACTGTGAATAGAAAAGTAATGTCTTTTGAATGCTGCGGTTTGACTAAATCTGGGTCATGTATTTGTGTGAGCTTTGTAACAGAGTATGATTGTGGACTGTGTTCTGTAATTACACCAAGAAGATTTTCAACAACTAAATTCAAAGAAAATGTTTAAAATATTTACTTCCTGTCACATAACATTTTTTTTAGGAGAATCTTGTGAAAGAACCTCAGCGAAATATGGTTCCTGAAAATGAAAAGAAGCACAAGGTAGCTTTAACCTTATAATTAATTAATTTTAGAATTTGGTAATATTTATACATAAGCAATCTATTTGAAGTTCCATGTTAAATTATTTACCCGACAAAAGACATTGAAATGCTTGTAATTTAAACCTTTTTTAATTTTAGAAAATACAAACTCATTTCTCTGAGACTCCTAAACTTCACTTAGATATGGACTGTGCATCTATTAATGTAAAAAATAAAAAATCTCCAAATGATGTTCCTATAAAAGTCAACATGATGGAAAAGAAAAAAATGCTTCCTTCAGCACCTGAAAAAAGTCCCTTGGGTAGTCCATCATTAAAGGTTTGTAACTCATAATAGTGAATTGTTCTTGTTTTATTTTTCTAACTTTATTTCTTACATCTCTATAGATGCTTATTTATTTTTTGTTGTGATAAGTAGGGATTTAACAGGTAGATAGCCACAAAAGTATTCTACAGAGTTATTAGACAGCAGTTTGTGTAAGGGCTCCTCCCACTGTGTGTCACTTTTCTTGCTCAGTTACTTAATTTGTCTGTTCTCATTGATCATTAACAATTTCTGTCCTAGAGGAACTGTGAATTTAATAATGTCTCTAGAATTCTTTAACTTACTCGTAAAATAAGTATTGTCTGTCTGTAAAGGCAATTTTTTTTTTCCTTTGTTTGGGTCTTTGCTTCACATTTTGGATTGAAAGATAATTGTTCCACAGGATCTCTAGTGTCTTCCTGGATACTTCGTCTGTAAACTGGGTTATGAGTTTGGACTAAGATTCTGTAGTTAGCACTGAAAATGTAATTTTAAATACCATCTTTTTCTTTCCCAGACATATATTATAAAGACTCCCCCAGTCCATAAACTGCAAAGTGAAAGCACAAATCCACATGCAGAACAGTGTGTGAGGAAAAAGCAAAAAGTGCTTTTACGGCTGGATGCTCAATCAGACAGCTCTGAACACAGTGACCTCCTGGTAAAAATCAGAAAATAAACAGTGTACTTAGCAGTGTGCATAAAGAACTGCTATGTCTAAGAGTGTATATAAAGCATGTGCAGTTCTTTATGAAAGACAATACTTATGTGTATATTTTAATTTCATTGGTTCCTTCTGGAATTGTGTTTATATGTAGATAATAGTAACTATATGATAGAGTACCGCTATACAAAAAATATATATTAACTTTTATAATGATTTTTTTTACATTGTTTTTATTTAACTGTTGAGGCTTCATAGTAACTTCTTAATTTTTTTTTTTTTTTGCACTCTAATATTCCTAGGAGGAAAGAAAATATATTTTTTTAATATAGCATAACTATAGTGTACTATTAAGTAACTTTTTTTACTTTTCATTTAAGAGCATAGTCTCAGAGGAAGAAATGTTTAAAAAATTGTACAAAGATTATCCTGAAGCTTCACAATTATACACTGTGTCACCAAAAAAGGTACCTTAACTTTTCTCCAGATCAAAACAAACAGTTAATCAAATTGGTTGTAGGAACTAATGGATGGCCTTATTTTTCTTCTTAGAAACCAGCTATATCAAATGTGAAAACTCCAGGCTCTGTACTGAAACTTACAACCATGAGAAAAATGCGAGAGGCTGGATGGACTGCAGTTTCTAAAATGGACAGGAAAAGAAAAATTAAAGAAGCTGAAAAGCTCTTTATTTAAAAATGAAAAAAAATGATGAAGGCTGTAGCATTATGTGATTAGTAAAACCACAGTTTTGTTATTTTTTCCAGAGTTTAATACATTGTTGCTTAGTACATTGTTCATTTTTCTGTCATACCCAGTATGTTTAACATTAACTTCCTTTATACACATAAACTTCATAGGTAAATAACTACATCAACCTGCAGAGCATTTTCTACATCTCATTCCATATGCTATAGAAAGTCAGGAGACAAATTAGCCCATTTTTACATTTAGAAATAAGTATAACTACATAGAAAGTTATTTCAAAAAGAAAAAACAAGTTTGGCATTAGAAATACTGGTTTTAAAGAAATCCAGTTTTGTTGTTTTCAATTTACTCTTTTTCTTAATATGTAATTCACAAAAGGATATTATTTAGTGCAAGAAATACTGAAGCTGTTAAAATGCATGTACTTTTACCTGAAGTCATTTTGCTTTTTTGTTAATTTTGAATGTTGGAACTGTCTTTGTAGACTGTTTTGTTTTCAGTAGCTGCTATTTCAGTATGCTAAAACAGTTTTAAAACAGTTCAAAATTGAATTTTCAATAGAATCACTCTGGTTTAAAAAGATTTGAGCTTCAAAAAGAATAAAATATGCAGTCCTTTAAGACTGTAAAAACAGTGTTAAGGTGTCATTAAATTATTTATCTGAAACATCAAGTGTGGGACCAAATGTTGTTGCTTTATGTATTAGAACACGGATATAAATCACCAGGCAACCTTCCTAAAGACTCAACAGCTTCTGCCACGTAAGCCTTAAGAATAGTTCAGAATAGCATGTATTTCTACGTTAATCCTTGATTAATCTTGGTTTCACAACAACAAGAAGAACTTGCCTGAGAGCCTACAGATAACAAGAAAACTACAGGTACATCCTAAAATATTATGAAAAATCAAAGTCCTCGATTCATTTGAAGTGGGTAGCAAAATATACGTATTTTGATCTTTTTGAGCAGCAATTTTATGTATAAGCTGGTAGTTTGGGTTCCTTATGCCTTATTTGTCAAGCAGTGATAGGAATAATGGTTTTTTTTATTGTGTGTAACTGACAAATAATCTCCAAAGGTCTGAAAGAATATACTGGTTTTCTTCTCCATATTTGGAAATGGAATCTGTTATGCAAGCAAATTTTTTGAGAAGTAAGAATTACTTTCCTTGCTGGAAAAATACTGCATGTATTTGTGGAATATTGAGATTTTATAATATATCTGCTTAAATAGTGTAAATTAGACCAAATACAGAACAGAGAAGCTGCTTATAACACACAAATTCCAGATGTGTGTTGTTTCAAAGAAAGATGTCTTGCTGTAAGTAGTGCAAAATAATCAAGTTAAATCTCTCCCAGATACATTAATTACTTTTTTTTTTTTTTGACTGGATGCAGAGAATGTAATGCAAAGTCAGTTATTCTTCATTTTAGTTTGAGATGTTACTACTATGTCTTCAGCTACTTTGCAAGAAAAAGAAAATGCAGTCACCAGAAATGCAACATGTATATGCAGTTTGTTGTTTATTTTAATATGAAGTGTTGTTTTATACAAGATCTAAATACCTGCCAGTGTTTGTTACTTCAAGATGGCATATTTCTAATTTTGACAGTTGCTATTGTGGACGTCTTCAACAGCTATGCAGACTATTTGCTGAGCAATCAAAAATTAAAAAAATCCATTTCTTTTTAAGTGTAATGAGACTTCTACTATCTAGTCTTCCCAGGTATGGCTCACATATGGATCCATGAACTATAATTTTGTAATCTTGAAGTTAAGATTCAAAATCCACATCAAGCCTAGCCTACCCACATTCATAGCTTTGCTAATTCCAGAATATGTGATATTTGAATGCCTTACTATAAAAATCAGGATGTAAATGATTGTTCATTGAGACTTTACATGAATAAATTGGTATCTACCAAACATTATTTCCAGTATAGTGGTGTATCTGACACTGTAGGAGAAGAAATGACAAGAAACTTAAGCAGTAAAAATTAGAAATGTAAGTTAACTATTGTAAAAGTTTCTGCATGTCATAGTAAGTCTTGTGATAATTAAAATGTCTTGAAGGTGGAGAAAAATCTTTCCACTCAAATGGGTGAAAATTCAAGTCTATAGTGCCCACATCTAGACTCAAATGGTAAGTTAGCAGTTAGGACCTCATTATTTCCCAGTACTGTCGTGACAGTGTTGTGAATCCGTGGTGCATCATATAATCCTCTTGCTACCCTCACTGTGTCATGTGTACTGTATAAATCATCTGCAAAATTACAAATATATTGTTAGTACCACTATAGAAAGCTTACAGGAAATGTAAGCAACTAGGAAGGATGTAAAATCGTATTTGCTTCATACTATGCCTGTTTCTGTGAATGGACTATATAAAGTAAATAAAACTTAAAATATAAACAACTTTATGTTAGGCATTGATCCAGCTTGCACAGCAAAAGTAAGTGAAAACTAATAAATGCATGTGCTTTGGATTGTGAATCTTTCAGGTAGCACACAATTCAAAAAAGTGGAAATCAAAAGCTACCAGTCAGCAGCTATTCATAGTAGTGAATATTGATGCCTTTATCTGGAATTTTATTAAAGTTTTAAAGGCTATACTCTTACATTAGCCATTATATTTATTATTGGCTAATCCCATTTACTACAAGTAAAGTTTTATATATATATATATATATTCATATATATATATATGAGATATATTTAAAAGTATTAACAAGATAACTTTATTTCTAAATGCCTTTTTCACAAGATTTTTTGCACTTTTTTAAGTGCTATGTCCAGTGAAATACATATGTATGATATATTTTTCGCGTTTCTTTTTACTCTGAGTCTGTACTAATCAGTTTTAAGGAGGATGTGGCCTTCAGTGATTGAAGTATAATACGTCTTCCAAGCAAGAATATACTTGATAAAACTGCCGATACCAATTTATTACTTCTTTCAACAGAGCAGCTGAGGACCTGCAGCTTCCATCCAGAAGTTTGTCAATATCAGGTTACCATAACTGAAAGCAAGCATTTGGAAGTGTTGGTATATATTATTAATTGCCTTCATAATATTGCTAACGCAGTTCTCCAGTTCTTTTTCTGTCAAGTACTTCTTCAAGGAGAATGAGCAGTGCTCTAGCCTATCACATCTGCTTGCGTTCTTCCTGTCATCCTTATTTACTATGTGTGTAATTTTATTTTTCTCTAGCACTTTAAATATTTTTCCTTTTTTTCTAAGGCAGACGCTGTCAGTTTCGTGCTCTCACCTCTTCAACTCCCCCCACCCTCCATTCGCAGAATGGTATGTCCTAGTCCTGCAAACTTTTACGTTGTCATCAGGTTCTTGATAGAGCTCTTCATCTGTACTGTGGCTTCAACTAAAATAACCAGGTCTAGCCCCAGAAATTCAAGGAAATGCTGCTGTCACATGTAGTGACAGCTGCTTGAAGCCTGGGTTGTATGATTCAGAGTCAGAGCTTCAACGATGTTTACTGGAAGCGTTGTGAACAGCTGAATGCTTGCTTTCAGCATTTCTGATGTTGCTTGACTCACAGCTCTTTTAAATGATAAAAATGTTGCAATAGGACGAGAGGTAATGGTTTTAAAATAGAGGGGGGTAGATTTAGATTAGAAATTAGGAAAAAATTTTTTACGATGCGAGTTATAGAACACTGGAAAAGGTTGCCCAGAAAGGTGGTGGAGGCCCCGCCCCTGGAAACGTTGAAGGCCAGGCTGGGTGAGGCTCTGAGCAACCTGACCTAGTCGGGGATGTCCCTGCTCCTTGCAGGGGGGTTGGACTAGATGACCTTTGAAGGTCCCTTCCAACCTTAACCATTCTATGATTCTATGAAATGTAGGTGGCAGAGTGACAACCAACTCGAGCTTTTTGTCTGCTCTGTCTTCTTTTTCTGAGTTGCCTTGGGAACAAACAATTGTTTGCTTACTGGATAACTGAGTAGCCCTGGGTCTATAGATTGGAAAATGTATATTAAAAAAAGAGCTAATTCAAGGCTGATTGCCTTGGCCATATGTTTAATGCCTGATCTCAAATTTCTGTTGCACATACTTGCTTTTAATTGAGAGTTATTTTTTCTATATGATAAGTAATAACTTTTTAGCACGCTTGTTTCTTACAACAGTCTAAAACAAAAGCAGAAGAGAGGAAAGCCTAAAAAGTTGAATTGAAAATTCAATTCTAAGTCAAAGAAAACAAATAATGAGCATTTACATATTCTAATGCTTGTCTTAGATCTGTCATAAAATATTCAAATGTATCATTTGTCCATCATGGCTTTATTAAGCACAGGAAATTTCAAAATTAATAGCTTGTTAGTTCATTAGTACAGAGTGTTGGGAGTTTACTCAAAAGTTGAATTTTTAAAATGAATGTTCCAAGCCCTGTTATTACCTAGTACTTATATTTAAATTCTATGCTGAATAATACTGAGAGATTCAGCAAGAGACTCATACCTTGTAGTAGCACTGTATAAAGAAAGGCCTTCCCCAAGGAAGTGGTCCAAAAATATATCTCTTTGGTCTGTTTTCTTTGTTGTTAAATGCACAGCATATCATAGCAAGAGTGTTTTTTATTATGTAATGTGTCATGAAATTGAATGCTCTAGAATTGTGACAAAACTGGATATAATATTACAAGTATTTCAAATCAGACTGCAAGGTTATTTTGTCAACTTGAGAAAGCCTGCATTTTGTATCTTACTTGAAGAATGTCACCACTGCCAGAATTTAAATCTACAGTAGGGAGTTAGCATATGCAAGCACTTCCAGGTACACTGTAACTGTCACTTAACACTACTGATAATTATTTCAAAATGATGTTTAAAAATTTGTTTTGTTTAAAAGCTGCAAGAGCACAGAATGCAAAATAGACTGTGGAAAATAAGAACAGATCTTAAGAAAATCACACTTTAGCACTCACCCAAGCTGACAAATGCAGGAGTATATGGACTCGCAGGTAGTACTGAGTAACAGATCCCATGTCTTAGCATGCGCCTGTTCATTCAGGCTCCCTAGTACCCTCCCGGAAGGGCTAGGCGAAACAGAAATGTCTCTATGGAAACTGCATTGGGATTAGAGATCAGTCAGTATGCCCACGCTAGTGCTCACCACACCTGATTGAAACTGACTGGGTAATATGAGAGGAAGGGGAATGTTACATGTCAGCAGTTGCTGATCTTCACAGTGGCTTTAAAATGTTGCTTTTCCAGAATGGGACAGCATGCTGGAAGAATGGCTTTAAATAGTTTTCCACAAGCATATGTAAGGAAGATATTAAAATCTTAATTAAAAAGAGGTATTTCCTCAGGTATGCATGATAGGTATTATAAACTACAAGTATGTCTAAAACAGTAATAATAATAATAATAATAATATTCCTTTAAATTTCTAAACAAAAAGGATATTTTTTTTAATTGTTACAGGAGTCAAATGTCCCTAATAAGAAAAAAAATCCAGTATGAATAACAGTGTTATTCCCACAACCTTTTCTGTCCCTAGATACCAAAGTATTTAGTTTAGTTTGCCTTGCCTCTACCAGGAGTATCCTGGGGACAAGGGTTCATGAGGAAAAAGAGTCTTCCCTTTTCTTCCCTTACAGCCATTCTAATTTTTATTTGGAATCTTAGAGTGGCCTCCTTACTGGGAGGCCTTCACTTTGGCGAGCTTCACAGGCTGTGGTAGACACTTCTTTTTCAGGTGGACATATGAGATTGGCTAAGAGAGGAATGCATGTTGGGTAAGAGCAGCATCTTACGGGACCTCATGCGCAAAGCATAAAAGGAGAAACAGAAACATACCCAAATGTTTGTACTGAGCATGTATAATTAGCTTAATGATCTAAAAAAGGTCAATTGTACACGCATAGTGTCAAACCTCCATACCAGATCTTCATCAGTGAAGATCCTGTCTGATGACCTACTGACTGCTTATCAGGTTGCCAGTCAAATCAGGAGAACGCTGCAACCCTTAGAAACTGAAAAGTGTCTGTGACTTCTGTGCCTTAGCATTGTTACGATATTGGGTGGTTATAGTCATTCATCCTTGATAATATTGCAGAAGGCTTCTGGCTTGTCTTTGTTGTTGTTTGTATTTTCAACTTTTGTCCTCAGTGTAGCATGATTGTATATCTTAAAATAACAAATATCTAGCACTCTCCAAAGAAATGAAACCAAATACAAAAAGTTATCTATCATGTGAGCCAAACAGCAAATAGGTTTATGAAATATTTTCAGACCATAAATAGAGATCATTGGCATATGATATGTAACAAAGATAATTGCTGTTTTAATCTGTGGTTCATAGGAAATGCTGCAGCTAATCCTAGGAAAGAGAGAGAAGAGTGGTCATCTGTGAATCTATAAATTTAAGAGACGAGAGCTATGTTTCAAGCTACAGAGGCTTGCAATAGACAGATTAGCTTTGAAAATTCAGCAGCCACAGTCTGTTTAAATGCAAAACCTGGCAAAAACACTTGTTTCTATGGCAGCATATTAGGATCTGATTTACTTTTATCAATGGAGGTCTGCAACAGGTTGGGGTTGGAAATAATTCTTCTACTAGAATACTAATCTTTTAGAAATCTGATTGGCTTTGTTTTTCATCAGCATAGCTTCTAATTCTCTGTTGTTTGCAGGCATGGACAAATTTTTATTTTAATATCCACAGTGCTATATGCAGTGGAAGAAACAAGGAAGTGGAAGGAACAAGAGTTACTCTGCTGTGTAAGTTAACTTGCTCATAAGATCACAAAGATTTCCGTGGATTGTACTACCAACAGAGGAAGAGTAAGAATAATGTGTGATAACTTCTACTTTTATCTTAAGCATTAGTCAGTGACAGAGAATCCTATTAAATTACTTTTACATATAAGCTTCTGGTATGCACTGAATTTCTGTAGCCCATTAGAGACATTCCTGGGTAGTGAACCCAATAATTTTATGATTACTAAATTTTGTTTGCAGAAATAACTTAAAACACTTCTTGTAAAAGATCAGGATACTGTGTTTCACTTAATGAAAGTGTAAAATAACTGATGTCAGTGAATGGATTGGTTTAGTTAGCAGAAAGGTTAAAGATAAATAATTAACAGTGTAACTGACTGTTCCAGAACAGGGCTACGAAGCTGATGGCTGTAAAAGCACATTAAAAACTTCTATCACTGAATAATCAGCAGGTCAGCAGGGGGGCAGCCAAAGAAAAGGATCCATAAGCATCAAACTTTTAACTATGGATTTTAGGAAACTGTATGAGAGAAGCCTTGGGCACTCATAGATTGCCATGCTGGACTTTGTTGTCCTCTCACAGTCTTATCTTGTTGCTCCCAGTAGGTAGTGGGATCTGACTCTCACCAGATGTTCAGAGAGGTCATTAGTGAATTAACTCTATAGTCATATCCAGAAGGACAATCAAGGAGAAGTTTTTCTACCAGCTTAACGGTTTGGGTAAATTACTGAGGAATGAATGTGAATGTGTATAGCACTCTGGTGATATGTAGTGCTTCTCTGACAGATGGGCAGGCTAACGTGATGCCAGCAAAGAAGAGGTAGTAGCTGAGAGGTTCTCTGTCCACATCAGTGTGGAGCTAACCTGAGTACAAGCAGCAGCAGTCACATTAGTCTCAAGGTCCGCTTAGACTAACTTACTGTGCTTCCAGATACGTGAATTTTCATAGAATAGTTTGGGTTGGAAGGGCCCTTTAAAGCCCACCCAGTCCAACCCCCCTGCAAGGAGCAGGGACATCTCCACCCAGATCAGGTTGCTCCATCCAACCTGGCCTGGAATGTTTCCAGGGATGGGGCGCCAACCACCTCTCATTCTTTTCATTCTACCGGTTCCACTGATTAATAATTCCCAACATTCAGCATACACCACGTTGGACTCTGCCTAATAGTTCTAAATCTTCATGACAATAGGGCTCTGGACAGATGGAACTTAAGGACAGTGCATCTATGGAATTGCCTTAACAACCAAATTTATAATCACCTTAAAGAATGAAATCAGATTTGTGTGGCATGACCTATTGGCTGGACGGTCACACTCAAAGAGTTGCAGTCCACAACTCGATGTCCAAGTGGAGACCAGTGACGAGTGGTGTTCCTCAGGGATCTGTATTGGGACCAGCCCTGTTTAACATCTTTGTTGGCGACATGGACAGTGGCATAGAGCGCACCCTCAGCAAGTTTGCTGAAGACACCAAGCTGTGCGGTGCCGTCGACACGCAGGAGGGGAGGGATGCCATCCAGAGGGACCTGGACAGGCTGGAAGGGTGGGCCCGTGCCAGCCTCATGGAGTTCAACCAGGCCAACCCAAACTATTCCATGATTCTATGATTTGATTCTATAATTTACATAACACCATCTTGACAGGCATTAATTATGTTCTCATCCATTAATTCTTTATTGCTCAAATCCTGTATCAACATTCTGTTATTTTACCTGATTTATCAGGGATAGATGTCCGGGTAGCTGGTTGACAGTTACCTGGGTCAACATACTCCTTAAACACTGGCACAGTATTAGCACTTTTCTTAATGTTTTGAAATTTCCTCAGTATTCCAAGACTTGTTGAAATTAAAATTAGCTAGCTAATTATGTTGATGATAAAATATTTATTTCTTATACAATTTATTTAATAATTGTTGTTGCAAATGTCTGTTAGTTGTTCAGCCACTACATTTTCAAATGCATATGTACTTACTGAAGACTTTGCACTTGCTCTGGATCAACAACTTAGCTTCATCTAGTAATGTCCCTTGACATTACAGTTGGCCTCTGTCCTGATTCCAGCTTCCTGTGCAAGTTTTATACATTTTCTCACTTCTAACAGTGATTGCTGTTTGTTTTCTTTTTTTCATTGCTATAGTTTTTATTGCTGCAGTCTCTTTATTAATCTTCACTATGATAGACTTTCAAGCATTGTTATAATTTTTTTCTTTGCTATTGATGTTTGCAGACATTTCCCTAAATCCTCTTAAAGCAAATTCTTAATCCTTTTATAACTGTCGTAGTTCATCTGAATTTCCCCCCTGCCCCATTAAACCAATTTTTCTCAAATTGGAGAAATCAGCTCTTTGAAGCAGCAAAGGATATCTATCAGCCTTCATACTCTGATCAGTCCTCTGCCTGCATTGTTATAGGATATGTTGAGGACACTTTAAACCTGGATGGAGGGGTGTTGTGGTTCCTTTCAGGACCAGCGTGTACAAATACAGATCCAGTTGCCTAAAACCATGCCTGTAAATCACTCAAATCTTTAGAGAAAAGAATCAGCTGTGCCTGTTTCAGCTATGCGTGCAAGGGTCACATGATATTCTTGCTTTAGGAATGCCATTTCTTATTCTTATTTTGAGCACTTTTTGTCCTTTCCAGGTTTTATTATGAATTGTTTCCTTTTCCTTTCAGGATTGTTGTCTCCTTTGAAATACTCTTCAGATTTTCCAAGAACTTTTTTTTTTTTTGTGATTAAGGTTTTAAACAACCAAATTCATACATATATATGCAGTGTATATGTGTACATACCATGTGTGTGTATGTATATATACACATCATCTACATACAGGTGTATGTATGTGTATACTCATATAGCCTGTATGTTTAATTGCATTTAAAATATGTCTGAAAAATACAGAGTTAAATAACGTATTGGAGTAGTAGCAAAATAACAGTGTTATACTTCTGTTGCTAAGTGTAGATGGACAGATGTTACTGAGAGTACAATTAATGCTCTGCTCATGTCCTTAAGCCAGAAAGAGTTATATTTAATTCCTGAGAAGTTATATGGTAGAAATTAACCCATAATTAAAGACTCCATGAAAACAGAAAGCATTTGGCTACTCTGAACAGAATCAGAACTCTATCATGTTATCAAAAAAAAACCCTTGGTGAATTAGCCCAAGACACAAAGCTGCGTGCAGCAGTCTGAAACCACAGGAAAAGGAGACAACATGATACAGGAATTAGCTAAACACCAATCGGGACTGACTGGATCACTCCTCTAACAGCCCAAAATGACCATGTTTACCAGCTCAAACTCAACTTTATCATATTTCTTATAGCTATGTAAATCAAGAATGTAGTTGACCTGCATAAGACATACATCAAATCAAAGTCCAAATGGCAGTTGGGTGATGAACTGAAAGAGTGACTGTTAACAGAGCTGCAGTGAGAAGGCTGGCTGGAGGCTGATGAAGCAGTAGAAGACAGTGGCTTTGTGCTGAATCTGTGCAAGACTTACATGCTGATTCAGCCCTTTCTTACTTTTGCTCCTCCCAGGTGTTCCACAAAGTCCTAAATGCGAGTGTTTTTCCCTCATCTGTGGACAGTTTCACTGGTTTTGGTGGAATATTTTGCTTCTCGTTGTGCTACAAGGAGTGGTTTCTTAAAAAGTTTCTCCCCTATCAATTAGTATTTCAGAGTGAATTGCTTGTTACATCAGTATTTGCTCAGTAGGTTCAAGGCCAGATAATGTCTCAGTCTGTTTTGTTTGAGTAGGTAAGTCAGGCTGTACCTAACCACACTGTAGAGAAATTGCTTTGATTTGAGATTTGTTACTTGATGTGTATAGCACTGCATCTCTCAGTTGTGCCTCCTGGTAACGAGCAAACTGAGTGAACCAGACTTCATTGAACTTCTGCAAAACATAGGTGTAGAACTAGTCATATGTGATTCAGGATGACTCCATTTCCATGCTAGCCTTGCTGTCATGATGTTGCTGTCCTATGTAGCAATTAAAGTAATCAATAATAACTTTTTTAAAGCAGTGGTTAGTTTAAAAGCCTGAGAAGAGAAGGACTGTTAAAATAATTAGATTTCCAGCTCCAGTTTCCAGGTTAGGATATTATGGACACATTTGTTCCTATCACATTTGCTTTGTGGTTCAGTATGAATTTTCAATAGATGACTTTGTGATAAGAAAGCAGCAATTCAGATGCAATTATATAAACAGAAAGATCAGCCTGGAATTAGCCTGGAGAGTATAAAGCACCCACAGAGCTTGTGCTGGGTCACTGCCTCTCCCAGCTCAAGGCAGACTCAGGTTGCTGTAATAGGGAAGAATTCAGCTGACAAGAGGTTGGTCTTTCCAGACTTGCATTGTTGTAGCTACAGGGTAAACCAGACTGTGTTAGAATGGCTTTTGCTATGGGAAAATGACAGCTGGAAGAGACTAGGGGGTGATATCCATAAGTTTGTAGTTTAGAGGCTATAGAGTAGACCCTGGAATTGTCTTGGAGCTAATCAAAGCTTTGTTCTCAGGATCCTCCAGCAGGTCTAAGAAATGAGGTCAGCACAACAGGCAGATAAAGTGGGGATTCATTGATGTGAACTCTTTGCTGATGTTCTTTGTTGTAATTTGCTTGAATCTATTTAATTCTTGGCAGTGTTCCCATTTCATCATGCCTCTAAGCCAACTGGAAAATAAGAAATACAGTGGTATGCCTGATATGCACAGCTGTTGCTTTTTCTCTCTTGAACATTTTATAAGATGCTTTCTTTAGAAAATTATTTTTAAACCAGTGAGATTATTTTAGCATCTCTGGTTAATTCTGGAGCTCATGTTTTCTCACATATGTCACATTTTCAAATTCTTCAGCTCCTGCTGTTATTCTGTGTCAGCATTTTATCACTCATTAATGAAAAAATCCATACAATATGCTTTAGTGTGGAAAAAGCGGATTTGTTTTATGTTGTTAATGGCCTGTTTACCCTTCTGTTCTGTTAGTACTATTTCAATTAAAGGTCTGAGATTGGAAAGTATTTGTCAGGCTGTAGATAAAACAGTTCAGATTCCTTTTAGTAATCTTAGTCTATGACTATCATAAGTGTTCTCAAATTCTGAGAAAAGGGGTGGGAGGTACATTTAATTTTAATTAGAGTTTGCTTTGTTTGTTTGTTTTCCCCCCATCTAGCATGAGTCCCTTCATTGTGATGTCTCTCCTCTTTGGCCTGACTTTCGGTCAAACAGCATCACTTTGTGCTCCTTCTGAGTATATAATCCATGTGGAGAAAAGGGAATGTGCCTACTGCCTGGCCATCAACACCACCATCTGCGCTGGATTTTGCATGACTCGGGTACGAGGCATTACTCTGTTTTAGACAGCTGTTTCTGTAATGGCCATGACTGCAAAACACGTGCCTGTTCTCACTGGAAAATTGTGTGTAAATGATCCAGTTCTAATAGTGTTTGTTACAGATGGAAAAATCACACTATCGTTTTGTTTTCAAGATAGCTTTTTGCAAAGGTATGAATGAGAAATGCCAAGCCTCCGGAACTACGGAGTTTATAACACCAGTGGCATAGCAGAGAACTGACTGCTGCAGTCACTGCAGAGCCTCTGTAGTCAGTTTGTGGGGTTGGGATGGAATAGGTGAGAAGCAGATTATATTTAGTCACTCTTATTTAATGTAAATTACTTGGGTAACTTCTACTCCCACTACTGTTATGACAGCTAGCTGTGGAGAGTATCTCCACAGCGTGCCAAACACTATGCTTGAGTTCACTGTTCAACATAGCATTTTAAGTTCCAACTTGGTCAGTAGGTAGCAATACAGATGATAGAGCACCGTTAGCCCTCTGCGCCAAGCAGATTAGTTAAAACCATTGCAGCAAAGCAGACGTATCTACAGCGCTAGAGAGCCCAAATCACATGCAGATTCAAAATGACAGGTCTGAACAGAATTAAGCTGAAAATACCAGAGCCAGTCTGAGTGTAAAGAGGTTTGCTTTCTGCACATTTGAGAAAATACCGAAAAAAAGTCTTCTGACACTCACGCATGCTTCAATGGAATAATGCATTTCTTTTTTCTTTGTAGGACAGCAATGGCAAGAAGCTGCTACTCAAAAGTGCTCTGTCCCAGAATGTGTGCACATATAAAGAGATGTTGTATCAAACAGCACTGATTCCGGGCTGTCCTCATCACACCATCCCTTATTATTCCTACCCTGTGGCTGTGAGCTGCAAGTGTGGTAAATGTAACACTGATTATAGTGACTGTGTTCATGAGAAGGTTAGGACAAACTATTGCACTAAACCACAGAAGCTCTGTAACATGTAAGCTTCCAACAGAATGTGGTTGAAATGTACCTCTCTGCTCACAGCTAAGAATAAATAAAAGTGTATTTCATAACAGGTTTGCAAATTGGTGTGCACAAAGTTTTATTCTAAAGATTAGTTACTTAAATTAACTGGATATTCTGTGACATGCACAGAAGCAGAATCATAGGACTGCAGGTTTGTATTTAGAACCCACCTGCAATTTACTTTGGAAAAAAAGGAGAAATGACTATGTGTATGTATAAGCCTTTGCTCATAAATCCTAGGTATTTTGTGAAGAGATGCATTTTATATAGTTTACAGTTAAAAAAAAGGCAACACATACTCTTAGTATTGAACATTTTAATTATATTTAGATTTTGACATATACTTACAGCCTTCATATTAGCAACAATATTTCCATATATGTAAGATTCATTTTTGTTGAGGACTCTAGCTTCAGCGTAGTCAACAGGAATTAAGTACATACTGATTTATGTCATCACCACCGTTGTCCAGACCTGTGTTCATTAGGCATACTTTTTCGTATCTGCACTAGTGGAATAAGCCTCTCTTTTCTATTGAAGTACATAGTTCAAAAAAACTAGTTTCTCTGTGACCAATGAAGAATCAGTGAAGCTTCAAATCTTGCTGCTCTGTTCTCCAGGGGAGTGTAATACGATCAAACTTAAGGTGAAACTCAGAATAAACTCTTTTTCTCCACACCAGTCTCCTGGTCCCTTGAGAGTGAGAAAGTGAGCTGAGCCCCATCCTGTGTGCTGACCATGCACAGGAGAGAAGCGCAGATCCAGGAATAAGAAAATAAATGTAAACTAACAAATGTCTCTTTACCAGGGAGACTTCCCCCCGCCCCAACCCTGTGAGTGCTCCTGTTTCATTAGAACTGATGGCTCTGTGGCAAGCTATGTTTGTGCTAAACCCATCCCTGAGAATGTGAGCTAGTTTCCACCTGGTTTAGGCGATTCCAAAACAAAGCAGAAGAGCTTATAGAATCCAATGACAGAGTTGCAACTTTGCCCCTCACCTCTATTACCTACAACAAGAGTAATGAAATCACAGTTTGATTAAATTGTCCCTGCTCAAGTAAATGTGACCTCTGCTGACCCACGAGTACTGAAGACAGGATAGCAAGATAGTGAAGGCATGAACAAGGCCGACAAAAAATAAAATCCTCCATGCTTCCTTGACTGAGGAACAGTACTACTATTCCGCATGTCTTGGCAAATGCAGCCAGAGGAAAAAAAATTAAGCGTATAAATAAATTAAATGATAGTAAAAAGATTTTTAACAATATATAACTATAAAAAAGCTTTCAGATCTAAGAATCTGCAGCTCTGTGCAGATGCACTAAAGTACTTAAAACAATTTAATTGAGCTGAAAATAAAAACTTTGACATATACCAAACATGGATGACCTAGAATATTAGAAATGTTCCCATCCCTGGCAAAGAAGTGTCTGAAATAGTAATCTCCTGTTAGCCTGACTGCATTCTCATGAGTTCCCAGGGTCAAATTAACTGCAACACCTAAAAATACTACTGAGATGCAAGGCGTATTTTTTCTGTTTATGCAAATTCAATTTTAGAAATAGGATTGTAGCTCCCAAGAAACTAGATATTCCATTCACACTTCACTTGAAATGGTAAATAAAGGAACTAGAATTCAGAGGATACAAATACGAAATTTAACTTCCTTGGAAAAAATCTTGCTTTCAATTTTGCATGAATGTTCCTGGAATTTGATATTCTATTCCAAACACTTTCATTTTACTTCAACTGCAGCAAAGCCCCCATGAAAGACGAAGGGCATCTGCTAGATGGCCCTCCTTGAGCAGCGGCATTGGACCAGATGACCTCCAGAGGTTGCTTCCCACCTCAACCATACAGTGATAACGGCAAAAGCTTTGTCCGGGGCAACTGCAATATTAAGCTGACAGTATTTGCATGCTTGTCACAGATTCCACGCAAGGCATGAACTGTAATTGTCATATGTATAATTTAGTGATAAAGAAATGCCTTCGCAGGCAAGGTTTCAAATTTTAACTTCTAAAAAAAATGTCATTTAAAATTAATAAAAAATCCAGAGGATTTTGCAGGAACAGTAGGAGCTCCGCTTCTGTGAGATACGTCCTTACACCTATGGTTTAAACAATCCAGTTACGGTGAGATATGTACAAGACTACTTCTGTAACTGCTGGACCAAGAGAGGTTAGCCTCAATTAAGTTATAAAAGACTTTCTGGAAGTGAGAAAGTCTGATATTCCCCAGCCCCCAACACCACTGTAAAAACCGGGTAGTGACAGCATGCAAAAGAGCTGCGGATTCCTAGGTTCTCAGCGAATAGCTGCAACATGAATGGCTGCTCTCTAGTTTGTGAACAGCATAGAGAATGATAGGAAAAAAACTGGGAAGTAGGTATTTACCCAACAAAGAGGTAATTATGTTACCTAGTAAATGGCAAAGAAACAAAATCTTCAGTTTTAAGGTCAGACAGTGCGTTCTGAAGGTGTTTGAGCCTTTAAAAAGGGTATTTAGCACAGGACAATGTAAGTCAGCTTACTATTAAGAAGCACTTGCACTTAGCAAAATAAAAAAAAAAAGAGAACTAGGTCTACTTACAGTAATAAGCAGCACTGAAAATTTATTAAAATGCTCCCTAATGGCTGAGACTGACAGATTTTTTTTTCAGTATGAACATGCACATGCAAAAAACAACAGTTAATTTTATGCTTAATACCTATGCAAAATCAGGAGGCAAGTAACTAACATGACTTCTTTTACACTTAAGAAAAATCCAAATTAGGTCATTTGTGTTGTGTTAAAGCATCTATTTAAATACACATTTACATGCCCTTAAAGTGCTTTGTCCCCTTGCCCTTTCAGCCGTATTTGTGTTCAAGACTCAGGTCCAGTGATCGCAATCTATCGAGGGGAAGATTCTGAAGGGTCGGGTGTTTGTTTACATTTAATTTGTCTTAAGATGCCTTTTCACATAACTAATTAATGGACTTGCAGACAATCCTAACATCCTTACCTCTTCCCAACATGTTAATTCTGGTGAGGAGGTACGAGAAGAGCAGCGGCGCACGGAACAGGAAGGCTTGCAGGGCTCGGTCGGTCGGAATCCGCGCGGAGGCAAACGCGTCCTCTGGACGCCATCGGCCTCCTCGTCGACAGCGAGATTATCGTCGCGTTAGGCCTGTCTTACATGGGAGAGGCTTGAAAACCGGGACACCCTCTCACTCCAGCTTCTTTCCACTACCCAGCTTACAGCCAAGCGCCTGAGCTTCGTGCGACCACCGCCACTCGCAACCGGCCCTACGGAACCCCCGGGCCCGGGGCAGCCGCTCCCCGCCGGCAGCCGGCCCCTCCCGGCCCAGCGCTGAGGGCCTCTACGGTAGGCGCCGGGCGGCGGCCAGGCTGAGGTCGATTTCGAGAAGCGCGATCCCAGTCGCACCAACACGTCTGAAACCGGGAAGGGCCAACGCAGCCACACAACCCTCAGCTTCCCCGCGCCGCACGCACAGCCGCCGCGGGAGGCGGCTACGAGCCAGCGGGCGGCGCCGCCCAGGCGCCAGGGGGCGCCGCCGCGCAGTCCATCCGCAGGGCTCAGCCGTGCGGCGCCGCCGGCAGGGCGGGCCCGCGAGCGCCCAGGGGGCGGGGCGGAACCCGGCCCCGCCCCGCGCGGCCTCACTGCTCCGTGGCTCCCGCCGAGCTGGCGCGCGGCTCCCTCCCTCTTAGGGCTCGCCGGCCGCCGGCGACCGCGCGTGCTGCCGGCGCCGCCGCTTTCCCGCCTTTCCGCACTGGCCGCGAGGACAAAGCACCCTCCGCGCGCTAGCAGCCAGCGCGGAGCGAGTACCGGTGCCCCCGCCGCGCGGCTGCCTGAGCCGAGCCCGGGCCGTACGGCGGCTGCTGCCACCGGGTCGCGTCCTGCGGTTCCCGGCGCGGGGCTGTGCTCGCCTCGCCGGCCCAAGCCTGCTCCTTTACCTGGAGCCTGCCCGCCCGCAGCCCGGCACCGGGGCGGCCCCACCGCCAGGGGGGACGGGCGAGCTCCGGCCAGCCCCGCTCGCAGCCTGCGTCGCAGCCCCGGCCTGAGGAGCCCCCTCACCGGGCGGGCGGCCGCCCCCCGCAGACCTTTGGTGGCGTCGCCGCCTCAGCTGCTGCCCGCGGCCGCGGAGTCCGGAGCGCCAGGATGCGGGAGGTGAGGCGGGGGCGAGGCGGAGGCGGCCCTGCCGCCGTGGGAGGGTCGGCGCGCTCCGCTCGGGAAGGGGGCGCGGCGCGGGACCTCCCTCGCTCGGGAAGGAGCTGGCGGGGGCTGGTTCTGGCAGCGCAGGCCGGAGCGCGCAGAGACCAGTTCTCTCTGGTAGTCGTTTATTCCAGGTTATTTTTATTAGAAAGTTGTTTCAAATTCAAGGCAGAAGAGGTGATAAAACGCCACTTCAGAACGCACTAGACTAAAGGGAAGTGAAAGCTGATTTCAGCAACAGAATAGGTTTTTTTTTCTTTTCTCTCAAAGACAGCTGCCATAGAGGTAATTCTGCAGCAGACTTTGCAGCACAAACCAATACGCCAGTTCTGTCCAAAATCAGAATCTGTGCTGTAATAACAAATACATTATATTGGAAGTGGTTGGTTTTGGAGAACCTAGTGGCTGGAGCACCAATAGAGAAGAAGAAGCAAGATTGAAAAGCTTTATTTATGTACATTTTCTATGAACAGCATCTGATGCTGTTAATCAGTAGCTGCCAGAGGCTGTAAAATATAGCATTTGAAGGCTTAAGATAACTATTTTTTTTAATACATATGAAATATATTTTGCTATAAAAGTATCACTTTCAGTATGAAGAAAAGTGAAATATGAATCTTCATTGTAGGGATATTACAGGGCTGCGTTTCATCAGCTCCTGTGCAATCTCTGCAAGACAGCAAAACTGGCTGAGGTTTTCCTGTAAAAAACAAAGCTCCCACTGAGCTCAGTTACTTAGAAAAATTAGACAAGGGAAATGTGAATAGTGATACAATAAGGGCATCAACAACTTACATCTTTATGCTTTAGAACAAACTTTGACAGGAGAAGCAGAAAACATGTGGAATGTGCTTTCAGAATTATCACCTAGAGGGATTTGATCTTTTGTCACTTTCCTCTGAAACAGGTAGAAGGGACAGGACTAAATGGGTACTTCTGCTGACTTACATGGCAGTTACTATGATCTGGCGCATACAAGCAGCGGAGTTCGTTAATGAAATCCTAGCATGCAACTCTGGAGCGTGAACTGTATTTGAGGAAGTTTAGATACTGGTTTGGATTTAGTTACCCTTGAAAAGCTTTCTCACTGAAGGCATACGGTGTAGTTGCTTGGAAATTATTTTGTACTGCCAACAAAGATCAAAGATTTTGTACTTTCAAGAGCTGAAATGAAAGAGCAGCTTTTGTGAGCACTATATATCCAGTTTTTATAGCCGTAACGCCACCTGTGACATCTGGACATTTAAATAGGGCTGCTCCAGCTAGTCAATGGAGTTGTGGAAATTGGAGTTGTTAACTAGCTGTGATCTAAAAGCAACAGGAAAGAGTTCTTACAGCTTTGACAGAGAAAGAACAGCTGTATTTTCTGTCCTTTAATGAGTTAAAAAAGACTTTCAGTTACTAAGATGCAGAGAAAACTGCAGATATACTCTGCACCTCACAACAGCAGGAAACAACAAAAGAGGCTAAATCTGTGGATTCTGATAAAGGCAGTAGTAGACGCATAACATGTTGATTTCCCGCTTAAACTATACCAATAACTTACGGAACTAAACCAGTACCTGATATTATTCTGTTCTGATACACAGTGCAAGTATCCCGTATACCTAAATAGCAGTAAATCCTAGAGTATAAGCGGTAATTACATTGGGGGGGGGGGGGGGAATGCACTGTTCAGAGGAAGAAGAGGAGAAAAAAAAAAAAAACCAAGACAAAAACCCACAAACCCAAAACACTTCAGCAGAAAGTTAGGTTGTTCAAGTCTGAATATATAGAAGGTGTCTTTGTACCAGTCTTCCCTATTGTCATAAGGCACTTAGGTGTTTTTGTGTTTCTGGGGGAGTGGGGAGCTGGGGAAGCAACAGAAGTTTCTGCAAGCTGCCTTTTTATTCAGTGCATCTCAAAAGCAGGAGTGGGCACCTTTCAACTTACTCAAAAAGCAGTAAACAAATAAGGAAGTAAACTCTGGTCCTATCATTACATTCTGGTGCTACAAATTTAAAGAATTAAAACCAATTATATGTGTTTAAAATAAATAAAATACTGTCATTATGAGGGGGAGCGTAATAGGAGGAAATAGCTTTATTTGCAATAAATTTCTGTCCCTGTAGGGCAATAATCTTGGAACCTGAACCTATACCTTCCCTATTGTGCTATTTTTACTGGTTTTCCTGGAAAGCTGTCTTGCTCTGAATGGCAAAAATGACACTATACACAGGTTACTTCTTTCAGTCAGTATTACGTTAGGAGAAAACACCCTGGTGGTATACTATCCCATTATCTACTTAGAGCAGAACCAGTTGTAGGGACAGTCTCGGGTGTACCCGGGATCCAGGAAATTGCTTTGATTATGTCAGTTGTCTGCTGGGAGAAACTTAGTTTCAGCTTGAGACCCTCGGATTTGCTGCCAGTGTCATTCTCCTAGTTGAGACTTTCTTAGCAGCAGTCAGCAATAGATGGGGGCCCTGTTTCCCGGTCTTATGCTTGCAGAATAAAGTCCCAGGCCCTACTTGTACATGGTATCCGTAGCTAATCAGCTGTGAACAGAGTGATACAGGGCTAACTCTCATTTGGTGTATGATAGAATGTCTCCCTCTCAGCTGGATACCTGAAGCTAGGCCTGGAAACTGCCCAGCTGCAGTGCCTGCTGCATACCCGGCATTTAGTTCACAGCTGTCTCAGTGTCACAGTTTGTGGCTGAACAATTTGAGAAGACAGATCTATGTAAAAGACAGCAAGATGTGTCAATTAAATCACATACATGGAACAGCAATGCTATTTCCAATCCTGAAGTAACAGAAAAGTGATGAGAATTTGAGTTTTTTGAGAAATGAGAGATAAGTATCATGAGGGATATATTCCACACAAACATATGCACTAGAATACACACATTTTCTGAAATCCCATTTCTTTCCATCATATTTCAGTGGAATAAAGACCCCATGACTTGTAAATGCCAATCCAAGTCCTGTTAGACATCGTGGACCACTTCAATGAGATACATAGTTTGGCTGAACTTTTCCCCATCATGTATGGAACAACTGCATCAGGAATCTGAACTAGTGATCATCAGAGAGACAGAGCTGCTATTTGGATGTTGCTAGCTAAAAGCTGTTCTCTGAAATGGTGAATTATCTCAAGTAAGCCAAAAATTAAAGAATTCTGAGCCTTTGATGTAATTTATTTTCCCCTTCTGGGGACAACCTTTCTCCCTTCTAGGCTGTATTAAAAGGAACATTCTCTTATGAATAAATATGATAAATAGAAAAATAAAAATATAGAAACAAACTATGTAAACGCAAGCTCTGAGGTATTTCAAGCACACAGTGTAATTTTTGTACCTGACATACAATCTAAAGGGGCCAGTATGAAAGTTTACTTTATGGCTCTGTAAAAACGTCCTATCTTTCTTTCCTGCCTTACACCCACAAGAAAGGGTGAGAGGTTGAGGTAAGATCCCCATGGAAGCTGTGATAGTCGCAGAAGCAGAAACAGAGGATATTAAAGTGCTGTGTGTCTTTCCCTGACCATTTTCTCTCTTCGGTTGGCTTCCATAGGCCAGTTATATTCTACAGAGTATCCGACAAAGTTGCTGCCTTTCTGGATATAGGCTCCACTCCTGCACCAGCATTTATACCATATAGAGTCTTGCAGGATAAAGGGACTTCTAAATAAAGATTTTAGTGGCTCCTTTAACTCAGATTTATTTTTTGTGTGTATGTCTCAGGCTAGCTTGGGAAGCTTAACCACACTTTGCGCTGCAGATGCCCCCAGATGACTGTGTTATCTTGCCAGCTTCCCACCTCTTTGCCCTTCTTCCTCTAGCCTGGATCTCCTTGGACATGTTTCCTCCCCCAGAGCTTTCTGCATTTGCATGAAGGATCCAGTCTCTGCATGGCAATGAAGTCAATGGGTCTACTCACTTGAATTAAAGTTTGCTGGAGCAGGCCCTTAGGCATTAAATTTTTTTAAAAATAAAGTCCAGTTTTATTAATTCTACTCTGTTTGGGCTTTGGAAGGAACAGTTACAAAATGGATCGTAGGTTTTACTTCTTAAAATGGCATTTGTTCCTCTGCTAATTCTTTGCAAACAGGGGCTCAATATGGAAGGGTTTCAGGCACTGTATACCTATTGGTGTGTGTACGCTCTTGCATAGTGGGGCTCTGGAAGAATATGCATGCAAACGTGTGCACATAACATATTCCCTTTGCACATACTTACCTAAACAAGGTACTGCATATATAGGTACCTGCTCATGTGCATATATATTTGTAAGGAGAGATATGCGTGTGCTTGCACAGTGTCTATAGATGTGTAAACTCTTAATTGCACATATACAAACATTAAAAATCAAATTAGTCTTAGATACATCTTTGCTTTTTTCATTAAAAAGGACATTTAAAAACCCTTTTTGTTCACTTCAGTTTTACTGTAACTAATACAATTCACCTGCTCACCTAATGGGATATTTTTCCTCTCAGTATGTTAAAACTAATTAAAATGCATTACAATTATTAAACTGAGTAGAAGATCACTTCTTGTAAAGCTTAGTCTGGAACTCCTGGGACATAGTTGTGCAGTGAAAGTTTTAGATCATGTCTCTTGTGTTACGGATCGCACAGCACAGAACCATGCTGAATATCATGCCAAAGATCTAGAAGAGAAGGGATGCAATTTAGGGTTCCACTTACAAAACAGTTATAAAATAGTCTGCATATCAGAACAACCTGAAGTCTCTTATGGCAGAGTAGCAAGTGACTGCTTCCATCTATAAACTCCAAGTCATCAGATAATTAATATAAAATATATTTAACTGATACTCAAAGCCAAGATTTTATCTGCTCACACCAGTTTCCTTGGTTTTTATTAACATGAGTTTCACTGACATCAATAACTGTGACTATCAGTGTTATGCCTAGTATTGCACCAAAAGGTTCCGAGTTTCAGAATGCTTCTACAGGGAATATTGTATATGTATTTAAGTAAGAGCGAAGAATGATTCCAGAGGAACGAGATCTCTGGAACTGGTGCTGAGCATTGTGGTTTTACAGAGAAGGCTAATCTCTTAACAGTTGCTACTCAAGACCATGACTACACATTAAATATAAAACTCTCTTCATGTCAGGGAATTAGTTGACTAGAGGGAATGTTAAAAGCAGAGAACAGAGTCTTTCTTGCCGGAGTCTCCAGAAATTTTTTTTTTTGACACAGATTGATTCTCCAAAGCAGTTAGCAGCTACCTCCTGAGGCTTCATTGCTAATGAAGGGAGCTGAGCAGTACTATCAGGCAGTTAAACCACTGAGTTCACATCCCCTCCCCACACACCTCCTGAAGGAAGGAGACTGCTGACCAGTTGGAACCACCCATCAAGTGTCAGAAACAAGCACGGAAGAATGTACAGACTCGTTTATGCTGCTAAAGAGGTTATAGTTTCATCTGATGTATCTGAGGTGGGAAGCCATAGAAGAGATGTTCCTATTTCTAGCGTATCCTTGGTGAGCTATGAGGTTATT
This sequence comes from Chlamydotis macqueenii, assembly GCF_036417535.1. Classification (NCBI taxonomy): domain Eukaryota; kingdom Metazoa; phylum Chordata; class Aves; order Otidiformes; family Otididae; genus Chlamydotis; species Chlamydotis macqueenii. The sequence goes on from NC_141578.1 coordinate 7,325,471, forward strand.
TGAGCTCTGTCCCACCCATGTTGCTTTGGTGTATTTTTGACTGCACCTTCACGTTTTATAGAAATCACAGGATTGTTTAATTCCCTTTACCCACGCCACGGCTTCTATTACAAACATAAACCCTTAATTTCCATGTAAGCCCATGAAATTCCTGCTCTTCAGAGCAGCTTGCTGTACTAACACTCTGGCTCCTCGTGCCACTTCAGACTGCTGCTGGTTTGAGTCTGAAGGAAGTCACGGCACATGCATGCTGAAAAATGCTTTCTGTTAAAGCCTGCTTTGATACAGAGCGCCCGCTCCTCCCGTATCCTTGCAGCAGGGTGACATCTATTGGTCACAGCTCTGTCATGAAGGAGCAGACCTTGGGAATACAACAGTACACACTTGTGGGAGAAGGTGGACTGTAAGGAAAGTTATCAACACTGTGATTACACAATTTGATGAAATGGATACCTGTAACTAGGTGCTACACATTTAGGAAAGAAATGCTGTTCTGAAAACGACGCAGTATAAATCCTGTTCCTTTAACAAAATACATACTGATTACTGGATCCATGACCTACAAAATCTGTTTATAAATTATCCTTCACATTGAACCAATGCTAGAGCTAGCATTTTCCTGGAAAGTAATTTGTGTACAAAGGGTAGGTGCTCTCTATTCCTTAGTAATGAATCCTCAAAGGGCTGAAAGCATCAGTCTACAGTTCTTTTGGAATAGATGAAATGCTGCTATGGGCTTCTGCTTTTCAATTTGATTCACTCTGCTTTCCTACTATTACAACAGAATAAGATTACCATTAGATACTTTGGACCCTGATTAAGGACATAAAATAAACTGGTAAAACAAAGTCACACAAGTCTGCTTGCGCCCATGTTGGCAATTCCTAGAGAGGACACCCTGAAAGTGATAAGAATAGCTGCACTTTTGAGGAATTTCACCAGTTGCTGCAAAACACCTTCCTCAAAGCTTTGGGTAAAGGACAGGGTACTGGGCTCAAATATAGATTCGAGACTGAGAACATGGATTTACTCACTGTGATGCCAGCAATTGCAATTCCAACAATTCCAACTAAATGCAGATTAGCATCAATTATATTCTGGATTTCAACCAGGCAATTCTATTAAAAACAAAATTGAAAGATTTTTACTCCTAGGAAAAAAAAAAATTCCAACCAACTCCATCAGCTGTTCTCACTAAACAACAGATAAACATGAAAAATATTATTGCAGTCACTGTCCTAATTCTTGCATCTATGCCTTGTGCTTTGTTGAACAATTTTCACAGCATATTCACTTTTCTAGTGAGACAGCCGTACCTCTTGCCCTGTACAAGCTGACACATAGAAGTAATTTTCTTACCATCTCTTTTTCCTAAATTTAAACCCTTTACATGATATGTCATGCTGAATCAGGAAGTTTGGCCCTTTAGATTGTCACTGTATTCACAAAGGGATTCCACAAAAGACACAAAGTTTTTTTTTCTTTAGAGAAACAAAGTTTCTAGTCAGGAGTCTCCAGGTATGATTAAGGCAGGCACTTGCCAAAATTCAGCCTTCAGGGGGCTTTTAATTTAGGACTCCTGTTCTGCTACATCCTTCCCACTTTTCTTTTCAGATGATGTAATATTGTCTCAGCTACCATGGGATGCTGCAAGCAGGCTTCAGAAATGAGGGCTGGGCATATTCAGTATGACCTCCAACTTACTTCTGCCTCCGCTCTGCTGCGTTTCATATGGAATTTCATGCTGGAATTTGGAAGGTAAAAAGGAAATGCTTCCTTTCTTTTACTTATAGAATGTCTCCAATTTTACTAAACAATTGACATGAAAAAGTGATGAACCAACATGGAAAAGAACAACCAGAACAGAGGATACTTGCCTTTGGCATCTGGACGTTCTCTGGACAGGGTAATCCCATTTGTTGTTCCATATTATCTTTACCACAGCATTTCAGCTAAATAAGAGAGAGATGAAGAATCAAGAAGAGGAAACCATAGACTTGTTTCATAGTCAAAGTGAGTTATTACTTTCATACTTTCATACTTTATCACTTTTATCCTGAAAGTGAGACAATAAATAACTGAAAAAAAAAAAAAAGGAACAATACAGATCGAGTAATAAATGTATTCCCTATATTAACTGCTACCTCTGGAAGGGTTCCAACTATGTGGGCCAGAATTATCAAAAATCAGTTTCAATTGTCTGAAACCATAGCAAACAGACAAATTTGTATTAACAACAACTTCCAGAAGGGATTTTTATCCCAGTATCTCATAACAGAGATACTGGCTTAGAGGGAAACAGGAGTTGTTAAAGGGAGAAAGCAGAAAGTTTAAATAGTGCATACAGAATTATAGGCAACGCACAAAAGCAACAACAGAGACTGCTAGAATCTTTATTTCTGACAAAACATAGTGCTGAGTTTGGAGACTAATAAATCAGAGGGTTTGTCTTTCCTGTTTGCCTGTCTCCCACAAAATGCTTGGAATTTGACTCTGGGTCAAAAATAACAGCTATGGGAGAAGGACAGAAGGGTCTGCGGTTGTGAAATGTTTGTTCTAAAGAACGTGGGAATGCTGTAAGAAGCAACAAAGCTTGGGCTTGATCTCTGTGGGAGGCAGTGTAGATAAAGGATGGACACAAATAGGATTCAGGAAGTCACAGGTTCTAATTCTGATTCAGACACTAACTTTTTGTGTGGCCTGAACTGAGTCACATGTGTGCTTCTGGTTCTTTATCTGATTGGTTCAGTGAGTGACTGGATCTGCTACATTGTAGGTCCTGGGACATGGGTCATAGTTTTTTCTCTGACATGCAGAGACATTCAGACCTTTCTACCTCTCTCTGCATTTGTGAGCATTTATTCTTGGTTTTTAATATCCCAAAGGGCCATAATAGTCTTATCTTCTGCACAACAAAGATTAGAAGCATCAGCTGAAATTTAAAAGCCTGACCATTTTCACTTTCAAAGGTAGAGATCACTTGGGATCTGAAAACCAAAATTCTGACAGAGCCATCAGGAAAGCAGGTTGTGAGCCTCTGGCTCCACTTTAAGTAACACTCGGTTCTATTCTTTCATACCTCAGTGGGAGGCATTCTGGATTATAAAGGGTAATGTGACAGTAGAGTAGTAGTGCACGGTATTAAAGCTCAGGAGGACTACTCACAGCCACGTGATAGTGATAGATAGTCCTGTTGACCTTTCCCCCTGGGTTTTTCGTATAGTCATCATAAATGTCTTCATAGATTTTCTGGGCTTCCTGTATTGCCTGCAGAAATCAGACTTTCCAAGTGAGTGGCAAATAAGTGTTACCCTCAATCCAGTGCAGACTTCCAGCTTGTGTCATCAACCTCCAGAGCAGAAAATTATGCCTGGTAAACTGAGATACCATGATTCAAAAGACAGGAGGTTTTGTGTCTTGATGGCATTCAGAGGGACTCTGCATGGGTCAGAATGTACATGTGCTGTATTCTGTGTTTTGGTTAAACACTGTTACTCGGAGAAGTTCAGTGCTCAAATTTGTTTGCCCTTTTCCCAAGCAATAACTTCTTATCATATAGTTCTACTTGATGTTCCTTGTGCATGTAAGGCTGAACCGCACTTACAGATTTTCCTTAACACAGGGAGCAAAAACTGCATCCCATTCTGGTCTTGTGATAACACAAGCTCTCATTCACTCCAGATAAGAATGTGAGAGAGTCTTCCTGGGAAAAGCCTCCTGGAAAGTCTGCCTATGCAAGAGCCAGACTGTAGGTCAGTTGGCACTGGAATCCATAACTGCCCCCTTATTACATTAGAAGTGGCTTGTTACTTACCACTTTCTTGCCTATAAAGGCAAATACTCCAGCAGTGACCTCAGCCGCAAATATCACCAACAAGCAAGCAAAGAACTGCAGAGGAAGAAAAGAATCTTATATGAATGTATCTTGCACAATTCTGCTTTATATGGACTGCCAGTCAGTCCCTTGTCCTTGCCCAGGCCTCAACAGCCCACGCAGTAATGGAAAGAAAGCTGGTAACCAGAGTCCATAACAAGGGTCTCAAGTCAGATGTCTTGTAATATGGAAACAAAGGTGCAAATGGCGAAGGTGTGGCTCAGGTGGTAGCTTCAGAACAGACAGAAGGTAATTCCAGGAAATATATCACATGAGACAAGCAATGGAACTTCTTCATGTATGGAAGCTCTGCAATAGCACGGTAGCTAGAGATGCTAGATTAGCCAGTAAAAGGATGTGGAACATTTCCAGTCTTGGACAGCAAAGATTTTTTCACTAATGGCACAAAGCATATGCTGTTGAATGATTTTCCTGTGCAGCCCAGGCCCTTGAAAACTTTTACTTACTGCTCCAAGTAAGCACTGAGACTCCCGCGCTGCTCCACAGCACCCAAAAAATCCAACTGTGGTCATGAGAGCCCCTGCTCCCACCAATACATAGAGTCCTATGAAAAATCAGAATCAGACAAGAATTTAAGGTTTCTATTCCCAAAGTCTGCTACCTATTTTGTCAAAACCACACATTTGTAACAATGGTCTCTGGCTCTCACAAAGAGCACCTATCACACAGAAAAGCTGCTCTCGCCACAAAGGGAGACCAATGATTTAATCAGAATTCTTAGAGAATCTTATGAAGACAAATTAGAAGACTTCCACCTCCCAAGTTTCCTGTCCCAAGGGCAGCTCAGTCCGGGAAGAACATGCACCATACCATCCAGAACCACCTTACAGCTCTTTAGTGAGGAACCTAAGGCAAAACCAAAAAAATCCTGCATTGCTAGAGGGCTTATTTCTGTGAAACCTAGGGCTGGAAAGATTCTGTACTGCTATGTAGGAGTGGAACTTAAAAAGCTACCTGGCAGATATGCTCTATCAATTGCCTGGCAGTACATAAAAAAGGACATTTGAAGATCTTCAGGAAAGGCACAGGCACTACAGTGTGATGTTCCTCTGAAATCAGTGCTTTGGCTGGGGAAAAAGCTGATTGCTATTGGAAGGAAGAGGATGACTGGGGGAACTCCTTGAAAGCTGTTAGACTAGAACTATGAATTTGCACCTTCTGGCAAATTAATGAGTGGGAAGAGCAGCTTGGAGGAGATCATAAAGCAGTAGTCCTGAATTTGGTCAATGCAGAGAGTGGAAGCTTGTCTACAGTTTGGTGATTTGGAGCATGGCATCTTCCTTTTACGATAAGTAGCTGCTTAACTGCCTGCTGGGCAGGCATATTCCAGCATCATTACTTTGCTTTTTTTTCCTCCAACATACTGATGAAGTGTCAGAATATAAGATAGCAGCAGCTTTTAAAGGCTAATGTTTTCAGTGCACTGTGATCAGAAAACTTGGAGAAGAATTGCCTGAAAATTGATAGAAACACAGAACCAGACAAGTCACATCAGATATTAACAAAAAAAAAGGTGATTCTATATGAAAGGAGTGGAGTGTGTAAGACTGTGAGTGCCCTGATCTGGTGGAAGGTGTCCCTGCCCAGGGAAGGGAGTTGGAACAAGATGGTCTTTAAGGTCCTTTCCAACCCAACCCGTTCTATGACTGTGATCTCATGATGCATGTTGCCCTCGTCCGAACTGCAGAATACGCTTCCACCACCTTATTTCAGTAGGCAGAATCAGAGTGGCTCTGCAGCAGCGCATTGCATTAATGTTCTGGACATCTGCAGTTAGGTGTCACGCAGATACTGAATTGTTCAGGGGACTGCTCAGACACCCTAGCCAAGCCTTCCTGGGACTGCATTGCTGAATGGACTTGAGGCTACTGGCACAAGGAGTTACCTGTGTGTAGACAAATGTAATGACAAAGAAAGAACAGCAAATAGTGGATCATCAGACTAAACATATTAAGAGGATAATGAAGCAATCTGGGGATGAGACTGCCAGCAAAGACCAGAACATGGGAGATGTCAGTATGGCCCCATGGATAAAGATCTACGACCCTAGCTATGTTCAGAACTTGACAGGACAAAAACTGTAGAGGTAGGGCAATAGCATTCATCTCTGCCACTTGTAAAACTGCTAGGAATACTCACATTCAACAGGGTGTTGCACATATTTTTTTCTTTCCTCACTCCACTCGGTGGATAAGGAGTTGGCTGGATGGCCGCACTCAGAGAGTGGTGGTCAACGGCTCAATGTCCAAGTGGAGACCGGTCACCAGTGGCGTCCCTCAGGGGTCCGTGTTGGGCCCGGCCCTGTTCAACATCTTTGTCGGCGACATGGACAGTGGGATAGAGTGCACCCTCAGCAAGTTCGCCGATGACACCAAGCTGTGTGGTGCCGTCGACTCGCTGGAAGGGAGGGATGCCATCCAGAGGGACCTGGACAGGCTGGAGAGGTGGGCCCGTGCCAACCTCATGAAGTTCAACCAGGCCAAGTGCAAGGTCCTGCATCTGGGTCGTGGCAATCCCAAGCACAAATACAGGCTGGGTGGAGAATGGATCGAGAGCAGCCCTGAGGAGAAAGACCTGGGAGTGTTGGTAGACGAGAGGTTCAACATGAGCAGGCAATGAACCCTTGCAGCCCAGAAGGCCAACCGCATCCTAGGCTGCCTCAAGAGGAGCGTGGCCAGCAGGTCGAGGGAGGTGATTCTGCCCCTCTACTCTGCCCTGGTGAGACCCCACCTGGAGTACTGCGTCCAGTTCTGGAGTCCCCAACACAAGAAAGACATGGACCAGTTGGAAAGGGTCCAGAGGAGGGCCACAAAGATGATCAGAGGGCTGGAGCACCTCTCCTATGAGGCCAGGCTGAGAGAGTTGGGGCTGTTCAGCCTGGAGAAGAGGAGGCTCCGGGGAGACCTGATAGCGGTCTTCCAATACCTCAAGGGGGCCTACAGGAAAGATGGGGAGAAGCTGTTCAGTAGGGCCTGTTGTGATAGAACAAGGGGTAATGGGTTTAAATTAGAAGGAGGTAGGTTTAGATTAGATATGAGAAAAAAATTTTTTACAATGCTAGTTGTAGAGCACTGGAACAGGTTGCCCAGAGAGGTGGTGGATGCCCCATCCCTGGAATCGTTCAAGGCCAGGCTGGATGAGGCTCTGAGCAACCTGATCTAGTCAGGGATGTCCCTGCTTCTTGCAGGGGGGTTGGACTAGATGACCGTTGAAGGTCCCTTCCAACTCTAACTATTCTATGATTCTAAATGTACACGCTTGTTCTGTGCTTAGGCAATATATCCATTTGAGTGCGGTGCCAGTTCCCATCAGACCACAGCAACTGCGTGTGTGCCGTGTCTCTGGGTACCATGTCAGCCAAAGCACAACAGGCTCAGTGCAGGGCCTGGTAATTCTAGCCTTTGTCTTGTGTGGGCAACGTGGAGGACACTCAGAAATCTGCCGTGCTAATCCACTGCTGGAAAAACCATCTTCATTTCCCTCGTGCATGATGAAGGGACACTGGAGCTACAGGCTGTGCACACTAGAGGGCACGGTGAGCCTTGCTCCCAGCTTTGGCCACTCAAACTCCTCATGAGAACGTTTAGTATTCTCAAGTACCAATTTAAACATTATTTTAAAATTGGACTCAAATTTTCAGGGTTAAGAGATCTGCTGGCATTTACTCTTAGCAGGCCTCGTGTAACCTAGACTGGATAGCCCTATGTGGGGGGCTTTGAAAACAAAATGACAGTTTGCAATGATTGCTAGGAAAATGAAAAAAACAAACTATCGATGTATGAGTGCAGAGCATCAAGCTACTCTGCCGCACAGATGGAGCCTGCCTGGAGAAAGCAAACTCCTGCCTGCTGCCCATTCAGTGGCGCATCACTGTCACTGTGTATCAGCCAGATATCTATCCCAGCTATTGTGGTCCTTCTCCTCTCCTCCATCTTGCCCCAGTACCTTTCTTGTGCCAAGGATTGCTGCTGAGGAACACATTCTGCTAAATAGCAATAAAACAATTATCATTAATATGGCTTTTCTGGGTCTGTGATGCCAGATATGTGGGATTTGCTGCTGACTGTGCTAGCGGTTCATATTCTGTATTTTCTAGATTTTTAATATTCAGCATCTTGTGATTTACTAGGACTGAGCATTCTTCAAGATAATACTTGTACACGTATTCACAACACAGTGGTTTTTACTGAGGGAGGGATATACAAAGATATATATGGCTCAGGAGATGAAGGTCAGCCCCTGGTGGACGATGAATTGGAAAAGACAAAAAAAAACTTCTCTCAGGTGCAGAACCTGCTGTTTCGCTGCCAAATACCAAAACTGCCATTTTCTGAGATCTCCATGGTAACAAATGAAGTGTAATTACCAAGGTGTTTACTGGACCCTTTTATGCATGTCAGTCCTTACTCCAGTCCCTGTAATTACAGATCAGGCAACTTAGCAGAAAGAATTTTTGATTAAGACTGGAAAGAGGTCTTCCCATTTCTTTTTGTTGCTTCCAGCTAGCAAAGACAAAGTTCTCTGAGGCTCAGGGGTGAGACCACTTTCAGGAATATGGATTTGCTTTTGTCTGAGAAACAGACTTAACATTTCACTTGCATGACTCACAGCTAACCGCTACCTCAATCAGAACTTCCCTTTTAAGGCGTGTTACAGGAAGAACTCACACCACTTGCTAAACAAAGCTGAGCTTGCTGTGTGTCTGGCCCCACAGCTGAGCCAGCCAAGAGTTTAAAACCACCTTTTCCATCTTCTGTTCAGGGGAGTTCATTTCAGGCTTTGTCCTTTCTCAGCCTGGGACTAGCAGTTGCTGATACTCAGAGAGCTGTTTCTAGATGGAAAATAATTACAACACTTTAAAAAAATTCCACAAAACTGAAGATATTTTTACTTGTCTACTCTATATACACACATGTAATCTTTCACACAGGAATGAGACTCTTGAAGAGTAGCTTGAAAAAAATTCAAAGGGACCGGATTACTACTCAGCTTGCACTATGAGGTTTCCTAGCACCCAGATCCAGATATGCTCAACCAGAAGATGATTTCCAGGAAGGGTATCAAAGCAATAGATTCAGAAACATCCTAGATGGTGTAAGCATACAAGACAAGGAGCTAGTATTTCTTTTCCTATGGGCTATAAGCACCAATGAAGGCATGATCACCTCAAATTCTTAATAGGACTAGACTTAAACTGAAAAGTGAGACTCTCGAGAAAGGAAAGAAAAAGCAAAGGGTGGCAATGTATGGTACCCCTTATAATCACAGCCTTACCCTAGAGGCATCATGCACTGATAGCCATCAGGTTAGCCCAGTTAAGATCAGCAAAGCAGACAAATTCAGAAATTTGGTGGTGTTAATGTCATACATTACAATGCAATAGTATCGTGTATCAGAAGTAACAAAGCTTCACTAAAGCCCCTTCCTTTCAAAAAAGCAGGATGGAAAGCAAAGCCTTAATCAGCTTCTATGCAGAAGCACTTCTACTGTAAAATACAAAGCCTTCGCATAGCCTCCAATTTAGCATCTACAGCACAGCAGAGAAACAAAAAAGACAGTTCAGAGTCACAAAATTGAACATGTTTGTTAGCTAGGAACTCTGACGCAAAAAAGTTCACCACAAAGCTCTGCATGGCAGAAAGAAGTGTGCAAGTCAGGTGAAGGTAGAGAGCTTGTTTTGGTAAATGGAAAATTTTGATACGACTTTCTAGCTGCAGCTTTTTTTGTGCAGCAGAAGTAAAAAAGCACAAGATAAAAAGGAAGCAAATGTTTGTGGCTTGTGTGAAATTTTTCCTCTTACCTCTTCTTGCCTCTGTTCATTTCCTGATTCCTTATTTTGTCACTTTGATCTCTGTCTGCTAATGAAGAGGAGAGAGAGTTTGACAACTAACTAGTCTCTGAGTTCGTTGGCAGCACAGAACCCACACAGGAGCAGACAACAGATGAAGAGAGAACACTGAGAACAGGCACGCTGCTATGGCATTAAGGAGGGCAAACACAGGACCTTATGGCAGTAACCTGCCATCTGTGTGACAGCCCACAACTCAGGAATATTTATTGCACCTGCATGCAGGACCCACAAAGCAAGTAACTCTCAGCCACTAAATGCAAAAGGATGAAGAGGCACATTCCCAAGAATTAAAAGCCCTGTGCAAAATGCAACAGAAAATGGGTTGATCTGAGCAGATGCAGCCAGGACACCGATGACTATGAGGGATACTAGAGGAACTATAGGCTTCTTTGTAAACATAAGGGGATCAAAAATGAAGTGTCATAGGACTGGGGTTTTTTTGGACAGAGCCTATTCTCTTGACCTTTTTTTATAGGGAAATATTCGAGTTTTGGGGTGGTGGTGATTTTTTTTTGTTGTTGTTTTAGCTGTGCTAAAATATCCACACATGTAAACACAGAGATTTTTCTAAGTTGTGAAGAGAAACTAACACTTCTAGTTTTAGCAGTAAATCAAGTGAGAGAACACCTAGTAACAAATTGATTTCCCTTCTGGCTAAAAAATAGTGTAAGAGGAGGGGAAGTCCATACTTCAGCCATTGTTTCATTTTGCAGAGAACAAATTTGGAAAGGAGTAAAGCAGCAGCTTTTCTATATACTTGGTTTTTTTTGATTCATCCAATGGGGAAAATCATTATTTCCTGAAATGAAAATGTCAAATGGGGCTATTCCCTGTGAAAATTCCAACAGGAGGGATTCCCATTTTCTAGTGGGAATGTGCTTTGCAATTACAAGGGGAATTTAAAAGTTACCTGGCAATTTGAGAGCAACCTGTGGCTCCCAATAGTGAAGAATGGCAAATCCACAACTCCGTAGAGATCTCTAGTTTGGCATCTATGTTCTTGGCACAGAATTCTTCCATAGGATACTGTATCCTCTGGGTATGAGCACATATACCCTACTGGGGCTGTACTTTTGAGACAGCAGATCTGCAAGTGTGAAGAAACATCTCAAGATGGATAAAGGGTATTCTGTGTGCCATTTCTGGATGGACAAAACCTTTGTAATTAGCAGTGAATACAGACTTTCATCATTTTAGACTAGGTAGAAGAGAACGATGGAATTTTATAGCTGCTGACTGCAATATGTCTTTATGTGTATCAAGAGTGAGGGAAGGATCAGCCCCATTTTTAGGAAAATGATGCATGAAATGTGCAAGATAACTGTTCTTTGTTCCTTAGAGCAATTAAAAACCGCTCCCAAGGTAACACGCAAATCCATGCATAACTAATCTGAAAGGAAATGTCACCAGTTCTTTGTCATATGGCACTTGGGCAGAGTAACAACTGTGTCCTTAGAACCAGAGTCCCTCTATGCTCCCATTGCAAAGAATCATATGATAGGCAGAAGTGTCTACTACCAAAGTTTTATGAACAGAAATGAAACATTGCAACACAAACCAGGCAGGTAGGAAGATACTAATGTGAACACTAAAACCATATGTATTTCAGACAACCCATGAACCATCACCACCACCAGCAGACATACTCTGCCGGCCACCTAGGCTGGTAGAGATCTAATTTCAGAGTCTAGAATAGAACCCACTCCCAGAGTTGTTTTTTGTTTGGTTGTTTTGGGTTTGTTTTTTTTTTTTTTTTTCAAAAAATGTTACTGACAGCTTTGAGATACAAATCCCTGTCTAAAGCCTATTGCAAAGAGCAGGAGCAGACAAACATGCGCTGTCTCTCTGTCTGATTTTATTTCACATGGGTTTCTTGTTTACCTGGATCCTATGGTCGCTTTTAAATAATTCTACTTTTTCTTTTTTGGGATGTGTAACTAACACTGAACAAACCACTGACTGTTCACACTCCACTGAGAAAACAAGAAGCTCTGTTCTTGGTATAAGGGATCCAGAGGCAGTGATGACAGGAGTCCTAGAACCCAGACATGACTTGAAGAGATTTTCCTGAAGTTATATGTGCATTACAGTCTGGGGGGCAGATGTGCTCCTCCACAGGACTGCAGTTCTCAAGCCCTCCATGGAGCACCAAGGAACCTGTAGTGCAAATGCACTATTGGAGAAGATGAGCAACACATGTAGGAGTTGGAAATAACAGACCAGACAGGGACAGGTGTTTATGTTGCAGGTGGTAGCAAAGTTAGTTTCTGAAACAGGCTTGTTACTAGAGATTACCATGTTTGTGTTAATAAATTTTTAGTACATTTATCTATAAAATACATTTACAAAACTGGAGAAGAGAGGCAGAGTCCTCTGAAGGAAGATAAACTTCTGGAGAATTGGAACATACCCTTAATTTGAGCATAATGGACAGATATAATTACATGTCTTGTGTGAATTCAACAGGTATTTCGTGGTTAATCTTCGTACAGCCACAAAAGCATTAAAGATACCAGCCAGTTTGTAGGCTTCTGCTAATACACAAATCCTAAATTTCAATTTAAAAGCAACCTCACTATGATGTAACATCCTGGTCCTCTGTCTCTCCCTTCCCACAGAATAACAGCGCTTTTTATATATCTTGCTCACATGCATCTCACAACGCAAAATAATCATGTCCCAAACTCACATAAGCCAAAGCATGTCAGCTATGACCTCCTCAGTAGTCTCCAATGGCTCTGTCAGTATCTACTTCACTCTACACCCAACTTCACTGAAGTCAGATATATCAGCATACCAGTATGAGGTGGATCTGTACTATCATGGTTGATATTCACAGAATCCTGTGGCAATGGATTCTGCAATTTAATTATCTGAATAGTGTGAATCCTAATATGGAAGTTGTTCATAGTGCATACCATGGTAACAATCTTGTCAAACTTCTCAGTACTTTTTCTAATTTTATTGCATCCTTTTTGACCAGAACCACATAAAACATTCAAGACACTGAGTACACTGGAAATTTACACAATGATATTAAATTTTTTCAGTTGGATTCTCATTTCCGTCTTAATAATTCCTGACATTTATATGCATTTTTAACTGCAGCTGAGCAAGGCACTTTTGTCAACAGCAACTGACAGTAGGTCTAAGATCAGGTTCCTGTGTGGTTACAGCTAATTAAAGTTTGTCGGTGTTAAAACTGCTTAGATTATCTGTTACCACTTGTGTCACTTTGCTTTATTGATACTGTATTTCATCTGCCTTTTTAATACTCTGTTATTTGGTATTCTGAAATCCTCTCACAATTCTCTGCAGTCCTCTCCAGATTAGGACACCCTGAATAATCTTGTGTGTATGCATGCATTTCCATGCAGATACCAACCACAGTTATACACTTCGGTACTTACATGCACAGGCCGCAAGCCACCCAAAGCAGAAGCAGTGTATGGCCGTAATGCACTCACAGAAACGTGCAGCCCCCACAGTAGCAAAAGTTAGGGCTCTGCAGATAGCTGTCTTTACCCACCCAAGTGCAGATAAAGCAAGTGCTGGAACAGAATAAGCCAACTCAGTCAAAACCCTCTCTGTAGATGCTTTTGAAGTGACGCACCCCAGAAAGGAGCTAAGGGATTTTTTGTTGCTGTTTTTTTTTTTTTTTTCCAGCAGACAAAACGCTTTCCTCTTAATGGCTTCATAGTGGACAGTCCCATTGTATCTCCAGCTCTGTCAGAATGAAACACAACACAGGACACTTCTTTTTCTAGAAGCTACTTTAGAGACTGGCATCTAGAGCAGAGTTAGTCCCTTTAAATAGAGCATGTATGAAGAACAAAGCATGTAACTGAAAAAGCCTGAGCATCCCTGGAGTTTCGTGTGCTGCAACAGCAAGAGGAAACATCTTGATGTCTTTTTACTTCATGCACAACCAGTGACAGGTTTATCCCCTGTCACCTAGGTCACTTGCTACAGGTAGCTGTTTCTGGAAAAGTAGAAGTATTGAGCCTGTGGTGCTGGGCTCTGGCCCGTGCACGGGCAGTTTGACCAGAATCAGATACAACCGTAAGATCACTCACTGTGGGGGGCTGGAGACCCCACATACTCGGTGAGTGGTATTGTCAGAGTTCAGCATTCACCGCAATGTGACCAGTGTTCAGGCATCAGGGTGCCTTGCAGCTGTCTAGAAGAAGGCAAAGAGGGTGCATCAAAGAAGGAAATGGCATAACTGTGAGTTCAACTGTTGCTGCTGTGTGGAACTGTCTAGCTTTCAGATAGCTACACAAAAAGGGCATAGGGTGGGAGAAAGGTTTACCCAGGAGGACAGTTTAACAGGCAAAAAGCATAAAGTATGTTATCATGCCTAAGTGATTAATTTAACAATAACAGCAAAAAAAAAAAGCACCTCCTGAATCTCAGCATATTGCAAATACAAAACAATCAACATGAGGTAGATGGACATATTATGCCATTAGGCTTAATTAGCTTGTTTTGTCAGAATTCTAACTTGATGGTAGCCTTACATTTACTCTGCCAGGCAGGATACTAACTCTTAGGAACTGATTGGTAGGTTTTATGATCCAGCACAGAGACTGAGGACTTTTGAAAAACTTTCACTCTGAGTAAGGTTTTTTTTTTTGGCCAAGAGTGGTAGTGGTGGTGTCATACTTTTAAAGCAGATTTCCAATGCAGCAGCTTTCATTTTCCACTCAGGGCTACTATCAGCCTTTTCTAAATCACTCTTCCTCAACAACAGAAGAAGAGACTTGCATACAAGATTGTAGGAAGAAAGACAAGTTCACTGCTTAAGTACAGACTAAAAGCCTCTCCAATACACATGGTGGCAGGACCATTCGATGCCCCTCTTGTGGTGTTGCGTTTTTACACAGAGGCTACTTTGCCAATCACTCTCATTTCAAAGGCTGATAGACTTTGAGAAGTTATGGATTTTGGAGAGAAAATACTGTTGACTAAGGGTATAGTGCTTGACTCCAAAACACATGAATAGAACTATAACAAAATGAGGCACAGGAGCAGAGAATTGCAGTTTACATGGATTTAACTGCTGGCCAACTCCTGTTTGTATGGGCACCCACTACTATGGAGAAAAACTACTAATATCCTTCAACTCCAGACATGACTTCATATCCTAAGGCATGTGCCATTTAACTGTACCTTTCAAAGCCAGAATGATCACTCATGCTCTCACAGACCCCAAGAAAAAGCCACAGCCACCCTGAAACTTCTATCCACAAGTGGTTTGGCCCTAATAAATGCCTGGACCACAGATTGGACCTTAGAACTGAAGCGAAGAGAATGTAACATAGCAAGAAGTTTGTGAGCTGCATCTGTGCAGGAGAAGCAATGCTTCAGTGCTGCCAGTTATGACAAAGAGTCATCCAGATTGATTCATTCACGTTCATCGGTTTTTGTTACCATTCCTGATGCGGCTTGTTTAGTACATACACTTCATTTTCATTGCTACTAGCAGTGAACTTCATTTATTAGGGTTACAGAGAGTTTGTCCTCCATGTTGCCCAAGGAACCAGAACAGACTTTGCTCTTCATCCACTAAAAGCAAAGAGGGGAGAATAGGTGTCTTGAACTGACGCTTAAAAAGTCCCCTGAAGTTTTTACTTCACGAATGCTTAACTTGCACTCAGCAGGCACTTTGTCTTCACTTCTGTGCTTTAGGTATTTTTAAGTTTAAGAACAGCATTACTAAAAACAATTAGTTAAGGACCAATTAATTGTGAGACAGCAATGCTGACATCTTGGATTCACACAAGCATCTCTTTTCCTTCTGACTGTTGTAGACTTTCCTGCCTAGCAAAAATCTCGCCAGAGTCTTGGTACAGAAGTCTCAAGAAGGACGAACAATCTGAGGGAATTCCCTTTATTGTACAGATCTTTCCTCCATTTGGTCAGTACAGTGTCACAGACAACTCAGATGAAAGAGGTAACTTCCCAGATATTGACCTTTGCTGAAATTATTTTTTTTTTCTTTCTTTTTTTTTTTCAAGTACAGCTAAGAGAGGAATATATGAAATCTACCAGAGCTGAACTGCAATAGAACAGTAAAGCTACAGTTTTGCCTCACCATTTGAAGCACAGGCACAAAAAATGTACTATGAGAAAGAGTAACAAAAATATTGTCATGCCTGCCACTACAGCGGGAACTCCAAAAGCTGGAGAGCTGCGGAGAGAGGATGTCCAATTTTAGGAGGCTGCACCAGTGTAAGATACATCTGGTAAAGTAGATGGAGACCGCATGGGTCAAAAAGTTCGAACCTTTTATGTTGTAGGTTAAAAAACTGCAAGCTGCAGTGGGGAATATGGATCACTGAACATAAAACCACAAGCGACAGCAAACTAAGAACACATATGTGCTTGACCTCAGCACTGCTGCCTGTAAGTTGTTCTCAAACCAACAAAAACATTTCAGTGGCTGGAAAAGATGAACAGGCCTGGTTGCCAAGTTATGGCCCAAACTATTCCAGGGGGCAGAGAAGACAGCTGGAGTGCTGGTAAAGAACAAGGCTATTTAAGGAGACTCATTCTGGCCTAATGGAAAATGCAAGGATATAATTATCAATTATTTTAAACTAAAACAACATTTCAGATCCAGGAAAAGAAACATCACAAGGAAGCACAAGAGAAAAGCTGGTTAGGTTCAGCTGGCAGCTCATGCCAGGTACAAAAAGAGCAGAATGTGCTGCTTTTCAGAAGCAAGAAAATGAGATGTTTTCCACAAGATGGTGATTCTGGACAGTGCTTCAACCTACAAAGCAAACTGAATGCAGCTGCACTCTTGTTCCAAGCACTGACACAAAGCTGATCTGATCACAGGGGCTTGGGTTATTGCAAGGCAGCCACAAAAGTGGTCAGTGGAACAGAGCTAAAAAAATTATTTTTAAATATAGGGCCATGTGTTTATATCTTTCAAGTCATACTGATGATCTGCTTTCTCTTTCAGTTCTCTGGGCAGCTGCTCCTTGTGTGCTGCACACATTGATCTGTATTAAGAATTTGTATGCAGAATTCTGGCTGTCACCCAGAATGCATGTTACAGAGCAAACACACAAAGCCAAGTAAACTGCACTCCTACAGTCTCTGTGAGCAGGGCTCAATACAGAACTGTCAAGGGGGACTCAGCTGAAGTCCCCTAGAGAGGCAAAACTCTTGAACATGACTGTCAAGTGCAGCCTTGTCTGCTGCAAAAAAACACCATTACTGAACTTACCACCATTCTTTTACGACTGCCTTAGTCACAGATTGTTAACAGCCTCAGACTTCTGAATGGTTGCCCCATTAGATGCTCAGAAGTCACCACAGCATTTAACATGATTTGTAATGAGGGAGGGCAGCAGAAACTTTTTTGTTTTTCTTAGGAATGCTCCTTTCAGAGCACAATGCCTATTACAAAAAAAGGGCCAAAACTTTGCTTTAGAATTCAGTCAAAAGAGCAAGTTTAAAAGAATTCTCAACGTATTTATGTCATGTTTCTTAGCACTTTCTCTGCTAGCAGCTATATATTAGAGCATACAGATCTGTAAATAGCTGTGACAGTCCAGTAGTTCAATGTCATTTACAAGAACATTCCCCAGGACTTCCCAAAATTAATGACTCTGAACAGCTTTTGTAATTCCTTTTCAGGACTGAAGCAGATTAAATCTTTTAGAGATTTAAATACACATGCACCAAAGAATATCTTGTTTAACACAGTGTCACAGTCTAACCGCAAAGCTGTGAAATGACTGCGATGGTTATTCACATCACAGGATGTATTACTTTCTGGCTTCTAACGAACCAGCAGTACTCGATTTTGAAGGCCAGAATGTCCTTCTGTCTTGTGGAATCTCCTGGGTCAAACGTAAGTGGATGAGGCAGGGACGAGTTCCAAGATACAGCATAGGAAATTCAGCAGGTATAAACTGGATCTCGAAATGAAGTTGGTGATCTAATGTGCTGCTGACATAGCAGCTCAGATGTAAAAGAAGTAAATAATACTTCTGGCTCTCTGTGTCAGTCAAGGTGCTACAGGGTATTTTACAGTAACCCTCAAGTCGCAATCAAATTTTCATCTGAATGGTTTTATTCAGCCTCATAAACTCCCACAGAAACTTTGCTGGACTTGACATAACATTCTACCCGTCTGTTCCCACAGTACTGTACAGTCAGCTCTGTGCCTCTAGCCTGGTTGCATATATTAAAGAAGCCTGGGGTTAGGACTGTGGTGTATCAGAGGCAAGGTCTCCACTAAAAGAATCAGGGTATTAAAACTAACAGCACAGCCCAGGCAATATTCCTGTGATGGGTAACTGACTGCTACAGGACATCTTAGGTCAACTTCCATTCCTGGCCACCCTGTCAGAGTGGCTTGATGGACAAGGTGGGACTGGGTATTCATTCACGCTTGGCATTTTAGATGGCAAAAATGTTTGCACCAACTGGAGTTTATTGAGTGAGTCCTCTCCAGGAGTGATATATTAAAACAGAAAAAAAATCTGACTCTTCTGGTGTAAAGGCACATTACAATTGCCACTGGATAGAGAAATGCAGTTGCTGGCAGTCCTAGCCAGCTGATACTTAAGGATGTCTATAGACATGTAACACAAGAGGCATTTCCAGAAAACAGAACTGGAAATCCTAGGGAGAAAAAAAAACTATCTTAAATTAGATGTGAGCAATAATAACTCTGTGGGCTTGGGGAACTAGTCGATTCCTGCCTATGTTGGACAAACAGTTCTTGAGATGACTGAACACTGTAGTTTTACTTTTCAGTTGTGGAAGGATTTGCTCTGATACTTCAAGTCACACTGAGGGCCTCTGCGTGCAGACACAGGGAGAACCGGAGAGCAGAAGTTTTACTGCTGCACTGTTAGAAACATTCAGAAGGGACACTGTCATTTTGCTGGCCAGCAGCTACACAGGAAACTCTGGAAGGATATATTGGTGAGCCCCATGTTCCAGGAGTCTCTGACCCATCTCAACTTCTATGCCAACAGTATTAGCACAATTCCCTTAGAATACCTGAGGACTGGATCAAATCTGAGAGGAGAGTTCAATTACGCCTAAGGAAGTTGATGCCAAGCAGAGTAAGGATGAAAGCCATCATGCAAATAACACACAGCACCAGGATGCCTCATTTTCTGTAGTTCAGCCCAGGAATTGTTGGCCTTCATGTAACTCAATGCCTATGGTGTGCCACATGCCCCAGGATGAAACCAAGGCTAAAGGCCACTCTAATCCCAGGCACTTTAACTTACCCATGAAGAAATACTCTGGAGACTTTTTGTCTGAAGCAAAGTCTGCCATAACCCCACCAAACCGCAGCCATAAACCAAAGGTGATGACCGCCAGTCCTGCCAGCTGGAAGATAAACACACCAGTCAATACTTTAGTAACAATTGGCTGGAGAGCATCAAAGAGGTGTCATTGGCTTGAAATCCCACAGCTCAGGATTGCACTGTCAGAAAATTCAGAAAGTGCTTGCCAATGTTTGATAACAGTGAATTCCTGTTGTAGTGCGACGTATTTCTTTCTTTCAGCTCTTCAATGTAGTGGTGCTTCTGAACTTAGTAAGCTCATTTAATCATCAAAACTTGGCCTGAATTGCAATGGGAAATGAAGTGGGGTGGGAGTCAGGGGCAGTACGTGCCCATGAGAAGAACAGACAGGCTGCAAAATCAATGAGGAACACTATCCTCCTTCCCAGCCCTCCGAACCGCACTGCACTCAGGCAGTATACAGGAGGCCACTCAGGGCCTTGGTGTGGAGTCAAGATGCTGTCTTACTGCAGGAAAAGCACCTTCTGGGGAAGTGCCATTTGATGAGGAGTTAGGCCCTGCTGGCTTGACACACACCAGACTTTTAGGACAGAAGTAACTTAATTGACTTTTTTTCCAACCCTCCTAGCTGGTTTAGGGCTAAATAACAGCCTTTTGGGTTGAGACGTGTCCCCTTCCCCTGTGTGTATCACAGGTCCAGCTCCAGTGTCATGGGATATATGATGCTATAGAGAGACCAGCTGGACCTCTAAATCATCACACCGAACTACAGGAGACCATCTGCCATTTCAGAATTGCTGCTGCTGCTCAGCTGTAAGAAGGGTTCTGTTTAGAGGCTTACCAGAAAGAAAGGCTTGTATTGTTCTTAAGGATGTGCTGAAGTTAAGTGTGTTTGGACCAATTATGACGGGCATTTTTCTGTAAATCACCAGGGGACCCGCTATCAGAACTAGGAGGTAAAAGGGTTATTACAGTGCACAGTATCTTGGATCACAGAAATTACTAACAAACAAGTGATGGATGCTGTCAAATGCAAGGAAAAACTCCCCTTAATGCGAACAGACTAGATCAAAAAGGAGTGTCAAGGCACCTTATTTGAAGGGGAAGATTTATAGACAGGGGTCTCAGACCCACTGCATGCTAGACATATTTCTAAGCCTACCAGGCAGTGGTCTGTCTCCTGGCAGACAGCTTCAGCATCCTGCAGGACCAGGCACAGTGCTCTGCCACTGTTCTGATGGAGACCCAGAGCCTAGGTCTGTGGCAACTGCGCGACCTGAAGGAGGCTCACAAAACACCTGCTGCTTACCATATCCTTGGCAGCCTGGCATGGTGCTGTTCAAATCTGTCCTGCATTGCCTGGCACTTGATTCATCTGGCATAGCTACAGCAAGCAAAGAAAGTAGGCAAGCATATGGCTGAAGAGCTTGGGATCACAGCTTTCCTCACAGAAGTGTCACAGCACAGAGTGCGAGGGTCACCTGCCACCCTGGTCATAGCATTTGAACCTCTCTGCTTGCCAGCACGGGCTCAGCCTTTGGGCTGCCAGAGCACACTGGAAGTCCCCTCCTGTCAGTCCAGGCTTCTAAGTGCTGCTGGTAGCTTGGGTACGTTTGAAATCAATGTCCCCAGTCCAGCTGAGGAGATAGTTTCTTCTATCTCCGTGAAAAGGCAGATAACAAAACACAGTAATTGTCACTTTTGTGAAGCAGCATAACGCAAAGCTTTGTCCTACTACTGACTTGCAGCTGCAGCTGTGCAACATCACTCTGCTCCTACAGCTTGAGCACAGCGGCACTGTGTACCCGGAGCTTGCAGTGCTGTCACCAAGAGGGAAAAGCATTTGGTTTAACTGTGTTTCAAGCATAAAGGAGACAAAAGCCCAAAACTGCTTTCTCCAGAGAGGCTGAACAGGATTATTTTGTGACTTCTTTTTAAAAAAACAGTGAATCAGAAAGAAAGACAAAGACATTTAAGAAGGTAACATTGCTAATTGTTTTCCAATGTGAAAAATGGAAAGCTACTGGAAGGAAGAACACAGCATGAGGGAAAGTGAAAGGAAAAAAAAGCTTGAATTCAATTGTGGTATGGAACTGAGAGACTATTAAAAAGGTGCAATGAGGGGAGAATGGGCATAGGATTCTCTACATCTCTTGAGGGTTCTGCAGTAGACATTGTTCATTGCCACATTAGGGTAGCTTTCAGCAAAGTAACTGCCATATGATGGAAGGACTTTCTCTTAGGATGGGCTTCTAAAAGTAGCAGCTGTTGGCTCTCTATTTGAAGTTACATAGTTAAAAAGCATCGTGATGCTGTGAAGAAGTGTTCTGCTGCAATACGCTGCATGGGATGCTGCGAGAACCTCGCAGCCTCCCGTTGTTTGAAATGGCATGCTTGTCGGTGGAATGGTCACTACTTCGCATTACCAGTTAAGAAAGACATTGGCTTTTCCCAGCAATGTCATCTATGGCGTATGCATTTTCCCAGGAAGAGCGGTGTCTTTATAGCGGCGAACAGAAGCCGAGAGCGCCGGTGGGGCACTCCCACGGCGCAAACTCCGCTCGCCTGTCCCGCAGCGCTGCTCCGAGGCCCGCGCAGCCTCGCCGCCCGCGCTCCGCCCCGGGGCCCCGCGCCGCCACGGGGGGCGGGCCGGGCCGGGCCCCGCGAGCTCCCGCGGCAGGTGCGGCGGGCGGCACGGCCCCGCCAGCCCCGCCCCGCCCCGCCCCGCCCGGCGCTCACCCAGAAGGTCAGGTTGAAGATGAACAGCAGGATCTTGATGCAGCGCATGGCCCCGCGCACCGTGCCCATGGCGGGTGCCGGATTCGCCAGCAGCTCCCGAGGCGGCTCGGCCCGACTCGCCGGCGGCTCCGCGCGGGGCGGGGAGCGGGGAGCGGGGCGGTGCCGGGAGGCAGGTGCAGGGCTGGGCGCGGCGAGGGGCGGGCCGGGGCGGGGCCTGGGGCGGTGCTGCCCCGGCAGCCCTGCCTACCTGGGCCCGCCCCGGGAGCGGGCCGGGCTCTGTGCCCAAAGCGGTGCTCGGGGGAGCGAGGGCGCCCCTCGGCGGCCCTGCTCGGCGGGGCCGGGCCCGCTCTATGCACGGCGGAGCGGCGCGGAGCGCCGGGCAGCCGCCCTCCGGCCGGGTCTGGCCGCCGTACCCGGGCGGGGCTGGGGCGGCTGCGGAGGGGTCGCGGGCCGTGGCTCTGCCGTGTGGGCGGCGGCCCTGCTCGCCCTTCCGCCCGGCTGCTGCCGGCCCTAATCACTCTGGGCGTGGCAGCTGTCTCAGGCCAAGACTTTAAATTAGACACTTAAATTTTGCAGGTACTAGATGCGTGCCCACAAAATTAGAAGCAAGATCGGGAATTTTAAGTCCAAGGATAGCAGGCCATTCTCCTTAAAACTGTTTTTGTTCACACTCATAAACTAATGCCCCCTAAACTTCATTTTCCAGTCACTAATACTTCCACTTTTGTTCTCGAGATATGACCAAAAATGCTGACTCTCTTGTCAAAATCTTAGTTCTTTCTCTTCTTGTAATTTTTTTCAGCTGCTGTTTTGTTTCACAGTCTTCAGAGAGTCTCAGTCTGAAGCTGCCTGTGGGGCTTTGACAAGGCAGCACAAGGTAAGGTAGAGACTTTTGAGAAGTGCATTTTCTATATCCTCTCAATGTTTAACAAATAAAGCAATTATTTCCTGTTTTGTGCTGTAGTAAAATAACTGTACAGTTTTACCTGTCCAGATTGTTCTCATGTTTAGAACCTATTTCTCTCAAGATGTGTATGGAAACTATGGAAAAAGACATAGGAAAAGATGTTTGGGTCTTGTTATTTCGAATGCAATTACGCTCATCTCATGATCCAGTAACACTGAAGGATGTTGGACGTGGTTTCTGTTTTCACTCACTTTGCTCTTTATTTTCAGCTGCTTTAAAGCCTGAGAGCATTTTGGGAAAATCATCTCAAGTAGTTTATTTTAATTGCAATGGCAGAGTTTTATTAAGAATCTCGTTCCGTTTGCAATGAAATACACTTCTTAAGTTTGTTTTTTTTTTTTTAAAGAAACATTCAATGTACTTTATGACACAAAGCAAAACTCTGCAATTTCTTTTTTTTTTTGCTTCAGAGCAGTGCTAAATGGTATTGACCTACCAGGTCCAATATATTCCTTCTAAAATCACAAAAACATTAATCCATTGGAATAGCAAAATAATTTAATGACTATGAGATGTATCAAGCAATAGGAAGAGACATAATTATTCCCTGATACATTTGAAGCAATAAAAAATCTAAAAGAGGGAGCAGTTTTGCATTGGCTTATCATGGCAAAATAGATAGTTTTTTAAAAAGCCTTTTATCAGGCTTCTCTACTTCTCTAGAAATTTTCATGCTAATTTAGGAATGGCACATTCAGCCTTCATGAGGAGTAGGTCTCCTTGCTACGTAATTCTTGCAGTGAATGAAATCCACTTGAACTGATGCTAAATTATCAGGAAGGTTTTTCTCTTTCCACTTAGCAGTTTCAACAGGTATCGTGAATAGTGGGATCAGTTTGATACTCTATGTGGCTGGGTTTTTCTGGTCATTTGTTGTTGCAGATACACTTATGTTACTATTCCATTGCTTCCAGAAAAGAAGTCATTCATGGTGACAAGAGCATATTCTCTTCTTGTCTAGCTGTTTTAATGGTACTCAGGAAGTGTGAGATCACTCGATAAGGACTTGATTCAATTTTTTTTGTGATTATTTTTTCTCAAAAGCATTTCAGAAATGGTGATTTAGCTGCTTCTGCATTGTTCTTTCTCTAAAATCTGTTCCCAGGGCTATGGCAAGGGGGCCAGCAAACAGTCCATGCACAAAATGTTAGCCTGTGAACTTCAGTCTTGGTCCCACTGCCCTCACTAAGCCTCTTAAGCCCAAGGTTCTGTAGCACAGAATGTCTGTTCCTCCTCAAAGCACATCAAAAGATCAACTTTCAAAAACTGTCCTTTAGAGCTGCACAATTTCTCACAGAGCTCTTGGCAGGATTTTTAGACTCTTCAGTATCTGGATCTAGCAAAGTCTGTTCCTGGGAGCTACAGGCATTTTTCAATAATGGAGCATGAAGACAATTCCTCTTTTTTTTTTTCTCTTTTTTTTTTTCTTTTTCTTTTTTTTTTTTTTTCAATTTAAAAATCTAGATACCTGGATTTGCATAAACACTGTTTGCAAACTTCTGTCATTGCAAATTGCAACCCAGGTTCCAAGGGCAACAAATGTAATTTACATCTGGGTTTTAATTTAGCTATTGATAAAATGTTTAGGAGACAAATGAGTAAGTAAGTGCAAGGCAGAAGGCATCTCTGCTTAAATTAATATCCACAGCTTTACTGGGTGGACAATGAACTGGGTCGCGGGAGGGTCACACTATCTATCCTGAGCTCTGCCGAGTATCTTCCCGCATGATCCAGGGCAGCTGACTCAACCTGTGAGCCCTGGTTTGCTCATCTACCCGGTGCGTGTGCTATTCATGGCTGGAATAGTTACTGTATGTGCATCCAGCCAAGAAGAGGAAGATCTTGGTTCTTCTTGGTGCCTTTTTTTTTTGTGAGCTGATGATAGTAAGAGATTCAGGAAGCCCTAGGGAGAACCTGAGTGAATATATGGTGAGGAGCTGTGGGGACAGGACCTCTTTACTTTGGAGGGGAGAGCCATTTCCTGACCAGATTCGATGGGTGTTCCCTTAATTACCACGGGAAAAAAAAAAAAAAAAAAAAAAAAAGAGGTTTTAGGCAAGGGAGCAGATTTGCACGATGACTACAGAAGGTGCAAATGAAGACGAGACAAGCTATTCAGAGCTAGCGGCACGGTGCGTGAGGTCTGTATATGGCCCTTTTTCCCCAGCCTTGGTTCAAGATCAGTACCCACCTGAATTCCAACATCGTGCCTCTCACCACACAGTTCTTAGCTTCTTTAGGAAGCACCGCACAGCTTCCTCCGGGAGTGCCCCTGTCAATAGCCATGCATGCTGGGGTCATCTAACCAAGAGCTGTGCTGACAGCCAGCGATCTTACAGGACCTCAAAAGACCTCAAAGAACGGTGAAAGTCCGGGTTACAGGACTCGGTTTCTTCTGCTCTTTGTTGCTGCCAGCTCCGGCTCAGACCCCCGCGTCCTCCCAGGATCGAAGCCTCGGCTGCAGCGCAGGGGCCGGTCCCCAGTCACCAGGTGGCCAGGACAGAACGCGCCGCACAAGGCAGCAATCTCTCTGCAGCGATCTCTTCAGAACGGTGCTAACGGCAAAGCAGCACTCGCTCTTCGGAACGCGGCAGGGCCCGGCGCCGCCCGGCCCCGCCCCGCCGGGCCCAGGCCCAGGCCCAGCCGCCCCCGGGGCGCGCCCGCCGCCGTCTGCGTGCGGCAGCGCCCTCTGCTGGCAGCGCCCGCGCCGCCGACCCCGCGCGGGGCGGGGAGCCGGTAACGGGTCTGGCCCGGTCCGAGGCGCTGGGCGCCCCGGGCGTTCCTGTGGTGTCAGCGCGGGGACGGGCCGGGGCAGCTGCCTCGCGCCAAACAGGTAGATTTCTGCCTCCAGTGCAATGTATTTATTGCTCTAAACGTGCGAGCCTCGCTCGTTCCACTTCACGTGCTCTGCTTCTCTCAGCTAATCGGTGGCTATGCAACCCTGACGTAACTGTAACAATGTTTGTAATTCCAGGTTTTCCATCCATTAAGAGATTTTTGATAAAAACTACAGAGGTGGCTGATATTTTCATTCCATAGGCCATTATGGAACAAATATAATTAAGTGAAGAAGGGACTCATAATATTTTTGTCAATAGGATTATCAAATTATGAAGTAAATATTCAGTTGGTAGACAATTCACAACATTATTTCACGAGCTGCACTAGTCAGTTGTATTTGCTGTGAAGACTGACATTTTATTTCCATCTTGAACATGTCCAGCTTCAAAGCCATGGATTGTATTGCTTTACGTATTAAAGAGCCTTATTTTATCAACGTGTCCTTTCCCTCATAGGTTCTTACATACTATATCTTAGATGAAACAAGCATATGGATTTATAACGGCTTTCTAACCTGGAAGTTTCTTTGCAGTTAGATTTACAATTACGCAGATCCTGGGACAAAGACCATTTGGTTTTGCTTATTTTCTCATTGCAGAGCATGCTGGGAAACTTTTGAAAGAAGTGTTATCCCGCTTTAGCACTAGATCTTTAGATACTGCTAAACATGTGGTATTATTTTTATTTGTAGTGATAGATGGATAAGAAACAATCCTTGCTTGAGCAAGTGCTGTTTAATTTCAACTACCAGAAGAAAGCCTGAGTTTTTATTCCCATAAAGATCACCCCTGAACTGACTTAAGATTTAAAACATTTCAAATGTATCCCTACAGGCCTGAATTTTACTATTCTCCTTCCAGGTCTGACGTACTCTTTCTCTTTCATTGTCTTCCAGATTGTTCTCTGCTAACCCATTGACATTTGAGAGATTAGGAAGGCACAATAATGTTATTTCTTTCTGCTGTTCAGCTGTTTCCTAAGTGTTTTACAAGCATGTGCCTACAATGATTCCAGTTTTATGCTTTCTGAGCAGCTAAACTTTCATATGCATGCTTCTTAGCTCTGCAGAGGATCATTCAGGTTTTCTATTTCTCAGCTCCTTCTATGCATGCTAAGCTCAAATTCCCTGTTCAAGGTCCAAAAAAACCCTTCAGAGAAGCATAGGCTATGGAATGAGGAGGAGCTCCCTTAAAAAAAAAGTCTTATTTCCTGGCTTAAACGTGTGATTTAGATGGAACTACAACTGACTTTAAATGCCAAGCAAAGAGCCCAGAAACCATAATGGACTCCCATTCTGATAGGGACAATGAAACTTGCACCATACCATTGGCATCTGTATTGCTGTTTCCATTTCCACTGAGTAACTGCTGGAATGCTAGGCCTGGCAGCACTGCCTCTGTCTCGGAATGCAGCTCAGGAATTGTTCCTTGGACTACAAGGAGGTCAGAAGGGGTTGTGCTTCTCCAACTGTCTGAGCAAATAGTCTGCTCCTTTGTTTCTTTCCACACTTGTAAATTTTTAAAAATATATTTACTTGCTCTGCATCAGGAACTTGCATGACAGATCAGTCTGCAAAGCATATATGAGGCTGTTGAGAGCTATTTCTGGATACCCTGTCAACTGCACTCTTAGGATTTTATCTTTTTAGGAGTGTCCAGAATTTGCTGTGCTTCAAATCCTGGCCCATCTCTGAAAGCTGCTTTTCAGAAAAAAAAAGCATTGCAAGTCTGTAAAATCACAGAATCCTGTAAACTACTTACTTAATTTCTACAGCAAGCATGATCCAGACATTATTTCTAGCATCTCCCCTTAATGGCCAAAATGGGAATGAGGACAGAAGAATACCTTGTTTTCTTTTATATTTTCTCACAGTAAGTAGCTTTCAGTCCCACTTTGGCTTTTTGAGTCCCCTCCCAGCTCTCTGCTAAACAAATGAGAGGCATTCATCCAATTACCAGTTAAGATACTCTCTTTGCAGATTCCTTCTGCTCTGTCGTCCTGATTTCTCTCAGGTAGATTTCCAATTCTGTGAGTTGCACACTTCCACTTTGATTCAGCAACTCCTCCTGAGGTAAGTTCCTCTGCAAGGTGCAGATGAGTGGTCCTTAATATTTACACAAATGACCATCCCAAGTGTGAGTTCAGTGAACAGGGCATGTCGGCAGAAAATCTGATGATGACAGAGTTTGCAGGCTCATGTCAACAGTCACAGTATGCACAGCCTCTTAGGCATGATGGCGTGTGTTCCGAAGGAACATTTCCACTTAATTTTCCCTAGCCAAAGGAAGAACAGAAGAAAGACTCTGTATCATACCTGAACTATCTGCTGTCATCTTTAACTTAAAAGAATGCACTCCCCTCCAGAAAATCAAAGGAGACAAACATATATAATAGAAGCTGGAGTTGGCTTGCATGTTTGTGAAGGGCCCCTTTCACACATTTCTGCCATAGCAACATCCAGTTCTCAGAAGAGGAGTGTTTTCTTGACTTGGGATGAAACAAAGCACTGCCCAGAAAGGAAGCTTTGTCCCTGGTTAATGTTGTCTCTGGACAAGAAGCGACTGTTACAAAAAGCAAGTTTAGTTGTTTCTGTTACCCATTAAGCAGCAGCACATTCTGAGCAGTTAGGTCATTGATAGGTCCATGAACTATCTCTGATAAAATGTAATGAACACCCATGAAATGTTTTCATTTGGCTTCATTTCCCTGGAAGGATTAGAAGACTAACAAGATTATTTGTTTCCCAGGAAACCTGGACTGGCGAGTAATAACATGATCTGCCAAACTGTGAAAAATATTAAGGAAAAACAGCTTATCAAAACTGTTGCTCGAGGTTTAATTAGAAGGAATTCTTCTGCTATGCATGGTGGCTAAGATCATTTTGAGCTAATCTAGCTGGTTGGGTCAGCTTGGAAAATGAGGTATGGAACTAGTTCTATGATGAGTCATAAGGGGGTCGGGAGCAGCTGTACAGGCGTAAACTTATTGGCCTAGGCCGAGGGGTCTCCGCTGTGGATTACAGTGTGACCAGCTACTGCATATTGAGTGTTTAGACCACAGAAGTGGTCTATTCAGGCAGTGCAAAGAATATGGCCCAAGCATCAAGCCTTAAAAATTAATTTTATTTTTCAAATATGTTATACTAGCCATGGTGGAGAATGTGACATAAGTGCAAATAAAAGAGTATAGTAGGGAAAGATAGCACAGGATTCAACCCAGCCTTTTACAGGCTCTACAAATTCTACTTGGACTGCATATACAAAGAAGCGGATGCATACTTGCATGTGTACTTTTCTGCTGTATTTACAGACTCCTCAGTCTGAAGGACTGACGTTATGATCCTCATTCTTACAGACTGAATGCCTTGAGGTACTGCCGATGCTCCTTGGTCTTAATGTGCAGTGACACGTGAAAGGGCTGTTTTTCCAGAGCTTCTGGCTTTTGTATGTTCATTTATTCTGGGCTCAGGATGCATTCACAGGTCTAGGAGGCATGTATCACAACCAGCATGAGGCTCAGCATGAAAGTGGGGATTTTCTGTAGAGACTGGGCTACTGGAGTGATCCCAGAACTGTAAATTCTTGACTACTTGTCCTAGCTCAGCCTTCTGGTTTATTCCCTTGTAAATCTGTTCTTCTCTTTGGGGATTTAAAATCTAATACATAAAAAAGGGTCTAAGAGTGACTTATTTCATAGTGGTCTGGGACTGTTTATTAGAGAAATCCTACAAAAAGCTCTGCTAATCTCTGTGCTGTATGCCATGATCTAAGGGAGGGTGTGCAGTTCTGCTCTTTGCCTGGAAAGTAACAGGGTTCCTGTACTGTGTCTCAAGAGCAGAAATTTAGGGTACTGTAGAGTACTGCAAGCACTGCCAGCCATTCCAGGAATACCCTTGGGACGATTGCCTGAGGACACATGGAAATTCATCCAGTTAGCATGGAGGTCCCAAAGGCCCTGACTCACAATCTGCATCACAGGATGGAACATGCTGTTGCTGCTGTCGTGATTTGAAAATTGTTTGAGCCAAGTGAGAAAAGGAAATTGTTCCAAAGGGCAATGGAAAAAAAGAAAGTTACTTATATTCAAAGCGTATGCCTTAGGATCAAGGAAGTTTACTAGACAGGTTTTAAACCACACATTTCTGCGGTCCTTCAAAAATGCGTCAAGACTGGAATGTGAAATAAGAGAACTGAGTGGTGAAACGTGCCACGTATTTTCTGCATTTCACTTTACTGACATGAAGGACAGTGGTGATTTGTAACATGATGAGAAATAACAGTTCCATCAGTGAGTTCTGTAAGTTGCGTCAGCTCCTGGGGAATGAATGAGTGATGTATTGTCTGGCGTACTCCCACCAACAGATTCTGGCTTCAGTTCACATCTACCTCTAGCTGGCATAATCATTCCAGCAACGGAAGATGAAGACCATAGGCAGCAGGGCTTGAGTAGCGCTTGCAGGGCTACCCCTTGGATGGGGTAGCCCAGCAGACATCAGAAGTCCTTAAAGAGAAGTGTCTGCTTCCACAGAACTACTTTAAGTTAAGAATTGAAGGAGGTTTCAACATTTTTTCAAGTTCACTATACGATGACAGTAGTGGAAGATAATGTATGAACTGTAGCAGGTGCTCAGTATCATAGAGGAATGCTTACTAAAACCCAAGACAGATGGGCATCTGAACATGTATTGTTTATTTTCTTAAATCATGTAAATTTGTTCTTTTTGTTGGTTAAATAGAGGAAAACAAGGGAACTGAAAAAGTCCAGTAAGCCCTTTTTTTTTTTCTATTTCGCTGAGTGCTTCATAGATTTCAGTCAAGAAAGATAGCTTTTAAAATAAACAGACAAACAATATTTTGGAGTTAAAAAGCTACACCATTAGTAGCATTAGTGCTTTATCTGGGGAACCACCAAGCTGCCTGCTATACCCTTACTACGAAATGTGATTTTTCTCTTGGCACAGAAAAATTCTGCCTGTGTTGTGTCAGAAGAATATTTGTACACGGAGTTCAGTTATCTAAGAGAAGTCTTGCTTTCTGTTGCAAGGATCTTCAATCCAACAAGTTTATGGTAAATTATTTTATTAATTTTTGGGAAGATTTCACTGCTATTTAATCTATTCTACATAATAGTAATGGTTCCACTTCCAATAGCGTGACTCAGGTTAACCATGTGAAAGAATGGCAACAAGAGTGCCTTTCTCTGCCTCCTCTCTCACAGACTATATTTCTCTGCTGGGTTGCATGTTGACTTCAATAGTTTTTACACGTATAAGGCATCTTCAGGGCATGCCTACTTGGTAGGTCTTCAGAGGCTACAGGCAGAGATGCGATGCCACTCCTCTGGGCAGCTCCCTTATATGCACTATGAATGTTGTGGGAACTTTGTGGTCCAGAGTCTAAGCGCCAATTAAGTGTAAGTATCCCTGCAGGATGAACTGTTGCTGAGGAACAGACTCTCAGTCACTGACTGAGGAGTCTAAATAGGTTTTCTGAATTTTACCCAGAGTTACTCCTTTGCAAGGACAAAATAGAAGGGAAAGGTCCAATGTGAGCTTGATTTGTAAATGCTTGCTTCTCAAACAAAATGAAATGGTGCTGAGTCTTGCATGCATCTTCCATGGAAATTTGCTAGGAAGCAGATGAACTGAGAGGAGAAGGAACTCTTAAAAAATGATGCATCCAAAGGTATTCTTGTCCTATTTATACTAAGTTGTTGCATCTATAACAACTGCTGGCATGTTAGAGATGTACAAAATGTCCTTCCGGAGCAAATGTACTCATACACATTCAGATATATGTGGCAACTCATAAAGGTGTTCAGCTGTTCATGTATCTGGGTAGAAAAGTCAAGTACTTTTGATTTTAAGACTGAAGTCAGGTGCTAATAGTGACCAATGTTTTTCTCAAGAACCTGCCACTAAGACCAAAATTTCCTTTTTCATGCTAAGTCAAATTTGCCCACGTCTATAATCACTATTTATTGTATGCTTAAGTGTATAAAACTTCACTGAGTTTTAGAACCCTCCTCCCCTTCCCCAATTCCTACGAACTCCTGTATGAAGCACTCATTGGGACGGTTAAGTTAAAATATTTGCAGTGTGGAAAAGGAAAATCATGGCAGTACTAGCACTAGGACTAGGTTAGTCCTATTTCATATGGATCCTTATTCCAATCTTGATAGAATCTGATTTGCTCTTCCAGTCACATGCATCCCTGAGCACCGCTTTTCTGCTTCTGGCTTGAAAATCTCACAATTCACACCGATTTCAGGCATGTCAGAAGAACAAAGAGAAAGCCATTATGCATAACAGTCATATAAAAAAATGGATGCAAGGACTTACCACTGAAGAGAAGAAAAAAAAAATAGTTCAATAGCTAAAAAAAGAATGAGGCATGTTGTGGGAACTCCTATTCATGGGCATGAATCTAGAAAACAAAAGGGGAACTTTAGTCTCTCACTTTACTTGCTCAGAATTTTTTTAAAAAGGAAATTTTGATGATGCAAATATTTTAAGAAGACCCAAACAGGCAAGAGAAAAAACCCAGCCTGTTTTAATTAAAATTTTAAAATTACTCAGCAGTAATGTTGGTATCCCACTAACAGCTGTGAGATAGCTGAGCTGTTCCTCAAAAGACTCTCAGTTATCAGAACACACATTTTACAAAGATAATTCATGTCTAAATTGTTCCCTTCAGAATTATTTACTAGTTTACTTTTAAAGATGGTTAAAATTCCCATGGTGTGAGGATTCACTTCTTTCTAAACTCAAAGAGACTACAGGGTGGGCAAAAATGTGTGCATAAAGAGATACACAGTGATGTGAGGGGAAAACATTACTTGAAAAGCCATATTGGCACACAGACACATTTACAACAGGAAAATGGAGTGTATGCAGGAATTCAGGGGAAAGAAGGCATATAAGGCTAGGATAAAAAGACATGAAACAGAGAATTTGAAGGGAATACATTGATGCAGTCATACTGTCATACTGTATGTGTACAAGAGAAAATTTCTGTCAGGGAGAGCTGCTGATCCTACCCACAGCTGCTACTGCTGATTGGAAAGTTGCCAGTGTTTTAAATAGACTTCTACATTTTCCCAGGTCTTGGAAGTAATAGAAAAGGCCATTAAGAGTGGAATAGGATGAAGTGGTTAGCAAAAATGGGGAAAAATGTATTGGAGTTTCATTACTGTCTGTGGACTGTAGAGGAGAATTCGAGAGACCCAGTTCTAAGTGTTTAAATTTGTTTGTGTAAAGATGAGCCAAATGGCGGGACTTCTCCTTTGAAATCATTCCATAGCTGGATAGTTCAGGCTGTCCTTTATTTCCACTATTCTCACTCTAAATTTTCTTTTCCTGTTCTTCTTCTTAAAACAAACATTACTGAATTCCAGAAGGTTAATAATAGGAAAGTACTCCCCCTATTCTCAAGCTGTTTCCTTAAGCATTTACTGACAGCTACCAATAAAAGTAGATGGACGATTGGTATGACCAGAACATATATTTGTATATCTGGCATTTCTTTCAAGTCAGTTCTGAGAATTTAACTTCAAACCTTTGCTGTGAGGACAGGCTGAAGGAGTTGAGGCTGTTCAGCCTGGAGATGAGAAGGCTCTGGGCAGACCTTATTGTGGCCTCTCAGTACTTAAAGGGGGCTGATAGGAAAGATGGGGACAAACTTTTTAGCAGGGTCCCTTGTGATAGGACATGGGATAATGATTTTAAACTAAAGGAGGGTAGATTTAGACCAGATATAAGGAAAAAAAAAAATTACTATGAGGCTGGTGAAACACCGGAACAGGTTGACCAGAGAGGTGGTAGATGCCTCAACTCTGGAAACAGTGAGGGCCAGGTTGGACTGTAGCCTGTACTCTTCCCATTTCTACCTTCAGTTTGGAAAAAACAAACTCGTTTGGTGCCCAAGTCTATTAGCTTTCATGGTGTGCACACTACTGACGCTAGATAAGTTTATTAGTTTAAACAGGACATGTCAAAGACTCTGCACCACAGCCAGGAAAGCTTCCAGAAACATGTGCTCTGAGATGATCTAAGCATGTTCATTACTCAGACTGTGAATAGCTTTAAAAGGGCTAAATTTCTTAGGGTTGAATCAGCTAGGAAAGTAATTCAAATAGAAAATTAAGAAACACTTGAGCATTTCAGATATTTTTTATTGTCGCCAAAAAGCTACTAAAAATGTAGTAGAAAGAAAAATAAATTTTACTTTGATAAATATATATTAAAAGTCTGGAAATACAAGAAACTGAAAAAGTAAGTAGGACTATAATTTTTTTTCCAATATGCTGACGCTCTAAACCCATCTGTATAAAGAAAAAGAACCCAACAACAGCATCACTTCATAAGCAATATAAAGGTCATGAAAAATTCAGACATGTTTAGTAAATTTTGCTATTTTGCACTTTGGGGATAAAACAGGTAATATGCCTGTGAAACTATAACTGTCATTCAGCAATTTTACAAAAAAAAAAATCAGAATTACTATGAATTTTTCAGTCAAAACATTTTTCACAATGGTTATGTAAAATTCTATGGACCTTTAAAACGTTTCAAGCCAAATACAAACCCTCTCATTTAGTCCCACAAAAGTGGGAAAAGCATGGACTAGATGTTCTGAAACCACACTAGAGGGCACCTGGGCTGTTTCTTCCAGAGTAGGTAAAGGTCAGAACAGTAGGATGCTTACTCAGGAGCAGGAGTAGACAGAACTGAACATGGGAATTAATAGGATTTATCGGTGGTATTAGATTGGTAGAACAATTAGTGGTTTTTCCCAACACCCCACTGTAGGGGAGTAAGTGTAAATTTCCAGGTGTAAATTTTGCTTGTGGGTAATGTAAGCAGTTAGGAGGAAACACTCCAAAGATTGCTGACTGATTGCAATAGTATTTTGTCTTTGTACATGGATCAACCACAGAAATGTGGGATATTTTGTGAGTTCAAAAGAAAATTGTTGTGGTTTTGTGGTTTGAGACTCTTTCACATCTTAATACCCATCTTGTTCTGCTTCTGCCACCACCACTTTGGCATCTTCTGTAGCAGTCTTTGTCTCTTCAAGTCCTGTACCTCCTTTTTTTCCCTTACACTTCTCCCTAGGTAATTTCATTTGTTCTTCAGAGCTGGAAGTACTTCATCCTCCTCCTCAGCCAGATGACAGTCTCCCCCTATCACACGCACCACACACTGCTCAGCTCCTCTCAGATTTTGCAGGGGCGTCCACCAGAAGGTTCTCTACCCCCACCATCACGGTGGAGGAGCCCCAGAACCCAAGTACTGACTGCAGCAGCTGTGCAGCAGGGTCACAAGTCGAGCCTGGCTCTCGGACTGCTCGAAGGGTTTGCTTCTTTAGGCGGCGGTTCCGTCCGGTGCGCTGCAGAAGGCAACCGCAGCCGTGGACTGTTTTCAGGCGGGTTTCCGCCCCCCGCCGGGCCGCCGTGCGCCCGGTGGTGGTGGAGGCGCGGGCCCGCACCCCGCGCACCGGCAGGCCCCGCCTGCGGCCGCCTCCCCACCGCGAGGGCACGGCTGCTGCGGCGGGCCCTCGCCTGAGGCGGCCGCACGCGCAGGGGGCTGGAGTCAGCCGGTACCGAGGGGGTCGGGGCGCGGCCCCGCTCCGGGCCGCCCGGGCTCGGCCTGGCTCAGCTCGGGAGGATGGGAGCTGCGGCCGCCGAGGCAGCAGGTAAGCGGAGTGGGGCTTGGCGACGGGGGCGGCCTGCGGGCCAGGGCCCTTCCCGGAAGGCCCGGCTGCGGTGGGGGCAGCGGGGGCCGTCGGCGCGTGGCGAGCTCGTGCGGCTGGCCTGTCCTGGAAAGTTCCGGGCTCGCCTCCAGCTCGGTGTGACTTCGCTGCCGCTGTCTCACTGCTAGGCCTGCAGCCCTTCCTGTAGCGTTGGTTCCTGGTTCTGGCTCTTTAATCCTCCTAGTCTGCTCCTTCTCTTTCTGCCCCTACAAATCCTTCCTGTGTGGTGTATTTTTATTCCTGATTCTTCTTGCTCTTAGTTGCTCTTAATGGTCTTCTAATTTAAGCCTCTGCTTCTGGTCCTGATTGATGCCACCAGCTGTGTTTGCCCTGGTTGCTTTCTTGCATCGAGTTCCTTAAACTCTTCTGTATCCACTCAAAAGTGTTCACCTTAGTTCAGTTGGCTAAAGGATGCCCTCCTGAGGGAGAAGAACTTAGAGAAAATCAAATTGTAATTTCTTTGTTTCAGTTTCCCGCTGCCTGGGCTTCTAGTTAAGCCCAGCATCATACAAACATGGAAATGCAGCTTTCTGATCAGAGAGGGGTACAAGAGCTGGGCTGGGAGACAGATAAATTGTTTGGGCTGGCTGAGTTTGGTTGGTTGGCTGCCATTTTGCCCTTATTAAGTTAAATAATTTGAAACTGGGAAAAGCTGCTTTAAAAAACCAAACAGTTGTATTGCTTACCTATCACTTTTGGCCTTCTGTGCTTGTTTCCTCATGAATGTCAAGTCGTAGGGGGAGTTTCTCCTGTTCATGGTAGCTTGAGGTACGACAAGTTGTTTGACAGTCTGACATGCATGCATGACATTTCTTGTAGCAAAGAAAAATGTCTGCAGAGGATAAAGCTTTGCTAATAGCTGGCTGAAGGCTGTTGGACAAGCCCTCACAGGATCTATGAACCAACTCAGATCTCTGCATTCCATTCAAATGCAAGGTGTGTGCTTTCGATCAGACTCCAGTAGCAAGCTGGGCACAGAGTGAAATAAGAGTACCTCCATCCGTTTTGCCATGGGAGGGAGAATGTCTTGTGGCAGTGCTGATTTTGCTGTTTGGAGTGCTATTGGGTTATGCTTGGAAACTATTAATGAGATCAGTGCAAAAATGTGAGTGGAATAGAGTGGATGGGGATGCGTACCTACATTTTACTATAGGTATGTTGATCTAATCTGTTCTCTGTGTGTATCCTGTATATCCTTGTTGTAAGAGCATGCCAGTAGAAGCCCTGAGCTCCTGAATCCCTGCAATTTTATTAGCTTTTGTAAAGCTCCTAATTGAAGTATCTTGCAGGGTTTTTTTTTTTTTTTTGCAGTTTAGTTGTAATCAGAATTTAGAGCACATGGATAATAAAAGGTGTCAAATTGTAGTAACCTGATGAATGATTATGGCGCTGTGTACAGGAGAACTTGTCTGTCTGCATGCTTAGCCTTTCAGGTGCTAGGAGTTAACGCGAGGCCGTGGGTATACCCACACTGCTGTAGTTTGGTTGGTCTCTGGCATAAGAATCCCTGTATTTTACTAAAAGCAGTGCTAAAAAAAAAGTTAGTGGGGGTGATCCTAAGGCTTAATAACCTTTTAGACAGAGAGTTGGGTAAGCAAAGATGAAAGACTTAGTCGTGTTGGTATCTTATCTCTTTTTCACACTGACCACTTGTTTTTACCAACCTGAGACATTTAATGTAATTCCTCAAATGCAATCAGACAGAACAATAATTATTGTAACTTCACAAGACACTTCACTATGTGTTTTTCCTTAACTGTTTTACTCTGTAATTGTATAAAACTTTAGCTACAAAATTTCTCGTTCCAGAAGGCCATGATCAACTCTCAGCACACTTGTATCACACTTAACTGATTAGTTTCTAAGTTATAGAACTGAATATGATTATGAGGGTCAGCTAGGTGGCAGCTATCAGAGCTATGTAGGCTGTATCTTTGCGGAACTTGATTACAGAATGTGCAGCCACAGACATCAGGTATAGAATCATAGAGTATTTTGGATTGGAAGAGACCTTAAAGATCATCTAGTTGCAACCCCCCTGCCATGGGCAAGTATAAAAGTATGTTCCGTAACTCCTCCCAACATGTAAAGTACTGGTTAATGCGCACTATGTTCTTGCATTATTTTATAGTTTTATTGCATTATTATATTACTGCACAACTCATTCCATCTGCTTAGAAAAGGGAGCTTATCTTTTTAAGACTTCCTTGAGCTGAGTGGAGTTTTTGCAAATATATTTTGTTTATTTATTTATTTTAAGCCAATAAAATGACCTGGAGTTTGTGGTGAACTTCCTCCTTCCTTAATATTTTTGGATGGAATGCAGAACAAAAATGAATGTTGAGAGAAATTCTGGGGCGCTGAGTTCAGCTAATGATTTTGTTCTTTAGCTTAAGTTAGATTGTTTCCAAGACAATGCTTTGGTTAATTATACTTAAGCCATTAAATACCACAGTTTCTTTTGGGCTTCCGGTGCTGCTGCATGTGTGGCCTGCTGCTATCTGCAGTCAGGAATGCGAGCTTTCTTAGAAAAATGGCTGAAATTGACATCAGAGAAGGCATAGAGCATTGAAAGAAAAAGAGAGGTGAGCAAGAGTAGGAGAACGATGTAAGTATAAGCCTGAAGAAAATGGCTAGGTTGCACATGCAACTAGGAGATGATTTAGACAGAAAGGAAGGAACTAGAGCAAAAACTTATTTGGAAGGTGAGAGACATAAACAGTACTTTCTTTAGCTCTTAATAGAAACATAGAGGTCCTTCCAGTTCATAAATCATAGAATCATAGAATGGTTTGGGTTGGAAGGGCCCTTTCAAGCCCACCCAGCCCCACCCCCTGCCAGGAGCAGGGACATCTCCAACCGGATCAGGTTGCTCAGAGCCCCGGCCAACCTGGCCTGGAACGTTTCCAGGGATGGGGCACCCACCGCCTCTCTGGGCAATCTGGGCCAGTGTGACACCACTCTCAGTGTAAAAAAAAAAATTCCTAACATCTAATCTAAATCTACCTCTCTCTGTTTTAAAACCACTACCCCTTGTCCGATCACAACAAGCCCTGCTGAAGAGTCTTTCCTATCAGCCCCCTTTAGGCACTGGGAGCCGCTCTCAGGTCTCCCCAGAGCCTTCTCCTCTCCAGGCTGAACAGCCCCAGCTCTCCCAGCCTGGCCTCACAGCAGAGCTGCTCCAGCCCCCTGATCATCTGCGTGGTCTCCTCTGGACCCTCTTCAACAGATCGACATCCTTCTGATGCTGGGGGCTCCAGAGCTGGACGCAGTGCTGCAGGTGGGGTCTCAGCAGAGCAGAGCAGAGGGGGAGAATCCCCTCCCTCGACCTGCTGCCACGCTGCTTTTGATGCAGCCCAGGATGCGGTTGGCTTTCTGGAATGCAGGCAAGTGTTGCTGGCTCATGCTGAGCTTCTTGTCCACCATTGCTCCCAAGTGCTTCTCCTCAGGGCTGCTCTTGATCCATTCTCTGCCCAGCCTGGATTTGTGCCTGGGATTACAGTTGTTGAGGTCAAATGTGGAGGAGATTGACTATGTAAAGCAGGAGCCTTAGGATGTCTGGAACTGTCAACTTTCCAATTAAATTGCAGAATAATGCTCTATTGTTTGAACATAGAAAAACATACAGAAAGAAAGCCTACTGACAACATCATGTGGCAACATATGACCTGATTTTGACAAGGGGTAATTAAAAAATTGTTCTGTGAGTTGGTAGCAGATCTAGTTTCAAATTTTTAACCTGGTATTGAAAAAATAGCATTTCAGATTTTATGTATGATACTGTTTTTCTAAGCTGCATAGCTGAAGAAAATAAGACAAATGTGAGCAAAGATCTATGAGAAGTTACTGGAAAGTCAGTCTTCTTTCCTTGGATGTTTTCAGTAAAATAACCCGCATTAGTTACTTGTGCTTCTTAGTGCAGGTAAGGATGTATCAAGTGAAGTTATCAGGGTAAATGACAATGAATCTAGTGTTGGCCAGTATTTTCCTTAACATAACCTGGATAATGTAATGGAAACTCCATAAGCAATTTATGAATGTCAACAAACTGCAAGAGGCTGCCAGGAGGAGGACAGAACTAGAATTGTAAAAGACTAAGATTAGTGAAAACCTCTAACAGAGCGGCTATAACTTAATAATAACATAAAAGATCATGCATTTGCGTAGGAATAAGCATCATTGCACATGTGGCACTGGAAATAAATGACCAGGTAAGGTCTATAGTGAAGAATTTAGGAGATGCCACAAATGCAATCTGAGCAGAAAATGCTGTAGGGAAGGAGGCAAACATACTGCTTGTTATGAAGAGATCGTAGTTTGTGAGATCAACATGACAAAAAGCACTCGACAGCCTATTCTGAGTTCTCCCCAAGAAAGGTGGGCAACCACTAGGGGACAATCCAGACCAACTTTCAGCTCTCTTATCCTTCTTTGAGTTGTAAACATGAAATAATTCCAGGATATCTCCTGCATATGTCCTACATATGTCTCAAATCTTACACTGTGAACTCTGCAAACAAATCCTGCAAAGAATAAAATTAAAGTGCAGCCCAGATGAGGTAATATCAGACTCAGAATGTGGACAAAAAATATATAAGAGGCAAAAGCAGGATGAATACGGAAGCTTGCTTCTTCACATCATTGCAATCAGAATACTGCTTTCTGTCTTTATTTAGCTGTCTTGTTTCAATTGCTCAGAAATGTAGGAAGTCTAAATCCATTTCCTTGATTCTTACAGTTAGCAGTTGAATGCCTTTTTTACAGGTCTCTTCTGCATTTCTATGCTAGGTAGGTAACTTTTCATGGATACTTGTGGAACGTGGTGATTCAGAATGCCTTTGTATTGTCTGTGGTACTGTTCAAAAGACATTTGAAATCACAGGATTTCTCTTGCTTATGATGTTGGCTTATATCCAGTTTTCTTTAATGACTTTCACAGGTCCTTGAAAACTAAGCACTTCTGGCTGTTCTGGAATTGAGATGTTATGGGAGAGTCACTCTTCCCAAATCCTCAGTTTACACTCACATTTATGCTGGGTGTTCATGTGCCTGCCTGTAGTATACTTCGCAGGCATTCCCAGTTGCAAACAGTTGAGTGGATATATATCAGTCTTTGTTCTGACTTGGTATGCTATTTAATGCTTTTATGGTAAAGATGATTTTTTGTTTGTTTGTTTTAAGTGGTGAAAATGGGACTATCCACCAGCCATTCCTGACCTGACTATGCAACTGATGTCTGCCAGCTTATCTTGATCCTGCACAGGGAAGGACATGGATATTCCATCACAACAATTCTTATTACTGAACATTTTGAATTATTTTTTTTTTTTTTAAATAACTTGGACATTGGTTTTTGGTGACTCTGTAGTGAGTTCTGGACTGAGTTCAGATATCTGAGATGCTCTTGGTCCTGTATTATTGGTGAAACTGTTGACTAATATTTAAATGTGTATTGTATCCTGCCTGATAAAGCTGGCAATTTGCAGTTTCCCTACAATGACACTTTGTATAGCAATGTTTTTAAAGCAATGTAATCTGTTTCATAGATTTTGTTTCTTTCAGGATAATAAAACCCTCCTATGTTTGCAGAGGTTAGGGCTTTTTGCTCTTTGCAAAACTATTTACTAAGGATATAGTCTCCAGTGTGGGGAGAGGTACGATAAAAAGAACAATACAACTGAATTAAGATACTCCAAGGAGGAAAATGGCTGGAAGCAGCTCAGGTCTCTGCATTGAGCTCTTAAAGTTGAACTTCCAAGTTTCTAATCAAAAGCTGAAACCAGATGGAAGCAAAACATGAGAAGTAATACGAAAAATATGTTGCAGAGAAGATCAAATGGAAGAAAGAAAATGAAAATGTTCTCAATTGACTGCAGAGTTCCTTCAGAAGCAGCTTTATAGGAGAGTAACCCTGTTCATACTTCACCTTTATTTTTTTGTCTGCATACACACTGGTGAAATTAAGTAGAGCTTTGTGGAGCTGGGGGTGTGCATTGCAACATTGCTCATGCAAGCATTGAATAGCTCAGGTTTTCTGTGTTACAAAAACAGATTTAGGAAACTAACACACTTTCTGTGATCTCTGAGGGCTCTCTGCAGTATCCAGCTGAAAGACAAGAATTGAAACCAAGTATCTGCTGGTAAAACTTTGTTCTCGTTTCTTAAAGTAAAAGGAAGGCAGTAGGATGACTTCTGTGCCCTCATGTGGAAGAGCAAGAGTTAGAAGGATTTGAAA
Organism: Chlamydotis macqueenii; assembly: GCF_036417535.1. Classification (NCBI taxonomy): domain Eukaryota; kingdom Metazoa; phylum Chordata; class Aves; order Otidiformes; family Otididae; genus Chlamydotis; species Chlamydotis macqueenii. The sequence goes on from NC_141578.1 coordinate 7,367,038, forward strand.
TCTCATGATCCAAAGATCCCATAATTCCAGAAGGAGAAGAGAAAATAAGTAATTAAGTCACCCTAACAAGCAGGATGTGTCCTTATTCAGGGAACAGGAATACCATTCTTTCCTTCTTTGGGGAACTCATGAGCAGAAAAATGAACTGGGAGACAATAACGTAAGAGTGTTGTCAAAGAATTAAAAAAAAAAAAAAGAGAGACTTGTACTGATGCCAAGTCTAACTTTGGCTGATTCTCTTGTAGGGATTTTGTAGAGCAATTTTCTGAATTCTATTAATATAACAAGCAAATATACTTTGGGTCTAGATTTTGGGAAGTAAAGGTGATTTCTTGGTGATTTTTCAGAGGCTGAGAGTGTGTGTGCTTTTGAAATACAAACTTAAATGTTATATATAAATTAAAAGGTGATGAAATATTGAAGGAAAAGGGGAACGAAAACAATAGACAGCAAAAGTGGAACCAAATTTCAAATGTAAGGGTAATATAGTAATTATATTTTATATTTTTTTGGACTATATGTCACAGTAGTGGACAGCAGCAAGTTTCTTTGCTGTGTCCATACCTAGCATTCTGAGTTTTATATAAGCTAGTGTTCTGCCACTATTTGTATCATAACAGCACACAGCAACGTGGTCTGTGCTGCCAGCAATATGAATGGGGCCCATTGTTTTTTAAAACAGGGAAAGGTCGCCCTGTCAGTTGAACAAACACCATAATTTGTTGATAACATAATATATGTTGGCATTGTTAACCTATCAAGTGATACAACTCAAGGTGGTCAATAGCAGAGATATCAAACGTGTGACAATGTAAGGTGCATGATATATGCTGATAATGGATGATTACAATGATATATTCTATATATGCTAACCATAGCAAGAAAGATGGTGAGGAGTAGTATGTCCCTGTCCTTTAGCTGATTACTTTCTGTAGCATTTTGCCTCCTGCTGCAGTGAATTTGTGTCAATTGCTATGTCCTTCTACGTAATTCAGAAGGGACTGAACTCTATGCGCTGTTGAAGTGCATTTGTCTTTCTCAGATACACATTTCCCAGAGTCCTGATAGCATTAGCATATCTTCAAGCCCCAGTTCAATTACAAAACCACAGCATTTTTGGCCATAGTGCAATGAATAGTACTGTATGTAGATTGCTTTCACTCTAAACCCGTTCAAGAAACAAAGATTTGCCTGAACATCCATGATCTGAGTTCAGGAGTCTACTAACGTCTGTTACTCTTGGTTTTAGCCTCTAACTTAATGAATACAAATTTGCAGTTGTCTCTCAGTGAAGCTGTCTTAATTAGGATAATTTAATAATGCAATTGCTAGCTAGAGTCTTTTTCTCCTACTGCATTCCTCCTCTTTTTTTGTAGGTTCTGAGGTTTAATGATAAAATTTTCTGCTATTTTTCTAAAAGAAGTATTTCGTTATTGACTAGCAATATATACGTCATTGATTAGGTTCTTCAGGTTCTCATAGATCTCAGAACCAGAGAGGTTTTAGTATGTTCTTTTGCTTGGGGCTGAAAGTGTATCCAGATCTTTACCAGCTGTTAAGCAAGTATGTATACTGGCATTAATTCTCCTGTAAGCATCCAGTTTTGGCCATTGTTGGAAACAGGATGCTGAAATAGCAAACCTTTGATCTGATTTGAATACAACAGATTTTTTTTTTAATGGTCTAAACTTATTTTTAAAACATGCATTGGAGCTACAGGCAGCATGGAATTTTCAGGGCGGACTCTTCTTTCAGTTAAATAGGATTTTCGTCTTTTAGTTTTCTTTCTGCTGTGCATATTACTTAACTTCAAGCAATAGTATTTATCTCAGAAAAAGATCTTGTAATTAAGTTTAAGACATTGTGCATTTGTGTCTCGTGGTACTCTCTTTATGTAAAATGGGACCTCAGTTGTGCAGCCCTGGAATATGTTTGTCTGGATGAGTAAGATCAACTCTTGGTAGTATCTTGAGTAGGTGTTAATTTCCAGAGGTGTAAGAAACAGTCTTTTAGAGTGATGAATACATTAAAACATACCTTTCTCTGAAAAAGGAAAATAATTGTTTGATGCTCTGGAAATAGACTACTATTCAAGTTCCTTTCGTCTAGTGTAGAAGAAATGAGATGCATCGGATGAGCCGTAGTGGAACCAGCTGCCCCACTAAATTATCTTAAGTAGCCATTGAGCTTTAACTGTTTTTATCTAGGGCTATAAAAATAGCCTGTAGCAATATTGGTAAGTCCTACTAACCAGCCTCAGTTCCTCTTTGCAAGAATCTTCTCGCTTTCACTTCTTACGTCTTTGCATGTAAAAACATTGTCCACTTCAGAGACATGCTGTCTGTGTTTTCAGAGCTGGCATGGTTTGCTAAGGGTTCCCCGCACCTCCCTGCCCCCTCCCAGTATAGGTCATTGCAGGGCTGGCAGTTTGGATGATGTGGTCCAATACAGGAGGCCAAAATGTGTGTTTGATTCCATGTTCATTGCCAGCCGCCTCAGTGTCTTACATTTATGCAAAAGAAAGAGGCTAAATGGAAGCTTAGATACTTTCACAGTAATACCAAAACCCTATTTAGGGCCCAAAAGCTGCAGAAACTGCTTTTGATAAGGTTAAGAAGGTTTTTGGTTTCAGTGTTGTTGGCTCAGAGGTCCTCTATTTCTTGTCTCTGTTTTTTCCTAATTTCTTTTCCCACCCTCATAAAATGAAGCATTCTGCCCGTGGACCTTGAAGTTGAGCCCCTCCTTCCTGGACCAGCCCATCCACAAAGGCACTGCTATCATCAGCTTCCCAGGCTGAGAAAAGTGATCTCGGCTTTGTGCTGTTACTGCTTCAAAATACACCTCAGATAAAGTCTAAGCCATTGTCTGTAATGCAAGTTAACGTGATTTGTCGTAAGATCATGACATTCTGCTTATACCATCAAACTGAGAAAATAAATACAAGAAATTTCACTTTGACCTCTGGCTTAGAAATGAAGTGAATTTAGACACCGAGGATAAACATAAAATGGAAGGCATACAGTTTAAGAACAGTAAGTAATTCCTACATATTCTGGCTATTTATCTTTTGCTGTTGATTAGTCTCTGGCTTACGAAGGATCTTTTGTGCGTTCACAGCAAAGATTTGAATGAAAGTAGCATGAACAGTAATTTAACTATAGCGAATTATTTTTGGTAATATTACCTGTGATCAGTGGCAGACAAGAAGCTGTCTCCAGATGATTTAAATTTCTCACATCTTCTAGGTCCTAAATGGCTTTAGATAACAATCCAGCAAAAGAAGAGTATAGGAAAAGCTGAATAGTGGTGTCACCTAGTCAGAAAATCTATTCATTAGCATACAATCACAAGATGGCTGTAAGAATGTAATTTTAATGAAGTTCTGACAACATTTGTGTCAAACTTAGAGACATAATGCATTATTTCTATGTTGTGTGAATGTGCGCATAGAACAGCTGCTGTTCAGAGCAGTCTGCTGTAGCATTAAGAGGAACAAAATTTGATAAAACTCACTTGAAGGGACTAAAAATGCAGAGTTATGCAGCTTGCATAGTAGTCTCCAGGCAAATTGAAGGCAAAGGCAAAAAATGCCTTTGAGAGTAGAAATGTTTTGAGTGAGAAGTGTTATAGAAATAACTTAATTGCCTTGAATGGAATCTACGCAAGTAGAACGAGTCCAAACAACTCTTAATACAAGAAGAAAGTGGAAACCAATAGGAAGGAGAAAAGAAAAAAAACAAGCAACTCTTTGGAAATATTGTGCCAAACTAGTTGGTGAGAAGAAGTGAGTAGAGACGTAGGCTGGGTTTAAGTGTTGGGAATTGAGAAGGCAAAAGCTGTTAAGAAGCTAAAAGCTAAACTGTAGTTAAGGAAGTGGAGCTTCTGCATTTGCCATCTCATTGGTTCTTGTTGCCAGAAATATTTTGGTAGAAGTGTTTTATCGTTTTGCTTTCTGTCTGTTCGTAGTGGAACAACCCGTGGCCTAAGCTAGTATCAGAGTTAAATCTCTAAAATATTTGAATACACTAAAGGAGCCATTAGTATTACTACAGAATAATAAATTGTGATGGACATAAACTCTCTGCTCCCAAGCATTACTTGCTGTGTCACTCCTGACTGCACAAAAGGAGCCATGGTTGAACTTCAGCTGTTTCAGTGTAACTCTGCAGTGAATGGGAAGCAAATCTGTTGCAAGATCTGTAAATAAAATGTGAGTGCAGGTAGAAATTTTTGAGGAGGTGAAAAACTACTTAGATGGCAGAATGTCTATGCCTGGCATCCAAAGCCAGCTACTCGCTGAGTTCCGTTTTTACTTAGTAATAGTGGCCACGTACTCCTGGTGCTTCCTTGTGGTGGTTATGGTCACAATGGTCTCGCCCTTCATCTTTTTTTCTTCTCTGTGGAAGTTGTTGTATATAGGGAAATAGTTACTTCTCTCAACCTGCTGGTTATACTCTGGCTAGTGCAGCAAAGTAGAAGTGCTAAGACTATTATCGTGCTTCCAATTTCATACTGCATTTGCCATGCATACTGCATTTGTCGGCGACATGGACAGTGGGATAGAGTGCACCCTCAGCAAGTTCACCAATGACACCAAGCTGTAAGGGAGGGATGCCATCCAGAGGGACCTGGACAGGCTGGAGAGGTGGGCCCGTGCCAACCTCATGAAGTTCAACCAGGCCAAGTGCAAGGTCCTGCACCTGGGTCATGGCAATCCCAGGCACAAATAGAGGCTGGGCAGAGAATGGATTGAGAGCAGCCCTGAGGAGAAGGACTTGGGAGTGCTGGTGGACGAGAAGCTCAACATGAGCAGGCAATGAGCCCTTGCGGCCCAGAAGGCCAACCGCATCCTGGGCTGCATCAAGAGGAGTGTGGCCAGCAGGTCGAGGGAGGTGATTCTGCCCCTCTACTCTGCCCTGGTGAGACCCCACCTGGAGTACTGTGTCCAGTTCTGGAGCCCCCAACACAAGAAGGACATGGACCAGTTGGAGAGGGTCCAGAGGAGGGCCACGAAGATGATCAGAGGGCTGGAGCACCTCTCCTATGAGGCCAGGCTGAGAGAGTTGGGGCTGTTCAGCCTGGAGAAGAGGAGGCTCTGGGGAGACCTGATAGCGGTCTTCCAGTACCTCAAGGGGGCCTACAAGAAAGATGGGGAGAGGCTGCTCAGCAGGGCCTATTGCAATAAGACAAGGAGCAATGGTTTTAAAATAGTGGGGGGTAGATTTAGATTGGAAATTAGGAAAAAAAATTTCACAATGTCAGTTACAGAACACTGGAACAGGTTGCCCAGAAAGGTGGTGGAGGCCCCATCCCTGGAAACGTTCAAGGCCAGGCTGGGTGAGGCTCTGAGCAACCTGATCTAGTCAGGGATGTCCCTGCTTCTTGCAGGGGGGTTGGACTAGATGACCTTTGAAGGTCACTTCCAACCCTAACCATTCTATGATTCTATGATTTTTCAACTCCCAGTCCCCACATGCTTACCTCTCATGTTTGATCACTGAATGAGGAGTACAGTCTTTTTAGCTAAGTATTTCCTAAAGACTCTTGGAACCTAAAATCTAGTGCGTCAGGAGGGAGAATGTTTGGAAGAGAGGATTAAGTGATAGCTTCCTTTTCTAGTCTCTCCATGTGCCTCCTTTCATTTTCTGGTTTCCATTTGTGGACTGTCATGAGCTGAACCAAATGGTCGATGTTAGAGATCATGAGCGTGACTGCACATTTGCTGGATGCTCAGTTATTTTGGCCTGAAATCTCTTTGGAGTATTACTCCCTGTGAATAGGTCATGCACTCTGAAATACAATCATAGTGTGACATTTTTTAATGTCTTTCTGTAACCCTTACTTTCTGTTATAGGCGAACCACAGGCACATCTCTCAGGAGTGGTGTTTGGTGCAGTACTTTGGCTAAACATTTTCCCACTGGATCTAATCCAGAGTAGGATCGCAACTGTCGTGAGAATGCAACAAATCATTCTGGGAAGTATCTAAATTTGCCCGTATTGGTCAAAGCAATGTTTATGCACAGCCAGAACCACATGACAGAGGAAAGGGTACTCTTGAGCCCTGTTAGTAATATGTGCTAAAAAAATTCCAGAGCTCCCAATTTTTTGTGTGAGTAAACCGCAGAACTACTGTTCGCTAGTTTGAACAACCCTGATTTGAACATAATTGGGAAAAAGCCAGGAAAGCGACTGGAGCCAGCCCAGAAACATTTTTTATCCTTGTAGCCACTTTATTTAAACAAACAAACAAACAAAAACCTAAAAAAAAAGAAAAAAAACAAACCCACCAAAAAAGCCATTTCAAAAAAATGTGCAAATCTTTTCAAATCTTTTCTTTGAAAGAGTATTTTAAGGCTTTACAATGATTGCTTGAGATGTAGTACTTGAATGAAGACTACCAGTAGGAAACTGTAAAATGTAAAATAAATGCTGTAAGTGTACACATTTTTGCTCATTTTCAGTCCTGCCTCAGGTCAGCATAAATTGTTGTTCATTTCCTACGTAGTAACTTCCTTACATCTGCAAGGTATCTGAAAATGATCAGCCTTGCAAAGAGGTATACTTAGCAGTTTTCCAGTGAAGAGAATTGCAGAACTCTCATACAAACAGGGCAAATGACCAAGAAAGTCTACTGTTTCCGTGGGTTACTCTCAGCACTCCAGAGTGGTGGTTGTGGCTCCAGCTCTAACTGATGCTCAAGTTGCAAAATACAGCGTTTAATACATATCTGAGGGAAAGGTCTTAGGTACTTGGATGACAGAGTCAGGCAAAGAATGAAGCATGTTGGCAGGAGCACTGGTGGTGGTGCATCCTGTTCTGCATGAGTGTTGGAGGGTAAAACGTGCATTCATTCTTCCATCTACTACTTTATTGTTAAAACTGTGGTGTGCTTGCTCCTGCCTCCAACTGCCTTTTCAATTTAGGGTATTGACAGAGAAGATCTGGGATGGAGAAAATTCAATAAAACAAAATGGAAACATGCAAACTGCAAGACAGCCTGTTTGATTTTGAGTTGTTAGCGTCAGCTGAGTGCTTAGTGGTACAGCCATTTCCTAAATACGCCAGCATTATTTAAAAAGGCAGCAGTTTGTAAGTAAATACAGGACGATGCTGAGAAAGTGACAATATTAAATGCTTGTTGAATAACTGAATCACCTTTTGTGCTCAAACGTAAGATCCTATTAGAACTAGTGAACAGAAAACTAGAAGTCCTTGACTTGTCTTGCAGTGTAAGATCAATGGCAAGACTGCTGCGAGTGTATGCTTTATCTGAAGAATGACTGGTTGTTAAGAACATCAGGAATAAACTCTGACAATAAACATCATTTTTTAGCCTAGAGCTGAAGAAGTTAGGAGCAGTTCCAGTTTGCAAAATCTCATTTATTAATTTGATTGTGCCTTGCATAGCTTTGATGTTCAGAAGTCAGTGTTTAGGCCTTGCTGCAGATGACAGCTGTATTGGAAGTTATTAATCACTGAATGAGTCATCTGTTCACCTGCATTAGACAGTGTCTAAGCAGTATGATAAAGTTGAAGATGACCTGAGTTTAGGGAAGATGGGATAAATACTATTTGTTTCAATTTGTCCCACATGCATTGTAGGTAAGACAGTCTGTATGTTAGATTCTCCAAGAAATGTCTGGTTATCTTTAAACAAATCAGAAAATTAGGACGTATAATCTCTTTAAAACATTGATGAAATAGAGGGCAATTCTGTATTTCAAGTGCAAATTTGAAGGAAATTTCTACGTTGATTTTATCTTAAGTTGCTGAGGACACCACCTTCTTCCAATTTCAGAAAGATAAATCTCTTGATGTAACTTAATTGGATAGAAAGTGATGCCTTTGTCCGTAGCGCTGAGCTTATACAGAAGTCTGCTACTCCTGGAATGTATGGCCTTAATATCCATAGTGCCACTCTCCTCCTCATGCTGGCTGTGGAAATTGTGATCAGAGTAACTAATTCAACTCGGGACACAGCAGAAAGCCTTTAACTTTTTTCAGAAACTTTATTGCCACAGTTCTCCTGGCTCTGGCGGCTCTTACGGCAGCAACAAGAAGGAAGCACGAAAACTTCAACAGAAGGTTGCCAAGTGCAAGTAAATAAAATATTTATTTTTTTTTCCTCTTTCATGTGTTAGCAATTAGTCATTAATTGTGACAAAACCTAGTAAGCTGCATTATGTATAGATCTCTATACTTATGTGGCAAGGAGCAAAGCAAGAAGATGATATTGTTTGTGTTATGGATGGCTTTTCTGCATCAGCTAGTAGTGTATTGGGTTTGCATGGCAAGGTTTTGACAGTGGGGGGCTACATGGGTGGCTTGTGTGAGAAGGTGCTAGAAGCTTCCCCTGTGTCTGATAGAGCCAATGCCAGCCTGCTCCAAGATGGACCCACTGCTGGCCAAGGCCGAGCCCACCAGTGATGGTGGTAGTGCTTCTGGGATAACATACTTAAGGAGAGGAAAAACTGCTGGGGAAAAGAGCAGCAGAGGGGAGCGAGAATGTGTGAGTGGAACAACTCTGCAGACACCAAGCTCATCAAAGACAGAGGGACAGAAGGCGCTCCAGGCATCGGAGCAGAGATTTTCTTGCAGCCTGTGGTGAAGACCATGGTGAGGCAGGCTGTCCCAATGCAGCTCATAGAGGTCCATGGTGGAGCAGACGAGCACCTGCAGCCCGTGGAGGACCCCACACTGGAACAGGTGGATGCTCAGAAGAGTCTGTGGCCCTGTGGGAAGCCCATACTGGAGCAGCCTTCTGGCAGGACCTGTGGACCCATGGCGGACCCACACAGGAGCAGGCTGTTCCTGAGGGACTACACCCTGTGGAAGGGACCCACACTGGAGCAGTTCATGAAGAACTGTAGCCCATGGGAAGGATTAATGTTGGAGAAGTTCATGGAGGACTGTCTCCCATCAGAGGGACCCCACACTGGAGCGGGGGAAGAGTGTGAGGAGTCCTCTCCTGAGGAGGAGGAAGTGGCAGAGACAACGTGTGATGAACTGACCGCAACCCCCATTCCCTGTTCCTCTGTGCTGCTGGCGGGCAGGAGGTAGAGAATTCAGAAGTGAAGTTAAGCCTGGGAAGAAGGGAGAGAGTAGGTGGAAAGTGTTTTAAAATTTGATTTTATTTATCATTTTCCTACTCTGATGTGATTTTTAGTAAAATTAAGTTAATTTTCCCCAAGTTGAGTTTGTTTTGCTCGTGGCGGTAACTTTTAGATTAGAAATTAGGAAAAAATTTTTTACAATGCGGGTTATAGAACACTGGAACAGGTTGCCCAGAAAGGTGGTGGAGGCCCCATCTCTGGAAGCATTCAAGGCCAGGCTGGATGAGGCTCTGAGCAACCTGACCTAGTCAGGGATGTCCCTGCTCCTTGCAGGGGGGTTGGACTAGATGACCTTTGAAGGTCCCTTCCAACCCTAACCATTCTATGATTCTATGATTCTATGATTTCTCCCTGTCCTTATCTCAACCCTTGAGTCTTTTGTTGTATTTTCTCTCCCCTGTCCAGCTGAGGAGGGGGAGTGGGAGAGCGGCTTTGGTGGGCACCTGGCATCCAGCCAGGGTCAACCCACCGCAAGTAGCTGGCAGTCTTGTGGCAAAATGTAGCTGCCTGTCATCTTTTTTTTTTTCCTGGTTTTCACACTTCAGTGATACAGTTGTGTGCAGTAGTTCTAATACTGTAGTTAGCAAATAATTCTGCAAGAGATACATTTGAGATGGCTGTTGAAAGTGGTGTTAGTGCCGAACCATTCTGAGTTTAGCCTGCCTAATGGCTTGCTTCAGTCAGATATCTGAAAAGTTGTTTGCTTCAGACTAACAATAGCCCTTGCAAAGTTTGTTGTGTTTGGCTTCAGTGATCTGCTTTGGGAGTGCACTTTGAAAGAGAACTGCAAGAATTCTTGTCTTCCTAGAATGAGAGAACTGGACTTCCATCTTTAGTCAGTAAACAGTCCCAGTTTAGAACAGCACTTTCCCATTAGATACTGCCTTTGCTATGTTACTAATCACCTAAATTGATTTCTATGGTACTCAAATCTTCTTTTTGCTCTCCTTGTCTATTTTCATTTTTATAGTCTTAGGAAACTAAAGGAGGACAAGGGACTTTCCATACACTTTTTGCATTGTGGTCACCTTCAGTTCTTCATCTTAACTAGTTATGTAGAACTGTTCTGATTCAGAATATTTTTAACCTAAGCCTTTAGTTATCCTGTTTGCTGAATAGAATTTATGGCTAAATTTTATTACAATCACTGTGAGTTGACATAAAAGCTATTGAAAGATTTGTACAATATCTGCTTAGTTTTTTACTACCTCAGTAGGAAATGGTTTTGCACAACTTTCTGAAAAGTAGTCTTAACTTTGTGTGGGAAAACAGAGTAAAAACTTGAATCTTACAATTACAGGTTTGACATAGTGGACATTGTCTAGTGAATTGTACACTTCCATTATTTATCTATTCAATGGCTCTTTCAGCACACTCGACCCCACTTAAAATGGCACCCCATGGTGTCTAAAGACTCACAGTGCATGTGTTTTTAGAAATTTGAGTTCTAGTCTGTGTGAAGAGCCTAGAACCTAAGCAATAATTTGCAGTTGGTGACAAGAATGGTTTTTTTTCCCCCTTCCTTTTTTTTTACTGTGCATCAAGTCAATACAAAATGAAAGTGAATAGAGCTTGAATGTTACTGCAACATATCAAATGGAATTTTTGAATTAGTACACAGTTTAACTCCTAAATCAGACAAGTTCTGTTTTAATTAGAACCTATAATAAAAGTCTTGTTATTTATTGGTTAATAGATCTCTCACAAGGCAGTTTGGATTGTGCACGTTCATTCCTTCCTGCAGCGGCTTAGCTTGTTCTCAGAGTTGGATTCAGTGCAGTAGAACTGGAATCTAACCAAATAAAATGGTTCAAGAGGAAAAAGGAAAACAGAACAAAATCCCCAGAGGATGCATATGATCAGTAGCAACAGCAGATGTGCTTTTCATAGAGATGCTGAGAGCGTCTGCACTGTGTGCGTCAGGGGCTAAAGGTATTACCTAGGTTGAATGTTATTGCTTAGCTTTACGACTGTATCATTCATTTCTCAAATGATCATGCTTTGGGTCACAAACCTAAGGGCAAGATCCTGCTAAATGCCTGAAGAGGGGCTGCTTTGTATGCTGGATTATGTAAAAAGAAGATATAAAAGAGACAATCCATGAGTCACTGCATTCAGTACAGGCTTACCTTTTCTAGGTAGAAGGAGCCATCACACAGTAGCTGAATTTGAGTATTAAGTGAAGCACCAGTTTGCAGAGTAAGTATGGGGGATTTTGTGCTTTAATACTGGCTGGCAATATTTTAGTTAAAAGCTGTGTGTGCCAAAAGCAATGCTTCAAAACAAAAAGCCATATGTGTTTAAAGCAATAATCCATTTAACTGATATAGACATGGGCATTTTTTATGATGTTTTGTTTTGTTTTGGTGTAAAACAAGAAAAATTGGTCTTCAGAACAGTTTGGCAGAAGCACAATGGAAGAACCTCCTACCCCACCCCGATGACTTTAATTATAGTCAGATCGTAGTGTCCCCATCACTTGGACAACAAGTAGAAAAAAGATGGCTTTCCTAAACAAAGGTGCACAGTAAACTTTGCAGGTTCATTGTTCATCTTAATTTCTTGGAGAGTTTAGGGAAACCCTCCAAAAGCCATGAATTTCTGATTCCATCAGGAAGTATTTGATGCTGCTTGCAGTCTGGAAGGACTCTAAGGAAAGCTCAAAGAGCACTGAGGAAGCGCTTGCTAGATTGGTAAAGTAAAAATATTAATTGCAGGAACAGTTATCACTGGGAAGATAAGGAAAAAGAATTTATCTGATAATTTGAGGCCAATGCCTGGGATCTGCTGTAGAATTGTGTGCACAGGAAAGAGGTAATCCTCTGGTCAGAGAACTCTGTCCTGGAGAAATTATGAATTCTCAAGCAAGGCCCCCTACCTGCAAAGCCCCTTCTTGCCTACTGTTGTCATTCTTGGGATGTTGTAATGTATGTCCAGGGAGAAAAATGTTGTGCACCCTTAAAATTTAAGTTGCAGATTTGGGTTTATAGCTCTAAGTCTGGAATTCCAGATTCAGCACTTAACAGTGGGATCAGGATCAAGTGTGCATACATCAAACTGTCCCACCAAACTCTTCCACCCTCCCTTTTAAGACCTTTTTTATGAATAGGCAAGAATTGTCAGTAATACGTTAGATCGCTCTTATGAAGGATGAACCAGTAGTCTAGTTTCAGTCTTGGGAGCACAAAGTAAAAGTCAACTGAAGGGATAAATGTGGGATAGATTGCATCAATATCCACAAGACTAAGTAAACCCTCCCTCCAAAATGAATAGCTAAATCTTTATTAATAGGAATTTTAATCAAGGTCTAGATTTATAACAGTAGTTCATACAGCTTTTAATGGTAACTGTTTGTCCCTCACACTGGGTGTTACAGGTACTGCTGCCTTGTTCTGGGCCAGAATGTGCTTTAAGGTGTAGTCAGAGGAACTCCTCAGTGGGCTGGATGTGGAAGGAATGTCAGCTCCCAAGATTCCTTTAAGAAAAAAGTAATCAGTTTTAGGGCTCTCTGAAGAAGTGCAAAGTCTTACACACACACCTAATGCATTAATTCATGATACACTTTCAATTGCAGTTTTGTTATGTCGGTGGTAAAATTAACGGCAGTCTCCATAAACCTGGAAGTCCTGGATGAGTAGCAGCTTCATTTGTGCCTAGTTACGTTGTGTTATGTATGGTGAAGAGCACTGCTAAAGCAGATTTGTTGCTTTTGTCCATTGCTTTAAGGCCACCAAAGAGCACAGGCAGGACTCTGCTACAATTCTGTATTTTTCTTTGCTTCAGAGTACTATGGGTTTCACGGATCTCCTTCCATCTCTCGTGCGATGACTGGCAGGTGGCTGCTTCTGCTGTTGCGTTCTGCTACTGTGTTAGAGATCTGAAGCCTACATGATTGTGCTATAAGTATTCCTTAGTCTTCATTGCCTCCCCCTGCTCCAGAACAAGTCGTCATTATTTGGAGGACACAGGACGGTCACAAGCCTGCCTTCTCCATGACCTTTCAGATAACTGACTATTCATGCAAATATTACAGATATGTTGGTCTGGAGAGAGCGAAATGTTCTCACTGGAGTATTGCTGTCCCACAGCATAACCACCTACTATAGGGAGCTAAAAGTGGCATACCAGTGATAATCAGGAATGGTCTCTGTCTCAGTGCCTTCTGCTTCATACAGACTGGCACTATCATACCAGAAAGCATGTCTTGCCTAGGTTTGATTTCCACTGGCACTAATTTACCGCAACACATTTTCTCTAGAGATCTGCTGCCGTTCTTTGCTGTCTACATGGAGGAAGCAAATGTCAGGTCTGCTTTTTTTCGACAGAGAAATAACTGCATGAGGAAAGGCAAGGGTGAAAGTCTGCCCTCTAGGATTTGAAGGAAACCAAGCTGAAAAACCTTCATAGTATTTGTTTTGAAACAGTTTCTGCAATGGCTAACAGTGACTCTTCCAAAGGAAGCAATGAGAGAAACTGCAGCTTTATTCAGAGGACAATGGCTGAAACACTCATCGCAGATCTCAGGCTCCACTGTGTACTTCTAGAGACTAAAGTTCCCAAGGCACAGAGATCATGAACATAGGGTTGTCTTGGGGCTCCTTACTAAAACGCAGCCTCAGTGATTTTTTTCTTTTTTTAATTTTTCTTCTATCATACATTAAAAGACTTGCTCCTATGTCAAATCCCCATTACCAAAATACTAGCTTGAGAGAATTTTAAAATTTTAATTATAAGACACATTAACTTTTAAAAATTTATAAATGTATATTGACATTTTCAAACCCATCACACTAATATAGCTCATAAGTAATGAGCTGTAAAATACCATTTTAATGCAAAAATACATACGTCTAGATTCTACTCTCCTGCAGACAAATCTTTTTGCAGTGAATGTAATTTGTCAGTTTTAAAAAAGGCACTAAAAGTATTACTTAAACATTTCTCTAGCAACATGATTAACTAGCATTTCTACCAGGAGTTCACCAAGATGATTAATTATATGAGATTAATATCTTTATGGATCATTAGTAAAACTGGAAGCAAATTTTGAAGAGTCTTTTTCCATCTCTTGGTAGCTGGACAAAACATTTCAATTTAAAATAAGGCAGTGTGTGCTTGCATTCCAGGAAGCCAACCGCATCCTGGGCTGCATCAAAAGCAGCGTGGCAGCAGGTCGAGGGAGGGGATTCTCCCCCTCTGCTCTGCTCTGCTGAGACCCCACCTGCAGCACTGCGTCCAGCTCTGGAGCCCCCAGCATCAGAAGGATGTCGATCTGTTGAAGAGGGTCCAGAGGAGGCCACGCAGATGATCAGGGGGCTGGAGCAGCTCTGCTGTGAGGCCAGGCTGAGAGAGCTGGGGCTGTTCAGCCTGGAGAGGAGAAGGCTCTGGGGAGACCTGAGAGCGGCTCCCAGTGCCTAAAGGGGGCTGATAGGAAAGACTCTTCAGCAGGGCTTGTTGTGATCGGACAAGGGGTAGTGGTTTTAAAACAGAGAGAGGTAGATTTAGATTAGATGTTAGGAATTTTTTTTTTACACTGAGAGTGGTGTCACACTGGCCCAGATTGCCCAGAGAGGCGGTGGGTGCCCCATCCCTGGAAACGTTCCAGGCCAGGTTGGCCGGGGCTCTGAGCAACCTGATCCGGTTGGAGATGTCCCTGCTCCTGGCAGGGGGTTGGACTGGGTGGCCTTGAAAGGGCCCTTCCAACCGAAACTGTTTTATGATTCTATGATTTTGGCAGTAAGCTGGCAGGTTTTGTCAGGAAAATTATTTTGTTGTGGAAGAGAGAAATAGGTGTGAAAACTGTGTGAAAAATGTTTTCTTTTTGCAGAATGGTGAGCAAAGATTGTTCAATGACCCTGTGAACAACACAGAGTTGTAGGGCTGAACAAGACTAAGGAAAGTGAACAAATTTTGAAGGGTTCTGCCAGTAAATAAATTGCAAAAGACAAAAGGTTTCCAAAAGAGTTTAATAAATAATGAGGTTCTTTCTGTACTGTATAAACTATAAATATGCCATGCAGTCCTTTATAACTTAAAATAATTTACAGACTGAGGTAGGGGGGTAGGAGGATGTTGTCATGGGGTTTAGATCCATTTCAGGGTCTCCCTGACTTCCTGCTGAGCACACACACACAGGCTGTGTCAATTCTAATAAATCGCCAGGCTGCTTGCTTTCCCTCCATTGTCAGCGCTTTGACGAAGGTGTGTGTTGTGGTGCAGTAAGAGTTCCAGTGCTTTGCATCGATCCCTCGGCACCCACTGGAGACTGGCTTAGGGTCTCTGCACTTGGTCTCAAAAAAGTACTGCTTAAAAATGTTATTGTTAATATTGACCTCTCCCAATACTGTCACCTCTTTGCCTTTAATGTCAGTGGCTGTGGTTTTGTCCCCAACCCACATGCTGACACTGTCACACACTGAGAACTCTCCCCGGTGTAGTACGGGATGTGTGGTCCTCTTAGTCCTGGCAGTCCTGTTGCGAGAACTTGCACTGCTGACAAATCCCATATTCTGTGCCTGCCCTGACACAGGGGGGGGCTGTGTGCTGAACAGCACCCGAGGAGATCGAAAACGCCTCTTCTTGAAAAACTTTGGGTCCATGGTGATGTTTATAGCTTCTTTCCCACCTATCGTCCAACTAGAGTGGCTGTGGGATGTCTGTGGAGCTGCCTTGGGAATGTGGTGTCTGTTGCTCCGATGGGTATTGACCAGGGAGTGTTCTGCAGGATACTCCAGTGGAGCATTGTCCTCTGACTTTGGAGCTGCCTGTGTGCCGATCAAAAAAGCTACAATCAGAGTGTAGTACAGCATGGACATTACGCTATGCACCTAGAACAAAAGAAAAACGTAATGTTACTGTAAGCCATGCTGGCACAAACGGATACCATTGCTGACAATAAATTTATAAGATACCCAGGATCATACAGATTTCATCAGATATTCATGTGGGTGCCAGATGTTATTCTTCCGGAAGACCTCATTCAGACAGCATAAATGTTCTTAATAAAGGAAGAACATGAGAAAATAATAGCTAGATTATTATTAATTCCTCTGGTATTTGTTATTAGAACACTGTTTATGAAGCACTTGTTTGGTGTTATTAATGCGGAGACCATATGGCAACAGCATGTTCCCAGGAGTAAAATCTCTTGCGAATTTTGCAGCAACCTTTTTGGCCAGGGCTGGTGTCTTGGCTGCAAATACCCTGCAGAGCAGTGAGAGCAGAAGCAGTCCCTTGGCTAAAATAGCTGTCCATTCAGTCAGTGTGTCTGCAGAGATGTCCTTAGAGCTAGGCTGAGGACCACCAAGCCAGTACCTGTGGAAGGGGGAGAGCCCCAGGGAATCATGCTATTACCACACGCTCCACAGCCACGCTTACCTGCCACGTGGACAGGCCCCACCGCTCTGGCTGGCTCAGCAGCCGCCCTCTATCCCATCTGCCCTTTCAGGATGCACCACATTGCTGATTTGGGGCAGATAAAGCCCAGGCTCCTTCCCAGCAGAGGTCAGGCATTACATGTCAGGAGGACAGATGGGATTTTTCCATGTTCAAGCTGCCTATTAGGACAAATATGAGTATTATCTAGGAGCGCTGTGGGTCACAGGCTCCTTCTGGTTGGCATCTTTGGTATAGCGTAGCTGAAACCGTTGTGGCCATAGTACTGGGAATTACGCACAAGGAAACACCTTCATTTTTTCAGAGTGCCATGAGCAAGAAGCTCCACAATTGTCAGATTTGTCTGAGTTGGCAGATCAAGTGCCAGTGCTAGTATCCCTTTGATCTGGAGAATATGCACATCTGTTTGGGTGTGGATAAGCTGTAAGAAAAATGTTTAAAACTTTGCTAAGAACAATTTTATGCTAGAAGACCAGCAGCAGTAATACCTTGTTAGGTAACTACGATGTGTTGACTAATTCAGCCACGTGTTGGGTTAACGAATCAGCAGCAGGCATCCTGGGAATAAGAGACATTTAAAAATGATCTGAAATTGCAGTTAAGGGCAGACATTGTATTTCCTCTGTGAAGACTTAATAAGCAGAGACAGGGTATAAACAGGAAAAAAACCTACCAAGCGAGGCTCCTCCCCTGTCTCCATGCCTTGTTTTGCCTGACATGTCTCAGCTGGCCCTGAATTACACGGTGTCCGGCCAGCAGGCAGGCTGCCGCACATCGACTGGACAAACAGGGTTTTGTAAAAGAGGAGTCAGGCTCTGCAGTTCCACTGTGATTTCCCAGCATATCTTAATGTTTTTTCTGGGTGTGGGTCAATTGCTGTTGAAGTTCCCCCTCTCTCTTTCTGTTCAGCTTTCTCAGCCTAGAATCCCAAGCAGCACTAAAACACTCAACTGTGGCTTTAGCTTTGCTAGAGCACAATCTTGTAGCAAATGCAGAACCCTAAGCTGTCCAGTAGGATCTTGTGTGAATAGTCATATCTCAGACAAGAGCTGAAGTGAAGTAAACAGCAGTGTTTGTGCAGGGCTGGGCAAGCATTTAAGAAATCAGCAGGAGATGTCAAGTGAAGGTAGGGACTGAAGAGGGTGAAGATACTACAGTCCCTGCATCAAGGAGAGAAAAGAAGAGAAAGGCCAAAAGCCACATTAGCAGTTTTCTGTGGAACAGTTGGGTTGGAAGAATTGAGGACAAAACGATGATCAGGAGAGTCAAATCTCTCACAAAGAAAATCCTTACTGTTCCAAAACTACTTTAATTTGCTTAAAATAAGGCTGAGGGTTGCTGCTTTCCCACATGCTACTCGTGCTTGAGCAGTCATTATAATCTCTATAAGGAAACAGAGCTGGGTGTAGCTCGGCTATGCACAATTCAGAGAGTAACCCCTTGTTCTACAACCAAATTAAAATCAGATGTTCATTACATCTCTGAAGAATTAGCTTTCCTGACAGAAATGTTAATGGAAAAGGTTTGCAGAAGAAAATCCAGGCACAATTTAGTCATGCCAATAGCAGCCTCAGCTTATTGTGTTTATATGTGAACCCTTTTTTTATTATTTCCTTCTATAAGAAAGAGACATTGCAATGTCAGCAAAGAGCTGTTCCTGGTTTTGTGCTATACAAGATTCACTGCTTTAAAATGCAGATACATTTATCTCTCCTCTCTGAGTTTCTTGTATTGCATATGCTGAGATTATTGCTTTAAGGCCAGTAACATAAAATCAGAAATATCTCACCTGCTTGGATTTTTTTTTTTTCCAAACTTGCCCTGTATTTCCTCTCCTTGTGCTGAAGCGTTCTGTGGGGAGTGTGGCCCAAACACAGACAAAATGTATTTGGGATACCTGGTAGTTTATCTGAAGATTCAAAATTGAATCTTTTAATCAATTTTTAAATTAGTGGAGAATGGAATCTGTCAGATTAAAGAAGTGGGCTAGACTTGATGACAACGCAAGCAAAATATGTTAACACTTAAAGAATAGGTATGTCTTAAGACTGTGAGGATCGTGGACTTTTTTGCTCATGCGTACAGATATTTTACAGGCTATTCTGGGGAATTATTTCTAAACTTTGTGACATACTTAGTTACTAGAGTCTCTCATGGTGCTTTGTAGAAGTGTTCACAGGGTATGCCAAGTGCAGCCACCTGAACTTCCAAGGAGATGCCCAGTTGCCAGTTCTAGTGCTGGTAGTACATGGGAATGTGTTTGTAATGCGGGCCACAAAGTTAATCACAGGCATTTCAATGCCAAAAATACAAAAACTGTACTAAACCAGAGGATGTTTCATGAGACCTGTGACTTCTAAGTGGACTATCTATCATGTGAAAGTAAACATTCCCCACAAAAGACACGATGTCTGGAGACAGGACAAAAGAAGACAGAATAAGTGGAAGTTCCCATTTTAGCCAGACCATAGCTAGCTAGTGGGTATCAGTGAAGTAGCTTGTTTAATAAGTGAAAGAAGTAATATTTTCAAAAAATAAGAGTATTAAATGCAAACTGCCTGTCTTCATTCTTTAGAAGACATACCAATGATTTTTTAGGTTCAAGATGCCAGCTCTCTTCTGCACTTTTATGTTGGTTGAGGGTCATTTAAACGCTTCTCGTATAGCTGTTCAGGCTACTGTGTAATACTGGTAATAGACGATTTCGGTCTGCTCTGAGAAGAGTGTGTGTGTTGTGCTTACCTCCAAGTACACTGCACAAAAAAACTGCTTCCCCAGCAAGGTCTTTATTTCATCCAGATGCTGAGCTGGGTTGGCTGCAGCATGCCATCGGGCCAGTTTGACTGGTAGCTGAGTCTGGGAGTTGCTTATTCTGCGTTCCACTAGAAGTAAAATTATTTGTTTCAATGATTAGCCTGCTTGATGGCGGGCAGACAGGGACAAATCTACTTGCATGGCTCTCTGAACAGTGTAGAGGTTGTCTAAAGTTGACTTTCCAGAGCAGCATGTTGGTAAGACAGAGCTACCTTTCTTCAGCACCTGTACCAGACTGTGGTTAACAATCCACTGCTCTGGATCCCTCTTGGGCATCTTCCAGGCTCACGAAAAACAGGAGTGATGCAGCATAGTGAAGCCATACCTGCTGATGTCACTGTGAGTTCAGTTTGCACAGACACATGAGGGCTCAGACCCCTCATCATCTTTTTCTGGGAAGCAAGTCTGGTTACAGGTGAAGGCACCGCAAGTTGTGTGCCAGCAAATGCAGCCGATGTAAAACTCAGCAGCTGCTCTGCTTGGATGTCTGTATTGGTCTAAACAGCACTGTCACCAGCCCCATGCCCTTTTTCTGTCACAGTGCTTCAAAACGGTGCACTCCCAGCATCAGTACACAAAGACTGAAAACCAGAGACGTGTATAGTACCTGCAGGACATGAACCTGTCTGTGCCCTATCCACAAATCTGCTATGCACACATCTTGATTACGCAGTTCATGCCCTGTGCTTTCTCTTCTTACAGTGCCCCAAAGGCTGGAAGTCCTTTAGAGACCCTGAAGGAGAGTTCACAACATGTGTACTGCCATACGTTCTGAACAGCCCGTGGAAAGAAGCTTTTGTTTCTCCTTTAAGTTTTTGTCAACACATATGGTAACATTGTCAGAGATTGGAATATTCCACATGAAATAACAGCTACCTACAGGATAGTTCTAGCCTCCCTTATTCCCCTGTCCCTTTATGTCCTCTGGCTGCTGTAAAGGCAGAAATAACTCCAGTCTTATTTACTGCACTGTCAATGGTCGTATAGACCCCGAATGAGAAGAAAATATTTTCTTCATCAATTGAATTCAGCATGCTGACACCTTCTCAGCAGAGTACATATCTGAT
Source organism: Chlamydotis macqueenii (assembly GCF_036417535.1). Lineage (NCBI taxonomy): Eukaryota > Metazoa > Chordata > Aves > Otidiformes > Otididae > Chlamydotis > Chlamydotis macqueenii. Next base: position 7,387,429 of record NC_141578.1, read on the forward strand.
TGTAAATTCAAGAGTGCCACTGAAAGTAACAGAAATAATATTTTATTAATCTTAAATACTTAGCTTGTCTGTTCTATTTAATAAGGTACATAGGGGTGGTACAAGGTATTCCTGCACTGCCAAAGATCCTGCTGGGTTCAGTGTGGAGATTCAAGTGCATTTGCTAAGGAGAACATGCTGCTAACGCCAGAGCATGAACTGGATTCCTTTTACACCTGCACAATTTCTGTTGACAGGAGAGCTGGCTGCCAGTAACTGTAGCTGTTGGGTTTGGCTCTTACCAAGATCCAAATACAAGCTACTTAATTTTTGAAAATCTAACTGAAATCTTCCAAGCCCATTTTCAAGCAGTGCAGGGCACAGGATGCAATCTGTTACGTGCTCGTTGTATCCCATTGTACAACACTTCTGCAATGCTTTGTCCGTTCTTTGGATTTGCTGCTGTCTGTAGCTCATGGCTCCTGTTCTACTGTACCTGTATGTTGAAGTATTTAGGCATTAAGCTAGTTACAGTGATAGTAATGTGTCAGAAAGGTCAAACAAAGTTCTAAAATCCAAAGCTTCATGCTCCCAGACTGAGTATGCTATATTTTTGGAAGAATGTGCTAGTAAAGTAATAACCCTTTCAGTGGACTCTTGACAGTTTAGTAACAGTAATGGTAGAGCTATAATATGCTGGCCACTGCCAAAAATAATCCAACAACTTTTCCGACTGTTCTGCCACCCTAAGAAAACACTACTTCAGTTCCAACTGGCTGCTTTTTAACCACAAAAGAGTTTATTTTCAGCAGGACTTTTTTTAAGTTCTTTTACTGTCTTCTTCCCGGATTCCCAGTTGTGGCAGAATCCAGTAAATGATGCAGTGTTATTCAAATGATGCTGAAGACCGCATCTATATAATATTCCTCTGTACCTACCATTCCAAGAGATTAATAAAATATCTTACTGAAGTTAAGTATTTCCTCAGAATTTACATGCATTCAGGATTACAGACCTAGGGGGTAAAAACTCACACTTTATATTTCTTATTATCAGCACATATAGTAGGACTAGTGGCATGTTATAAATATATAAAATGCTATTTTCACATGAATGCTTCAAAGGGATTTACAGTAAAGCAAATACAGTATTTACCAACTGGTCTAGGGGCTGTCTGGAAAAGGTAATAGCTGAAATACTGATGATCAGTCTCCCTGTTTCTTTGCTTACTTGGCAATCACGCAGTAAAGATGCCACTAGTAAAAGTTCAGCAGTCTAAAAGCAATGTTACAAGGGGCTTAATGTAAGAGTGGAGAAATGGATCACATCAAAAAGCAAGTGATTCTGTGTCTTGTTCTGTGTCTTAAAAAACTCTTTGTTTGCAGGCACCTGTAAGCAAAACAAATGCCAAACAAAGCAAGAATATATAGGGAATTCCCATTTTTTTAACACTTATACCACAGAATCTGAGGAAGAATGGACAAAAAGAATATGTTGCCTGGAAAGTTATTTAGAACTGAAAATGTAGTAAATTCACTGCTTCCAATAAGAATAGCAATACTTAAAATTATTGCCAAATCTCTGTGTCGATCTCTGTTCCATGTAAAAGCCCCAAACTTGTAACTCTTAATTCCAGTGCAGATAAATTTCAATTCAGACTGCGCTACTTGAACAATTAGCAACTGACTTGTAAAGCATGTAAAGATGCATGTGAGAGTTTTGGAAGTCCAAGAGCAATTTATAGATTTGACAATTCTCTGTGAAAACTGCAATTGAATTTTGGCAGCTCTGTTTTTGCTAGAATACAGAAATGCAGCAGTTTTAAGCCTGGAAGCATTGATAAAAGTATCATTACAGTGGGGAGAAAAAATGGTGCGTTGTGTTGAAGTACTTTCATTTCATCTCTACCACTTGTATAACTGGAAATACAACATGGAAGATTGGACTTCAGGATGTCACCCATTCTTTCTCCCCAGGACACTGAACAGTGCAGCTTCTCACTTCAGGACTGTGAATGTTTTATTTTAAACTTTCTGAAGGAGAGAAAATGGAAGCTTGATTTAGCACAACTCCAGCAGACTAGTGGTGGTGATGTTTAACCAACATAAACTCCTCCCTCAGGTATTCAGCTCTGTCAGAACAAATCAGAAATACTTCTTTTGCACCTCAGTCACAATCCTAATGTTTTAAATAGCTTTTGTGGGGGATATATTTTAAACAGAAGTGACTGTACTTAACCAACTCAGAAGAGTCCCTTCCAGTTATGTGTTCTTCTAAAATTGGCTGTTTTCACAGAATAATATTAATAGATACTTGATGATAACTGGCAAAACATCAACACCATTTTTTGCTATGTTTCAGGGATATTTTTACGTTTTTTTAAAAGTGGATCGATTTTGCTCTTTCATTGACTCAGTAGGAAAGGCGGGGGAGACAGATAAGAACCTACTACTTGAAATTTACTTGGAAAACACAGAATTGCATTTCAGAAAGTTCATGATCTTCTAATGTTTCTTATTTCTAGTTACATTTGCTCATGATATCATGAACAACAGACAGGTTTCCAGTAGGGAAATTTGCTCTGGGGCTTGGAAGAATTTCTCAATGTCCATCAGTCCCAGGGCTTTCAGATCACTCTCAGAAGAATCATCCTTGAAATTAAGAACAGTTTTCTTTTTTTTCTCATACCTATGGAACGAAGAGAAAGAGCTGCTTTATTATTTGCTGCCAATGTAGTGCAGTTAAGATATGTCTAAGGCTTAAAGGAACATGAATTCTAGTAATTCAGTTTCCAGCAGAAATTGTAGTCTCACTCTATTGCCTTGTTTCAGTTAGAAACAGTACTCAGAAACTGGTCATGCAGGGTTTTTTGCAGGATCAACGGTAATGCTGTTCTGTTATACGTCATGGTACCTCTATAACAATCATTGTGAGGTAAAGCAAAATGTTTTTTTCATGACCAAGAACAATAGAAGTTTTAGCCACAAGGATATATAAAGCTTCCTTGCGAGGCCAGCTGACGGCCAGTCAGCGCTGTAACAGTGACAGCCTCTAAGGTTGAGTTCACAAATATTGCACTAATACAGTGAAGGACTCCTCCTTCAAATCACAGTCTTCTCCTTCAGAGCAAATCCTGATCTCACTGCAGTTCTATGCAGTGTCTCCTGCAGTTCTATGAAGATGCTTTATCCCTTCCAGTGTTGGGATATTGGCTGAGTCCCCCAAATGCTGTAAGTTAAAAAAAGGGATTCAGTCATTCGTAGCCAGACTGCACTATGGCAGAATTTAATACACATTCTCTGGAGACAAATGGGAGTGATCATTTTCAATCACGCCTCCCTTAAACAGGTAAAACAACAACATTTTTTTTTTTTAAGTTGCACATGATTTGGATTCAGCCACTGAATTTTACAGGTTAAAAAAAATGTGGTTTTTTACAGAATGATTAGTTCCTTTCCACTCAGAAACACAGAAGAGTTTTCTACAGTGAACTCTTAAGGGCTGAGGATGTGCATTGAATGCTGAAAACTTTTCAGTTTTTAGCCAAATTCATTTTCCAATTAGCTTTTCCTGACAGTGTGATCTGAGTCTTTATTACCACGTCCTTTTGCTAAATGTGAGCGGGGATAGGCTGAGCAGGAAAAAGCTCCTCATTATTAGTTTGTTAGAGATTAATATACACTCTCTATATTAAAAGTGTGTAATTCCATCATGTCTGGTTGGAATGTATTCTTGCTTTCCTTGAAGAGTGCTGTATTTTTTTTTTTTTCCTTTGAGGTTTTTGTCTTAGCATTATAAAGTTCTGTAAATATGGTGATTGTATTGCTTTGTGAAATCTCAAGATGTGAGACTTGAAAGACCAGGAAAATAAATGAAAACCTGGTGGAGCAGTCCGTAATTAAAGCCGTACTGTTGTGTTACAGTTCTACTGGCATGAAGTGGAAACTAAGACCGGGCCTTGATTTTATACCAGCACACCCCTGACACCTCACATAATTACTGTCATAGTAGAATCATAGAATCATCGAATCGTTAGGGTTGGAAGGGCCCTTTAAAGGCCACCCAGCCCAACCCCCTGCCAACAGCAGGGACATCACAGTCCCAAACAGATGGGAGCATCCTCTGCTTGCATGAAGTGTGCTGCTGCTTGGGTTGAAGGAACAAAATTTTCCAGAATGCTTTGGCAAGGCTTTTTGTTGTTTGTCATCCGTAATGCATCACTAAAGCTATCCTAGGTACTTAGTATTTGCTGCACACAGAGTATTGATTGGGCTGTTAGAGCTCAGAAATCAGTGACAATATATGAGACCTGTCTGTCTTATAGGTCTTGAGGTTCTTGAGTATCCTGCTGCTTCCAGTGGTGCCTGACTAGGTAAAGCACTAGAACTGAATGGAGCTATCAATGTGGTATTACTGTCTGTAAAAGTTAGTAAAAATGAAGCATGTTTGTCTGTAATACAGAGTAGTGCCTTATTTTAATAGAGAAGACAGTGCAGCCTTCTAATGGCACATTCACCAGATTCCATTAAAGTAGGTCCTACGCTAGTTAAGAGAAAAGATAAATTAATGCTCAATCCAATAAAGCAAGTAAATTATTTTCTAAATAAAAAGAAACATAAGCAATAAACATAGGCATAGAATGTTGTAATCTAAAGCATGATACAATCTAGAGGGTTGTTTTCTGCCATTCTTGAAGTTTTTGGCATATTTTAAGAATGTGTGAAAAATAAACAGGATATTTGAATCTTTTTGTCTTTGTGATTACAGAAATGCTGATATATCTTGAATTTATGAAATGACTTGTATTTCAGAAGTGAGCTCCCTAGTGCAAATAACCTAGTTACTCTCAAGTCTCGTACAGTTAATGCAGAAGGCATGGAAGAACAAGGGATTAGGCTTGTGAGAACACGTATCTGATTTACCGTTTTTGTAATTCAGATTACAGGAAATAGAAGAAAACCAACATCATAATAGCAGGAAATAATAGTGTTCAGAGTACGGAATGAGCCAATAGAATTTCTAAAGTATGTGATTAGACTTCTCCATTTCAGAGATGAGAAGTGGTTGCTTTACTCGTGATGACAAAGGAGGTAGTTCATACTACGTAGGGTTTGGCCCAGCAGTGAAGTTCGTGCAGTTCTTTCCAGTGACGCCATATGGAGCATGTGTGCTGTGCTAGGGCTGCTGGTAGCGGACGGTTTGCAGCCAGTGAACTGCTGCTGATTTTCTGGTATTCTTTGCAAAGATAGATGATATGCTTGGCTGTCTATGCAGCGAATGGGATCATGGAGGTTTCCAAAGTAAGCAACAAGTAGTGGATTAGTTTTGTCTTGCTGGTTCTGATGGTAAGAGAGAAATCAGGGAAGCAGTTGCTGGATGTCTACTGGCACATCTTCCTCACTGAAACCTTTGAACAGGTTTATGAATTAAAATTTAACAGTAGTAATTCAGAAAAAAAGTTCTGAGACCTGAGAAGCCTTGAAGGGAGTCCTTAAGCCCTTATGACTAAGAACAGTGTCAGAGGAACTGCATTTCAGCTTTCCCTTGATCTTAGCTGATGAGCAAGAAAATGGGAATTTCTAATGGACTCAAGATTTCATCCCTCTGTTGTATCTACAGTGACTCATCCTGTAAATAAGAGCTTTATGTGCACTGAAGAGCCAGTTGGAAGCTACCTGCGTCTCATAGACTTCCTTTTGTTCCAAATGCCTTGAGTATTGAAATGTTCCTTTGTGTATTTCTAGGGAGAGCAGTAGACTGAGAAAAATTCTGCCCTGCAGCAATAAGCATGCATCATGTCACCATGATCATCATCATTACAGGATGGGCAGCAAATACCTACCTCTAGATTTCTGACTCGCATTTAGTCAAGGCAAGTGTACTAACGCGAATGCTTGGTAGCCCATGAGGCTACCAAAATAAGACTATGAGTCTTGACCTGCAGAGTAAGGATTCACCAAATCAGAAATTAGTAAGGCTTTGGAAAACACTTCTTCTTATGGTTTGTTTTATGCTTATTGAGGCATAAGTAATGTAAATGGCTTATTTGCAGGAGCCTAACTGTAGACCCTAATTTTATCACTTCTGTCCTTCTGAACCAGTACATAAATATTTCAATTGATAGTGCCTCTGCAGAGAAGCTCAAAAAGAGGAAAGCAAGTCAGTTGCCCATCACCTTCCTCGACACTCCATTCACACAGGGTGCCGAGGGGAGCTGCCTGATGGGAGAGGTCCAGCCTGCAGCAGCAGGTGGTGGTGTCTTGCAGTAGGTGATGGAAACTTGTGACACGGGACAGACAGAGCTCAACTTTAAAAGGCTCACTTTGTAACTGTTGAGTTGTAAAACATAATTGAGACTTTTGTTTCTAAGGATGTAATGTTTGGCATCATGATACTCTCACTTGTAGAATATGCTCATGGGGATTCAGAGTCATCAGCAGTCACCTGAAATGTGGCGTCCTTTGGGAAACAATACATGATCTTCAGGTCATGATGGCCATACCAGTGCAAACTTGCAATGGGATGCAACTCCTATTGTGACAGACTGGCTGTTAGTACAGTGTTAAATATGCACAGAGCCACCCTGACAGAAGAGAAAAATTTTCCTTTTTAAGATAACAAACTGACAGTGATTGAATAAAAGATACAAAAATGGTCTCTGTCAGGATAAAAATCTCTTTAAATACAGTGAAAGAAAAAAGAATTAATGGTCACTTACCAAAACTAGTGAGAAATCTCTCTGAAAATAAATGACAGAAGATGGCCCTAGAAGGAGCATGTGAATCTCCTTCTAAGGCTGATGGCCTCAATGGCATAAAACTGGTAAAATTAAGTGGCTAGAAATAAGTTAGATAACTACAGGTGTATGTCCACCCCATATTGCAATCTATAAAGCAAATCCTAAAATTAATGAATGACATGTGATGATTACTTTGGAACTTTCAATACAGACTTCAAACTGTATATATATTTTATAGGACTTCAGGGTTTCATAAGTCCTAATTCATTGGCACAAAGGAGTGACTGAAGACCTTGGGCACTAACTGACAGGAAAACTACTGCGGCATAAATGGGATAAATCCAACCCACCCCTATAAATTTGGATGCTTTTGAGGTCTGTGGAAACAGATGCCTCCATCCTGCCCGGCTGCCAGCCAGCATGAGAGATTGCTGCTCACCTACGGTTCCTGTCCAAACACAAGAAGAGTCGTTCCTTAGTTGCCGCTTGAAGCAGTGTCCAAGAGAGCTGTGCGGCCTGTCCTTCTCTCCCTCTACGCCTTTCCCAAATTGTTCTGCCAAGCCTCTAGCTTGCTGTATTTGGTCCTGAGGGTTCCAATATGAAATGACCAGAAATGAAAGAACTGGAATTTCAGACTTTATGAAACTACCAAAATCAAACTGGAATTCATCTGGAAAATAAAGTATGAGGGCAATCAGACTACAATGTTACTATCCCATCTTACAGCCAAAAGTAGTTAAGGCAGAAAAATACAGTATTTTTAAGGGCCAGTAAACTTTTCCAGCTAGTGATCTTATTCCAGCTATTCAGAAGGGAATATAAATCCCGATTCTTGTCCAAACCCTGATTAATAAGAACCAGCTGAATCCTAACAGTAGTGCTAACATTTAATTTTTATTCAAGCTCATAATTTTCATTTTTGTTATCCTTTTTCACTTTTCTATCGCTGTACAAAGAAATTAGAAACAAATGAGATTTTTAGGGAGTGGACATGCATTGTCGTGTAATGCATAAAATGAGGTGAGTCCAAAAATGAGACAGAAGGTAAAAATGAGCTGATATGTAGTGATCAGATTCCCAAAGTGAGATTCCATCATCTGTAATGTTTCTCTAGGTCTTTAATTTGGAAAAGAACATTTTGTAAGTACAAAGATGTAGAAATTATGGCCAAGATCCACATGAATTTTAATACCTGATGTGGCTTTCCTGTTCTATTCATTCTTTACATCAAAAAGGAATTTTATCTTCTACAAGTCTTCCGATGCTTTTATAACTACTTTAAAAGCCTCAATGATATTTTAATGGGGCAAGAATTCTGAAAATACAAAAGGGAAGTTGAAGTGTGTCTGTACTTGGCAATTGAAAATAAATGATGCAGCAAAGAAGGCTAGAGTTGAGAGAACTTAGAAATATATATTCTATTGAAGCTGCACTTGATAAAAAAATGTTGTAGCTGGAGCAGTTCAAAGTGTTGTGTTGAATTTTTTTTTTCTATATCCTTAAGGGGTTTTTTAATGGAAAAAGATTTGCAAAATAAAAACTCCTGCCTTAGGAAATTAAGACGCTTTTATGTTCATTCAGAGATTTCAGAGATAGTGGAGAAACCGTCAATCCTGAAACAGAATATTACTTTGCATATGTAGGATTTTCCATCCAAAAATGTCAAGTCCTTTTAGAAGCACTTAATCAAGTGGGCATCATCGCCAGCTTATGGTCTATCAGTATAAGTTACTTCTGTAGCAAGCGAAGAACTAAAGAATAGCATGGGATTCTTACCAAGCAGTAGTTATGTTCTTTTTCTCCCTTGCACCCCTCTCCTTTAAAAAAAAAAAACAAACCAAATAAAACTTCTAGGATATTCTTTCCTATTTCTAAATCTATTTTGCCTTCATGAGGCCTGTGGAATTCAGTTACCTTCTTAGTGACTGAATTCCCTTTCTAGTGATTTACTTTATGTGACAGTATGGAAATTGTGACAAGAAAACTCACATAAGAGCTTTAGAAATTGACATTCTTATTTTTATCGGACTTGAAAATGGGTATTGGCTCCACAGCAGTCACATTGATTCTGTGCTTATCTTATTGTAACTACATTTAGCTAATGTTAAAGTCCACATAAGGTATGGTAATAATACTTTTAATTAACTTTAAATGTTAGTATTTTTCTTTAAGTCAACACACCCCAGGTTTAATTGAACGTATAAAAACTAAGTAATTAGACTGTTGCTCATTAGCAGTTTGACTTCTGTATTCTTTGACATATCCTGCGAGTTTGAGAAGTATGTAATTTCCAGATGACTACTGGACATAAGGAATGGCGAGCAGTAAGCTGTGTCCTGCTGTACATGAGGTGACATGCAAGGATTTGGGCAGATATTTGTATACCCTCTCATTGCAAAGCTTGTTCTGAAGATTGTAAAAATGGTGATGTTTGAACACTTGTACTCCACCTGTCTTTCCCATTTAATTTACTTTCAAAGCAATTTCCTTAGAATTATGAAATACTCCACTACAGAGACATGAAATATGATAGGTTTTGCCATCTAAACAAAGCAAATACCTTAGTTGGAAGCAAGAAGAACTTTCAACTTTGAAGGCTTTTCTGGGCACTTAAAAATTGAAAGTTACTAAAGAGGTGGAAAAAAGGTTTTCTTTCTCTGCACAGCAAGACCCTTTAAAATCCGGTGCAATTTTGAAATGAAGGAGTGAAATCTCCTAACAACAGTGTCTGTAGCAGAGCTGTCCAAATCTGGAAACACTGCCAAATAAAACAAAGTAAAACACAGAAATACTGAAGGGGTGACCAGATTGCAGTATCATCTGTGTCACTGTTGTAATGTTCTCCGGAAGCACAAGTAGTTCTTACAGGAGAAAGAGAGAAAGAAGAATTCTCCTGACATCCAGCATAGTTTACAAAAAAAAACCATTGGGTTCTTACTATTGCTTGGACCTTTAAGCTATTTGTTCTAATGGCTCATCTGGACATGATCAAAAAAAGAAAACAAGCAAATAGGATTTAATCTTTGAGGTCTAGCACTTCAGAAGCAACGATGCTACATCATTTTCTATGAAGAGACAGAGCTGTTTTGTGAACTGTGGTGCTGCTGGAATCTTTACCCATGTGCTTTCATACTTCATATGTTTGTACTCAGTACTTATTTAGGATTAAAGTATGGTTTCTGTGTAAATGTGTCGACATTATGCAAAATACTTCATTCCTACATTTTTTTTTCCTGCGTGTTTTCTGTTCTGAACTGTTTTAAGCCTAGAAGATTATCTTGATTAACTGGCAGCAGAATAAACTATTGCAAAGCTGATCTGAATAAGTATTCAGGATGTTTGGAAAACAGATCCTGTTTCTTCACACTCTTTTATTTGCCTCATTGTCCTTATTTCTTAATTGTATTTTTGTGTTTGCGTGTGTGTGTGCCTCAAGTGATAGAAAAACAAGTGTGCTTTTGTCAGTGTTTCTAATCCATAATCCTTTTTTGCACCTTTCTTTATGGAATGAATGGATTAAAAAGCAGTAGGAGAATGAGATTACCATCCCCAAGCCCAGCCTGTGACCACAGCAGCAAACACACACGATAGGTACTTGCACTGAATCACTTCGTCAGGGCCAGGCAGACCTATGCATTCCCTGTTTAACCAGAGCAGCTGTTCAGTGCCACAGTTGTGCTGATTTGATAATGATTTGTTGGGCAGCACACTCAAGGACCAAGCAGTATATTCCTGCTGGTAAAATCTCATGTTCCCTGGAACCCAGTGCTGCCCTTGGTCATGCCGATGTCTTGACATACTCTTTTTTGTTTCCTCTCCAGCTCCAGATGCCGTCTGCTCCACATGCTTTCTGACTGTGTCCTCTCCTTTATCTGCAAGTCTCTCTGCCCTCTCATTTCACACATTGAGACAAGCTACCTCAGAGATGCTGCCCTGTCTAATCTTCACTGTAGTGCATGTTGGACGTCTTGTCATCTTCAGCATCTTGACTTTCATCTTCTGTAGAAGGTATTTACTCGTTGCTGTATTAACCCACTGCTCAGTGAGTCACGCAGTTGCAATGCTAGACAACTGCTGGCAACCATAAAGAGAGGCAGTAACAAAATGTAGTGGATTCTGTACATTACCAACAAAATATGTATTCAGAAAAATTAATTCAAACTACATTTCCTTGTACTGAATAAGTAAGTACAGTGACTTGCTTTAGGAGGTTACTTCATTTTTATGCTCTGAAAATCTCAGCTTTGCTTTAGTTGAGACCCTGACACTAAACCTATGAGGTAAGAAAAATACAGTCCAAGCTTCTGCACTATGCAAAGCTCCCAGCATCCTGAGTGTATTAGGCAGCTGCTGCACAAAAAAAAATGCTCCCAGAGAGCGAAGATGGTTTGAACGGGGTCCATATTTTAGCTGTATGGTGTGGGCCTCTGGGCACTGACCCAGTGAGCAGTGGACGAGTAGGAGTTTTCTGTCTTTGTATTATGTCAGAGTTTGAGGGGAGGCAGCTGCTGTGAATGTTTTAAGATAGGAGGTTTTTCTTCCCCACCCAGATGTTTAAGGTGAAATTTAAACGTGGGAAGGGTTTGTCTGAATCTTGAACCAGTGGCCTCTGGAGCCTGACCACTCTGCAACATCCTTACCTCACACAAAGCTTGAACGATGATTGCTATAATATGCAGAGAAGTGAACGATGATACAGAGTGCAAGGTGTCCTCCTTTTCTGGGAGTCTGCACTTGTCTCTGAAGTAAATGCCTGTATCTTTGAACAGTTCTCCTGGTCATACAATTGTTGTGTGCAAAAGGACAGTTAAACAGAATAGTGTTTGTAAAGAAAAGATTTGATCCTTTCTCATACTGATCACTCCCTTATACATGGGAATCCTCTAAGCAAAGAACAAAGTGCAAAGAAGTTTAAATAAAGTTCAGGCTTCAGTAACCTCTGCTTAAGAACAGGAAACGGGGAGCTGGACTAACCTGTCAGCCTCAACAGTTCTAATAAATCTGCATTTGGCAACACACTCGCATTAGGAACATTTGTAGGATTCTTCCATGTTCGTTTTCTGTTTCCTGGCATCACCTAGTTGCTGAATGCATTTTTTTGCTACCATCAAAAATTATAATGGGGAAGATGCAGCTCTTTCCTTTTAATTGTGCACTTGCATGTTTCTACCACTTGTTCTAGAACTCTTTGGACATGTTTCTGATACAGACAAATGTACGTATGTTCCTAGCGTGACAAGATGTGAAAAGCCTTTGGTTGCTTAAACTACTGAGAAGGATAGCAATTCCAAACACCTGTAAACTCACCAGATTGAGGCAGCACCGCAGCTAGCTATGACATGCAAGTACTGTTGATACCATTGCTACAAAATGGAACATATTATTCAGACCAGCCTGGATAAAGAGTTGTGGCCTGCATGAAATGGTGCTATCTTTGTGCAAACTTTAATGTAAAAAAACGGTAACTTGAACTCAAAAATACACCTTGGTAAAAGAAGACTTGGAATTACCTTGGTAAAAGAAGACTTGGAATTTCTTCCCCAAATTACAGCATTTTAATTAGAAGAATGTGAGCAAAGTCTTAATCTTGTTAATAGTGATAGACACAGATAAGGCAGCAACAAAATCCACAGCAACATAGCCTGAGCATGAAAATCAATGGTTTGGAGGCTAGTAACAGCAATGCTAGCTACAGCAACAAAACTGCTCCCTGTCGCTACTTTTCCTTCAAGACTAAGCTTGACAGTGAATAAATTGGAAGAAATACCTCTTCTGCCTTGTAACATTGAGCTACATCACACACAGCGATTTGCAAAGAGATAACTGAAATATTGGGAAAGGTATTTTAGATTTACAAACCAAATCCACAGATATGTGTTTCTTTTATTTAAATTTCCTTTTAGCCATTCTAAATTCTTGTGATATTCAAGGATCAATAAGAATCTCATCTGTTGCTGATTCTGAGAGATGTTAATCTTTCCCTTGGCTTTGCAGTCTGCTTGAAGTCGTACTTGTTTCTTCATGTCAGGCCTCTGGCAATGCTTACTGGAGATAGGATTACAGTCTCCAGTGAATCTCATTTTTACTGTCATTAACTTTCTAAACTGTTCCCCATAGCTAGCAACCTTTCCGTGCTTGGAGACCTACTTAGTGGGAAGCTGGGAGAGTGATGGGTTTTGTCTAGAATCATTATACCTTTAATTGAGATTTGTTTAACTTTGTCATTAAGTCCATTTACATTGTAGGCTTTTCATGACAATGATCACATAGTTGGCCTGTACACTGCCTGTGTTTCTGTTGTCATTTACCTATTAATGAAAGAAAAAAAAAAAAGCTCCATGTTTACTTAAGATTTTTACAAGTAGCCCCCTTTTATTTTTCTTCTGTTAACTGTGCTATGTTCTAGCTAAGGAAGTAGCCAGATTTATTTAGCAAAATACAGGTGCTCTGATTTCAGTAGCTACTTGTCTAGATAGCAGTTGATTCCACTGTCGAAACCCATGAACCCTGGTTTTATGGTTGATTCCAAATTAGGGACAAATCTTGATCAGAAAGCAACAGGATCAGAAACACTTGTCCCCCAAATGACGAGGACTTTATAGTGAACAGAAGACACTGGGTGCAGTATTGCTGTTTGTGTTCCTCAGTCGTATAGCTGTGTGACAGATCGTAGGTTACAGGGTACGTTCCCTCTCCTAGAATGTGAGCCAAGGGGGACCCAAACTATGTGAGTTAGAACCTAAGCTTGACAATGATCACTTTAGCAGTTGGGGGAGCCAAATGCTTCTTAATAAGAAAAAAGAAAGCTGATTAATCAGCTTGAGTCATCCTGCTCTACTTCAGTGTTGGTATGAGTGGCATTCAACATACACATGAGTGGATCAACATACACAGCGGGGAATGCCAAACCATGATCAAGACTGAGTGACTGAGTTCAATCAAATGTTTCAAAATATCACCCATGAGTTTTAGATAAAATGAAAAGTAGGGATAATCTCAGTCAAGCAGTTAATAGCTTCCTGAAAACTTGTATTGTTCTTTGCAATAATTTGAAGATTTTCACTAGGGCTCCCTCCAAGTAGAGGAACTTTATTTCCATTTTGTAGGTTTACGTTACGTCACAGTGTAATGTACAGATTAACAGACTGGAACATGGCACCTACCCTCTCTCACATTCTTTTTTCTGAATGATGCTGCAGTGCTGCCTTGTTTCTGGAAGAGATAATTTGCAGAGCCTCTAGGAATCAAAACAAGTTTTTAGAAGCTTTTTGAGAGATAATTAATACCAAACTACCCAACCTCTTGCAGATATTACTACAAGCAGCAAAAATCACACCTGGAAGGGAAATGGAGTATTTTCTAGTTAAGTCAGTAGGTTTTTTTTTTTTTTTTTGAGAGATTTAATCCCAAAAGGATATTTCTATGGATTTTGTTTCTTACTTCTAGCTAAAATTGTTTCAAATAGGAGCTGAAGACAGATTATGTCATTTTTTTTTTCGCAAGAGTTTGTCCAGTTGAAAGTAACAGTGGTTGTTTAACTACTTGTCTGGTTACTGATGTGCCCCAGGTTGTGTGCAATGATGAAAAATTTATCATCAACACATCTGTAAATGAATCATATTTTTTCCTGCACCCACATGATTGCACAATTTTACTGACTGCTTGCTTTGATGAATATTTGATATTTGTTATGTGAAGCTATTCCATCACATTTGTAATAGCGGAAATTCCAAGCACATGTGACACCTTAGAAAGCTGTTACACTTAATGCATTCAGAATCATTTTGTGACCCAATACAATATGACACAGTAGTCTTCTTTAATTACCAGTCGTATAAAGATAAAAATTACAACACAGACATCTGGCCGCAAATCATGCACCTGGATTAAAAATTTTGTTATCTGGCTGTACTATACTATGTAGCACAGACTGCGCAAAGCACGTGGTACAACCCTAGGTAAGATCCATTATTCCAAAGTGAGCAATTACTTTTCTTTCTTGGTTTTTTTTTTTTCCCAATAAATTTATGTCATGCCGATAAGGCTTCACCCAACACAAATGCTGGAAATGGAAGATTCTTCCTTTTCGTTCTTATTTTATGATTTGTTGAATGACAGCATTGTTGGGAGAAAAGTGAAATAAAGCTGAAGGAAATAGGAGAAGGAGGTTAAAGAATTTTGTCAGAGCTCTTCTTCAGAGTTCAGTTCTGTTTCCTCTGCTTTGTGCCTTACCACGAGTCCATGCTGCATTGCTTCTAGAACAGGTAGTTTGGAGCTCTCCCATATGAGTATGGAAGGTGCAAAGGGATATAAATTCTCATTTTGAATTCACACTGGACCTTTTACTAACAGTAACACTTGTGAAATGACACTGTCTTCTGAACCCTTGACCCAATGACCCTTGGAATTGTTGAGTGTCAATCACATCTGACATCTGAAGGTTAGAGGTTTTAAAGCTAATAGGTTTCTACATAAAGATAATATGTTAAAGATAATATGTTTGTACAAGTTTGATGAAAATGCGGGATAGGTAGAGGTCCTGACCAAAATAAAACCTATGTGTTAGAGATCCATCTGATTAGAGAATTTATGTTAGGGTAGATATATGTACCTGTGTCCCCTAAAAGTTATTCAGACTTCACGGATCCTTGCAAATTTAGTAGACACTAGGAAATCTGACCACCACGGAGAACAAGGTTTCATTATTTCTGCTGCTTATTGTACTGCTTGTTTTAATATTGTGAAGGAACTGAAGTAAAAATACAAACCCAATGGAACAGAGAAGGGTAGACCCTGAGCTATTTAACATGTGTGTCCATGACTTGCAGCAACAAATAATATTTGCAATTAATGTAAATATGGAAATTATGACAAAGAAGAGGAAAAAAACTTTTCATAGACCATTATGGATCACTTGGTAAATGGAGCATAAGCAAACAACACGTTATGAAGCAGCCAGTATATGGTAGGAATACAGAAATGTCATCCATAGATGAACAAAGAATACCAGCCTTGCTTACAGGACTGGAGTCTTTATTATGGGAAGGAGAGAGTATAAAACAACCTTGAATTAATCTTAGATAATTGACTGAAAAATAATTGGCTCCATGCTGTACCCACAGTAAGAAGAGTTAAAACAGATAAAGAGGCAATTTTCTCTCTGTACTTATTTATTTCTCCTGACACAATTTGTGTAATTTGTCCTTCCAGGTAAGAAGTGCAGTTAGTATGATGAGTTTTGCTGAGGGAAGTGAATAAAATTGCTAACACTGTGATCAGAAGAAAGAATAATCAACTTATTCCCTGTTAAAGAGAACCACTTTAAAGTACTATCAGTACATGAGAATGAGTGTGCTGGACCAACTGAAAGGCTCATCTTGTCGATCCTGTCTCTGACAGAGGCAAATAAAAGATCCTTAAGGAAGTGTCTAAGAGCAAGGTAGGCATACAGTGGTACTTTTCCAGCCACTCTCCCGTCCTCTGTGGTGTTTGGATGAGCAGCTTTCTGTGACAAAAGTTTCTGTGCTTTTAAAATTTGCAGTGTGTTTCCCTTCCATGTACCTGTCTAGCTATTCCTCGAATCCGTTAACATTTTCAGGAGCAAAATACTTTCTGACTAGGAGTTCTACAGCTTAACTACATGGTGTGGGAACAACTGCTCCTGTTGTTATTGAACCTGTCATCAGGTGGTTCCCTTTGATGCACTCAGCTTTTGTAGTGGCAGAACCACCAAGCATCTTCTGAATCTGTCCACGATTTTAAGCCGCTTTGGGCTTCTACTGTTTGGCTTAAGTCCAAAAATACGGTAGTGGGGAGAGCTGAAGAGTTGGGCCTAGCCCCCAGTACAGCAACCAGATAGTGAGGAAGGAACTTAGCCCATGAAAGGATATCTTTTTAATATGTGATGGAAGCACCTAACCTGAACTCTTGGTCAAAGGCAGTATTTGATAAAAAGAGGAAATACCAAAGCTGATAACTGTGACCTGCAGACAGCTGGAAAGAAAAAGCAAAAAAGAAACCCCTAAAACAAAACCAAAAACCCGACACTTACTAATGAGAGAAAGAACGGGTGGTGTCTCATATGGAAAATCTTGTGGTTGTTGAAACAGTAATAAATAGAGGCCATTATAACATGGACATCATTCTTCATCACTGGAGCCAATTTGATTCTTACCTAGGAGACTGAATGTCACTCATAATGCTGTTCCTTGGTTCTGAGTCCCTTAAAGACCTGTGTGGCTGTACTCTGCTCATCCCCAGAATTCTGCATTGATCACATCTATCCGAGAAAATAATATTGCAGGAAGTTTGCTGTGTGTTAATGAATACTGAATCCTAGTCTTCTAGTAAATGGTACATCCTTCTTTGAGCAGGACGCTGAATCAGATGACCTCCTGAGGTCCCTTCCAGTTTGATTTATTCTTTGATTCTACACTTCTTCTCAGCGTTTGAAAGCCAGGTTCCTCAGTGAACCCTGTATAACTTGACTTGCTTAATTTGTTCTGTATACCGTTTTTTTAACAAAAAAAAAATTATTTATATTTGTCACTTTGAAGTATTTTCCATGTTAAAAGTTCAACACAAAGCTTAGTTCTTTTCTAGATCTGTGAAGATGGTAGCAATAATTAAAAAAATTTAAAAGAAAGATTTAACTATGCACTTATTTTTCCCGCTACTTAAGAATTCTTAGGAGATCAGAGACAAACAGAAATGTTTACAAATATGACATTTTCTGGTGATGAGCAATCTGAACAAATTTGTCAAACATGATGCTGTAGGAGGTGTCCATAATTCTACTTGTGTTCATAAAGTGCTAGCACAAAAAAAAAAAAAAAAAAGACAGAAAGCCATGGAAAACTTAAGATACCTTCTGTGTTCTTAATTTTAGATGTGGAATTTTCTGTTCTCTTACTGGTATTTAAGGACCATATACCCGTTTATCACAACTCTTAAACGATTTCCTTAATTCAGACAGAAAGCTGCAGCTTTTGCAATGCAAAGCGCTACCACTGTCAGTGGGCAAGGCAGGCAGTAGGGAGTACTTCCTTTATTCATGCATTCATGCGGGACCTGTGTGCCTCATTCAGCGTTCTCCAGCAAGGCACCTGCTAGTAAAGTAATGGAAGTAAAATAAGCCTGTACTTGGGTTACTGAAGTGATAACCATGCAAACCTACGGAAACTTAATATATGAGTACAAAACAGAATAAAGTCAATGGTTACTTGGGAATCCATTGCCTTTCTAGATAATCCAAAAATAGCTCAAATGTAATGAAATGTAGCTATACAAAGTAAAAGCAACAATCCCTATATCCACATGCATATTTAATTCAAAAGAATTAATGTGTTGATGTATTTCAAAACATTTAAATTCCCTTAAGATTTCATGTATATGTGTTTGTCTCATAGGTTTTGAGCACTTCACACTCTTAGTGTACTTTATTCCTTGAGATCTGTAGAGATAAACAGCAGTAAAATTTGAATGGAGTATGAAACTCTACTGAGTGTGAATTATTAGAAAGCATTTCTTTTGTTTGTTTCTGTCTTACCAAAACCTTAGGAACAAATGGACACAAATTTAAACACAAAAGCAGCATGTACAGTTTGTTTCCTAGGAACACCCAGGAATGCAAGCGGAAGCTGACGCGAAATACAACGTAAATTAGCATACTTCTCTTAGCAAGTGCCCTGTAGAACACATTAATTGTGAATATCTCAGTTTTTAAATGCACAATTTTCAGTTCCTGCGATCAAATTTCTAAAGCTGTTGTGCTCACAACCTCCATATGGATTTTCGGATGCTTCAGAACCTGCTAAGCGGGTCCTAAATACAACACACAAATACAGTGCAACACAAAAGTTGCTGCTGCTTTTGAAAAAAAAATTGCCCTGTCTTTTGTAGATCATCCTGCCTTGAAGCAAATTGTCCTGTGAAGTTACAAGGTTTGAGCTGCAGCTGCCTGCGGACTGTACAGTGTAGCAGTCCATCAGTTGCAGTTAGAAAGTTTGTTCCATACATCTAAATAAGATGAAAAAATTCTACATTTTCAGAGATGGCTATTCTGTGCCTCCTTGCCGATTATTAATGAGGGAAAATGCCATTGTTGAAAGCCTGCTGTGTAGAAGTGTTAGTTTTCAGTCTGAAATACAAAATCACCAGAAAATTAAGGATATGGACGGCTACAGTGACAAAAGACATCCGTGCTTGCGCAGCTTGGTGGTTGTCTTGCCTGCTTGCCCGCTGCAGCTGATGTGCCCTGCTGACCCTCCCTAAAAGACACAGTGGAATCTTTTTCATGATGAGTGAAAAGTACAGTTTGTAAGTAGGACTGAATCTATAGTTATGTTCTTCAGAATTGTGAGTTGTTCTTGAACTGTGTTAAGCAATTAATAGTTCAGATGAGCCATCTGTACGGCGGTGGTAATGCATGCGCCTTGAACACCTTGCTGGTCTGGGGCTGTTACACAGAGTGTCTCAAAAGGATCGGGAAATAATGGGCAGGAAATGATGCATTTCTGAAAATGCAGGCTGCGTCATTCACCACAGGGCAGATCTCGTTGTGAACAAGCGCAGGTCTTTTTTCATACCTGAGTCATCCAGCACATAAAGGCTTCAAAAAAATAAAAGATGGGTTTCAAAATAGAGGAACACATATTCTGTGAGCCAGAGCTGTTAGATATATCGTAATCAAAGTAATATATAGCAATGAGGTGCTTGGCAAATTTCCATCACAAAAATTTCTGAATTTCTTTTTTTTTTTTTTTTAAGCGCCTGGATTGCATGTGGTTGTATAAAAAACAAACTAAAGACAATCAAAGTAAATCAGTGAACCAAACCACAAAAAAAAAAAAAATCTGTCACCTTTCTACCTATACAATAGAGGAAAAAATATGAAACAATAAAGAGGAAAAAATCAAAATAGTAATTTTTAGACTAGCAAAGCCATACTTACCAAACAGAAAGCTGTGAAAGAAAGAATTTGCTTCCCAGCAGTATTTATACTGGGCTAATTTACTCGTTGGTCAGAAGTGTCAGAAACAGTTTAATCTTTTATTAGTTTTCTAAGGAGTTAACTAACTGAGCTAAATAATTTTTTGTCGTGTACTCTTAAATGCAGCAAGGTTTCTCACAAATATGGCAGTTCAAAATAAATGACCAACCCTGAGTGTAAGAAGCAGATTAATTTTATCAATTATTCATTCCTTTCATTCCTGGAAGGAGCTTCGTATTTGCATAACTGAAATGGTCATTATGATTTTGTCAATAATAAGTAAACCAAGGCCCAGAAAAAAAGTCAAAGAAATTCTCTTACCTTATGTTTGATTTTTTCTGTCTTGGTGCTTGAATGTTTTTCCACTGAAATCAGTGGGAGTTTTGATATGTAACAAGTCAATGGGAGCAGAATCTAATCTTTTATTAGCATGTTGTTATGGACCCTATGGGAACAGGACATTTGGTTTTGGAGCCAGAAACATAAATTAAGGAAAGATTTTTTGGAGTCAGTTTAACGGTCCGTGTTCAATGTTCAGTTTTAGAAAATCCCTGAACAAAAGAAGTCTTGAACTACGTCAGGTGGTCTGGTTACTGCAGGTATGATTTCTGACTGATCAGAGCTGTATCCAGAAAATACTTGTAGGGACTTATCAGACTGCAGTAGGCTTTTGGGTTGGAAAGTCCAGGCCAGGCAATTCCTCAGGATTTTTGCTGCACGTTGTCACCATCTCACAGTTTCTTCCAGGGACTACCCCTATGAAATGTGGAAGCCATGTTCATGTGGTAAAACTGATCGCAGCAGCAGCAGAGTTTGAGTCTGATAGGTCTTGATTTGGGTCATCTGATAGTGTCAACTAGTGTGTCATAAAATCTCAAAGCATTGTTGTAAATGCAAGAGCCTAGGGGAAAAAAGAAGAAAGGCTCTTTACTGGGCAATAAACATTGCCTCCAAGATAAGAAGGCTTCATTCATTGAACAATGGCACAGGAAATTCAAATGATGCTACAGAAGCCTGGCAGTAAAGCCATCAAGCATATTATTTCAAAGTACCTCATGCAGTCATTTTAATTTTGGATTTAGATAATATACCAGAGAAGTCTCATTTGTGTGTGTTTATGTTTGTTGGGCCTGACTTCTACTTGCATAGAGTGATTTTCATCTTAATATCTGTATGCAGGCTCAAAATACTGAGCAATGTTTTTCATATTTTCTCCTGCTGTACAGTAATGATGTAATTGAAATGTCTTTCACATTAATATAGTCACACAGACATTAAGCCTGAAAGTTTCCAAGTGCTGTATCTTTCTGTCTCTCATTCTTCTAAACACGCAAGCAGCTATGCAGTGTGGTGTACGTAGGTGTGCCCTCAGAGATGTGCTGACTAGTGAACTGCTGTATTTCCCTGGTGACTTCCCAACTCTCTGCCAGTGCAGTCAGCATCTTACGTCTTCATTTGTGTATTCGTTAAATTTGATTTCATCCCTTCTCCTGTGTCTCCATAATTGTTTATGAGTGCCAGGTGTTAATGTTCCGGCACATTGTAACTCATTTGTAAGTACTTAATAATCTCAGAGAAGCAAAATTTGTGGGCACAAAATCCTGCTTTTCTGCGCAGGAAGTTCTGTATAATTGTAGTGTTCCTTTTTGCATGCTACGGGCTGAAAAACACATTTAATGCATCAACAGCAAGCCAGCTACGCTTGGGGCTGGGTTAGCAAAGTCGGGTTGACATCCGACGTCTCCGCCTTTCAGCCTTGGAATGTGCTGGCGGTTCCTGGCATTCAGGTTTCACTGCATTGCCATTCTCTGGACTGTTGCATTTTGCAGAGTGATGCCGTTCTCAAAGTGAAAAGAATATTGTGGGTGTAATTAATGATGTACAATTTCCATGCTACTTTTTACCTAGATGTATGTATAATATTTTTAGTGAAAGCAGATAGAAAATATTTGAGTTCTGAATAAGGTGTCAGCTCCACAAATAAGGAAGCCACAAAGATATGAGATAAAACTGTATTTTCCCATTTGCAAAATATTTCAGTGAATTTCACAAGATCAACCAGTTACGTACTTTCACAGCCCTTTCTCTATTACTTCAGTCATAACCTATTTAGATGTTGGTTTGCCTGACGAGCTGTAAATCTCAGCGTTCATGTCCTTCTGTAGTGGAAACTTGCATGAACATATGCCTACACGTATTTCTTCAACAAAAATCAAACTAAAGAATGCTGTCTTTACCTTTTCATTTTGCCAGAATCGCCATTCTTTCATTAGCAAACTAGCAACCCATAGTAAGTATTACATAGTCACTTTTCTGCTTGCTGGTATAGCTCACGTATTTGACAGGATGCAACACAGAGGAGGTTAGGGTGTCTGTGCTGGAACGGAAGTTCGTCCAGGTCGGTATTCTGTCTCCTGCAGTGGCTAATAATGTTTAGGGAGTGGTGTGCAAACAGGGCAACCGTATGGGGGTCGTCTCTTCGGTGTACAGTCCCACTCAGCAGCATTTTTGAATCAGATTTCCTGAACCACAGGTAGCGTCTTTGTTTTTAGTGTATCTGATCACTTTCTAACACCCTGCAAACTACAGTATCCTGTGGAAAGGAATTCCATAGCTCAGTTTTGCATGGAGAAAGGACCCACCTTCTGTTGTTTGCCTTGAACCTGCCACCTACTAGTTTTATTTTCCGCTCCTCAGTTTTTGAACTGGGAGGACAGACAGCAGCTGTGTCCTTTTAAACATCTTAAGGACAATTGTGACTATAAATACCTTCATTATACCCCTCCTCAGCCATCTCTTTTCCACACCTAGAAGTCATGATCTATGTGGTTTCTCTAAATGTGGAAAATGTTCCAGGCCTCTCTTCATCCTGCACCTTTTCTTGTTTTACTTTATTCTTTTTCTGAGATGTAAATGATGACCAGAACTATGAGCAGTATTCAGGATGTGGGGAGTATAGGTTTATATCAAGGGTCTGAGATTTTCTTTCCACCAACTAAGTTATGTAGCTTTAGTATTAGTGGAACTGGGCAGAAAAGAGTGGACAAAACTCACGTTAATAGAAACTGCAGTCTCCTGGCAACAGCAAAAATTATCTTGCTTTGCTTGGCTACGTAATTTTTGGTATAAAAACATGCACACACGAATGTTTAATGAATTCAGCAGAGCTGCACAAAGGGCACTGTGTCGGAACAAGGCACACGCATCCCACAGGACATCTGTCCCAGAGCAGGGGATGCTTCTGTCATAGAAATGCTCTTAAATACATTGACCTCTGTGGCTGGGCTCAAGTCAAATTCAGCACAGGGAGAATTTCCTTCTTACTGTGAAAGTGCAGTTGTAATAGCATTGTTATGCGTGCCTTTCACTTTCTTTACCATGAGGCAAGTTTCATGGGAAGAGGTGCTATCTGACATTTCTGTGAGATTTATCAGTTGATCTAGTGAATGTTTTGGTTTGTGGTCACTTTCTGAATAAGGCCTTAAAGCTTCTTTCTGTGGGAGAGCAGTGCCGGCAGAGGTCCCCGGTGCTGTGGCCAGTTTGAAGGGGTGGCATTTCACTAGCTTTTAGTGGGCTGAGATTTGGAGGCTAGACAAATATTTCTGAACCCACCAGTCCAGTATTGACTTGTGGTGTTAGAATATTGAATCTTTTGGAATGAAAGCATGCATTTTATTAACACTTTATTTTTTATCAGCTGAGTTTGTTCTTAAAATACAGACTAGAAAAATGGCAGAATTATGTTAACTTCTTTCAATTACCAATATTTTTTCCAAATGCCTTTAATTTAATGTAATTAATTGTAAGTAATATGTGTTCAATATTCTGTTAGTCCTAAAAGCATTTTGTAAAGAAACAGAAAACCAATTAATAGGAGTTGTGTTTAAAAAAACATTTTTATGTGGCAAAGCCATGGAGCAGTAGGGGAATTTATGAGACTTATTCTATTGATTGAAATAATCTAATTTTAAAATATGTTCTATCTGACCGTTGTTCTACATGTCCTGTTAAATAAAGACATTTTACACTTGAAAATGCTAATCTGAATAGATATTTTAGGTATTTTTCTAACCTGATTTTTAAAATTAACATCTCATGGTAGTTATGTAGACTGCCTAGTTATTCTATGTAAAAATTATTTACTTAGCATATGGATTAGAATAATCTTTTGGGCTCATTGTAATTCTCCACTGAACTTAAATGAAGACATCTGAAAAGATAATTTAAGCTTCTGATTGAGAAAATGGATGCTCTTCAGCTAAGAGGATAAGAAAAAAGAAAGCTATGGTTACTTTCTTTACTGCCTTATTGTGAGACTGACAGACTCCTTTAGAGTGAGTGGCCGGGATTGATCACGATGTGAAATCACTGTTACTCTACTGCACAGATTCATCAGGAGGGCTCCTCTCCAGACCTTGCTGAGAATTGCTAGAATATGATTCACATATATAATTATTAATATATCTAAAGGCCAAATCTTGCTTATCATACTCATATGAACACTCCAGTTTATTTGGTTCTTCCTTCCATCACTGTAACCTCTTTGTGAAAGTGCAGAAAATATTGTAACCTTCCGAGTTTCAGACAAATGCCTGAAATGGTAGTTGTCAGGGTTATTTTTAAAAGTCTGTATTCCGTAATATGTGAAGCAGCTCAGAGTGCGAGGAGTGTGAACGTACAGGTAAGTTAGCCTCCTCTCTGTCTTTTTGTAGGTAATTGTCATGTTTTATTTTGACTTAGCAAAACAGTGCCCAAGAGACTTTATTGTGATACTCTAATGCATGAAAACACCCATAAATTATCTAACAGTTACAATGCAACTTCAAAGTTGTGACAACTTGGAAAACTAGCCTGACAAGCATGCTCACTTTCGCTGTTTTTCTAAAACTTCTATATGCTTATATTCTTGAGCATATAAGGAGAATTTAAAGTGAAGAAAGCAACTGAAGCACAAACACTTTTTGTTCTCAGCACACAAATTCCTTCTGCCTCCCTGCCTGGGGTCCCATTTTTGTCTGACAAAAGTGTATCAGATAAAACAGCTTTATCACTGGCTGTAAATCAGTAAATGCTGTGGGTTTCATCCTGTCACTGGCAGGCAGGCAGCGGGGAGTTCATACGCCCTTCCAAGCGAGGTCCTGGAGGCAGCACAGTCTCTAGTGAAGTACTGCTAAGCCTGTGGCTAACAGGTTTCTGCCTTGGGCCAGTCACACTTTGATTTACCAGAATTGCTATTTATTCATGTTAGTAAAGAAAGAAAGGTGTTCTTATGTAGAGTAGAATTATCGGGGGGGGGGGGGGTGGACCTTTCAAGTAAGCCTTAATATTCAGAACAAAGACAGTATAGAATTTTCGTATAGGTGTAACTGCTGTACGATGGAAATAAAACTAACTTCTCATATACCTGGATAAAAAGAATGAGAAGAATACTTGCGCTTCTCTAAGATTAAGCTGTTTGTACTAAAGATGGTTTTAAAGCTTTAAGGTTAAACACAAATGCTTTATGAACACCTTCCAGATGTGCGTGCCATTTAACCTGCGTTAGCAGATGCAGTTTTCAGTTTCACTACACCGCGCGTTTCTTGCAAATGCTGTTTTTCAGCAACGAGCACTCCGTATTTCAGAGACATCTGCTCTGTTCCTCCTCAAGAGAGCGGAAAACGCTGCACAGCAAAAACACACTTGCCTAATTTTGAAGATGCCGAACAAACTTCCACGACCGGGGCGCAGCCGCGTTCCGCGCGGTGCGCGCCGCCCGCCGCGGGTCACTCACCTCAGAGCCGCCCCGCGCCGCGCGGGGTCCGCAGGGCGTCCCGGCTGCTTTGTGCTCCGCAGCACCCTAGTCCGCGCGGGCCCTCCCGCGCCGGAGGAGCCATCCGCCGTCCCCCTGCCGCCCCAGCCCCATCCCCGCTCGAGGCTCGGCGCTGCTCTGACTCACGGAGCGGAGCTCCCGCCGGGTCCTAGTGCTGCGGGGGGGGGGCGCGCGGACCCGCAGGAATGCGGCCGCTGGCGCGGTGCCTGCTCCGTGCCGTGATGCACAGATGTGCGGTGAAAGTTTCAAAGCGTGCGCTGGTTGTATGACTGTGCATACATAATGCCGAGGAAAACCGCCAGTTTCCTGGTTCCACTGTCAAGAGCTGAAATCCTCTTGAAGGGAGGTTCTGTCTTCAGCCTTCTACTTTGCGTCTTAATCCTTGCACTGAATTTAAAGATGAGAGCTCACAGAAGGAAACTCCGAGCTCCCTGCTGAATGGGTCCTTTTGAAAATAATCTCTAGAGCCCTTTACTCATGCCATGAATCTGTAAATAAACATACAGGAACACTAATAGTTAACTGGTGAAGCAGTGGACTGGGTTCCCTGCAAAAATTGTGCAGTCCCCATTATCAGCTGTCTTTAACAGGGGTCAGCCAAACACTGATCTAGAGTAGCAACCCCTTCTGCCATTATATTCTGTGTTTAACGTGCTTACCTTAAGCAACAAAGAGATATGGAATTGTTTTCTATTGTGTTTGTGGAGGAGGATTAAGTACTTTACAAGGAAACAACAGTGTGCGTTAAGCACTGATAAATATAGGAAAGAATTGCAAAAGTGAAACATTCTATAAGATACCCTCAAAAAAGTAAGTTGGCTAAAAACTCTAAAAAAACTTGGCTAACTTGTAGAGAATTATGAAGCAACCCCTTAGAATGAGATAGTTCTCATTCTGGCATAGTGTAACCTTTGTAATTAAACAGACACAAGGAAAAAATTTAAATTGTACTCCATTAGAAAGCAGACCACTGCGTTTTATCTTTGTAGAAATAATCAAACATTTTTTGATTCCATCCAGAAGAGGGCAGCCATCTGGAGGGACTTGTCCTTAAAATCCTTCGGGGAAGGGACACATGTGTGGAAGGTACTACGTAAAGGCACAGAGCAAGATGGCAAAGTAGCTTTTAGATAATAATGTTTCTTATTTGCTACACGAATATGCTGCTTTCTGAACTTGAAGCAAATATATCTTATATTTTGTTAAAACTAGCAGACAAACCTTAAATTTCTTTCCCACAGTGCCAAAGATAACAGTGGCCTTAGTGCTAGGCTGTTTCTTGAAGGTGGTGTACACTTAAAATTGCTTGAAATATCCTCAAGGAAATTGCAGCACAAAATGCTTGATGCAAGTGCTAAAATTACATTCCCAATTTGCCAGGATTATGCAGATTGCTTAGTTTCTCTAGAAGAAAAATGCTTTCCACACATGATAGTGGTCACAGGCCTAAGTGTGATGTCTTCATTTACACAGCCAGCCATCAGAGTTTCTGAAAGTTTTGCCTGTAAAACTTGACCTTGGGATCTGGGTTTAGCTTCATATTTCATTGCAAGAATGCCAAGCTGTTCTTGTGTTGAGCATTTGTCTCGCTTCATTAGACTATCCTCAGATTAGGACTTTGTGCTGGAAAATTTGAAAGCATTATAGCCCATTGTTAAACAGCATCACCACGGAGATAAAGATATACTTTTTTTTTTTACTTAAAAGTTAGTGTACTCTTGTGTTTAGCATCTCTACAACTGATATATTGGCCAGACCTGCCTGTTTTTTCTTAAAACTGTGGTCACAAAAGCTCATTTGGACACAATAATCAGTAATATACTGTGTTTGTTCTTAACCTGTATCAGAAGCATTTATTTCTGTCTTGAAGAAATCCTCCTCTTGTACCTTATTCTTTTACCTCTTGAGTTTACAGCAGCAGGCTGGTACAAGCAAGCAAGCAAGCGAGCTGCAACAATCCCTGGGAAAAAGCACTAGCTTGTGTTCTCTTTATGTTCCTGTGTAACCCAAACAAACACCATTACAGCTTTTGGAGTGGGTGCGGCCCCACAGGCACACTGGTAATGCACAGAAGAGTGCCTGATCCCAGGTGGACTCCTGTACTCTGAGCTGAGCAGCTGAAAGCATTGCACGGAGATCATGGATCTTTCTCTTTCAGCAGTGGTCTGAACTACAGATTTAAAGAGAAAAGTCTTACTACGTGCATGATTGCTTAACTTTTGTCCTCCATGAGCTGGGGATTTCCTTGCTTTGACAGGTCACTGCATACCAGGTGAGGGACTGGTAACGTTACACTGAGTAAGGAAAAGATGTGGTTTGGAATCAAAGAGGCAGCTACATAAAGAGAAGTTCTGTAAGCACAGAACTAATGAGTCCTGGCTCTCTACAGATCTGCATCCGGTTTTTCTCTACCTCCTCTACAATAATTTCAAGTCTCCCGTGATCTCTTGTGAGCTTTCTTAAACGGTATCTCCAGTTCCCCAAAAGAGTAAATCAGTCCAGTGTGTGCCTGAGCACTGCCATGTAGCGCACTAACATTTTTCATTTCAGGGAAACTGAAGTGCAGCACTGTTGAGAGTGATGACTCCAGGTACAAGGTTTTGTGCTCCCCTGCCTGTGGGGCTCTGCTTTGACCACCAGGCTGAGTTCCGTGCTGCCCTGAGCCCCACAACAGCAACTGAGGATTGTCACAGCCTCTTCCTTCCACGTCAGCACTTCTGTCCAAGAAAGCTGGAGGGTGGAGGAGGCGCAACATATGAAAAAAGTGCCTTTATGCTTATGTGATATGTTTAGGATTGCAAGAGGGCTTAAGGACTGTAGGTGGATTCCTCCTGGAGTCTTTTGTGCAGATGAAAGTCTCAAGGAAGGTGCTTGAGTAGAAGTGGCTGGGCTTTTCTGTTTAGAAGCAACAGTCTTTGAGGAAAAAAGCTGCCCCAAATAATGTAAGTCCTCATTTATTTCTGAAGTCTTTGTGAGTTTGGAAGTAACACAGTTAAGTACAGCTGCTGTTCCTAAAATCTTGGCACTTTAGAGAGGTGTTGGGTCACTGAGAAAGGGGCCCATGGAGCATCTATGGAATGCTATTCAGGGATCCTGTAAAAATATAGAGGGATGGGATGAGGTTAACAAGTTTTATTTTCTTCAGAGACATTTATTTACGTGTGTGTGTGAACAGTTACATTCAATACTTCCTTGTAATACTAAATCTCTACACAAAAGAAGATTTATTGAAAACAACCCACTTCCCTTAGCTGTCCTGGAGGTGCTTTGATGTGAATGCAGGAAAAGTTTTAACCATCTCAGATGAGGCATTCAAAGTGTAAAACAGTGTCTGTTTTATCTAAAAGAATATTTGTTATTTCCAGTTTCAAATATTTCCAGAAAATAGAACATAGCTGTTTTATCTAAACTTGAGAGCTCTCTTCCTAAGGCTAAATTGAATAAAGAGATATTAAACATTTCCCTTAATACTCAGCTGGAGGAAGCTCACCCATGTTTGGCTAAGTAGAAGTTAATCAAGAAATTGGAAGAAATGAACACAATGCAAATTATCTTTGTGTGCTAGTTACAAAAAATGAAAAAGTTGATACAGGAATTAAGTGTTATATTTTGTCTTTGTTAGTTTGTATAGCGTTACTTTATAGTATTATGTATATGGTAGAAGTTACTAGAAAAATGCAGAAGCTCACTTATGGGTCATGAATAAATAGGTCAGACAAACAAGTCCATTACTGATTTACTGTAGGACTCCGTCTTCTGTAAATATTTTCTTAACTGTTTTTGCCACATGGCTTCACAACTGAGTCGATAACATACAGAATGTAGCTTGAGTGCATCGGAAAATTGATCTGTACATGGTGGATTTCCAATACACGGCAATTCAAACCAAGCAGTGATTAGAAACGTCCATTTATGGTGAACTATGGAAGTGATTTGCACTAATCTTTTCTTTCTCTTTTGGTTAGTTATGTAGCGCACAGTGGAAAGAAACCATTTTACTATAAATGAAAACATCTCAAAAGCCTGAGCTTACTAAAAGCAAAATGTCTGTTGTTCAAGTGCTGTTACAGACAGAGAATATAATTCTAATGGCAGTGACATATAGACAGAGCAGACCTATGAGAAAAACTTAACATTTCCCTTCAGAATCAGCAGAGATTTTGCCTGATAGTTGTTTGGAAAGATATACAAATATTGCTGGAATACACAAGGCCTGCACTTCTGTTGGAATACCTTCTTTATTAACATTCAGCTATTGGTTGGCAGTGAGGGTCAAATAAGAGCGTATATGCTATTTAAAATATTAAAGGAACTATGGATTTTGAAAATCAGCACTCAAATGTTTATTCCATGTTCTTCTGTGAGATGATAAACAGTTTTAAGATATTCCGTTTGATAGCTGTAAAGTTTTTTCCCAGGTCCATAGCTTTTTGCACTTGGCTGAACCAGATCTGAATTGAAGTCTGAATTCTCTTTGGAAGCTATAAAGAGTTTTTCAGTCAGAGTTCACTAGTTATGGACTTTTGTATGAAGTCTCTCTCCATGGAGAAAAGCTCCTTTGATGCAGTTTTATAAGGAGCACAGATGGTCTGGGGTACCTTTTGTATCCATCTCCGTGACAGGAGCGTTTCAAGAACTAGTAAAATACATTCTTCGCCTGTTCTGGGGTTGGGTGTTTTTTTGACTGATTTTATGCTACTAAGACTGTGCTAGCACTAATCTTTCTAAGATGCACAGAGTCTGACAACGATATCCTTTTTGGGGGGGTGTTAGCACTGTCAGTGAAGCCTGTAGCTGTTCAAAGACTCACCCAGTTGCGGCAGGAAGTGAGGCCGTTCTTCAGGAGGTCTGGGCATGCCACCTGTTGCTGGAGAGCGAGGCCATCGTTTGCAGATTCCCTGAGAAACCGTGGCTTCCAGCATTGCTCCTCTGCTTGCTGCAGAGGATTTGGGACCAGAGAGGAGTATCAACTCTGGCGTAGAATGACTCCGCTCCGTTCTGATCTACGAAACGCACCTCATGTTTTCTCTTCTTGCTCTCTACCACTCTTCTACTGTGCTCTAATAGAAACTGTGTCTCCTTGTCAAAGTCTGGCTTCATCACATGCACATAACGTGCACTGAGATAATGATAATAATTTGCCAGTACGGCCATACTTCACTCATGACCTTTGGGAGTTGGCAGGCACTTAAGAGATTTTATATCCATAGATCAGCAGATGAGTATTATAATCTGATCCTTTTTGCCATGTTAGTGGCCAAATGACATATCATCATACCAGAATTTTTCCATCTTTCAGACTTGCAGTACTGAATTTTCGTATACAGCAGCAGGTCTCACTAGAGGCACAGGTGTGTTGAATATGATGTATTAGGGTCTAACAGGCAATCCCCACAAGGCAGCATGTTGGATTTGTGGCCCTGAATAGCAGGTGGCTTTGGAACCTCACAGGAACTATGAGTACGGTGCCAAAGATTCTCCCACAGAGGTATCTTCTTTTTTCAGTGTGCCCTGAAACATTTCAGGGCGTGCCTTGACCTTCAGTCATGAAGTTGACCACAAGAGGAGAACTTGGTGCTATCAGGGAAGGTTGCCTCATTGCTTAAATCTTGTGGAGGAGGTGGAATAAGCACTTTGGCATTTAAAGTGCTGGTATATAATTTTTTTCAAGTGTGAAGTTAGACTTTTCATTAAGTATCTTTTCCTGCTCTTTGATCTGAACATAGTCATAAGAGGTCCAGCTTGCTTGGCCCACCTCTTTTTCTATAAACACGCTGCTTAAAATTTCTTTCTCAGGGACACCAGTTTTGCTGAAAGTTTTTAAGAGAATATGTATGCCGCAGCAGAGGAGACTGAAGTACTAATAAAATTTCACCAAGCTATGGAGCTGAGGCAATAAAAGTAATTTGGTAAAGTTAGCAGTTACTCTAGGATTACAGGTATTATTACATGGCTGCTTTAAAGTTCATCTTTGATTTGTGCAAGCTCTGGTACCTAGACAGGCTTTCCAACATCAGCAAATTTCTTCAAACACTTCCACCCTGTAAAAGTTTTCAAGCTGCCTGTGTTTGTATCATAAATCAATTACTCTGCTAGAGGCCATGCTTTGGGGACAACCACAGATTTCCTCCCAGTCATTCAAGATTTAATTTCCTTAGGTTAAAGTCAGTCTTTGAAAAAGAAACTCATCTGCCGAATTCTCCCTGACCAGTGCTTCTGTGTTTCTAAGGAGGAGTACACTTAGGAGTTGCTGTAAAACATGATTCTCTGCCTCTAGCACTGCCGCATGGCAGTAATTAAAAACAGTACTGTTATTCACTCGTTATATATCAGTGCCTGAACGCGTTAGCTTTGTTAGTCTGTATTCTGTGGCAAATGTACTGGTTTTGTCTGGGTTTTTTGGTTTTTTTTGTTTTTTTTTTATTAAAGATTTAGGAACAGAAAAGAGTGTTTAGTGACTACAGCAGAATTAGATGAATAAAAAATGCACTTTGTCCCCAGAAGTGGCAGCGGGAGATAAGATTTACTCACAGTCATTGAAGGAGGGATGTTGAAAGCACACCCCTACCCTAATTCCATTTATATCTGGGTGAACCTGTTGTCCATGACCATATCTGGTTCTTTTTTTCAGCGTACAGGCACTATTTGCTTCCGCAACCTTTTGCTGCAGCAATACCCAGAAGTCCTCTGCCATCTCTTTAAAGTACTTTCTTGTAAGCATTCTGAACTGATCTCACATAAGTTTCAGTGAGCATCCACAAGTTTCAGTAATGTCAGGTTTCTTGAACAGCAATTCCATATTCACCTTAGCCACCAACTTGATAATTTTGTAAACCTTCATCATGCCCTGCCTCATGTTCTTCCTCCCCAGTCCAAGGAGCTGCAGTCTTTCTAGTCTCTCCTCTTAAGACAGGTATTTCATCATCTTAATCTCTTCACATGCCCTTCTGTGAACCTTTTCTAACTCCATTATGCCCTTCCTGAGACTAGAATTGCATATGGACACAGCATGTGGATGCAGAGAAGTGCCCCAGGGTTTGTGTAGGTGATTTCTGAGCCATACGTATTTTCTGAGATGTCTAACTTTTCATAGAATAGAATCATAGAATCATAGGATGGTTTGGGTTGGAAGGAACCTTAAAATTATCCAGTTCCAACCCCCCTGCCCTGGGCAGGGACACCTTCCACCAGACCATTGCGCTCAACAGCCCATCCAACCTGGCCTTGGACATTTCCAGGGATGAGACATCCACAACTTCTCTGGGCAACCTGTACCAGTGCCTCACTACCGTCATAGTGAAGAATTTCTTCCATGTAACTCATCTAAATCTACACTCTTCCAGTTTAGAGCCATTTACCCCTTGTCCTATCACTACACGCTCTTGTCAGAAGTCCCTCTCCAGCTTTCCTGCAGCCCCCTTTAGGCACTGGGAGGCCGCTCTCAGGTCTCCCCGGAGCCTCCTCCTTTCCAGGCTGAACAGCCCCAGCTCTCTCAGCCTGGCCTCACAGCAGAGCTGCTCCAGCCCCCTGATCATCTGCGTGGCCTCCTCTGGACTTACTCCAACAGATCGACATCCTTCTGATGTTGAGGGCTCCAGAGCTGGACGCAGTGCTGCAGGGGGCTCTCACCAGAGCAGAGGGGCAGAATCCCCTCCCTCGACCTGCTGGCCACACTGCTGGGGATGCAGCCCAGGATCCGGTTGGCTTTCTGGGCTGCAAGCACACGTTGCTGGCTCTCCACTAGCCTGCCCAAGTGCTTCTCCTCAGGGCTATTCTCGAACCTTTCTCTGCCCAGCGTGGATTTGTGCCTGGGATTGCCTTGACCCACGTGCAGGACCTTGCCCTTGGCCTGGTTGGACTTCTTGAGGTTTGCACGGGCAAGCAGTGGTGACATCTGATAAAACCATTTTTACTTCCACAGTTATTAAGCTATCTGTTGCACTAAATATTCATAAAAAAATGAAGGAATCCCTTCACCCATGTGAAGAAATAATTTTTATATTCTGCAAGAGTGTATTTCGGCTCATTAGTGTTGCATAATGCAAGTTCTTTCAAGCTAATCACTACAGCTGCTGCTCTGTCATTTATTCTTGTCACAAGTCAATTTTATTTTCAAAAGGTTATTTTAATTAAAAAGGAAAATGTAATTGAAGAGACAGCCACTTTCTGGAGCCACACAGACTTGCATAACCTGATCAAGAGAAGCCATCCAAACCTAGAGACCAGTTTCACAACAGTGAAGTGTAAAATGTCTCCTTTCTGCAGTGGCTTTTGTTGCAGAAAAGAGCAGTGGTATCACTTTGTCAGATTGATTGCTATTTTTTCTGTTGGTGAGTTCTGCAGTTATGGATGAGACCTTCCTACTTTCACAGTAGTAAGATCAGACCTTGACTGTGGTTTTCCTTCAGGCATGTGAATTTCCTTCAGGTCTCAGACTGGACACCAGTCCACCCTGTTGAACAGCACTCCACATTGCTAAGAGAAGCTAGCTCTGTCTCCTTTGGAAGGAGCCCATTTTTAAGGCAGTTATCATTAACCATTTTTTAACTCCCTTTCTGTTACTAGATATTAGAATATTAATATTATCTTAAGGCATGATGATTATCCTCTGCATTTATAAGTATTCTCTCACTATGTGTATGTGTACCCACACAAAGAAAAATTTCAGTGTCTAGCTATGACTGACCCTAGCTTCTGCACTCAGCTGTAGGCCCCTCAGTACTCTCCAGGGGAGGTATGAAGGATGTAGGAGGAAGTCCTGCTGTGAAATTAGGAACATAGGCTTAACATCAAACTCTGAGGGAGATGCATTTGACTACTGAGGGTGGGACATTTTAAAATAGCTTAAAGAATGTGCTCAGTTGGAGGGATCCTGCCCTGACACCAGAAGATTCAAAGGATGGACTAGCTCTTCACCATCTCTGTGTCCAGTATCTTCTCGTCTTTAGTGATAAATCTGAAAGAGGCTTTGGGGGAAGGCTGAAAAGAAGTGCATTTAAAGCAATGCTCTGAAAGTATTTCCTATCATACTTCCAGGACCTGAGCCCTGTATTGTGTAACATAATAGAACTGGTGAAAGTGTAAAAAGCTGAGACTCCCTGCCAATGTTACAACTTGTCTTTACTACTAAAAAAGGCAGTACATCCAAAAGTTAATTGCTCTGCACTTACCCTGTTTCTTGTACTTGTTTTCTACATATCTTTTGAACACTGCTGGAGACAGAACCCCAGGCCAGAACTACCTTTGGACTGAGCCAGTGTGGGACTGCTTATGTATGTAAAGTTAAGTTGTTGTGCAGTAAAAGGCACACAGTTCTCTGTGTGAGAAGTATTCTAAGCTGAAAACTGAATGAAGGCACAGCTTTTCAGTTTTGCAATGAGGAAAACTAGGCATGGAGTCAACCCCTGGTAGGACTGTAGCACTCATGCACCAAGTTTTTCTTTCAATAATACAGACATTGTCTTGTCTTCACCGTAATTTTCGCCTCTGTATTGTTGAGTGAGTCTTGTCCAGAGTCTGCAAAATTAAAATCCCTCAGCCTTTAGCAGCAGTGAAGCGAAGCTTTCAACTGATGCACTTTTATATGTCCTGGACTTTCTTTCCTTGAGCATGAATGTGGGACCACAGGTATTAACAGGGAAGTGGGAGGGACTGGGGAATACAAAGCTTTAAGGAGAAACAGTGAAATAGCTCTAGCAGAGACATGGGATGCTGCAGAGGATGAGGTGAAGTAGTGGTGAGAGGCCAGGTGAGATGGGGAAAGAGGCAGTCGGGAGAAGCAGAAGGCCACATAAATCAACAATCTACAAAAACCTTTGCAGCAGGATAGCAGGAAGAGGGAGAGTCTTGGGGAAAAACTTCCTTTTTCTTGGCCTGTTGTGGTTTAGCCCTGGTCACCACACAGGTTATCATTCCCCTTCCCCCTCCCCAGCAGGACGGGGGAGAGAACTGGGGAGAAAGGAAAACTGTGGGTTGAGATGCAGACAGTTTACTAGAATAACAAAGGAAAATTACAATAATAACAGAATATAAGGATACTAAAATATACAAAATGAACAATACATGATTTCTCACCACCCGATGTTGCAATGACCGATACAGCCCATCCCAAGCAGCCATCACGGAAACAAAACCGAGCAGCAAGCAAAGGAGAGAGGGGGAGATACTCCCCCCTCCACCGGGCAACCCCCACTTACAGACAGAGCATGACATCTATGGTATGGAATACTGTCTTTGGCCAGTTGGGTCAGCTGTTCTGGCTAAATCCCTCCCAGCTTCCTGCACCTGCACGTAGCAAGACCTGGAAAGCTGGACAGTGTCCTTGGTCTCTTTAGCATCAACTCATAACAACAGCGTGTTTATCATCAGCTACTGAGAGGAGAATGAACTGCATCCCTGCAGAAATTAGGACATGACCAAACCAGCATAGTGGATCAAGCCCTGAAAACAGGAACAGCTATGCTTTTCAGGGACGCTTTCACACACATTCTCTCCCAGGGGTACCGTGAAGATGCCCTGTGGCATTGTCAGTAGACTTGCAGTACTATAAAATGAAAGTTCATCTGTGAAAGTCAACCATACAAATCAAAATGCAGTTTAAGACATGCAGCTGTAGCATTAGTTGAAAATGCTGCCTGCATGCACAGGAGGAATTCAACCCAATTTGGGTTTGAAGAAAGCAGGGTTTACTCCAGGACACAATGTGCAGCATTTGCAGATCATTGGACAGCGCAGTCTAGTACAGATCATGCCTTTTTATGGGGAGATTCCAGCTCCAAAGAAAGCACATTCTTCTGAAACACATTGTCTTAGTTAAACTTTTAATATGTTTTGATATTGCTAGCAGCAGCTTTATATAATGCAATCATGTAGTGCTCAGCAAACAAAAACTTACTCTGCGTGCTATTGCAGAATTTGAGACTAGGATGAAGTTGATACATTACCACTACGAGATCTGCACTCTATTTTATACCTGGAATAAAGGGGTTAATTACCTAACTGGCACTGCCTCGGGTCTGGTGAAGTACAGAGTGTTTCAATGAGAATGTTCTGGAAGCAATGGGAGAAGGCACATGTTTTGCCTAGCTCATCTTGAGCCTGGATTATGAAGCTCATGTGGGCCCTCTTTGGATGGCAGGAAGAACCCCACTTAGACCAGATGATCCCCAAACGAGAGGGGTTCTACCCTGGATATCAGTCTTATTCCTACTTTCCTTAATGCAATGCACGTGTTTTAATTGCATCTTTCCAAACATGAAGAAGACAAGACTAGAGCAGTCATTGCCATAAAAAGTTTCGATTGTCCGTTCAGAAATATGTGGAGATAATCAGTGTTGCTGAAGGCTCTTGCCTCATTTTGTCTTTGTTCTTGTAATCTGAAAGACCATGCAGTCGGTGACTAGACATGGATGTGTAGCTGCCTTGTGGGTAGCATCATGCCTGGCTTCTGCATGAATATCCAAGATCTGTAGTGTTGAAGACTTGGTGCTGTAGGAGTTCCTGCCATTCTGCTACGTGTCTTGGCACCATTCTCCTTGCAATGCTGTGATTCTTTTGAAATGCTGAACCACATTATGTCTTGAAACTATTCTTCATTGTGCAAGAAGGGAGAGTTGGTATTTCGGGTTTTCCTCTTCTTACTATTTTCCTCAGGACATGCAAACGCGATTTTACGTTGCATTTGTCATTCCGCAAGCCTTTCCAAAATTTGTATCAAATGCAAGCCATCAGATGGGTAAAGTAATTCTGCTTGGAAATTAACCTCAGAATCATAAGTGTTACTATATTAAGAGCAGAACTTAAACTTCTAGGTCTCACGTAATACATATGCTTAATGTTTTCCTATAAAAAACAGCTACCAAGGAGTTCTGGAGGCCCAAGGTAACTTAAAGGATATTAAAAGAGTGCCTCCCTTGTTCTTCAGTTCTAATCTCGATTTTGTGCATGCAGCTCTTTAGTGGGCCCGAAGTCATTGTACAATCTTGTTGTCAGTGTGAAAAATTGTGTGCATGCCCTTTTTTTTTCCCCTTTGTGTATCTCCTGTTTACATGTGGCCTGTCTGTTTCTTAGCCACTTGAACATTTTTGAAAACGTATGCAGCACTGTTCACACACTTTCCCTTTGGAATGACACCATGCCTTTGTGACAGCTCTGCTGAAAAGGAAAGGGCGTTAGTTACCTGCAGTTTGCATGGGATGCTGGAGAATAGGGAGATACTAAATTGGAATGTATTTTGCGTAGTCTTGGTTGTTAGTAAGTCGAGGAACAAATCATCATCCATGTTTATAAATCTTAACTCCTAGATTCTTAAAGGCATTCTCCAAGTAAAGCAGAAAGGAGTGATGCAGGACCATGGTCTTAAGGTGGTGGAAAACCCTGTTACTTGACTGAAGCTTGACTTAAACACGGGGAAAGCAGGGCCTGTAAAGACTCTGCCCATTGCTGAAGTGGAAGTGAACTGTTCATCTCTATTTTTAAACGTCTCCCTTTCTTTTAGAATTCTTTTTAATATTGTAATGCCTTTAGATGTCCAGCATTTAAATTATCAGCATTTACACAGTGCATTGATGAGAGACTGCAAACCAAGTTCTAGCATGACTGGCAAAGAAAGTATTTATGTAAGAAGTGACTGATAGCAACTTGTCCCCCTCTAATAAGTTTCTTCTGTGACTTCTGTGTCAAAAGTGAGTTTTTCAAAGCCTCTGGCTCCCTTAATTTTTTAACCTGCTTGCTGGGAACAAGAAAATTTCTCTTTCCCAGCATTCTCCTTTTTATATTGTGCTTACTGCAAGGAAGAGCTAAGTGAAAAGGAGAAAAACCCAAACCAGTGAAAAAAAAAAACCAAACAAAAAACAACACAACCTTCATTCCAGAGTCAAATTTGCAATGAGAATCTTTGAGTCTATTTTTGTCCAATTCCATTTGGACAAAATTCAAGAATTTGATTTTTCCCATTGCTTTACTTTGTACTCTAGTTGACTTGGAAAGCACAGGCTGAAACCAATGCTGAACTGCAAAATTAAATTAAAATGCAGAGAGGAAGCAGGGAGAAAAAAATCAATGGGTGGATTATTCTATCAGCTACTGTTCCCATGATTTTCCTATCTTATTCTGCCCTACTAGAAAAGCCGTTGGGAAGCAGAGTCATTGTAAAATCAGATCAAACTGCTGTGTCCTCTCAGCACATAGCAGAAAATTGGATCAATAGCATGAGCCTGTTCTTCTTGGCTTTCCTTCTAGCAGCTCGACTGCCAATTCCATCCATAGTGTGGAGGCTAATCTATTTTTTAATCCTCTACTCTCCCACTGTGAGGTAAGCAACAGTGCCTGAAGCAAGCATAAATCAGTACAGATGCCAGGCTGCTTAGGTGTATATTTTACTGCTGTTATATGCATCTAGCAACTAAGTCTGACATTTGGAACAGAAATGTTTATCGGTCATGAAATTAACCGTGTGTCTATTAAAAAATAAAATCTAGGGCAAGAGGGAAACGTTCTAAAATGACAATATTTAGTTTTTAATTTGTTCCTACTTCTATAATGTAGTGCCATTTTTCCAGGTAGAGTATAATAGCAGCACTTCTGAAGTTTCACATGAAGGCTCCTAGAGACCAGAGAGAAGAGAACATGTTCTTGACCTAGTATGAGCTGTTTTTAAAACTGCCTATTGGCATAGGGACATTTATTTAAATAGATTGACGGTCTTCATTTTGAAAGGACAATGACTGAAATGTGCTCTTTTTTTTTTTCCCCTCTCTTGTATTCACTGATTATATGAAATTGGTTTGCTGATGGAAAACAAATGGTGTAAGGCTGTATGGATAGTCCTAAATCATGGAATGGACAGAACACTGGAGGAAAAAAAGGAATTGCTGGTGGTTCCCTTCAAAACCCTTGCTATTCTGTATCTGCAGTGTGCTGCAGAGCAGCAGACTTCATGCGTCTTCGGTGATAAACAAACTGGAACATTTCACTCTAGGAAATGCAATTCAGCACATTCATGTACCTCGAATAATTGTTACATCATAATACCTGTGTTGCAGTTACATAGTGCTAGTTCTGATCCTTCATTCCACACTTGAAACTGGGCCTCTTGGAAAGTCTGCTATTTTTAACTGGGCTCAAGTGGTCAATACCAATATTTTGCTGTTGAAATGGGAGCTGCAAGGTATTTGGGATGTGAGATTGCCTGCAACATTGTCTAGTGATGTACTCCATTCGTAGGCTCTCCTCTGTGCTCAGAAGGTACGCCAGTGAAAGTAGTGTCAGTGTCTGCTTGCAGAAATAGATGGACAGACATAACCCACATGGCTCTAAGTAGTTTGAATGGCTTCCTAACCCTTTGTCATAAGAGTACGTTGTCTCTCTTAAGCACCTGCAAGCAGCCATAAACATGTCGTCTTTTCTGCACTTCTTCCAATATATTTATTTTTGTAGCAGAGAGAGGGAGATGGAAAATCCTCTGTGCAGTAGCCACAGAAGCTGATCTGCCACTGAGCAGGCACATGGCCAACTGGATGCACGGGCATATATGCAGACAGCCGAAGGGACAGATGTATCAAATCAGATTTATGAGGTCAGTTTTCCCAGCCAATACAGTCCAGATTGCTGTCTGCCCTGTTATAACCTTCCTGTGCTTAAATGGATGTGAAACAGATAATCCAGCCTTCAGCGGGAACAACACTGATAAAACACAAACATTATTTCTGTAGCCACATAAGATTATTTTTCCAATTCAGCAGAAAGTATTGGCTTGAAGATTGTTAAAGAGGTCACAGTATTTTTGTACTGGTTGTGTGTGAATAAAAATTTTCTCAGTCCAGGGAAGGGACAGAGTATGCTTATTTAGTAGACTACAGCAGAAAGGAGATTTACCTCTCACTGTAATGCGGCAATGACAGCTATAGCCTGAGCAAAAATGTGTCGATGGTGTCTTCTCTTCAGACACTGTAAATCAGCCCGTGCTGCTGTGAGCTTTTTGAGCAGTATGGACAAAATGTCCATTACAGTTTCGTGAGCAAAGTATATTTGAAGTGTAAATGAAAGAACCATTTGTAATCTGTACTGCTCTTGTACTCCCAGGTGGAACTGATTCCGTCTTACTGGGTGTATTTTTTGCTTGAGTTTTGTATGTATGAAAATCTAGAATTCTGTATTGCTTGAGTTTTGTGTGTATGAAAACCTAGAAATGATTGTGAGAGCACTGAACTGAAATGCCCTTGGCACAAAGAATAGTTCCGAGCTCTGGAACGGGCTGGTGTTTTCTCCAGATGCGAGCCTGAAGGTTCCCATTGCGTCACATCTGTGACGTGTGATTCTGTGCAAGCATACTGCTGAAACACTACGGGAAAATTGGGTGGCATGGGTTTAGCCACAGCACATAATGCTAGGCCAGGAAATGCCAGTTTCATAGAAAAATGGCACATGCAGACAAAGCCACAGACTGCTTCCTGAAGGGCCGGTTGTAGATTTTTAAGAGATTGTTCTATAGAACGGGACAATATATTGAGGACTTTTCTGAGGACTTTTCATCCTACCATTTATAATGATAACTGAGCATGCTGTTTTCCCATATCTATAAAATTAAATGCAGATGTCCCATTATGATGGTGCTGAATTAGTTATCTCCAGTATAGCTGTCTGAAATGTAAAGTTGCATTTGTTCCTTTAATTTCAGTAAAACAAAGCAGTTTTCCATTCTATAAAATTATTTCTCTCACCAAACAAGCCTAAATTCTTTCAGTATTGTTGTTTGAATCTTTAGTTACTTATGCTATGGGAAAAATGCAAATTAAAATATGAACATTGTATGCAAGACACTTCAAGAAGATACTGAAATCGAATAGTAAAAATAGCTTTCTGATGGGAATATATTAAATAACATCGAACATAAAGGCTCATTGGCAGTGTCAATTGCCAGCTGCAAAAACATACAGTTTTAGGATGGGAAACATAGTAGGAAGAAGCAAGCACTTGGGAAGAATACATTAGTAAAAATGCTATTTTTATTTAAAGGTCTATACAGTCAAAGTTCATCTTCCAGTGTTTTCTAAAGATTAAGATTTCAGCGACATTGAAACTTTTGGACAAACACAGTCTTGGAATCATATTGTCCTCACTAGAACCGAATGAGAAGAAACTAATGCATTACATGAGAACTTATTCTTGTTGTAGGCTTCGTAAGCTATTTTTTTTCTCAGATTTTTATTTTGCATTGTAAAACTGCAGGAGGAATTGATTAGTGCTGCTAGAAAGTGGCAGGTTATGTAGGCCACACTGGAAACAGCAAAGAAAGATAATTCAGATTTTACGTTTCACGAAGGTGACACTGAAGTGAAATGTTCGATACGGCACCATCACAGTCAAAATGCACGGCTTTGCAAAGCTGGACCTGCCAATTCCTGTTGTAGCTCATGCAATGTGAAGAATGGATTTGGCTGACATTACAAACACTTTAATAGTGTTTATATATATAATAGTTTATAGTATCTCCTGCCTTCTTTTATCATGCTGGAGCCTGAGTCAGATCTGTGACAGATTCTTTACCTGAACTGCCGTTTTCCTTCACCTGTGCAGAGAGGGCTTCCAGCACTTCTCTGTGGGAGAGTTGTCAGGTGCGACTGCCTTCCATTCCTCTGAGAAGGGGCTCCTGTAATATGTTCTGAGAGCTTTCTAGCATGTGGAGTTCTTTTGTACTGAGATAGAGATGTGCTAAATTGAAGCATTTGTCCAACTTTTCAAACGGCTTTAGATTAAATGTGTTTATATTAGAAATTAGAGCTCTGCTTGTATTTCTCAGGCTGTGCTCTACAACAGGCACTTTCAGAAGACCATATTCATCCAAGCTGTCTTCTCTGAGTAAATTTGTAGAACAGAAGCTTTTTAAAGTGAGATGCAGTGCTCCGTAGTTTTCCCTCGCAATAGCTAACACCTTGTAAGTGGTTGCATCTTGTTACCTGTCATCATTTTGGAAGAGCTTCCATGAAGCTAGGTATCAAAAGGGAGGCACTATTTACTCCTGCTCATTTCCTCACTTCGGAGATTTTCAAGGACATGTCTCAATTTAGCATTGAGTATATTTCAGCGAGGATGTTTGAAAACTGAAGTCGTACATTCACATTAGCTCCCACCTAACAAAAAAGCAAGAAAGCTACCGCTTCTTACTCAAATTTTACCTTTACCCTAGAACATAAGCCTCAAGTTCTGTTGCCTTGGCCTGAGTTTGCTGTCCTAGACAGCTGTAGGTGTTGACTCAGAGATTCTACGTGAATAAGATTGCATTTAGTATCCTATTATGTGTTTGATGTCTTTTTGTGGGCTACTACTGATAACCTTTTGCCATTACATAGGAGGTTTTGCTTTGATTTCTCCATTATTTTGTAATTTCTGTCAAGAATGAGAGTTATGGAACACTGGAACAGGTTGCTCAGAAAGGTGGTGGAGGCCCCATCCCTGGAAACGTTCAAGGCCAGGTTGGCTGGGGCTCTGAGCAACCTGATCTGGTTGGGGATGTCCCTGCTCCTTGCAGGGGGGTTGGACTAGATGACCTTTGAAGGTCCCTTCCAACTCTAACCATTCTATGATTCTATGATTCTGTGATTCTATGAATAAGTCACAGGTTTGTCAGTCTCCATCATCTATGTTGAGAGTCTTGTCACTACTTTGTTGGAGGATATCCGTGAAGCAGCATTGCTTATTCACTGGGGTTCAACTTCCCTTATAGGTCTGGCCTTTTTCCTTTTCTTCTCAGTCCTTTCATACAGTAAGATGACTGTGGGTTTGGATGTAAGTGACCGTGTACCACATTGTCAGGCTGTCCCTTGGAATTACTGTGCAATGTGCCTACCTAAGTTCATAGATACAAAAAAAAATCCAGTATTAAATCAATGGAATTAAAATAACCACAAGTTTTCCCCACCCAGCTCTGTTAAGGCATGCAATGCTCTGCTGCAGTTTTTGGTTTGTGGATGCACGTAAC
This sequence comes from Chlamydotis macqueenii, assembly GCF_036417535.1. Classification (NCBI taxonomy): domain Eukaryota; kingdom Metazoa; phylum Chordata; class Aves; order Otidiformes; family Otididae; genus Chlamydotis; species Chlamydotis macqueenii. The sequence continues at coordinate 7,430,927 of NC_141578.1, forward strand.
AAAACAAAAGGATCCCAAAGCTCACATTAAAATGTCACAGTTACAGAATGGTAAACAGACTCTGAGTGTAGCATGGATTGGGTGACACATGCGGAACTGAGCGCCTGTTCAAAGGCCTCCTGCTGCGAAGTGGATTTTGGAAGCTGAGCATATTTGATATGTAGTCAGGACCACACAGAATATTGCGGTTTTCAGACTTCAGAGTCCAGTTTTACCTCAGCGAAATAGAGAGCATGGGTGTCTTTGAACTGCATGGCAGGCAGGTGAGCTTCCAGTTCTCTAGAAGGCAAACTCCATTAAGCTACAATACTTACAATACAGTACTTACAAAAGTTCCATACTCCCACTGAGAAGAGTGGTTTGAACTGGTGTAATGAGAAGGGATACACTAGTAACAGTGAATCTATTTGGGCCCAGTAGTTTTGAGAAAATGTTGTTCTCTGAATACCTCAGAGTCAGAATAGCTCTGCATTTAATTTTATGTGAACTGATTGTGTGTCCCAGTAAATGCTGGATGAAAATTTGGCAGTATTTTGTTTCCCAGTGATTTAGCAGACATGATACTGTAAACCTGTATGCATTTCCAGCACCCCAGACCGACTCCAGCACACTGCAGTTGCACTGCCTGAACAGTTCTCATGGTGGAATGAGCAAGTGTTTAGAATGTGATGCAACAGTTTCATGAAGAGAAGTAAAAAGTTCTTAGCAAACTTTAGCTAGAGGCTGGGTTACTGGTATCTTGGAAGAGAATGGGAAATAAATCTTGTTCAGTTGGGAGAATAATCAGTGACAGATTCTGTGTGAGAAGGTGCTTGCACCACAGAGGAAAAAGAGCTGCTGTCCTTTATCTTGTGCGCCTGCGGTTACAGTTATTCCATTAATTTTTGTGATGTAAATGTTAAGAGCATGGTGAAGATTACTTCAGAAATCTGATCTTTTCCATTTTCCTATTTCCCTTTCTTTTGTTGAATGGGGGAGGTAGTTACAGAATTGCCAGCAAATCCAGTGAGAACCAGATAACAATAAGGTGATAGTACACAAAAGTCAGACTTCATCAAGTTAATCCCAGGACAGTCACTCGGATGCATTTATAGCAGATAATCTAACACAAACATAACGTTCTAATCTCTGTCATGGTGACTCAGTAACAGATGCTGAACGCATCCATGTTAAGCTTGTGGCAAAGCATCAGTATCTGTTACACAGATGTTTAAGACAATATTTTAAAGGTATTGCTGTTATTTTTATTACAATTGCAATCACATTTCACAGTGTTTGACTGTCCCTTTAAATTCTTAAAAGTAAGAACAGTAAGCAGTGTAAAACATGCAGTAATTTCAGATGCAGCCGGAGCAATTAAGGAAGTTAAGGATAGTAAACCAGCATTCTCTGGTTTTCTTTGGATGCTCTTTCTGGTAAAGGAGAAGTCCACCATCCAGATGATGGCTGTGGCTCTTCAAAAATTATAAGACTGAACTGTAAATGTCTGGTTATGTGTCACCTGGAGTCTGTTTCTTTTTCATCTTTTTATTGTGGGTCAAGTGGTTCTGTGGTCTGCAGCCCTCCAGACACAGCAACAATGGATTTTTATTCCTTTTCCTGGATACTCTGAAATTATGCTGCTTATTTGCATGTGCCGTTTAATGAAGGGAATTCTGCAGTGTCTTCCACTTAGAAAGACAAAGGATGCTTCCGTCTGTTTAAAGTCTGCACTCGTCCTTACAGGCAAGAAGAAACAAAGTATGGACTGGCATTTCTGAGGAGTTAATATCCTCAGGAACAGTGGCTTTCCTTCTACAAAATTAAACTGCAGTGTAGCAGATCTCCAGGTTCAACTTTTGATAGACTGGTATATTTTAGCCATCTTGCATTAGCAAATAATTCCCTATGGTAATTCCCTTGAAAAGAAAAATAAGATTCACTGACTACCACTAGGAGATGAGAACAAATTCCATTTAGCTCCTGAAATCTTAACCGGCTGATCCATCAATGTAGCATTTGTTCTCAGATAGTGTCGTTTCACCTTTATTACTCATTTGATTGTTTTCAAATTTTAAGCTTTAAATACGGCAGGATGGTATAAACTCGGGGGATTAATGTCAGATAATAAATTCTCCAAAGAGAGGTAAAGAAACCCAGATTTCAGTCTTGAGGCAGGGCATGACTCCATGACACAAAAAAAGAAACTGAATGTTAATTCAAATACCGAACAAAACCACGGCAGAATGTTCTCAGACCAAGACTCCCAGAGGACACCGACACATAATGACAAAATAAATACTAAAGAATCTTGGACATAAAGAAGTTCTATAAAAAATTAATTCTGCCAAAAATATCACCTCACATCCAGCCCAGACAACAGGTGGAAAAGGAAAAATATTATGACTTCTATGCAGTCCCAGCCCAGAGCAGGCTTGTGTTATGGCTTATGCTGTACTCTCATCAGTCATTTTGAGACCAAGCTTTTCCCTCCTGGGGTGAGAGCCCACGGAGCAGAGCATGCAGACTGTGGCTTTCGTCCTATGTCTTCACACCTTCATGTAGTGAAGTCTATTGCGGTTCCAGACCTCCATGCACATAGTGCAGCTGCCCCCAGGAGCCAGTGGGACAGTGCCTCTTCCAATACACACACAACGGGGGTCTAGCAGCAACAGCAGGAAGTCGTTTTAAAGCAAACAGGATGCTCATGGTGGGGAGGCTGGAACTGTGCTGCTGAAAGCACGTTAGCATACCTGTGTTTCTGAGACAGCAGTTTAGAAACCTTCAATGAATTTTTTGCTGAGAGTGCATTTTACCCATTCAAAACACACCTCGAGTTCCATGCTAGCAGCTGCTTCCTCTCTTGCCAAGCAGGCATCAGTGGCTCACTTAGTGGTGCAAAATCTTCCTAAACCTCAGACCCTCCCCATGCAGAACCTGTGACAGGAATGAGGAGCAGCTGCAAAAACTGGATGGACTAGTTGTTTCGTAGGTTTCAGTTAAAAAAGGCTGATCATATCCCGACAACTAGGGAATTGAACTATAAGAAAATAATGTACCACAGTTGGGTTTTTTAATGTCTGATTTTTAGTTTACTGGAAAATTCTCCACATTTATTAATTTTACCTTGATCTGTGATGACTTATGATAAAAATGAGACTATACTAACCAGGAGTTTTTCCCAAGAAGCAATATGGTGATCATTAGCCTTCAAAAAGCCTTACATAAAAATCGTAAGTCTGGAAATTTTTGGAGAAAATGCACCATTAATGAAATGCTGTGCACATTTGTATGAACAGTGTCGATGAGAGAAGCTGAACACTTGTTAAGTGCTGATGTTACTCAATTTAAACATGTTTACACATACATGCTTCATAGATGCATGGATCACCAGGAGAGTGCTTGACATTGATTCTGTGCCAGTACAGCTCGCTCTGAACACCACAGGCCGAAGCGTGAGGGCTAGGGCTCTGCTGATGAGGCAGTGTTAGACTCTCTGCGTGTCTGGGCATTTACATTCTGCTGTGGGAAACCCTTATGGAGTGAGATACATTTTTCTAACAAACTTTTTTCTTTCTGGTTTCCATGCCTCATTGGACTGATGAGTGGCTTGGTGGAAGAAGGAGAGTATCCCTGGAGAAGATTTCTAATTTTGCTCCCTGGGTGAGCAGAAACTTTTACAGAGCAGGCTTCAGGCTGATACTGGTGGAGGAGGGCTGGGAAAGGTCAGGGACCCCTGAATCTTGGCTCTTTTTTCAGCAACTTTGCTGGTAAAGCCCCATAGACATTCTCCTAGGCTCTCTACTTAAGACGAGAGACAGATCATTTTCCTCTCTAGATTTATAAGACTGTTTAAGGTTATGGCATCCTTAGGACCCATGAGGCAGCCAGGATCTATGGAAATAGCTGGGAAAACTGCAAACACAGAAAGTGAATGAATGCCGCCGTCTGTGTAAAAGCGACGTCAGATTCAGCTTCTCTCACCAAGCTGCTTAGACGGAAGACTCGCCTGTTTGCTGCAGGCATAAGCTTGAACAATCTGTACTTGGAAGGCAAAATCCTGGAAATTTTGTTTCTTTAACTCCAAAACATTCAATTTTTACTATTTAGTTTTTAAAATAATGTGGTCCTTTTTGAGACACACATAAATATAATGGTACTCCTTCTGTATCCCATACATAATACCAGTAGACTAGCTGTCAGATTGTTTAAATTAATGTTACATATAGCAGTAGATTTACTAAATTGTTCCATCTTGGTTTTAAATACATTAAAAACTGTTGTATTTTTTTTTAAATCAAAGCTTTCACAGCAGGTTTTTTTTTTATTAAATTGGTGAGATGAAGTATTTAATTTGAAAAATTACCTCTTCTGACAGTTGTAGGAGAGTTTCTATGAATGGAGCATTTCATTTGAGAGTAGAAAATACAAATTGTGTAAGTAATGTCATCTAATTTCATACTCTGTTTAGACAGTCTTGCAGGCTACCAAAGTACGTTTTCTAGAATATTGAACTCAGTCAGTTTTCTTTTATACCAGAGACAGATGAGAGGAAATCTCAGATACCTGCTAGAAAATCTTTTTGTGGTTTTTTGCCCCACTTCCCTAACCCACTCAGGCAGGGTGCCCATGACATTGGAGGATCCAGGGACCCCAGGAAGGCCTATTTACAATGCAAGGTTAAAACACACCAAGTTTAACTGAATATTCCCATGTTTTTTTATGGAAAGTGGAAACAGATGGAATAGACAAAGGGATAGTAGTCATGTGTCTAACGGTAACCAGAGGAGAAAAATAAAAGCAACTGTTCCCACATTGGTGTTTGCCTTTTCTTCTTGAAGATGTTAATGTAGTTCAACATTTGTTTTAAAAAACTTAATGAGCACATTCATATCTCTTGGCTGCTGGCCTGGCAATGAATTGCACATGGGTCTCCTTGCAGAAGGTGATTGTCTTGCGTGGTATCAGTAATGGCACTATAATATGCTTTCTTAATCTGAAGCTGAATCTTAGCTTAAAGTAGGAAAAGGAAACACAAGTAACTGACTATGATAAGAATGAACAGAAGTCTGGTTAATCAGAAAATAATATTGTTGTCTTAAGACTTTTTCATATTAGAGAGGAAATTTGGTAGTCCCTTTCTTGGTAATTACAAGGAAGAGATGACAGGAAGCACTATTCTGCACAAGTCTCTACTGACACTGAAGTATGTTAAAAAAGCTCACAGAGATGTCAAGAGTAATACCAAAAAATGTCTGTGATCAAGAATCAGTGAATGAATTATAGTAACACATAAACAGGGTATCTGAATCAGAAAATATTCCTAGTTTTTCTTACTGAAAGAAATATTTTCTGGCACGTGCAAGGTATGTATCTTAAATGATTTTGAAAAAACAGATACATAACTACTGTATTAGTTTTCTTAGCCCATCATATTGAATTGCATTATTCCTGGGTCTGTTAATACCCGAGCTCAGGTTTTGTTGCAGGGGATTTCTTTTTCTTTCACTGCCTGCTTGTACAGTTCATCCTTGTGAGTAAGGCTTTTTCCACATCTAGAATATTTCCTAAGAATAGTTCACTTCCTTTGTACCATGTGAGTACTGGCACACCAATCAGACAACTGGATTTTATCTGTTCTTAACTGCAAGGAAATTTGTTTTAAGAATTCTTCATCTAAACCAGTTCAGCGTGCAAGGTAATTATTTTATATTTGTATTGATTCATTAATTATTAAGATCAAACTTGTAAATTAAGCAAAGCCGAGAGTTCCATTCCTCTTTTGCTCTCTATTTTCATTTTTTCTTAGCTATGTCATATTATACATCCTATTGCGGCTCAGCATTTATATGTATTTGGACTTCATCTGACCAGAAGTCCTTAGCTTTGCACTTGCAAGTTGTTTGATTTGACAGATTGTGTATTTGTGACATCAAAATATGTTGCTATGGAAAAAGTTATGAGTTCTAATTAAAAATGCAGAGGTCACAAGTTTCCCAGAACCAGCAGGGCACAGATCCTAGGAGAAAAGAATCACAACATAAAAAATCCAGAGATATGTCAAACTGCAGCTTTCCAGATCTGAAAGGAGAACAGCAAGCATTCAGAAAAAACCACAGGGCTGAGATTTTGATCAGGCTCGGTTGCGCTCATTCAGATGCTGTGTGTCTCCCTTCCCACTGGCACAAGTTGCTTCTGGAATTTATGCAGAGCACTGATATTAGAAATGTCATCCTAATACAACTTTAAAAGGGGAGAGATAGAAATCAGGTGGAGATTACTAGAGAGAGAAATCAGCCCTGTCTGGTCATCCTTTCAAGTCAAACACCAATATTGAAATAATTTCCATGTAATGGTGTTGAGTGGTTTGTCAACTACATGCGTCCATCACTTCCTTTGAAAGTTTGTCCGTTTCAGTTATCTCATTGATTTCTCTTCAATACCTCTTTAGTTGTTTAACTGTTTACAGTTTCCCATTTTATACATTTTTATTGTAAAGAATTGTTGTGTCTTTCCACTCATTTTGCCTCCAGTTTAGACAAACTGCAAGAATTGTCAGTACAAGCACAGGCTTGAGTTACAAGTGCCTGAGTTGTCCACATCTGTGACAAGACCATGCCCATGCAGTATCTTAATCGGAGCACCGGATTTCAGAGCAGCTCAGCTGTAATGGACTCCTGCTCAACGCCACACTGATACGAACGCACCTATTCTGTGCTATGTTGGAGATTTCTGCAGTAGTGTGTCAGTGTGACATAGTCAAGACATAACCATTTTTGCTTAAAATGTGTTTAGCTTCTAATCCTTTTACAGTGCTTCCACTGCAGTCATTCTTTTTTTTTTTTTTAAATAATAAGTACTGTTTAATTGCCTTCTAAGTTTGTGCTCTCTGCCCTGAAGTAGTAGGGCAAAGCCGTTTGTCTCTTTGAACTCGATTCTGCAATTCAAAAGCAGTGATGTGTTGCTGCTACAGCACACTGCCAAGTTATTTCCAGTTGCCATTCAGGATAGCTGCTAAGTATATTTCTGTCTTGTGGAGGTGGGAAGTTTGTAGTCTGATGGGTCCTGCTCACCCAGTTACTCTTCTAGATACAAAAAAAACCAATTAAATGTCATTTCACTGATGACTGAGCTTGCCAAAGTATAAAATGTCTGTGAGCACAGCACGTTGTTCTCCAGCAGTACGTTGGTTTAACAGCAGTCTCATGATGCACGTCTGCAGTGTCCCGTAATCGGCCGAGACAGCCTGGGATTCATGTGGCCCACAGAGATCTCGTGCCTGAAGGACAACCAGAAATGTTTCTTGAAGGTAAGCAGACAATTGGTTTTATGTGTGTTTTGATAAACCATATGTAAACTTTTGCTTAAGATTTTAGTTACCTGCTGAAGATCTTACAAAAGGTACAGCATGAGACTCATGAGGTAGACTTACCATTCCAGCTTAGTGTATGTGTGCATATGGAGTTTTGGGGTTTTTTGGTTACTGCAATAATTCTAAACTTGTTTTATTGCCAGTGTTATATATAGCTCACTATCATGACTGTGGCCTTCAGCCACATCCCTTAAACAGAGGAGATAGGCAGTCAAGTGGAATACGAGAACACGAAACTGATTTTGCTGTTAGCATAGCCCTTTTTTCATAACTAGAGAAACTGGCCTTGGGATTATGTATTTCAAAGCCCATATGTATCATTTTAGTCTAATAGAAAATGCCGTAATTGATAAATCAGCAATAGAGATCTGCTCCTCTCCTTTTTAGGTCTTATACTACCGTATCTAATTAGGATGAGGGCTAGATGCCTTCATGAGGGCTTACAAATGCTGCTGTGTAGTTTTATGAATGTAGAAAATATCATTCTTCTGTATTTAATGAGTCTTGTTTATATTTTTTAAGTCTGTGAACTGAGCTAATTACCATGAAAATTCTAGGCACATGCCTTGAAACTGTTTTACCAGCTATTTCCTTTTGCCATTCTTTGTTTTTTAATAAGGCAAAAAGTTTTCAGCTAGTTACATAATATATTCCGGATCAGGACCCACAATTAATGTCTTTCTATTGAACCGAAGCAACATCAGATCTTAACCTCCTTGCTTTAATTCTAAGCCACACTAGATGAGAAACTGCGTGAATTCAGATAGCAGTTTAGAGGGCAACTGTGCTTCTGAGAAGGTACAAACTTTACACTTTGCCCATTTCAATGTTAATAATTTACTTTATGCTTTTTAATAAGTGTACGAATTAAGCTCATCATTTAAAAATCCTTCCTTTATAATATAATATTAGAGATTGAAAATAATAATTTTCTCATTTTTCTGTGCAGACAGTTGTCGTGGTTTTGTTTAGTGGGGGGGGCCTAAGGTGGTAGGACAGATCCGTTTTCTGTCATAAAGCAAAAAACCCCAACATACTACAGTCATTTTACATAAGCGTGGTATTTCCATTTACCCATGTTAATTGTGGAGGTATTTTTATTGCTATCTGTCTTTCCTCTGAATTCATTTTAAAAAAAAAAAAACAAGCAAGGTACTCTGAAAGAACAGCATCCCAAAGCAAAGCTGTGGAGGTCTGTCCTTGAGTGGAGTCTCCTGAAATATTTCTCAGCCCTGAAGATTTCTAAAAGGCAGGACACTGCAGTAAAACTGTTGCAGAGAGTTGGGAGTGATAAGATAGGCTCTGTAAAGTGATTTTGTACTAAAAATTCTGATTCAGAGTATTGCTAAGTGCAAACAGAAGTATTTTTCTGTTAGTTGCCAAACAAGCAGAAGACTTTTGAGTTCCTTTTCACCATTTGAAGCTCTAAAAAAAGGCAAGGGGAGAAGGGGGAATTCTGTCTGGCCTGTCAGGGTCTGGTTCCTTTACCAGGCTTGTTTTAACGCTGGTTGTCTTTCTCCAGAAAAGGGTGTAAAACCAGCATTAAAGCAGCAGTCTCATAGTTGGAACCCATTTTATTCAAGTACAAGGCATCAGAACAATGTGAGATGCTAAACAAGGCATTCTGTCTTCTAAAGCAGACTAGGATCTGTACTAGAAATAAAAATAAAATGTAAAGTCACTTAGTAATAATTCCATGCGAAAATTTTCACAGCGAAGTTGGGCCAAAGATATTTCTCATATGTGTGGTGATTTCGGTTAATGAAGACAATTATGTGAAAATGATTTTATGTGATTATAGGATGAAAAAATCTGTGAAGTCATTAAAAGAACCATCCATTTCAGAACAAACCATATAAGGCGCACCGAATTGCGCCGCGCTGACAGGCTCAGCAGTAGCCCAGTGCTTAAAGGAAAAGGCGCCTGAGAACGGGGAAGTGGCTTCCCCCCAGGCTTTCAGCAGTGGTCCCGCCACTCTTTCTTCCTTGAGTATTTTTACACCTCTCTTCTGTGTCTGTATGTTCTAAGGTCTTTCATGTCTATTAGCAGATTTTTGAAGGCGCTCAGGCTGAGAAATACCATGCCGGTACTCTCACTTCACCTATGTTTATGAATGAGAGACTATTTAAGCCATATGCTTGACAAACCTTGCCAGTCAGTACTGCATGGCTCTAGCTGCCCCTTATGGCTTCCTCTGGAAGGAGCAGGCATACCTGGACGTGACTGGCTCTGCTCTTGAGAAGGGAGCTGGAAAACCTGTTGAAGGCGTGTTGAGGACAGAAGGTAGCTGTGGGTGGAAGCTGTGCATCTAGAGAGCCCTCAGGGAGGCATTAGTTCTAGGTAGGGGCCTTGGAAGGGTATTGATGGCGAGGACGAGCTTTTTTAGTATCAAAGGTTCTTGAGTTTTATTTTTTACCTTATTAACCACTACAATACTTGGGTATAAACTGCAGACAGTAGATTTCTTGCCCCTCTGGAGAGGAAGGACTCCGGAACTTGGGTTTAGTTGAAGTGCATTCTTAAAACAGTGCTGCTGTTATCCCAGAGCCACGCTGGTTTTGGCCTAGCAAACTGGCTAGGAGTTTGTAGGAGACAGTTGGCCTTCCTGCTGGAATGTATGTCTGGAAAGTTAAATTGTAGAAAACAGCTGTAAGAGCTCTATCAATACTTAGAGGAGGTGGCAGGTGAATTGTAACAAAGATGTGGTAAGACGACTTCTGGGCTTGGGAGAAACTGGTTAAGCACTAGCTCCAAGTCTAGGCAATCAGGAGCAGGGCCAGAACAGGCTTTTGTGTCACTGTGGTCAAATGAGAGGGCTATCTAATGAAAGAGGAGTTATCTGCAGTATGCATGAAGTCTGTCTGGATTAAAGAGGCGTCCAACAGGTGTGTATCAGTAGGCAGATTTTTTTCTCGTGCTCTATGAATTCCTCATCAGTTGCACACCTCTGACAGCAATCCTCCAGGTGCCCTTTCTCCACACGCTCAAGTGCATTTCTGTTGCTGTGTCCCTTGATGGTCAATGCTGGCAGCACAGCACGGACCATCAAATGGAACGGACAAACAGGAGTGTGAATTTCTATTGATTTCTATGTTGTGACAGGTTGTGCCACAGGCTAGTTTCAGTGTAAGGGCTAGAAATAAAATCTGTGAACTTCCCTTATCGTAATGTAGGTATGGATCCTAGAAGAATCCAACCAGTGTCTTAGTTAAACATGTTGATATGTTTTTGCCAGCCTTTAAAAATGAAAGCATGCTTATGCAGAACTGTAACTAAACCCCATGTTTTTTGTTATAAATTGCAAGTCAGTTCACTAATATCAGAATATGGATTAAATACTGCTTCCCCAAAATAACTATCAAAGCAGGTCACCATTGTGCATATGAGACAAGTTTTTCCAGAGACTGTGCTTCTGCTGTTGTGGTATTCTGTGTTGGTTGTGTGAATTAATAGACTGTAAGCTCATTGCAATTTAGGACAAATAAATGTCTTTTTACTATGCTCTTAAATACTATCCTGCCTGAGCTGAGTGGTTGCTTGTGGCTGTTGGTTTAAAAACCCACACCTTTTAACAACCTCTGCACTTGCTAGACCAGTGGCCTAAGTTCAGATGAGTTGATTGGAAAAAACAATTTAGCCTTGTATTTCCTGTCTGCCAAAGGAAGACAGGAAATACTTATTATCTATAAGTATTATAGATGCAGTTGAAAAAGGACACAGAATAGTTTACCAGTACATACCCCCAGTAGCACACACCAAACTCCTGAAGTCCCATTGCTTTCTGTAATCCCAACAGTGACTGGACTAAAAAATATGTGAAGCGGTCCTTATTGCAGTGCTTCATAAAAAAAAAATCAGAGCCAACTCTCATGCACCAAATATACTGAGTACCTACGGTCCTGATTCTTGTTAGTGCCAATTTAGCATAATATCATAAACTACAGCAAGAGACTACTGATTTTATTTTGTTGGTTTTCTCTGTTTTTTATGCAACAGCTAGAAAATCTGCATGGAGTTACTACCAAGAAGATGATGGTGGAATTTGAATAGCTCCTGCAAACATATTGGATTTGAAAATTGAAACCGAAGGCAAGTTTACTTATTATACTTACTTTATAAGGGAAATTTCTTTGTATATCTCTTAAGAAATTTAGGAATGTTTTTTGCAAGGCTTAGCAATGAGATTACATCATCATGCATGCGCATGTGTGTATTTGAAAACAGGTTGGGAATAAGAATTGAAATTTCTTGCACCATGACCAAATATCCTGTTGGGCAGGTTAGTTCCTGCTCATGCAAGCTTAGTAGCACTTTAATTTACATATAGCACAGTGCAAAGTTCTCAGTGAATTAAAATCTGGTCACTGTCTGGCTGGTCAGCATAACAGATAGGCATAGCTAATTCCCAGGTGACAAACGCATTGGCACATACAGAAATATTTTTAGATAATGTTTCCCAAATGTTCATCCTAATGAGAGAAGAAAATTATCATATTATCTTTGTGTCTGATACTCTGGAGAAGAAATTCTGGAGAAGTCATTCCCTTTCAGTCACTTCTACCTGAAGAGTTTTGAATATAATGTTCTATACGTAAAGATCTTTAAAATAAAAAGAGTAAACTCGTTGCTTTTGTGAGTGAATTTACTGTGATAGTCAGTAGGAGACACCAGCTTCCGGAGGCAAATCATGTTTTGATGTGTATTTCTGAAGTGTATTTGTCACAAATTAAAGTAAACAAACCAGTGAAATATTTTCATCCTCTATGAGCTTATCTACCCACAGTGTGTGTTATTTTCAGGGGAGGGAAGTATGCAAAGAAGTACCTCTCTCCCAGAGAGAGGCAAGTACCCCCAGCAACAAAGGAGTTTCCTGGGGCCAACTGTACCTAAGTTCTTCTTTACTGCAGTTTGCAAAAGCAGCATCCAAGGGAAGGAATGTATGATTCTGTTTCCTTGGTTAAGGTTGCTTTAATGTATCTGCGTGGATGACAAATTTCTTTTTGAAAGAATAAATGCATTATTTAAGCATACATAGTGCCACTCACTCTTATAGAGCAAAATAAAGGTGAAAATATCCTTTGCATTCTTTCGAGTTAACTTAAATTGAGGCTCTAATGTGTGAGTGCCTTGGGCATCAAGGTGTTACACAGTATTCCCGAGACTTTCACTCAAGGCTGCTTTTTGTCTTTGCTTTGAGTCAGTCTTTGATTTCCAGCACAGAATCAGCCTGCTGAAACCATACAATAGAGTAACCTTTGTATTCTAGAACACACAGCTCAACCTGTGCAGATGGAAAGCAAATAACAGGTTAAGCAACAGGACTAATGTATTGCAAGGCAGTATGTATGCTCTTCAGAAGTTGCCATGATACATAAAAATGCATTTAGCATCAACTTCTGTACCCTTATAAGAAGATTCTTTTTTTTCCTACTTCTTATGCTTACAGTCTTATTTTATTTCCATTAAGAAAACTGGCGTTGTTCTAGCTGTTTGTTTAAACTGACTAATCCAAATTTTCAATCTTGAGGGGGCAAGGACAAGGAATGCTTTCAGACTAGAACTGGAGGTAGTACAAGATGGTAGTTAGAACCTTCCTGTTTGATTTCAGGAGTTTTGTTTGTTTGGTTGCTTGTTTGTTTGTTTTGTCTGTCAGAGGAACCCCTCCCTGGGGAGGAGAGAATCGAAAGGAGAGCTCTTGGGTTGAGATAAAGACAGTTTGCTAGGACAGCAAAGGAAAATATAATAATAATAATAACAACAACAATAACCATAAATATGAATAATTATAATAATTAAAAATATTATAATAGAATATACAAAACGAGTGATGCACAATTTCTCACTGCCTGACAACACAACAACTGATACAGCTTGTCCTGAGCAGCGATCACAGAGCAGAACTGAGAGCGATCTTGGAACAGCAGCTTTTGGAGAGAGAACTGCCCACTGGCCAACCCCCACGTACATGGTGAGCGTGATGTCCATACCAAATCCCATGCTATATCCAAAACACAGCAGCTACTGGGAAGAAGATTAGCTCCATCCCAGCTGAAACCAGCAGACATACCAGAATGGGAGCATGAGATATGGAAAAAGTTAGTGGTGTCCACAAGGATACACTGACATGGACGCTCATGCAGTCCTGCAGTGCTGGAGGGGGGCAAACTGTAGCTACTAATTGCAAAAGCCATGTGGCTATGCTCTTACTCCTGATATAGGCCAGCTAAATCAAAAGTGGATTGCTGCAGGATTGGGCAGTATTAGTGGAAACCACTCTCAGGTTCCCCATTATAGAAGAGATCTGGAGCTAGCTATTGGAGAGAGTCCAGCGAAGGACCACTGAGAGACCAGCGAAGGGACTGGAGCATCTCTCCTGTGAGGAAGGGCTGAGAGAACTGGGACTGTGTAGGGGAGAGAAGGCTCAAGGGACATCTCATAAATGTGTACAAATATTTGAAGGGAAGCAGTAAAGAAGACAGAGCCAGGCTCTTCAGTGGTGCCCAGTGACAGGGCAAGAGGCAGTGAGCACTGACTGAAACACAGGAGACGCCATCTGAACATCATGAAACACTTTTTCACTGTGAGGGCAACCGAGCACTGGCACAGATTGCCCAGGAATGTTGCAGGGCCTCCATCCTTGGAGATGTTCAAAAGCCATCTGGACGCAGTCTTGGGCAACCTGCTGTAGTGTCCTTACTTGAGCAGGGGGTTGGACAAGGTGACTTTCAGAGGTCCCTTCCAAACTCAGCCATTCTCTGATAATTGTGCCAGGACTTATTGTCCACTCAAGCTTGTATCCCCTGAGGAGCCAAGCTACAGAGTAATGTTGGTCTTTTCATAAACTTTAAGTTTTAGATATTTACAGTTCCTCCTCTGTCCTTGTCTTGAACATTGTGTAAAATAATAATGGGTGGTCCATCTTAAAAATGATATTTCAGAACTAAGAAGGCTGTACAGGATCGATGACAAGAATGATCAGAGCTGTAAGACAGAGACAATTAGATCAGCGAACACAGATGGTAAAAGCAGGGAGCAATTATTTCTGTAATTCTTGCAGTGCAAGAAATACAAACTCCCATCTAAATTGTCTGATAGGTGATTAAAACAAGCAAATAGAAGTATAATAGATACTCCATTGCCAGAGGATACTATGAAAGGTAAAAGTATAAATTGGTACAAAGAAGAGTTAGGCTGTGGTGAATGTTCTTGAGCACAATCAACTCTGCTCACAACAGAGAAAAAGCTCAACTGCTTTGTTACTGCATTATTCTCTATAAAAATATTCCCATTCATGCCAGAGATTAATTCAGCCCATTGTTTTTTTCCAAATAATTTTGATCAGTATGAGATACGCAGGCTCTTCCTCCTGTTCATTGTCCACCACCCAAAAGTCACCCATTTAACTGCCAAATTTTAAATAGTTGTCCAAATAGCTGTTAACTATTGAGAGCCCCCCCAAACTTTCTACCACGTGCTTTGACAAATTGACCTCCCTCATCTGACTCTGAAATAACAAGAACTCATGGAAGAGATGCAGCATGACCATGTAATTTTTTTTTTTTTTTTTTAATTAGGAAGGTCCTTCATTTCCAGTTTGGCCACATAATGTGCTGTTTCACCAGACTTCATTTGTTTTGATCTGTTTGCAGTGATCGTGAAGATACAGGTAATTCGGTAATTCCAGAGCCTGTGAATCAGAAGTTAAGCAATTTGTCCAAATCTATTTCTTTAATTTCCTCTTTGTTAGTGACTTAAGCTACAAGAAAATCAAGAAAGGAACAGTCCTGCTGACAGGGAACTATTGCAGAGCAGAAAGCAGTTGTGCTTCTGTAGAAATAGATTTTATTAAAAAAAAAAAACCCTCTCAGCATTGTTTCTACATATTGGAACAGCAACGCTGCGTGCAAAAAAAAAAAATTAGATGAGAAGGGCAGATCCCTGCTTCCAGATAGTAAGGAGGCAATAGAGTATGTTCCTCGTGTGCTTCAATCTTTCTCATTTGTGCTCTGAAACTACAGTCTTTGGCATGCTTGTCAAAAGGGACTTAGTATAAAATAGGCAAGTTCCCACCCCACTTACTGTTTCCAAAACATGGTACTACAGCACATGAGTTCGAAACATCAGAATTCAGATTATTTCCTCAAAGGGCTGTAAGCAACAGTTGTCATGAATATAAATCTTTTATTTCCTATTGTACATTCATGCTGCTCTCTAAAGCATTTAGTAAATGAAAAAACATATTAAGCGGTACTTTATCATCAAAACACTGAGAGACAAAAGATCACTTTTCAAATTTGTCAGCTTTAGATTATTTTAATTAATATCACAAATAATAGCAAGCTATATTTCTTTTTTTTTCCCCCCAGATGTTAACTCTGTTTTCCTGTTAATACATATGACTTCCTTTACAGGGGATTTTATATCATTTGAACTAAACAAATTAATACAGATGACAAATGACTGCTGGAAATGTACCTTTAAGGTGAGTTCTCTACAGTCTTTTAAACCATGGCAATGGTGGAATCAAAGGGGAAGGGATATTTTGTTCCTTAGTTTTCATTTAGAGGTTGCTTTCTTGAATTCCATTTCACAAGCTCCCAGTAACTTGGTCGTATTCTTGACCCTGCTTTGAGCAGGAACCTAGAGATCTCCTTAGGTCCTTTCCAACCTGAATTTTCCTATGATCCTGAGAACAAGCACAAATAAGATTCCATTACATTTGTATGAATGTAAGTAGCTCAAACTCAGGGCAGCTATGCTGTAGTGATTTTTCTACGCAACACAAGGTCTTATTCATGTTTCTAACTTGCAGTCATTTAACTGGCCTGAAGGGATTAATTGATTGAATTTGAAGTTGAAATTCCAATGACCTTTTATTCACTGGCCACATAGAGCGAGACAATGTTTAAAAACAAAACTTGGCTATAGTCACTGCCTGTGCCCCAAACCATATTTTCTACTGACAGTGAGCCATACTAGTGACATGCGATGGTTGGCCCATTTTTATCCAGGCATTCAAATTGTCTATTTCTTCCTCATGCTGATGCATGTAATTTAGTAGTTGTAGGTACAGACTGGATGATGAAACACCCCCAAGTTTCCAATTTACTTTTTACATTTCTCTTCAGTTATTCAAAGATACTCAACTGTATCTTACACAAGCCCCTTAATGTAGAAGAAGACAACATAGGAGGATATATGCATACATTTTTACACAAAGAAACAGATTTCTCAGTGCACTTGACAATAATGTGTCAAGAAACCTGAAATTTTGCTGTAGTGCTACAGAACGTGGCAGGCCCTTTAAAGACTTTAAAATGCAACAGAAACGTAAGTAAAGACATTCAGATACCCTTGTGCTTGGAGAATGGGGAACTGAAGACGCTGCCTAAGACACGTTCTTCTTATCCTGATGGCTTTGCTTCAGGCTCACTGAATTCTAAGTGAATTTATGAAGTATATTTGGTTTTGCCATGCTAGAACCATCTTTTGTAATTATTTCTAGATGCAGTTCTGAAATTATTCAGAATTGGAAGAGTGACCTATTGATAAACAGCTCGTATTTTCCATTGAAAGCTGTGAGTCTAGGGAGCTGGTCTTAAAGAACAGATAGTCTAGTGAATTTTTTAAGGCTGATTCTGTCATTTGATGGCCATGTCACAGCTGGTTTTGAGCAGGGAGAGGCTGTTGACTTGAAACTATTACTTCTGCAGCTGGGAGAGCTGGTTCTGCACCACTCTCTTAGACTACACTAGAGCTTTGCATGGAGAAAAAACCCTCAGTGCAGAACAGTGAAATTAAGCTGTCATTACTGACCTTTAAGAACTAAAAAATTTCTGTGCCTGAGAGCGCCTCACTGAACTCAAGAGTGTTTTTGTATGATAGCCACTTGAACGCAGTCAGTGATATCTGGATGCGTCACAAGTCTGTATTTGCTCTTAAACTATGGAGAGAATAGCTACTTTAGATTGTCAGAGCAAAGACATCTGTGAATACACTGGGTGCAGGCAATTTACTATGGATAATATTTCAGAAAAGTGCTCTTGCGCTGCTGTTCAGTGAGATTTGCATGTCTGTGAAACGTCGTATTATCTTCCTGATTCTCCTCTTATGAATGGGGCACTCTCCACATTTGCCTCAATGAAGGCTTTGTTTTTTATCTTCAACATTCAGCACAAACTTTCTGGTGATCAGAATGAAAAATGCTGTCATAACAGAGATTTTTCTTCTCAGAATGCCAGTGTAGGCATATTGCTTACTGGCGGATGGAGCTGAGCATTTACTGAAAGCATTTGGATAAATCCACTAGCTTTTTCCTCTACAGGACCTGATGTGTGTGCCCCACCTATAATGCTTTTGGAAAGATTATTCTGATATTATGTTTGAGACTTGAGGACTTTTCACTTTTCTTTTGGATGCTTGGGTCTATCAGGTATTGCATACTTTTTTCTTTGCTCCACACAGGACAAACAGGGAGGCTTGTCCAAGGCCACAAAGCATCAGTGGCAGTGCTCAGTCATATCACCTTGTAAAAAGAAGGGACGAGGAGTGGCTTAATATTGCAACAGTTGGTATTATAATCTGTCATACTGTTAACTGATTTGGGATTACACATTCAGAGATCAAGAGGACCTAATAGGAAAGTGTATTTAATTGATAAACTCTCTGTCTGTGGTAATTCAGAGAAACTCGATGGAGAAACATGCACTTACTCAACGGGAGTTATCATATGGGGACTTCTTGTAGATGTGTCTCAAAAGTATTTTCTAATAGTAAGATAAATAACATGGGTGACTGCTCCCAGAGTCTGTATTGATGTGCTGAGATGTTTAATTTTCTGTGAATATGAGTTACGTAGATAATAAAGACAGACAATGATAATAAGCTTTCTTTTTTTTTAACTCTCTGCCGCACTGCGGATTCAGTCTAGGGGAAGGAGGTTATATATGGCATTATTTTTCTGTTCTGTAATGGAAACTATTGTCTGACTTTTCTACAGCGGTGGTTTTCTAATTGTTGGAAGTAATTTGCCTAGATGGATGCTCTCTGTTCCATTCATTTAATGCAACTTAATTTCATAACACTACAGGCTTTATCAGTAGTCAAAATAACCCCTGGAAAACCCCCAGCAGGCAAAAATGCTTGTCGAGTTTAACTCATGAGGCTGGGTGATGCTGCTTCATGAAAAATGAAGTAATTGTTTTGAGAGAAGGAACCATATGAAAATTACTGGGTTTATCAGAATTCTTTTGTCTTTCATCAGATGTGTTATTTATCTGTAACTTGGCTTTTATTTTTATGTTTCTCACAATGCCTTTTTTTGTGTCTCTGGTAATACAGGAGTAAGACTTCCCTAAGCCTATAGTACAGAATATCATACAGTTACCTGCCCATTAAAAAACTCTCACCTCATTTTTTTTTATCGGATTGAATTTGGGATATTACGTTTTTGCAAAGATGCACATAAAGGGACAGATGTTTTCTGTTTCAACTTTGTGCTGGAAGTGTCAGTTTACGTAAGATCATAAAAGCTGTTTGTGTTGGTTTTTTTTTCCCCTGAAGAGAATTTCTTTCTACTTATGTACAAGTATCCTTAAGTGTTCTTCTCTGCATAGCCAGTATGGTTGTTCTCATTAGCTTCCTCTACATACCATGTATAGTTGTTTGCAATAGCTATAGCTAAGGAATTGCGTATAGTTAGGAATGTTCTCTGGAATAGCTTTTCTCCCTAGATGCAATTCTGCTCTGGTACCCATTTACACCAGCCATAGCTATCTGTCAGTCAGCTGCCTTGCCACCCCAAGCACTCGGAGTCCGTGATATGAGCACCCTGTGGCCACAGCGAGGGCGGCTCCTGCACAGGGCACAGGGCTCCTGGCGCGCTCGGCTGCTTTGGGCATGTTGTGGGAGTGACCTTGGCCTTGCTCACTGATGTCCCTAGGCGCACTGTGGCCGGGTGCCCAGCTGCTGTGCGCTGTGCTGTCGCGCTCAAAAAGCCTGGCACTGAAGTACGCCGGCTCACTCCTGCGCGCTGCAGACGCAGCAGCCGCTGCTGCCCTGCTTCGGTCAGAGTGTCCCCGGCCATTCGCTCTTCCCCGTGACTGCAGGAGGGTCTGTGTAGCCTCCTTGTGCTTGGGCCGGTTTGTCAGCTCCGTGGAGCAGACCGCCTTGCCCCGGGACACCGTGCAGCAGCAGCAGGCACGGCGGTAGCCCGCTGTGGCTGGCGGGCTGAGGGCGCGCCTACGCGCGTGAGCGAGCACAGCTCTCCGAGCACTCGCGTGACTTCACCGCGGGCCCGCTGCCCTCGCGCAATCAGAGGGGTGTGCTGCAGGCAAGCGGATGACGCATGCGTACTTTCGCTAAGGGTGCCCACTGTTGCCGGCTGTCCCAACGAGCACGCGCCATGTCATCTGATTGGGCCACTTTTTTCGCCACGTGATGTTTACGCAGCGCTGCAGCTAGGCGTTGCGGTTTTCACATGCGCAGATGGTCATATGGCGCGTGCGCGTTTCGGGCGGCGGTTCTGGCACTGCTGCCATCTCACTCGTGCCTGCGGAGGGCCGCGTCCGGGCTCCGGCGTGCGCATCGCTGCTCTCGTGTTTGGTCGAGTTCTCCGGTGTTTGGGTGGCAGGTAAGGTAGCGCTTCTCGTGGCCACCCCGTCCCGGGGCTCAGTGGCCGGCAGCATGGCCCGCCCCTTCTGGTCGCGCTGTCTCCGTGCCGCCGGGTACTGCGGCCCCCGCGCTCCTCGTGGGCGGGCACGTGCGGGGGTGGCACCTGCTCCGTCTCTGGCGCCCCCTGCTGCCTCGGTGCAGACGCTGCTGCGTGTCGGCGGCGGGGGCGCACGGGATGCGTTGCGCATGCGCGGGCAGGCCTGCCGCAGTGCCGCGCCGGTAGCGCGCCGCTTGCCTCGGGAGGCGCGCGGCGGCGGGCCGGGCGTGGAACGGAACGGGAGGGCACGGCGGTCAGTAACCGCCGCTCTCGAGGAGGCCTTAGGAAATGCCTTCGTGAGAAGGTTTGCTGTGGTATTTTAGAAGAAGCCAGCTTGGAGACCAGTACATTGTGCTGCCCACATGCAGCTGTAACATTTGTTACCCACGAGGTACAGAAGAGTGGTTTTGTGCTGTCTTGTCATAATTTAGGTTTCTTCATGTGTATTTTAGTGCACTAGGGCTATCTTAGAATCATAGAATCACAGGGTGGTCTGAGCGGACAGGGCCCTTTCAAGGCCACCCAGCCCAACCCCCTGCCAGGAGCAGGGACATCTCCAACCAGATCAGGTTGCTCACAGCCCCGGCCAACCTGGCCTGGAATGTTTCCAGGGATGGGGCACCCACCGCCTCTCTGGGCAACCTGGGCCAGTGTGACACCACTCTCAGTGTAAAAATTTTTCTCCTTCTGTCCAGTCTGAATCTGCCTCCATTTTGAAACCATTACCCCTTGTCCCGTCACAGCAAGCCCTGCTGAAGAGTTTCTCTCCATCTTTCTTAGAAGCCTGGTCCCTTTTTTTTTCTGGTAGGAACAGACGATTTTCCTCATCTCATGACACTAACACAAAAGGAATGTAAACAGTATTTGCAATGTGAGTCATCACAGTGATGGTCATAGTTTATACGTGGTCCGTTTTTACATAAAATTAACTAATATATTTTGTCTTTTGCTTTTTAAACAGTTGTATGTTTTGTGTTTTACACTGATGAATCTTGAAAATAAAAATGTGTGTCCTATAGTAATATCAGTACTGAAAACTTTATAGGTGTTCCCTGTAAGCTTCTTTGATGCTGAATTATGGACACATTGAAGAAGTATCAACAAACCATTTTGTGGAGAAGAAACAAATACATATGAAAGAAATGGACCTATGTGTGAAATTCTCAGACTGGGTGGCTTACTATGATTATAGACAAATCCTTAGGTAATCACTTGAACTATACATCATCATACATTATAGTCATATGGAAATAATACAGTTGTTATTCACAGAATTGTTTTTGGGAGGAATTATAAGCAAAGTTTTCTGTCTCTTATTAAAGCAAGTCAATTACAAATACAAATAAATATGTGCTTTTACACCAGTACTTTAAAATGGAGGATAATAAAATACTTGTAGTTGACCAGAGATGACTGTTTGAAAGAAGTCAGAAAGGAAACCTGACCTTTGTAAGTATTTGTCCTTGTGCTAGGTACACTATCTAGAAACGGGATACATTAAAATTATATTGTAGTGAGACTACACTACAGTTAGTGGCTTGATTCACAAAATACATAGAAGCAAAGTAAATAGATTTTCAAGATTCATTTTGGTATTTGGCAATTATATTCTGGGCAAGAACATAATTTTTAATGTGAATGCCATTGTGCTCTCACAATTACTTTAGCCTGGAGAAGAACACAATAAAATTGTGATTTTTCAAAGTTTTTGCAGGTAGGAGGTGTAATTTAACTGAAAGTATGCTAATTACAGGTAGATCCCAAGCTGCATGTTACAGGCTTATTGTTAGTCTTCTTTGAATAGCAGATTATTGAAGACACAATTGTTTTGTTCTGTATGGCCATTCAGAGTATCCTAGTATAAATATAGGTGGTATTACTATTACTGTCACACTATGCTTGTATAACTGTGGTCATCATCAGATGCTAAATAAATATGGCGTTTTTACTCATACTAATTTATGGAAGCCATTAATGTTTTCAATGTACAGATAGAAATTATTTTGTCAATTAAATTGTTCTTAATACAAGGCATATTATTTGTAATGCGTACTCATTTAATTGTAGTGAACTGTTTAAAATTATTAACACTTTTCTATACTATAGTGTTTATGCAATGGTTTACAGAAGGCATGGAATTATGTTTATTACCAACATGGAAATAAAATTTTTATCTTTATTTCTGAGCTATATTGTGTTTAAAGACTCAAAAATCTAAATATATGTTTTCCTCTGCAGTCTAGTTATGGCACTCCTAATAAGTTCAGGGTTTCAACCATTTGGATTGGCATCTGCTGTTTCAGCGGAGAAAGAGGTCTAACTATGATACAAATAAACTGATGCAGCAGGACCATCCACAAGACAGAGGCTGTCAAAGTAATTAAAACATAATCACTTTTCCAGTCCATTCTTCTCTGTACCACATGTCCTAAGAACATACAAAATGCCCTGCTGTGCTGGAGCTATCATCTTAAGTCTGCACCAGTGTTCTGTCTGTAACAGTGGCAACAAGGAGATTCTATTTAGGAGGAGCACCTAAGTCTAACCTCTTTCTGCAGTCAATTCCTCTGGTGCCCGCCAGTGTTAGGGATGTTAGAGACTGCAGGCTACTTAGGCTCACCTTACACAGTATAGTAGCTTTGTACCTTTCCAACTCAAAACTTTGTCCTTCATAAAATGCAGTGAATGCGACAGCATACGGTCACATGAGGATGTGGATTTACCAAGGTTTAATGGAGATGTGGAACAGTAGCTTCTTGTCCTGTCAGCATCCATATCCCTCCTGGTAGTGCCCAGGATTTTTTCAGATTTGCTCCCCTCCCCCCTAGCAGCCACCGCACATCCGGCAAGGCAAGTAAATTAAAGTCAGTTACTAAAAAGTCTCAGCTTACATGGTGTCCTTGCATGAGAAGTTTAGTAATGAAGATGAAAATAGAGTGGTGGGAACAATGCCAACAAGGTGGAAAAGAGAGGCAGATGCATGATAAAGCTGTAGAGACACACGCCTTATGATCTTCCACTTGTCTTCCCATACACCCCAGGGCCTTGGATTTGCCCTGCAAGGAACCACCTTTTTTATCTAGGCATACCATACAGCCCCCCAGTTTGCTTTCTAACATCCTTAAATTTGGAGGCATTCTGTCACCCCTGTTTGCACTTTGGTGTGCCCCAGAACCCTCAATTCACATTTTGGGTTGTCCCAAGCTCTATTTGTACCTTCTGGTGAGCCTCCGTGCCCGGTGTTTGTCCTGCAGTGGGCCACAAAATTCTCCATTTAGATTTCTCCCCTCTCCCAAGGTTTTCTGGATGCTTTTTGGTGTTCTTCAAGATCAGCTGTTTTCCTTTCAGCTTGCCCCAGGAGCCTTCTGTTGCCTTTTCAGTGCCCCAGAAAGGGAGCCTGCAGCCCATCGCTCCAGGAGCCAACTGACCAACCGTTCCCTGCTAGACCAACGAGCGCGGCTCTGGGAATGACCACTGAGGTGTCCTGGGGCAGGCCCCGAGCCCTGGAGCACACTCCTGGGACTTGTTACATGTGGACTGAATAAACGCTCACTGTCTCTTTTGCCTTCATGGCTGCTGCGTTTGCGCTCCCTTTGCATGGGGCCAGGGGCTGTGAGGGGGCCAGGGGAGGAGGGGATGCACGCTGGGGGTCAGGTGATGGCCCCCAGTTCCTGCTGGGCTCCAGCTGCGGGCCAGGGCTGGAGGAGCCCCAGGTGCGGGCAGTGAGGGTGATGGTGACAGCCCCTCCCCTCCACTCACAGGTGTGGGTGCTGGGGGAGGGCTGTGACTGGTGTGCTCAGCCCGCTGACCAGACTGGTGGTGGTTTGGTGCAGGCTCCAGAGGAGACAAAGGCCTGAGCTGTAGCCCCAGACAAGGACTCCTCTAGTTCCAGTCTGTTCTCTGAAAACCTACAATGGAGCAGAGCGACACGGTGAGCATACCGGTATATTGGCTTGGGGCATTGCTCATGTGATTACCACATGAATAGCAGGCGGCTTTTCTGAGACTTGTTTATCGAGGAATGAAGAAAGTTAAGAGTGTAAGGAGTCTCATGCATACCTGTACCATTGCATGTAATTTGACTATGAGCCAGCCACTTTATCCCATGAATATGACAGCCCAAGTGAGCTGCCTTTGAGCTCTCCTGCTGGCAGCGGGGCTGCGTAGCAGTGATCTCCCCCCTGAGCTGGGATGCCTCTCAAGGCAGAGACCTTTTACCAGCAGCAGGTCTGCAATAAGCAACTGGTATAATGCGTAAGCTTGTAGTAGGATAACTTTGATTCTGTTGTGGGAATTTTGATTGCATGTTGAATTGACACTAATCAAACCTGACTAATCCATGTAACTATTCAGAATTAATTATTATAAACTCTGTATAGATAATTCCATTAGCCATAAATGGTTGTCCAAGTCAGAGACTAAGACTGGACCTAGCTGCACCTAAGCTCCATCAGGAGTTCGGAAAGCAAAGGAGTCCACTCTGAAACGTACGACTCAATGGGAGAGTCTTTCTTACCCTTTTGCATGTCCAGTCTCTGTGTGAGTCATTCTAATTCAGTTTTCCTTTGTACATTCTTGCATGCAGTAATTAATAGAGTGAACCTTGCCATCGAACTTTGTTAAGCTGCACTTCTACAACGTTGCATTAAACCCACTTTTGCTAATACCTTTGATAGTGGTTCTTCAGGTGATCTAAATCACCACATCGCTGTAGTCGTCAGGATCCTAAATCAGAATTCGCCGCAAGGGGCTGGGGCCGCCCTGCCGCGGGTGGCCGTGAAGGGGCCGCGGGGAGCCAAGGCAGGGGCGGAGCGGCTGCCGAGCGCCGCCGGGGCCGAGGTGCCAGGAGTACGTGTGCACCGAGGGAGAGGGTGAAGGGGTCGGATGGTTCTCGGACCGCGAACGGCGAGGGGGGGCGGGGGGGTGTTGCCGGTTTCATGCGGTTTTCTGCAGGCTTCCCGCTGCGCTGGCGCGGCGGCGAGCTGAGGAAACGCTGGACTGCGCTTCTCACGGCGCGCATGCGCAGTGGAACGCGACAAAGGTCTCACTGCTGCCGGTGGCCAAAAGTTGGCGCGCGGAGCTGCAGCGCCGGCAACGCATAGGGGCGCAACAGCTCCGCCGCCGCTTTCTCTTCTGCCACCTGGTGGCCGGGGCGCAGTACTGCAGCCCGCGGTTCTCCCGCCGGCTCTGGCCCCTCGGGCGCGCCGTCGGCGGCCGGCGCATGCGCTCTATTGGGGGGGGTGGGGTGGGGGCAGCATAGCGTAGCGCCAGGAGCGGGGCTTGGCGGCGGAGGGTGAGCATCGAGGAAGCATCGTCGGTGGATGTGGGGCTGTCTTCTGCCCGCTGCCTGCCGGGGGCGACGGGTCGGGAAGGGAAGGTTCAAGCCGCCCGCTGCGGCAGGCTCCCCGTCCGCTGGAGGCGGGTGAGGGCAGCCCCGGGGAGTTACCCGAGAGCTGAGAGACAGGAAGAGGGGAAGGAGGGGAACGCTCCCACTCTGTCACAGACGCCAGAGCTCCCCCACACTTGCCATAGCTCTCCCTGAGCCTCCCCGGCCCTGCTCGACTCATGCAGCTGCCCCTAGCCCCATGCCTCCCCTGAAGCCTGTCCTGTAGCCCCAGGCCGCCCACAAATCCTGTCCTGAAGGCTGCAAGGCGGCCCTCAGTGTGTCTCCAGAGGCCCCTGTGGAAGGTGAGGCTTTGGCCAGGGGCCACATACAGTAATAATGGTTGGTGCTTCCTCTTTCCTTCTCCCAGAGGCTGTGCTGAGGATGTGGTTGTCCTTTCCTCCCCTGGGGATGCCGTTGACTGCACTTGCCTCAGGCTTATGTGGGTTGTCTGCCCAGCCTCGCTCTGCTCATGCCATGAGGGTGAAAAGGACAGGCAGAACACTTACTGGTTGTGGGCAGGAGCTGCCACGGCTGGAGCTGGAAAGGCCAGAGAAAGGTAAAGAAGAAGAAACCAAAGGCCATCTGGCTGGCAACTGCCTCCCACTGCAGGCAAAAGAGAGCCTGCCTCTGGGTGAGGAAGGATTCCTCTTTGTAGTCTGCAGCAGGCCACACCGCCAGTGTGCCATGCACAAGGTCTGTATGCTTAACCCAAAGTGCAGTACGGCTGCATAGCGCATGAGCAAGTGAGGCTACATGTCTAGGACGTCTTGTCTTGTAAGAGCTGTGAGATGCCCATGTGTTCTCTTAGGTGCAGGACAGCCAAGCGTCTGGAGTTACTGAGAAGGAAGGGAGAAGAAAAGGAGAAAGAAGCCTCTGAATTGGCAAATTCACCTGTCAGCGCTGAGAGTGAGAGTTGCAGTGAGTTCCAAGCCCTCAGGACCCTGTTGCCCTTGTTCTGCATCCTGTCTCTCCCTGGCCTTCCTCTGGCCTCCTCTCTTTTGCACACTATTGTGATTTGTTTTTTTGTTGTTGTTAGTTTTTTTTTTTTTTTTTGCTTCCCTGTTCTTCTCCTCTTTTCTCCATTCTTCTGTCCTGCTTCCTCGCTCTACTTTTTTTAAATGCTGTGTCTCTGCCCCTCACCCATTGCTGTTTTTTCCTTTTCCATTTCTTTACCCTGATCTGCATCCATCACTTTTCCCCCACAATTTCTCTGGCCTGGTCTATGGCATTCTTTTCCTCTCTGCACCTGTATGTGCCGCTCTGTGTCCCTGCCTGCCTATCTCTCTCCTCGCTTCCTTTTCTTTCTCTCTCTATCCCTTTGTCTTGCTCACTGTTGCTGTTTTTTTTTTCATTCTGTATCTCGCTGTCTCTGTCCTCCTTCCTGTTCATCTTTTACTCTCTCTGACCATTTGTCAGGGGCTCCCTACCCTTCTTTTTTTTTTTTTTTTTTTTGTCATCCATCGCTTGGCAGGGCTCCTGCAAAGAGATGCATTTTTTTTTTTCTTTCTGTAAACCGTTGTGCTTCTCACAGTCTCTGTCTTCCTCTTTCTTTCTCATTGTCATTATTCTTGTCTGTCACTTTGTCTTCCTTCCTGTCTCATCGTTTCTTGCTATATCCCTTTGTCCTGCTTCCTGCCCATATTCATATTCCTCTCTGTCCTGTTGACCGTCTCAGGTTTTTTCTCCATCCTACTGCTGCCATTTTTCTTTCTCTGCCCTGCTCTCTGTTGCTCTTTCTGTCTCTTTTCCACTGTTCCTGCTGCTTTTTTCTCCATCTCTGTCCAGATCCCTGTCCCTTTTTTTTTCTCTTGCTGTCCCTCTGCCCTGCTTCCTCTCACTATCTTTTCTGTATTTCTGTCCCATTCAGTCTCCCATCCTTTCTATCTGTATTCTCCTGTCCAGCTGACTGTCCCTTTCCTTTCTCTCAGTGTCTTTTTCTTTCTCCATATGTCTGTTCCACTTCCCATCATAGTTGGTTTTTTTGCCTCCAATGTTGTCCTGCTCCTTTTTTTCCTCTCTCTGTCATTCTGTCATGCCCCCATGTCTATTTTTTATTTCCTCCGTCCTGCAGCCCATAATTGGTTTTTAACTCTTCCCTCCGTTTGTCCTGTTCCCTGTCCTTTTCTCCAATTCCCTTTTTCCTTCCTCTCCCCCCGCCCTGCTCATCCACCCCGCATTTTCCTGCTCCATCTTTCTGCAGGGCTTTTCGTCCCCTATTTTTCTTGATATCTCTACCTCTGACTTTTTCTTTCGACCTTTCTTGCCCTCTCCGCTCCTTAGTCTTCTGCCCTGCCTCATTTTTCTCTTTCTAGCCCTCCCTCCTGCACCGCATCGCCGTATCCACTACGGGCGGGGCCGGGAGCGGGCGGGGCCGGGCCAGAGGAGCAGCGGCGGGGCCGGCTGCTGGGTGCTGTCCCGCTCCGGGCCGTGGGGCAGAGGAGGGATGTATGTGGGACAAGTGCCATTCTACCCAAAGGACAGGTGGAAAATACAGCTGATGGTGAAGAGAAAGGAAAACTGAGCTCTCCCTGTGCTACTCCACGTGCTCAGCTGAACTCCTCTGCCCTCTGTCCTGAACATCATGACTAGGGAGAAGTTCGCTTGTCCTGCATGTGGGCTTCTGCTGTCCTTTCACCTCCTCAAAGGGATTCCCCACCAGCCTCCAAGAGACAACTTCAGGTGCTGCCCTGTCTCTCAGCACTGCCTCATGACAGCTTGCAGCCAGCTCCATGGAGAGGGATGCAAGGTTTGCTTGTTGCTTTCTCCACTCATTACGACCTCACAAAATGTCTCGGAACAGCCTTGCTATGACATCATCCTGGTCTCTCAGCATCCTGACGTCCATCCCATCTGGTGCAATGGACTCTAAAGGCTTGACCTTACCTAAGTAACCTCTGACTTCATCTCCATCTACTGCTGTGTTTTGGCTGGGCTCTGCCTTTTAGGCACACGCAACTGAGAGACCTTGCTGGAGAAGACAAAGGCCAAGAGTACCTCAAAACTATCTATTCCTCCTCTTACTAAACCCAGCAGTGGCCACACATTCTCTTCATTTCTTCTTTAACTTTTCCTGAAGTAGTGACAGCTGATTGTTGTGCTCCTGAACTCCCTTGCAAGTGTCAACTCTGGAGCTTTCCTAAATCCAACCCTATTTCTGAATTCCTTCTTTCTTTCAAGTCTCTGCATCCATCTTGTTGCCTTTGTCGGCGTGGCGACCTGGTTCAGGAACGGCATGGCGATCACCCCCGGGCCCCTCGGTCCATCAGCTCGCAGACACCAATGTGGTGGACGGCAAATGGCATTTATTGCTAGGTAACACGGCCTTATATTGCTTGGGTTCACAACGTCACTTCCGTCTGCTTACATCATAGACTAAACGCTATTGGCTATCCGGAGAGGGGTCCTATCTTCCCGTACAGCGCGTTATCTTCCGGCCGCCAGTCCCTAGCTACCTACATTTCCCCCCTCCCTATGCTAATTAAATTGTCTAAAAACAGAACAATCTTAAAAAAATAAATATATCGTAATTGTGGATAAAAAACACACTAAGTGTATAACTAAATTAGCTAAAATATTCTGTTCTTGTTCTATGCTTTATAGCAATCTTAAAAAATATATATATCACAAACTTGGATAGAAAACACAGGATACACTAAGCAAGAGATAACTGAGGGGTAACTCGATGTAACGGGGTGCAACTGGGGATAACAAGGGGAAATTTTAAAGAAGGACATTCTTAAAACAGTTGTTACCTTAAAAATATCAATTAATGGCACTTTGTGAGCGGGTATAAAAGCAAAGGCAAATCTAATATTACTAATATTAGATTGAAACTAAATTCAAAATACTATGTCATCATCTCGCAACAGCGAGTGTAAGGCACACTGGGCGGATGGTAACTGGGGAATAACTAGGAGTAACTTGTTGGATACCTGGAGTACCAGGGGCACTTAGTGAACAATCCAGACCGAATGGAATTGTTATGTTTGTGAGCAGCAGGCCTCAAGGACATCACTGAAGCCGCTTGTGAGAAAGTAATGAAGCCGCCTGTAAGAAAGTACTGAAGCCACCTGTGAGAAAATAATGAGGCCGCCTGTGAGAAAGTAATGAAGCTTCCTGTGAGAAAGTAAACGAAGCAACCTTGAGAAGAAGGAAAACAGCTGGCATACGTGACTGGGGGCTGAACGTGAAGCAGGGTGCAGGTGGAGAGAGCCGTGCATGTGAACATAGAGACTTAACGAATCATATTTTAGCTAGGAGCGCGTGCATGATATAGTTAACCAATTAGTAGAGAGCTTGCGCATGATACGGAATTAGAAGGGCTATATTAACCGGGATGTATCAACAATAAATTGGCATTTGCTTGATCATATTGGTCATCAGCAGTGTCCGTTACTTCCGCGTCAGCAGGTGGCGCCCGAACAGGGACCCTCAGATCGGCGTTGGACATCCCGACGGAACCGAAATAGGAAAAGAAGAGGGGGCAGAAGCCGGTCAAAGGCGAGTGCTGCCCTGGCACTCAGGAAGTCGCTATAGCGCAAAAAGGTACGAAAGGTACGGAGGGAATCTCGTCTTGGCCAGGCGAGCGGCCGGGGAGGAGATGGGGTCCACACTGACCAAAGAGGAGTCAGCAGTGGTTAAGCTCCTCCAACATATGCTCTCTATGAGAGGACTGAGTTATGACTCGGCCGTCCTAGAAGCTTTGCTGCAGTGGGCAAAGAAAAGGGAATTAATCTCCACAGTTGACGATGCTTTTGAACTCCCGACATTGGAAAGGATAGGAAAAAAGCTGTGGGATGAAATAAGTAAAGGATCAAAGGAGGCGAGCAAACTCTCCACCATGTGGAGGCTAATTAATGAAACATTGATAAGCATGAAAGCCGAACGTTCAGTTGCCACATCTGCTTTTGCGGCCTTAACTCCAGCCGACGGGTCCACCTCCACTACCAGCATGCTGTTCTCGGGTTTAACGAGCCCTGCCGCCGCCCCGGCTGGTGCTGAGGGTGGGGGGGTTCGAGCCCCAGCAAGGACTCCAGGAACTGCAGCCACAGCCCCTATAACTATAGATATGCGGGCACCAGAGGGAAAAACTGCCAAAGGCTTTTCACCACCATCAGACGTACCACCGCCAGGCACCCCGCCACGCTGCGCCAGTGCAGACTCAGAGTCACGAGCCTTTTCGCCGGCACCAACAGCTCTGGTTTATCCCCCGTTACCACCTTCTTCCCTGCCACCACGGCATGAGGAAGAGGGGGATGAACATTCATCCGGCTTGAAGGATGCACAGCTGCAAGAGACACTAAAAAGGCTAGAAGCCCTAGAGGTTCGCCTAGAAGCGTCGCTGGGAAACTTGTCAACTCCTTCGCCTGTGCCACATCGAGACCTGTCAGCATCCAACCTATTCATTCCGAACGGAGCATCGGGTGAGATCAGTCTTTTTGCACCTTTGCAAGGGACGCTGGTGGGAGGGGCTGGGGATTTGAATCCAATAGTGCGGTGGAAAGAGGTGATTCGAGGTGCTTTGATAGAAGGAGAGCCTTTTCCCATGGCATTTCCAGTTGTGACCAATAATACTGGGAGAAGTGTGTGGCAAGCATTAGACTGGAAAATATTGAAGGAAGCTAAAAATGCAGTTACTCAGTATGGGCTAAAATCATCATATGCTCAATCTGTGTTGCAGCATATTTTTTTTTGTCACAGTTTTTAACTCCTTATGATATTAGAATGATTGTCCAGATGCTTTTGCTACCGTCACAGCAGCTGCAGTTTTTTCAGCACTGGCAGACTGCTTGTGATAAGGCAGCTGCATCACCTCGACAACAGGGTGATCCATTATTCGGGGTGCAGACTCAACTGCTGATGGGAGCGGGACCCTACACACGATCTGATTGGCAAGCGCAATTTGCTACCAAAGTGTTACAACTGGGCCAAGATTTGGCTTATAGAGCGCTTGCTAGGGTGTATGATGAAAAGTCCGGACCTGTCATTACGTCAGTAAGGCAAGGTCCCACAGAACCATATGGGAAATTTATTGATCGGTTGCACACTGCAATTATGGCTCACCCTGATCTGGATGATGACATGAAAGCAAAGTTCTTAGATATGCTTGCCTTTAATAATGCTAATGAAAAAAAAAACAAACAAAAAAAACCAACAAAAAAAAAACAAAAAAAAAGCCTAAGAGAGCCCTTAAGAGCCCTCAGTGTGCTGCCAAAAGGATCTAGTACAGGGCAACTGCTGGAAGCTGCTGAGCGAATGTTAGAACAAGAAAAGGCTACAGTCATGGCTGCTGCTGTAGGTGCAGCCGTTAAACCGTTGATATCAATAAAGCGGCGCGTGATTAACTGTCTGTAACCCCCATTCCCTCTTCCCGCCCCCCATCCCTGTCCCGCTCAGGGGGCAGGGGAGGGAGGTGGAGATGGTATTAAGCCAGGGAAGAGGGAGGGGTGGGGGGAGGTTGTCTTGCTCCCTTTTTCCTTATCCTGCTTTGGTTTTAGTGATGGTCTGTTTTGCCTGTAGCGGTGGCTTTAAGGATCCCTCCCTATTCTTGTCTTAAACCTCGGGTTTTAGTTTTCTTTCCTCCTATATGCCCGGGGCCACAGCCGCCGCCAGGCGCCCCCACCCCCCCGCCCCTGACATGGTTAACAGATACTCCTGTCTGAGTCGAGCTTTGTATAAGTGGAAGGACCGTTCCCTCTTATAACATGGGGGAAGGGATACGCTTATGTCTTTACAGGAGCAGTAAACAAGTGGATCCTTGTCTGTATCGTCTGTGGGTATTTCAGAACATGTTTGGTTGACCTGCCAGATACCGGTAGGACGGCAACTCTGTGTAAAACAGCAGCAACCACAAGTGCTGAGTGCTAAAACTACAAAAGATGGAACTTTTTGGGATCAGTAAAGATGGACTTCTGTCTATTTTTTAACTATTCAAGAACTAATGTTTCTAGAGGGGTAATGATTGTAAATGCTTTAAGATCTATACATTGCAACGAGACAGCATGATGTAATCATGCGAGCACATATCAAAATCCAGACAGCATAAAAGACCTAAACGAAGCATACATAGCATTGAATCTGGTTGCCAAGATAATACAGAGTTTTGGAAACTAAGTAAAATTACTGCTGCTTCAGTCTTTACACCTGGTGTGGCAAGTGCCTAGGCGTTAACTACACTAAATAAATTGGACTGTTGGCTTGCTAAGCAAATAAATACAACTGTATCGGCACTATCAACGCTGTTAACTGATGTAGATTCTATATACTATGCTACTTTACAAAACAGAACCGCTGTTACCCTGCAGAGCACATATTTTGACAGGCTTTGTTGCATGTGCTGGCCACACATGCAGCAACGTCTGGTCAGGCCTTGTTGTATGCGTTGGCCACGCGTGCAGCAACGTCTAGTGGCTACTCTTTCACTGAATCTGCTGAGGATAAAACGGGGGTGACTTGGGGCGGGGAGGGGGAGAGGACCCAGAGCACACTTTATTTACAACAGGGGACGCCCTGAAGGTGCTGCGCCTGCCTCCCTTCTCTGCTCTGACCCGGCTGATAAACATCCTCTTGCTCAGCGGTGTCTTTGGCATAGTTGGGTTAGTAACAGAATAGATCAGCAATAGATTTTTTTTTTTATTATTAGCACAAAATCATGATTGTCAGGATTTTGATGGGCTTTGCTGCATGAATCTGTCTGATCATTCGGAATCTATTCACAAAAGTATTCAAAACTTGCAAAAAGGAGTACAAAAACAGCAACAAAGTGATGGTTTTGATATATTCAGAAATCTTTTGGTGACTTGATATAAGCTTGTTACTAATAGTTGTAGGATGCTTATTCATTCCTTTTATATATGTATTTTGATCTATAATTCTGTGTCTTAAAATGTGTGCAGACTTTAACAGATAAAGCGTTGAAACAAGCCTCTTCTCCTAAACAAAGAAGGGGGAGATGTGGTATTTCGCTGAGCCAGTATGGTATCAGTGAAAGCACACCGACCTTGGGGGAGGAATGCAATCATGCTCTCAGGAAGAAAGCCATGGAATGAGAAGGGAAGCTTTAAGATACAAAACATTGTTAGCAGAATTTATGGCTTGTTTCAACAGAGGCCTGCAGAAAACTAGTCATTGCTCTTGTAGATAAGAAAGTTACTGGAGTTGTTATATCCATAATAGTAGAAAAATGTTATAGTAGAAAATTACTAGAAGGTACTGAAACTTAGCTTTGCTTTGTAATCATGAATATGTATAACGTGTGATCAGTAATTTTATTAACTAAGCTTGTGTGTGGCATAATTGGGTGGTTGCTGTCCTTGGTTAAAATCGGAATTGTGATACTAGGCATCATACTAGGCATAATCATTAACATACCATGCTTGCAAAAAATGATTAACAACTCAATACAGACAATCTGGCTAATAAAAAAAAAAAAGAAAAAAAAAAAAAAAGGGGAGATTCAGTAGAGGCCTACATGAACCTAGTTGATATTGTAGTAAAATAAGGTCAGGAGTACCAAAAAGAGCCATAGGAGGACCATGTTATTTTGGAAAATTGATAATGTTTGCTCCACCTATGAGAACATTACGGAATCACACTCGAGCAAGAAGATCGCTAAAAGTATTGACTCCCCATTGTGACGGCAATTTAACCCTGTTGGGTACAGCTGAGCGGATAGCATTATCTTTATTTGTTCCTTGGGCAGCAACTGCAAAAACTTTAGCTAACTTAAATAAATTAGCTTGTTGGGCACAAAAGCAAATGAATTTAACCTCTAACATGTTATCAGGATTATTAGAAGACATGGATAGCATGCGTCATGATATTTTTGCAGAATCTAGCAGCCATTGATTTTTTGTTATTAGCGCATGGACATGGATGTGAAGATTTTGAAGGTATGTGTTGCATGAATGTTTCTGATCACTCTAAGTCGATACACTATCAGTTGGCAGAGTTATGATGCAACATGCATGCAATACAAGTGAAAAGCAGGTTAACAGACTGGTTGAAATCCTTGGGGGTCACAGGCTGGCTAAAAGATTTGATAGTTTATGGGTTGGTATTATTGATGGGTTTGCTGTTGACACTGATGATTTTGGGGTATATTTTAAAATGCTTTGTGAAAGCTATGGAACGTATGATGAAAGTGGGTCTGGATTGTTCAAAACAAAAAGGGGGATTTGTTGGATACCTGGAGTACCAGGGGCACTTAGTGAACAATGCAGACCGAATGGAATTGTTATGTTTGTGAGCAGCAGGCCTCAAGGACATCACTGAAGCCGCTTGTGAGAAAGTAATGAAGCCGCCTGTAAGAAAGTACTGAAGCCACCTGTGAGAAAATAATGAGGCCGCCTGTGAGAAAGTAATGAAGCTTCCTGTGAGAAAGTAAACGAAGCAACCTTGAGAAGAAGGAAAACAGCTGGCATACGTGACTGGGGGCTGAACGTGAAGCAGGGTGCAGGTGGAGAGAGCCGTGCATGTGAACATAGAGACTTAACGAATCATATTTTAGCTAGGAGCGCGTGCATGATATAGTTAACCAATTAGTAGAGAGCTTGCGCATGATACGGAATTAGAAGGGCTATATTAACCGGGATGTATCAACAATAAATTGGCATTTGCTTGATCATATTGGTCGTCAGCAGTGTCCGTTACTTCCGCGTCAGCAGTCGTAATGAGTGGAGAAAGCAACAAGCAAATCTTGCATCCCTCTCCATGGAGCTGGCTGCAAGCTGTCATGAGGCAGTGCTGAGAGACAGGGCAGCACCTGAAGTTGTCTCTTGGAGGCTGGTGGGGAATCCCTTTGAGGAGGTGAAAGGACAGCAGAAGCCCACATGCAGGACAAGCGAACTTCTCCCTAGTCATGATGTTCAGGACAGAGGGCAGAGGAGTTCAGCTGAGCACGTGGAGTAGCACAGGGAGAGCTCAGTTTCCCTTTCTCTTTACTGAGAGAAGGAGTTAAAGAAATTTTAATATATATGGCATTGATTAATTATTGCTGTGCATCCTAAGGAATCAAGTTGATAAATAGTGCTTAATATTTTGCTAATTACTTGCTTAATAATTTGCTAACCATTGTGCAAACTATTTTAAGCAGAAAGTCCTGCAATTCTTCACGAAAGACAGTTCCTGGTAAGGACTAGGGGGGGGTCGCTTCAAGAACCAGCTAAAACCGATTTGAATGCAGCTTGAATGAAAGCCAAGGGATAACTGAGTTTGCGCAAGAACAAAAGGTTACTAGCGGTGACGAAGAGGAGTCACCTGCCTTCATCCCCACGACCCCCGACGACCACCAGCAGGAGGCACTGCGCAAGCCCAGACAGGAGGAGTTTATGAAAATGACCCCTTGGGACTAATTTTAATACAAAGCGGGGATAGGTCATGCATATGTCTAGGCGTATTGTGAAACTTGATGTATATGTAACACTTGGTTGTATAAATTTAAAGTGAGTTGCCACGTAAGGCGCGCACGGTTTTGGTGGGACTACCCCCCTGTGCTGCCCAGCGCTGAATAAGCATACCTACTTTACAATCTGACCCTAGCCGCCCAGCTTGTCTGAGGTTGGCTAGAACGCAAGGGGGCCATCCTCTCATCCAAATTTAGTAAACGTCCTTGTATGTCGGGACGGAGAGAAACGTTCCTGAGTTGGTTTGGACTTGAACCGTAGGAATACGTGTACATTACTGGATTTCCCCAAATTCCTTGGAGTAGGGGATATCTTGGGAATACCCCCTGTTTTGTCTGGAAATTTGGGATGTGTGGGAGGAAAATTAGGAGAAAACTATAGGGGTTTGCAGGAAGTGATTTGCGCTGAGAGCTTACAAGATTGGTAATACACAAGGAGATATATTGAAGAAAAGTCCTCTGGGGTGTGTACTTGCCCACTGGAAAGATATTGTTGGGACTGGAGGTACAGAAAGTAAAAAGACCCTTATCAAATACTGCAATCAGTGGTGGCCGTTGTATAAGCTAGAAGGTGAGGCTAAGTGGCCACTCAGTGGGTCAATAGATTATAATACTCTGTTACAACTAATGCTCTTTCTAAGGAGAGAAGGAAAATGGGATGAGGTTTCATATGCAGATATGTTTTTCACCCTCCAAAACCACCCAGAGTGGCAAAGGGACTGTGGAATGGTACCCCCACAGGACCCTATGGTACTCGCACTCAAGCGGGAAAACAACAAGGAACTTAGAGGTAAACTGAGGCGGTGTTGTTCGGCATGTAGTATTGGACAAAGATGTACTAAGGCAAATAAGATTCACCAGGCACCAGAACAAGATTTAACTGATTTGTTTAAGCCTCCCCCTCGACCACAGGAACAGGATGCGGACTCGGACAGAGCTTCAACCCTCCCGGACAGTCCCGTATCTTCCTGTACCAGGAAGAAATCTGCTCCAACAGTTTTGCAAGCACCTCTCCGGGAGGCGGTGGGGCCGGATGGTGGGACGATGTTAATTAAAATACCCTTTTCTACTGCTGACCTAGGGGAATGGAAAAAGGTTGCAAAAGATTATAGGAGTGACCCGGTAAGTGTAACTAAGCATTTTCAATTTATTGTAAAACAGCATAATCCTGATTGGCAGGATATACAACTATTATTGGAATATATGACCGAAACAGAGAAACAGCTGATTTTAAAGACAGCAGGGAATCTGGCCGAAGACCATCATAAGATTACAGGAGGGGAAGTTAAGGAATATTTCCCTCTCCAAGATCCAAAGTGGGATGTTAATAGATCTGTACATATGGAAAGATTGCAGGAGTATCAGGAGTGGATTTCAAAGGGAATGGAGAGGGCAATCCCCAAAACTATAAATTGGTCAGCTTTATATGCAGTCAAACAAAGTCCTTCCGAGTCCCCATCCGAATTCCTGGATCGACTGAGGGACGTGATGCGCCGCAGCACACCGCTGGATCCTGGGTCAGAGGTGGGAGTACAGCAATTAGTCTCCCTATTTTTGGGTCAATCTACAGGGGATATAAGGCGCAAACTTCAGAAATTACGCCCTACAGAAAGTAGGAATTTAGAAGTACTGTTAGATGAAGCATGGAGAGTATTCAGTAACAGAGAGGAAGGATATAGACAAGGGCAAAAGAAGCTGATAGCTGTTATCCGGGAAGAGGGAGGAAGAAGGATTAGACGAGACCTACCCCGACTGGGCAAGGATCAATGTGCTTTGTGTAAAAATTTTGGTCACTGGAAAAAGGAATGCCCAAGGAACAAGAAAGAAGGTCAAAGGGCTCAAACAGGAAGAACGATAGCCCATGTGAAGAAAGACTGACGGGAACCTGGGGAATCTACCCTAGCAGATCCACTGGTTATAATTAAGCTAGGGGAAAAACAACAACAAGTAGAA
Organism: Chlamydotis macqueenii; assembly: GCF_036417535.1. Taxonomy (NCBI): domain Eukaryota; kingdom Metazoa; phylum Chordata; class Aves; order Otidiformes; family Otididae; genus Chlamydotis; species Chlamydotis macqueenii. The sequence continues at coordinate 7,468,728 of NC_141578.1, forward strand.
TTCTTAGTAGATACAGGGGCAACATATTCGGTTCTGAATCAAGCTTTGATGCCCCTGGGAAATGATTATGTCATGGTAAAAGGAGCGACTGGCCAAAGTGAAAAGGCATATTTTTGTAAGCCTCTAAAATACAAATTGGGAAAACAATGGGGTATCCACAAATTTTTATATATGGCCAACTCCCCGAAAGCACTTTTGGGAAGAGATCTATTGGAACAATTGGGAGCAAAAATTATATTTGAAAAAGGAGAAATTACTCTGGAGGTAAAAGATCAGCAATATATTCAGATATTGAGTCTAACCTTAACCAGTCTCCCCTCAGAAGGAAAAATTAATGAGGAAATCCTAAACCAAGTGTACCCGGGGGTATGGGCTACTGATGTACCTGGAAGAGCGAAAAGTGCTCCACCTGTTGAAGTTAAGGTTAAGGAAGGCCGACGACCGGTAAGAATTAAACAATATCCCCTAAAAAAGGAAGACAGAGAAGGAATCCGGACGGTGATAGAAAAATTTCTACAGTTAGGACTATTAAAGGAGTGTGAGTCAGAATTCAATACCCCTATATTACCTGTTCAGAAACCCCATGGGTCATATAGGGTGGTCCAAGACTTACGGGCGGTGAATAAGATAACTGAGGACCTCTACCCAGTAGTGGCCAATCCATATACCCTGCTGACTGTGTTGACACCTGAACTAATTTGGTTTACTGTTTTAGTTTTGAAGGATGCTTTCTTTTGCCTCCCTCTCCATGAAGCCAGTCAAAAATTGTTTGCGTTCGAATGGGAAAACCCTAAAAGTGGTCGGAAGACCCAGCTCACTTGGACGGTGTTGCCGCAAGGATTTAAAAATAGTCCTACCATTTTTGGGAATCAGCTTGCAAAAGACTTAGAATCCTGGGAAACCCCATCTGGGGAAGGAAAATTGTTGCAGTATGTGGAAGATATCCTGATTGCCACCAAAACAGAGGAAGACCGTATGGCATGGACGGTGAGTCTGTTGAATTTCTTGGGACTCCAGGGATACCGTGTCTCCAAGAAGAAAGCCCAGGTGTCGCAGTTCAGCCCTGATCGGGACCAGACTACACAGTCTCTCTCTCACTCCCCCCACCTTCCGAGAGAACAGGGAGAGAAAATATAAGAAAAACGGCTCGAGGTTTGAGATAAGGACAGGGAGAAATCCTTAAAGTTACCGTCACGGGCAAAACAGACTCGACTTGGGGAAAACTATTCATTTATTACTACAAATAGCAGGATAATGAGACAGAGAACAAGATAACCTCCCCCCACCCCTCCCTCTTCCCAGGCTTAACATTATCTCTACTACCTTCCCCTCCTGAGCGGCACAGGGGGGAAGAGGGAATGGGGGTCGCGGTCAGTTCATCATACGTTGTTTCACGCCGCTGCTTCATGGTCGGGGGAAGAACTCCTTACATTCCTCCCCTGCTCCATTGTGGGGTCCCTCCCATGGGCCACAGTCCTTTGTGGAACTGCTCCGGCGTGGGTCATCTCTTCCACGGGGTGCAGTCCCTCCAGAACAGCTGTCCCAGCGGGCCCTCCACAGGCCACAGCCGCTTTCAGGCATCCACCTCCCCTGGTACGGGGTCCTTCACGGGCTCCAAGTGGATCTCTGCCCCTCCGTGGACCTCCATGGGCTGCAGGGGGACAACCTGCTCCACCATGGTCGTCACCACAGGCTGCAGGGGAATCTTGGCCAGGAGCCACATTACTCCTCCCACTCCTTCTGAACTGACCTTGGCGTCTGCAGCCGTTCCTCACAACAGGCTGGTAGATGTCTCTCAGGATCTTTTTTACATCTTATTCACTTCTCATCTCCTTTCCACTTTTTGTAGCCGGGCTGGACTGAGTCGGGCCCAGTCGGCTGCCTGGCGAGAGGCCAGAGGGTGAGGCCTGCAAGGCCCATGAGGCTCGCGCCTCCCTCTCTGTGCCTCTGCCCCCGCTCAGCTGCTTCACATCTTCTCGCCTCTCTTTTTTTCTGTTTTCCCCTTCTTAAATACGTTATCGCAGAGGCGTTATCACGGGACATTCTGCTACCAATTGGCTTGGCCTTGGCCAGCAGTGGGTCCGCCCTAGGCCAGGCCGAGTCCCCTGAACAAAGGGGAGCGACTTCTAGCAGTTTCCTACAGAAGCTACCACGTTAGGCGCCCCCTCACTAACAAAACCAGAACACCAGGTAATGCAACGTAAAGTGAATTATTTGGGCTATGAAATTAGTGCGGGGCAGAGAACTTTGGGACAGGCCCGCAAAGAGGCAATATGCCAGACTCAGAGACCTCAGACAGTAAAGGAGTTACGGACTTTCCTAGGAATGACCAGGTGGTGCCGATTGTGGATCTATAATTATGGACTGCTTGTTAAACCACTGTATGCTCTGACAGCTACTGAGCAGAAGCACCTTGAGTGGTATTTGTAGTAATAAATGAATAGTTTTCCCCAAGTCGAGTCTGTTTTGCCCATGATGGTAACTTTAAGGATTTCTCCCTGTTCTTATCTCAAACCTCGAGCCGTTTTTCTTATATTTTCTCTCCCTGTTCTCTCGGAGGGCGGGGGGAGTGAGAGAGAGACTGCGTAGTCTGGTCCTGATCGGGGCTGAACTACGACAGACACCTACCTCAGAGAAGTCTGGGTTATTGTGGTCAGTCTCCTAGTAGCATTTGGCTGTTTTGTGTTCATTGTTGTGTCCTATGTGCAGATCTTCAGGGCTGTGCTGAGGATCCCCTCTGAGCAGGGACGGCACAAAGCCTTTTCCACGTGCCTCCCTCACCTGGCTGTGGTCTCTTTATTTGTCAGCACTGGCACAGTTGCCTACCTGAAGCCCCCCCTCCATTTCTTCCCCATCTCTGAACATGGTGGTGGCATTTATGTACTTGGTGGTGCCTCCAGCATTGAACCCCCTCATCTACAGCATGAGGAACAAGGAGCTCAAGGATGCCCTGAGGAAACTATATGAATACACATTATTCCATCATTAATAAGGACCCACATATAAGTCCCAGGAATGCAGTAAAATCTCAGCCTATCTTTTGTTCTCCTATTTTTTAATTTTATATTTGTTCTTCAAAGTTGTGATAATATGAATTGTAATTATGTATTGTTCATAAAATTTCTGAATTCTGAGACCTCTTTTTTCTCTCTGGTAAGCCCAGTGTACATAAGGATCTGAGCTCATTGCATACGTAAAGCAGCTGGAGCGTAGTCATTTGCCCCTACTCTCATCTCTCAGATCACCTCTGGAGCTTGGGGCCCAGCCCCAGCAGGCAGAAGGGATTCAGGAGCCAAGGGCACAGCTGTCACATAGCACAGGACAACACCAATGTTAGCGTAGATGTTTGACCTTGCAGGGTGAGGACACGCTGCAGTGGGTGTGTGGTGCAGAGCCCAGTCTCCTGGAAGGGAACTGAGACAGGCAAATGCAGGAAAGAGGAGGCTGGTCCGTTCCCTTGGTGGCATGGACAGTCCGAGAAGGTGCCCCAGGGCACCCATTGGCCCCCAGCCTCCTCTGTCAGATGTTTCTATCACTGGCCACTCACACCAGTTTGTGGGTGTTTTTGCTGTGTGGCCATCTCTGTCCTCCTGCTGGTCTTGACACCTGTGCTGGGGGAAGAGCCAGCCCTGCCCAGCCACTCTTCTCAACCCAGACCTTGGCAGACCCTAGAGCAGGGCTGTTTGTGAGCCCTTGCATGGACACAGCTGGGGCTTGGCTGGATCTGGGCACTGGGGGACTACAAAAGAAGGAGGGCTGATGGGGATGGACACTGAGGTCTGGCATGGGGGCTCTGGTGACAGCAGTTTCCCCATTCCAAACACACCCTGTCCTGTGCAGTGTCTGATGAGGGGGCCGTGGGGGCGTGTGTTGGGCAGTGGGGCTGCGCTGGCTCAGGAACGGGTCGCAGATTGGAGCCATAACACAACAGTCAGGGGCACATTCTCAAAGCAGATTCAGGCAAGGAGCAACATGCTGCTTGGTGTCAGGTCTGCTCCAGAACAGAAAATGCTGAGCGGGGTGTCCATGAGCCCTCCCATGTGGAGGGCAACCAGAAAGCCTTCTGTAAATTCACTGGCAGCACAAGGAGTCAGCTGAGGAAAATGTGGGCACATGGCTCAGTGCAGCAGGATATGTAGTGACCAAACCTGAAAAAAGGCTGAGGAACTCATTGCTGTGTTTCCATCCTTTTCTCCTGGTAAGAACTGCCCTCAGACCTCCCTCGTCCTCCAGTCTCCTACCAACATCTGTGCTAGCGAGGTTGCACCTATGGCAGAGGAAGATGTATCTGGAGGGGACTCAATGGCAGTTGGGCACACACAGGTCCATGGGCCTAGAGGGGATGTGCCCAAGGGTGCTGGGAGAGCTCCCTGCAGTCATGGCCAGGCTGCTCTTGGTCTTCTTTGAAATGGGAGGTCAAACAGAGACTGGGAAAAGGCAGACACCACACCCATTTCCAAGCAGTGCAAGAGGGAGTATCCAGGAGCTGCAGCTGCCTCAGCTGGTCAGCTGCGTCTCAGTCCCTGGGAAGGTGATGGAGCCAATTAATTCAGGTGACTCCTTTGCTCACATCCTTCAGCTGTGGCTATCTGGGCTGACCTGGGGTAGAGGAAATACCCATATGCTGCTTGGAAACGTGACCCAGGACCTATGGGAGACCTTCTGGAGCATTCCCTGATCCCAGGAAATGTATCTCCAGACACCTCTTCTGAGACAACTTCTTCCTCTCCATTGACTAGAAAGGGAAGTCTAAACAACTGGATTTGACAGAGACATCTGCACAGAGGTGTCTGATGTTGGGGGAGACCCGTCTCCTCCCTTTCTTCACTTAAAACTGAGTCACTCTTCATTTACCCTGGGAGGAAGCAAAAGGGGAGTATTCAGGGATGATCTAGAGACCCCTTTAAGTAGACACGGTAACACAGATGTGTTGAGATGAGTGCAAATCTGGCCACCCAAACCCAGGCTGTTCTGCTTCCCAGTATCAGTTGGGAGAGCCTGCCACCTTAGTGGGTGACTCTCCATGCAAAGAGCAAGGGAATGGCATGGATGCACCTGGGTACAGAGAGGTTTTGGCACACCGGTATTTCTGCAAGACTAACAAATACCTTTTTTTTTTCTTTTTTTTTTTTCATATACTGAAGGCCTGATGATGATAGCAATGCTTAGAAGATGTCAATAAAAATGAAACAAAGAAGAAATAAGGAAAGATATGAAACAAAGACAAAATTCTAACACAACTTTCAGCTTTTAAAATTCTTTGTGTTTATTTCCTCCTAGTTTAGCTTTGATTTATTTTTTTTAATATTCCAGTCCTTGGGGGATTACATTAATATTTTTTTTTAAATTAATATTGTGCAAGAAAAAAAGAGTTTCCAGAACTAGGGTGGGATGTAGCTGCAGGGAACGCAGGTGTCTTCAGTTACAGGGACACGGATGCCTGGTGCCAGTGCAGGTGTCCTGGGCCTCGGCCTGGCCTCAGCCAGCAGCTCCTGGGCAGCTCTGGTCTCCTGCAGGAGACCTCCTGTCCTGTGTGACAGCGACTGCTCACAGGGAAAAGCATCACATACACCGGGGCGTCTACGAGTGGCACTCGATGTCCATGGTCAGACAGCTGAGCTCTGCCTGGAAAGGGGATGAACGGCTTGCAGCAGTTAAAGAACACCTGAGCACCTTTCCGCCACCTGAGGTTAAGGAAAAATTTAGTAAAATGGTGATGATTTTCCACCATGACAAAATGGGGATTTCTAGGATGCATATTAATTGCAGGGGAGGAAATATGGTACTGTAATTGTCCCTGTACTCTCATTGCCAGAAGTCTGTACGGTGCATTTAACCTCCCTGATTTTTCCACCTCTCCAGGTCTAAAGGCATCTTCTCAGCAGAACATCTGAATCAATGTCGTTTCCACTGCTCTCTGGTTTCCCTTTCTCCTCACTCCTTGCTCAATCAGATCCCATTCAACCACCCAGGTTGAAGCTTGGAGCTCTAGGGAGTCAGAAGCCCACCCCTGTCTAATTATCCCTTCAGCCAGCTCCTTGGCTGTGTGTAGATCTACCCTTGCCCACCTCTTTGGCTGAAACTCTTCCAGTGAGGTTATCCCCTGTGGGTGGTGAACCTCCTTGGAGGCAGCTCCAACTCAGCATACAGTTGAGAAGCGTGGGTTCTTGTTTATTAAACTTTACCATCGTCTCCTTCCCTTTGTTTGCAATGAAGGAAACCCTGCTGTGCCTGTGTGCAGCCAGGTCTCTCAGGAAAGCAGGTGGGAGTTGGTGCAGAGGAGCTGCCACCTCCAGCTGCAGACCTGGGTGGAGGAGTCTGATGTCAGGAAAAGTGATGCAAGTCCCAGGGGAGTTATGAGAGAAATGGCAGGGCTGAGGGGGTGAGGAATCAGGTTGTCCATGCATTGTCTGACCTCCAGGAGGAGCTGGTTCTACCCATCCTGATACCATTAGCAAATCCCCTGCATCCATATCTACTGGACAATGCTGCAATCACTCATACTGACAACTGAAAAAGTAATAAAATTGAAAGAAAATTAAGAAACTTAAAAATAAAAAATACTTTTGTGTTAAATACTCAGTGAAAACTTCCCCTTTATGTCCACTCTGGAGACCTCTCCAATTATCTCTCCAAGACTTGAAGATTGTAGGAAATAATTGGAGGAGACATGGCTTTTTACATTTTAACGAGCCCCAGGGTGCATTTGGTGCTGAGACCATGAACCTCAGACACTGAGAGGAGCCTGGACAAACCCCTGAAGAAGCCAACGTCAGAAGCAACCCCTACAGTCTCAGGGAGTATTAATGGGTCCCACTGGGGATCGTTACCAACAAAGCCTCCCTGGGGACTGGTTAGAGGAGAAAATGGGAGGCAGAGATGAGAGGCAGGCAAAGGCCATGTAAAGGTGGCTCTGATGCTGAGTGAACCTCCATGTGTTGCATGAAGACAAAGGGCCATGGCCTGACCCCCAGCCCCTGGGAAGGGAGAGCCTGTGGGTCACACATTGCTCAGGGCTTTTCCTGGGGCAGTGTGATGTGGGAATGTGTGGTGCCTGGTGCAGGAGTATGGTGCGATGCTTATGGGTCTCTCCTTGGTGGGGTGAGGAGGCCTTCATGTCCTAGTCCCATCAAGTTGTGGTGTCTCCTGACAGGCCTTGGTGGTCCAGGCAACAGGGGTAAAGACCTTGGCTCTGTTGGGAGCTTCTAGCCTTGCCACAGCCCTTGACCATCTCCACTACAGCCTGTCCTACAGAGTCTCACATCTGCGGCTCTTTCCCTGCACGCTGTCAAAATCTTCCTTGCTTCCCTCTCCTGATCTCACCAGACCATATCCCTAACATTACCCATCGCTCTCTGTGCTCCCTGATTGTTCCTCAAAACACAAAGACACGGACTAATCTCAATTCCCTCAGAGTGACCTGTTGTAGCACAGAACAGCATTTGGAGAGACGTTTCTTTCTCTTCGTGTCAAATCTCAGCCTCCTAAGCTGTACTTTCTCCTTTTCTTTTTATCTCATGTTGTTTTTCACTGTGAAGCAAAGGTCCACCCTCTCTGAAACCACGCTTCAAGCACTCTCAGGCTACTCCTGTACTGCTCTGAGCCTGTCTGCCACTGGGCCAAAGATGCCCAGGTCTCTCCTTCTTTATACATAGATCATAAGCTTGAAGCTCTGAACCCCATCTTGGGAGACCTCCTCTGAGCACTCTCCAAAATCAACAGGTAAGAGCTTCAGGGTCCAGACCATGGCCTTTGAGGGTGCTAAAACTTGATGCTATGAGCTTCAGGGGTAATGTGGAGCTGTCTGAGGCAGTGCCTCCCAGGCTCCCCTTGCAGTCAATGGAGTGGAGGAGATGATCACCTGACTTGGTTTAGATGGTCACATAAAACACAGGAGGATTTGTGGCCCATATACATCTGCTCTCTCATCTGCTGAATAGATATCAGACAAGAGATCCTAGGATGATAAAAACATTGAGGTTCAGAGCAGACCTTGGGACATTTGTAGAACCTCAAAGCAGCATCAGGTATATGGTCACACCTGGTTGCTCAGGGCTTGGTCCCTCTGGGTCTTGAAAATCTCCAAGGATGGAGGACTTCACAATGTCTCGTGGTGACCAAAGCTTGTTCCAATGTCTGGCTAGCCTCATGGTAAAAAAGATGAGCCCTCCCCCTTGCTGTGAGGTGCCCCTCAGCCATCCCTTCTGCAGGCTGAACAAGCCCAGCTTCATCAGCTTTTCCTCACGGGGAAAGTGATCCAGCCCCCTGACCATCTTCAGGGCCCTTCACTAAACCTGCTCCAGCTTGCCAACACCTTTCCAGTGCTGGGGTTCCCAAAACTGGATACAGTGTTCTGGATGTGGCCTAACAACCTCCACATAGAGGGGGAGTGCTTTCCCCCCATCTCCTGGCCATGCTCCTGGTCGTACAGCCCAGGGCACTGCTCTCCTCTCTTGCTACCAGAGCACACAGCTGCCTCCTGTCCAGCTCCCTGCCCACCAAGTCCTTTCCCTCAGAACTGCTCCCCAGCCTGTGCCACAGCCAGGGTGAGTGCCCTGCAGGGACAGGAACTGGCCCTTGTCCTTGTGGGATCTGCCCAGGTTCCTCTCAATACACCCTCTCCTCCTCCTTGAGTCCTGTCACTAAGGACAGGCCTGGGAGACCTTATCAGGAAAGCCTGAGGCAAAGAAGGCATCCAGTGCCTCAGCCCCATCTCTGTCTGCAGTTACGCCCCCTCCACCCCATCACTCAGCAGCCTGTTCCTTGCTCAGCCTTCACTGCAAACTCAGTGACTGAAGCTCTTCATTTTTCTCTTGACCTTTCCTGCAGCCCCCATCAGCTCCAGGTGATTGTCAGCTTTCCTAAACACGTGCCTGTACGCTGAGGTCACACTTCCAAATTTCTCCTTCATGGCCTGTCCTTGCTTCCACCTCCTGACTGTTGTGTTGTGGCTCCAATCTGCGACCCGTTCCTGAGCCAGCGCAGCCCCACTGCCCAACACACGCCCCCACGGCCCCCCTCATCAAACACTGCACAGGACAGGGTGTGTTTGGGGGTGGGGAAACTTCTGTCACCAGAGTTCCCCTGCCAGACCTCAGTGTCCATCCCCATCAGCCCTCCTTCTTTTGTAGTCCCCCAGTGCCCAGATCCAGCCAAGCCCCAGCTGTGTCCATGCAAGGGCTCACAAACAGCCCTGCTCTAGGGTCTGCCAAGGTCTGGGTTGAGAAGAGTGGCTGGGCAGGGCTGGCTCTTCCCCCAGCACAGGTGTCGAGACCAGCAGGAGGACAGAGATGGCAACACAGCAAAAACACCCACAAACTGGTGTGAGTGGCCATTGCTAGAAATATCTGACAAAGGAGGCTGGGGGGCCAATGGGTGCCCTGGGGCACCTTCTTGGACTGTCCATGCCACCAAGGGAACGGACCAGCCTCCTCTTTCCTGCATTTGCCTGTCTCAGCTGCCTTCCAGGAGACTGGGCTCTGCACCACACACGCACTGCAGCATGTCCTCGCTCTGCATGGTCAAACATCTACGCTAACATTGGTGTTGGCCTCTCCCAGGCACTTTCCAGCACAGTCTAGCCCCTCTCCAGCTCTTCCCACCTCCCCTGCCTGCTCCCCAGCCCAGCCCCACAGAGCAGCCCAGTCTGGGCTGGCCCCATGGCAGTGCCCGCTGCAAGGTGCTGCAGAGCTCTGGCCATAAACCCCCCAGCCCCAGCTCCTCTGAAGTGCACAGCAGTTGCTGCGGGGCAGGGAGGGGTCTCAGGCCCAGGGATGGAGGTTCACCATGGCATGAGGAAATGGATGTCAGTGAAACTCCAGTACCCTTGGTCTCGGGACCAGGAGATGCCCACCACAGACTGACTGTCCCTCCTCAGTGTCGACTCCTCTCCCCAGCCCAGCACAAGAGTCCTGGGCAGGTGACAGAGCAGCATGTCCTGCCCTTGTGCCTGCAGAAGGAGGTTTCTCCTTTTCATTGATTCCTCCCTGCAGGCACATAAATGCTCCCTTGCTCTTCTCCAGAGTCATCCCTGCTCCCCAAGAGCCTTTCCCAGCTGAGCGTGTCTGTGCTGGCCTGGTCAGCTGTGCCTGGCTCCCTCCTCATGCTCTGTGCAGGACCCCTCTCCTGCTGTGCTGCTCTGCAGGGCAAGAGGACTATGATGCCCTGGGGCCAGAGAGTTACTGTCCCCTAACCGTGCTGGTGAGGGTGGGAAGTAGATCCAGACAGAGTTCACTGCTGCTGAGGCCCTTTCCATCTTCCCTTGATGGACCAAGAGCCAAAGACAAGGCTTAGCAGGACTATGGGGTGTCTCCAGTGGCACTAAGGGCAAGGGAGGGCTGCACTAGATCCAGCCCATGGGGTTTCCAAAAGGGTGTCCTGAACCACTCTCCAGTCTTGTGTCCCTTTGCCTTCTGGCTCCTCACAGCCTCTCCTGGCATTGCAGGGCCCTCATCAGCCCGTAGTGTCCTCAGATTCACCTCATCCTCCAGGAGAGAAAAACGGCTCGAGGTTTGAGATAAGGACGGGAAGAAATTTGTAAAGTTACCGTTACAGGCAAAACAGACTCGACTTGGGGAAAAACACTCATTTATTTCTAAAACTAGCAGGAGAATGAGACAGGGAACAAGATAACCTCCCCCCACCCCTCCCTCTTCCCGGGCTTAACATTATCTCTACTACCTTCCCCTCCCGAGTGGCATGGAGGGGGGGGTCGGGGGCGGGGGGGGGGGGAATGGGGGTCGCAGTCAGTTCATCACACGTTGTTTTACGCCTCTGTGTCATCGTCAGGGGAAGAACTCCTCGCATTCCTCCTCTGCTCCAGCGTGGGGTCCCTCCCACGTCCACAGTCCTCCGTGAAACTGCTCCGGCGTGGGTCATCTCTTCCACGGGGTGCAGTCTCTCCAGAACAGCTGTCCCAGCGGGCCCTCCACGGGGCACAGCCTCCTTCAGGCCTCCACCTGCTCCGGCGTGGGATCCTCCACAGGCTGCAGGTGGATCTCTGCCCCTCCGTGGACCTCCATGGGCTGCAGGGGGACAACCTGCTCCACCATGGTCGTCACCACGAGTTGCAGAGGAATCTTGGCCAGGAGCCGCATTACTCCTCCCCCTCCTCCTTCACTGACCTTGGCGTCTGCAGCCGTTCCTCACAACAGGCTGGCAGACGCCTCTCAGGATCCTTTTTACATCTTATTCACTTCTCATCTCCTCTCCACTTCTTGCAGCCAGGCCGGGCCGAGTTGGGCCCAGTCGGCTGCCCGGCGGGAGGCCAGAGGGTGAGGCCTGCAAGGCCCACAAGGCTCGCGCTTCCCCCTCTCTGCCCCCCGCTCAGCTGCTTCACATCTCTCCCTTTTTTTTTTTTTTTTCTGTTTTCCCCTATTTAAATACGTTATCGCAGAGGCGTTATCACGGGACATTCTGCTACCAATTGGCTTGGCCTTGGCCAGCAGTGGGTCCGCCCTAGGCCCGGCCGAGTCCACTGAACAAAGGGGAGCGACTTCTAGCAGTTTCCTACAGAAGCTGCCACCTTAGGCCCCCCCCCACTAACAAAACCAGAACAGCCACCCTTTCGCAGCGGCATCCAGCTGTTTGGAGAAGTATGCTACCGCCCGTCTGTATGGTCCCAAATCTTGTGCCAATATTCCTAGTGCCATTCCTTGTTTTTCGTGGGAAAATAGAAAAAATGGCTTACTCACATCAGGAAGTCCCAATGCTGATGCCGACATCAGGGCTTTCTTCAGCTGATGGAAGGCTCGATCTGACTCAGCATCCCACTGGAGATCCTTTTGGTTAGCTGCTATCAGGGAATAGAGTGGCTTAACAGGCAGACCATAATCACATATCCAAAGTTGGCACCACCCCGTCATTCCTAAGAATGTCCGTAGTTCCTTTATAGTTTGTGGTCGGGGGCTTTGGCATATGGCCTCTTTCCGGGCTTGTCCTAGGATCCGTTGTCCGGCACTGATCTCGTACCCCAGGTACGTGACCTGGGGTTGTAACAACGCCTGTGCCTTTTTCTTAGAAACCCGATATCCCTGTAGTCCCAGGAAATTTAACAGACTCACGGTCCAAATGACACAGGATTCTTTGGTTCTGGTTGCAATAAGAAGGTCGTCTACATATTGTAACACCTTCCCTTCTTCTGATGGTGGTTCCCATGATTCCAAGTCCTTTGCTAGCTGATTCCCAAAAATTGTGGGGCTATTTTTAAAACCCTGCGGCAACACCGTCCATGTGAGCCGGGTCTTTCGACCACTTTTGGGATTTTCCCATTCAAAACCAAAAATTTTCTGGCTGGCTTCATGGAGAGGGAGGCAAAAGAAAGCATCTTTTAAATCTAGGACCGTAAACCAAGCTAAATCAGGTTTTAGCATGGTTAATAGGGTATAGGGGTTAGCTACCACAGGTCCTCTGTTATTTTGTTGATGGCTCTTAAGTCTTGAACTATCCTATAGGACCCATCAGGTTTCTTAACTGGAAGTACAGGTGTATTGAATTCTGACTCACATTCTTTTAGTAGTCTTAGTTCTATGAACCGCTCTATGACAGGACAAATTCCTTCCCTAGCTTCCCTTTTCAGTGGGCAAAATGTGGGATTTTGGTGTGAAATGGGGGGATTTGGGGCAAAATGTGGGATTTTGGTGTGAAATGGGGGAATTTGGGGCAAAATGTGGGATTTTGGTGAAAAATGGGGGAATTTGGGGCAAAAAAGCGGGATTTGGGGCAAAAATGCAGGAATTTGGGCGAAAAATGGGGGATTTTGGGGGCAAAATGTGGGATTTTGGTGTGAAATGTGGGAGTTTTGGGCAAAAATGCGGCATTTGGGGGCGAAACGGGGGAATTTGGGGGGAAATCGCGGGATTTTGGGGCAACAATGTGGGATTTTGGTGTGAAATGGGGGAATTTGGGGCAAAAATGTGGGAATTTTGGTGCGAAATGGGGGAATTTGGGGCAAAAATGCGAGATTTGGGGGGCAAAATGGGGGAATTTGGGGGGAAATTCCTGGATTTTGGGGCAAAATGTGGGCTTTTGGTGTGAAATGCGGGAATTTGGGGCAAAAATGCGGGATTTGGGGGGCGAAACGGGGGAATTTGGGGGAAATCACGGGATTTTGGGGGCAAAATGTGGGATTTTGGTGTGAAATGTGGGAATTTGGGGCAAAAATGCGGCATTTGGGGGCAAAACGAGGAAATTTGGGGGGAAATTGTGGGATTTTGGGGGCAAAATGTGGGATTCTGGTGTGAAATGGGGGAATTTGGGGCAAAATGTGGAAATTTTGGTGCGAAATGGGGGAATTTGGGGCAAAAATGCGAGAATTTGGGGCAAAAATGCAGGATTTGGGGGGCAAAATGGGGGAATTTGGGGAAATCACAGCATTTTGGGAGCAAAATGTGGGAATTTGGTGCGAAATGCGGGAATTTGGGGAAAAAATGGGGGATTTTGGGGGCAAAATGGGGGATTTTGGTGTAAAATGCAGGAATTTGTGGCAAAAATGTGGGATTTTGGGGGCAAAATGGGGGAATTTGGGGGGAAATTGCGGGATTTTGGGGCAACAATGTGGGATTTTGGTGTGAAATGCGGGAATTTGGGGCAAAAATGTGGGAATTTTGGTGCGAAATGGGGGAATTTGGGGCAAAAATGCGAGATTTGGGGGGCAAAATGGGGGAATTTGGGGGGAAATTCCTGGATTTTGGGGCAAAATGTGGGCTTTTGGTGTGAAATGCGGGAATTTGGGGCAAAAATGCGGGATTTGGGGCAAAAATGCGGGATTTTGGGGGAAAATGGGGGAAATTGGGGGAAATCGCAGGATTTGGGGGGCAAAATGTCAGATTTTGGTGTGAAATGTGGGAATTTGGGGCTAAAATGCGGAATTTTGGGGGCAAAATGTGGGATTTTGGTGTAAAATGCAGGAATTTGGGGCAAAAATGGGAGATTTTGGGGGCAAAATGGGGGAATTTGGGGGGAAATTGCGGGATTTTGGGGGCAAAATGTGGGCTTTTGGTGTGAAATGTGGGAATTTGGGGCAAAATGTGGGAATTTTGGTGTAAAATGTGGGAATTTGGGGCAAAAATGCGGGAATTTGGGGCAAAAATGTGGGATTTGGGGGGTAAAATGGGGGAATTTGGGGAAATCACAGGATTTTGGGAGCAAAATGTGGGATTTTGGTGCGAAATGCGGGAATTTGGGGGAAAAATGTGGGAATTTTGGGCAAAAATGCGGCATTTGGGGGCAAAACGGGGGAATTTGGGGGGAAATCGCGGGATTTTGGGGCAACAATGTGGGATTTTGGTGCGAAATGGGGGAATTTGGGGCAAAAATGGGGGATTCTGGGGGCAAAATGTGGGAATTTGGGGTGAAATCCCGGGATTCGGGGGCAAAATGTGGGATTTTGGTGTGAAATGTGGGAATTTGGGGCAAAATGTGGGCTTTTGGTGTGAAATGCGGGAATTTGGGGCAAAAAAGCGGGATTTGGGGCAAAAATGCAGGAATTTGGGCGAAAAATGGGGGATTTTGGGGGCAAAATGTGGGATTTTGGTGTGAAATGTGGGAGTTTTGGGCAAAAATGCGGCATTTGGGGGCGAAACGGGGGAATTTGGGGGGAAATCGCGGGATTTTGGGGCAACAATGTGGGATTTTGGTGTGAAATGGGGGAATTTGGGGCAAAAATGTGGGAATTTTGGTGCGAAATGGGGGAATTTGGGGCAAAAATGCGAGATTTGGGGGGCAAAATGGGGGAATTTGGGGGGAAATTCCTGGATTTTGGGGCAAAATGTGGGCTTTTGGTGTGAAATGCGGGAATTTGGGGCAAAAATGCGGGATTTGGGGCAAAAATGCGGGATTTTGGGGGAAAATGGGGGAAATTGGGGGAAATCGCAGGATTTGGGGGGCAAAATGTCAGATTTTGGTGTGAAATGTGGGAATTTGGGGCTAAAATGTGGAATTTTGGGGGCAAAATGTGGGATTTTGGTGTAAAATGCAGGAATTTGGGGCAAAAATGGGAGATTTTGGGGGCAAAATGGGGGAATTTGGGGGGAAATTGCGGGATTTTGGGGGCAAAATGTGGGATTCTGGTGTGAAATGGGGGAATTTGGGGCAAAATGTGGGAATTTTGGTGTAAAATGTGGGAATTTGGTGCAAAAATGCGGGAATTTGGGGCAAAAATGCGGGATTTGGGGGGCAAAATGGGGGAATTTGGGGAAATCACAGGATTTTGGGAGCAAAATGTGGGATTTTGGTGCGAAATGCGGGAATTTGGGGAAAAATGTGGGAATTTTGGGCAAAAATGCGGGATTTGGGGGGCGAAACGGGGGAATTTGGGGGAAATCACGGGATTTTGGGGGCAAAATGTGGGATTTTGGTGCAAAATGGGGGAATTTGGTGCAAGAATGGGGGATTTTGGGGGCAAATTGTGGGAATTTGGGGTGAAATCCCGGGATTTTGGGGGCAAAATGTGGGATTTTGGTGTGAAATGTGGGAATTTTGGGCAAAAATGCGGCATTTGGGGGCAAAACGGGGGAATTTGGGGGGAAATCGCGGGATTTTGGGGCAACAATGTGGGATTTTGGTGCGAAATGGGGGAATTTGGGGCAAAAATGGGGGATTCTGGGGGCAAAATGTGGGAATTTGGGGTGAAATCCCGGGATTCGGGGGCACAATGTGGGATTTTGGTGTAAAATGGGGGAATTTGGGGCAAAAATGCGGGATTTGGGGCCAAAATGCGGGAATTTGGGGGAAAAATGGGGGATTTTGGGGGCAAAATGTGGGATTTTGGTGTAAAATGGGGGAATTTGGGCAAAAAAGTGGGATTTTGGGGGCAAAATGGGGGAATTTGGGGGGAAATTGTGGGATTTTGGGGGCAAAATGTGGGATTTTGGTGTGAAATGGGGGAATTTAGGGCAAAATGTGGAAATTTTGGTGCGAAATGGGGGAATTTGGGGGAAAAATGCGAGAATTTGGGGCAAAAATGCAGGATTTGGGGGGCAAAATGGGGGAATTTGGGGAAATCACAGGATTTTGGGAGCAAAATGTGGGATTTTGGTGCGAAATGTGGGAATTTGGGGACAAAATGGGGGATTTGGGGGCAAAATGTGGGATTTTGGTGTGAAATGTGGGAATTTGGGGCAAAAATGTGGGACTTGGGGGGCAAAATGTGGGATTTTGGTGCGAAATGGGGGAATTTGGGGCAAAAATGGGGGATTCTGGGGGCAAAATGGGGGAATTTGGGGGGAAATTGCGGGATTTTGGGGGCAAAATGTGGGATTTTGGTGCGAAATGGGGGAATTTGGGGCAAGAATGGGGGATTTTGGGGGCAAATTGTGGGAATTTGGGGTGAAATCCCGGGATTTCGGGGGCAAAATGTGGGCTTTTGGTGTGAAATGTGGGAATTTTGGGAAAAAAATGTGGCATTTGGGGGCAAAACGGGGGAATTTGGGGGGAAATCGCGGGATTTTGGGGCAACAATGTGGGATTTTGGTGCGAAATGGGGGAATTTGGGGCAAAAATGGGGGATTCTGGGGGCAAAATGTGGGAATTTGGTGTGAAATCCCGGGATTCTGGGGCAAAATGTGGGATTTTGGTGTGAAATGGGGGAATTTGGGGCAAAATGTGGGATTTTGGTGAAAAATGGGGGAATTTGGGGCAAAAAAGCGGGATTTGGGGCAAAAATGCAGGAATTTGAAGCAAAAATGCGAGATTTGGGGGGCAAAATGGGGGAATTTGGGGGGAAATTCCTGGATTTTGGGGCAAAATGTGGGCTTTTGGTGTGAAATGCGGGAATTTGGGGCAAAAATGCGGGATTTGGGGGGCGAAACGGGGGAATTTGGGGGAAATCACGGGATTTTGGGGGCAAAATGTGGGATTTTGGTGCGAAATGGGGGAATTTGGGGCAAGAATGGGGGATTTTGGGGCAAAAATGCGGGATTTTGGGGGGCAAAATGGGGGAATTTGGGGAAATCACACGATTTTGGGAGCAAAATGTGGGATTTTGGTGCGAAATGCGGGAATTTGGGGGAAAAATGTGGGAATTTTGGGCAAAAATGCGGGATTTGGGGGGCAAAATGGGGGAATTTGGGGGAAATCACGGGATTTTGGGGGCAAAATGTGGGATTTTGGTGCGAAATGGGGGAATTTGGGGCAAGAATGGGGGATTTTGGGGGCAAATTGTGGGAATTTGGGGTGAAATCCCGGGATTTTGGGGGCAAAAAGTGGGATTTTGGTGTGAAATGTGGGAATTTGGGGCAAAAATGCGGCATTTGGGGGCAAAACGAGGAAATTTGGGGGGAAATTGTGGGATTTTGGGGGCAAAATGTGGGATTCTGGTGTGAAATGGGGGAATTTGGGGCAAAATGTGGAAATTTTGGTGCGAAATGGGGGAATTTGGGGCAAAAATGCGAGAATTTGGGGCAAAAATGCAGGATTTGGGGGGCAAAATGGGGGAATTTGGGGAAATCACAGCATTTTGGGAGCAAAATGTGGGAATTTGGTGCGAAATGCGGGAATTTGGGGAAAAAATGGGGGATTTTGGGGGCAAAATGGGGGATTTTGGTGTAAAATGCAGGAATTTGTGGCAAAAATGTGGGATTTTGGGGGCAAAATGGGGGAATTTGGGGGGAAATTGCGGGATTTTGGGGGCAAAATGTGGGATTTTGGTGTGAAATGGGGGAATTTGGGGCAAAAATGCGAGAATTTGGGGCAAAAATGCGGGATTTGGGGGGCAAAATGGGGGAATTTGGGGAAATCACAGCATTTTGGGAGCAAAATGTGGGATTTTGGTGCGAAATGCGGGAATTTGGGGGAAAAATGGGGGATTTTGGGGGCGAAATGGGGGATTTTGGTGTAAAATGTGGGAATTTTGGGCAAAAATGCGGCATTTGGGGGCAAATCGGGGGAATTTGGGGGGAAATCACGGGATTTTGGGGCAAGAATGTGGGATTTTGGTGCGAAATGGGGGAATTTGGGGCAAAATGTGGGAATTATGGTGGAAAATGGGGGAATTTGGGGCAAAAATGCGGGATTTGGGGGGCAAAATGGGGGAATTTGGGGGGAAATTCCTGGATTTTGGGGCAAAATGTGGGCTTTTGGTGTGAAATGCGGGAATTTGGGGCAAAAATGTGGGATTTGGGGGGCGAAACGGGGGAATTTGGGGGAAATCACGGGATTTTGGGGGCAAAATGTGGGATTTTGGTGCGAAATGCGGGAATTTGGGGGAAAAATGTGGGAATTTTGGGCAAAAATGCGGCATTTGGGGGCAAAACGGGGGAATTTGGGGGGAAATCGCGGGATTTTGGGGCAACAATGTGGGATTTTGGTGCGAAATGGGGGAATTTGGGGCAAAAATGGGAGATTCTGGGGGCAAAATGTGGGAATTTGGGGTGAAATCCCGGGATTCGGGGGCAAAATGTGGGATTTTGGTGTGAAATGGGGGAATTTGGGGCAAAATGTGGGATTTTGGTGAAAAATGGGGGAATTTGGGGCAAAAAAGCGGGATTTGGGGCAAAAATGCAGGAATTTGGGCGAAAAATGGGGGATTTTGGGGGCAAAATGTGGGATTTTGGTGTGAAATGTGGGAGTTTTGGGCAAAAATGCGGCATTTGGGGGCGAAACGGGGGAATTTGGGGGGAAATCGCGGGATTTTGGGGCAACAATGTGGGATTTTGGTGTGAAATGGGGGAATTTGGGGCAAAAATGTGGGAATTTTGGTGCGAAATGGGGGAATTTGGGGCAAAAATGCGAGATTTGGGGGGCAAAATGGGGGAATTTGGGGGGAAATTCCTGGATTTTGGGGCAAAATGTGGGCTTTTGGTGTGAAATGCGGGAATTTGGGGCAAAAATGCGGGATTTGGGGGGCGAAACGGGGGAATTTGGGGGAAATCACGGGATTTTGGGGGCAAAATGTGGGATTTTGGTGCGAAATGGGGGAATTTGGGGCAAAAATGCGGCATTTGGGGGCAAAACGAGGAAATTTGGGGGGAAATTGTGGGATTTTGGGGGCAAAATGTGGGATTCTGGTGTGAAATGGGGGAATTTGGGGCAAAATGTGGAAATTTTGGTGCGAAATGGGGGAATTTGGGGCAAAAATGCGAGAATTTGGGGCAAAAATGCAGGATTTGGGGGGCAAAATGGGGGAATTTGGGGAAATCACAGCATTTTGGGAGCAAAATGTGGGAATTTGGTGCGAAATGCGGGAATTTGGGGAAAAAATGGGGGATTTTGGGGGCAAAATGTGGGATTTTGGTGTGAAATGTGGGAGTTTTGGGCAAAAATGCGGCATTTGGGGGCGAAACGGGGGAATTTGGGGGGAAATCGCGGGATTTTGGGGCAACAATGTGGGATTTTGGTGTGAAATGGGGGAATTTGGGGCAAAAATGTGGGAATTTTGGTGCGAAATGGGGGAATTTGGGGCAAAAATGCGAGATTTGGGGGGCAAAATGGGGGAATTTGGGGGGAAATTCCTGGATTTTGGGGCAAAATGTGGGCTTTTGGTGTGAAATGCGGGAATTTGGGGCAAAAATGCGGGATTTGGGGCAAAAATGCGGGATTTTGGGGGAAAATGGGGGAAATTGGGGGAAATCGCAGGATTTGGGGGGCAAAATGTCAGATTTTGGTGTGAAATGTGGGAATTTGGGGCTAAAATGTGGAATTTTGGGGGCAAAATGTGGGATTTTGGTGTAAAATGCAGGAATTTGGGGCAAAAATGGGAGATTTTGGGGGCAAAATGGGGGAATTTGGGGGGAAATTGCGGGATTTTGGGGGCAAAATGTGGGATTCTGGTGTGAAATGGGGGAATTTGGGGCAAAATGTGGGAATTTTGGTGTAAAATGTGGGAATTTGGTGCAAAAATGCGGGAATTTGGGGCAAAAATGCGGGATTTGGGGTCAAAATGGGGGAATTTGGGGAAATCACAGGATTTTGGGAGCAAAATGTGGGATTTTGGTGCGAAATGCGGGAATTTGGGGAAAAATGTGGGAATTTTGGGCAAAAATGCGGGATTTGGGGGGCGAAACGGGGGAATTTGGGGGAAATCACGGGATTTTGGGGGCAAAATGTGGGATTTTGGTGCAAAATGGGGGAATTTGGTGCAAGAATGGGGGATTTTGGGGGCAAATTGTGGGAATTTGGGGTGAAATCCCGGGATTTTGGGGGCAAAATGTGGGATTTTGGTGTGAAATGTGGGAATTTTGGGCAAAAATGCGGCATTTGGGGGCAAAACGGGGGAATTTGGGGGGAAATCGCGGGATTTTGGGGCAACAATGTGGGATTTTGGTGCGAAATGGGGGAATTTGGGGCAAAAATGGGGGATTCTGGGGGCAAAATGGGGGAATTTGGGGGGAAATTGCGGGATTTTGGGGGCAAAATGTGGGATTTTGGTGCGAAATGGGGGAATTTGGGGCAAGAATGGGGGATTTTGGGGGCAAATTGTGGGAATTTGGGGTGAAATCCCGGGATTTCGGGGGCAAAATGTGGGCTTTTGGTGTGAAATGTGGGAATTTTGGGAAAAAAATGTGGCATTTGGGGGCAAAACGGGGGAATTTGGGGGGAAATCGCGGGATTTTGGGGCAACAATGTGGGATTTTGGTGCGAAATGGGGGAATTTGGGGCAAAAATGGGGGATTCTGGGGGCAAAATGTGGGAATTTGGGGTGAAATCCCGGGATTCGGGGGCACAATGTGGGATTTTGGTGTAAAATGGGGGAATTTGGGGCAAAAATGCGGGATTTGGGGCCAAAATGCGGGAATTTGGGGGAAAAATGGGGGATTTTGGGGGCAAAATGTGGGATTTTGGTGTAAAATGGGGGAATTTGGGCAAAAAAGTGGGATTTTGGGGGCAAAATGGGGGAATTTGGGGGGAAATTGTGGGATTTTGGGGGCAAAATGTGGGATTTTGGTGTGAAATGGGGGAATTTAGGGCAAAATGTGGAAATTTTGGTGCGAAATGGGGGAATTTGGGGGAAAAATGCGAGAATTTGGGGCAAAAATGCAGGATTTGGGGGGCAAAATGGGGGAATTTGGGGAAATCACAGGATTTTGGGAGCAAAATGTGGGATTTTGGTGCGAAATGTGGGAATTTGGGGACAAAATGGGGGATTTGGGGGCAAAATGTGGGATTTTGGTGTGAAATGTGGGAATTTGGGGCAAAAATGTTGGACTTGGGGGGCAAAATGTGGGATTTTGGTGCGAAATGGGGGAATTTGGGGCAAAAATGGGGGATTCTGGGGGCAAAATGGGGGAATTTGGGGGGAAATTGCGGGATTTTGGGGGCAAAATGTGGGATTTTGGTGCGAAATGGGGGAATTTGGGGCAAGAATGGGGGATTTTGGGGGCAAATTGTGGGAATTTGGGGTGAAATCCCGGGATTTCGGGGGCAAAATGTGGGCTTTTGGTGTGAAATGTGGGAATTTTGGGAAAAAAATGTGGCATTTGGGGGCAAAACGGGGGAATTTGGGGGGAAATCGCGGGATTTTGGGGCAACAATGTGGGATTTTGGTGCGAAATGGGGGAATTTGGGGCAAAAATGGGGGATTCTGGGGGCAAAATGTGGGAATTTGGTGTGAAATCCCGGGATTCTGGGGCAAAATGTGGGATTTTGGTGTGAAATGGGGGAATTTGGGGCAAAATGTGGGATTTTGGTGAAAAATGGGGGAATTTGGGGCAAAAAAGCGGGATTTGGGGCAAAAATGCAGGAATTTGAAGCAAAAATGCGAGATTTGGGGGGCAAAATGGGGGAATTTGGGGGGAAATTCCTGGATTTTGGGGCAAAATGTGGGCTTTTGGTGTGAAATGCGGGAATTTGGGGCAAAAATGCGGGATTTGGGGGGCGAAACGGGGGAATGTGGGGGAAATCACGGGATTTTGGGGGCAAAATGTGGGATTTTGGTGCGAAATGGGGGAATTTGGGGCAAGAATGGGGGATTTTGGGGCAAAAATGCGGGATTTTGGGGGGCAAAATGGGGGAATTTGGGGAAATCACACGATTTTGGGAGCAAAATGTGGGATTTTGGTGCGAAATGCGGGAATTTGGGGGAAAAATGTGGGAATTTTGGGCAAAAATGCGGGATTTGGGGGGCAAAATGGGGGAATTTGGGGGAAATCACGGGATTTTGGGGGCAAAATGTGGGATTTTGGTGCGAAATGGGGGAATTTGGGGCAAGAATGGGGGATTTTGGGGGCAAATTGTGGGAATTTGGGGTGAAATCCCGGGATTTTGGGGGCAAAAAGTGGGATTTTGGTGTGAAATGTGGGAATTTGGGGCAAAAATGCGGCATTTGGGGGCAAAACGAGGAAATTTGGGGGGAAATTGTGGGATTTTGGGGGCAAAATGTGGGATTCTGGTGTGAAATGGGGGAATTTGGGGCAAAATGTGGAAATTTTGGTGCGAAATGGGGGAATTTGGGGCAAAAATGCGAGAATTTGGGGCAAAAATGCAGGATTTGGGGGGCAAAATGGGGGAATTTGGGGAAATCACAGCATTTTGGGAGCAAAATGTGGGAATTTGGTGCGAAATGCGGGAATTTGGGGAAAAAATGGGGGATTTTGGGGGCAAAATGGGGGATTTTGGTGTAAAATGCAGGAATTTGTGGCAAAAATGTGGGATTTTGGGGGCAAAATGGGGGAATTTGGGGGGAAATTGCGGGATTTTGGGGGCAAAATGTGGGATTTTGGTGTGAAATGGGGGAATTTGGGGCAAAAATGCGAGAATTTGGGGCAAAAATGCGGGATTTGGGGGGCAAAATGGGGGAATTTGGGGAAATCACAGCATTTTGGGAGCAAAATGTGGGATTTTGGTGCGAAATGCGGGAATTTGGGGGAAAAATGGGGGATTTTGGGGGCGAAATGGGGGATTTTGGTGTAAAATGTGGGAATTTTGGGCAAAAATGCGGCATTTGGGGGCAAATCGGGGGAATTTGGGGGGAAATCACGGGATTTTGGGGCAAGAATGTGGGATTTTGGTGCGAAATGGGGGAATTTGGGGCAAAATGTGGGAATTATGGTGGAAAATGGGGGAATTTGGGGCAAAAATGCGGGATTTGGGGGGCAAAATGGGGGAATTTGGGGGGAAATTCCTGGATTTTGGGGCAAAATGTGGGCTTTTGGTGTGAAATGCGGGAATTTGGGGCAAAAATGTGGGATTTGGGGGGCGAAACGGGGGAATTTGGGGGAAATCACGGGATTTTGGGGGCAAAATGTGGGATTTTGGTGCGAAATGCGGGAATTTGGGGGAAAAATGTGGGAATTTTGGGCAAAAATGCGGCATTTGGGGGCAAAACGGGGGAATTTGGGGGAAATCGCGGGATTTTGGGGCAACAATGTGGGATTTTGGTGCGAAATGGGGGAATTTGGGGCAAAAATGGGAGATTCTGGGGGCAAAATGTGGGAATTTGGGGTGAAATCCCGGGATTCGGGGGCAAAATGTGGGATTTTGGTGTGAAATGGGGGAATTTGGGGCAAAATGTGGGATTTTGGTGAAAAATGGGGGAATTTGGGGCAAAAAAGCGGGATTTTGGGGCAAAAATGCAGGAATTTGGGCGAAAAATGGGGGATTTTGGGGGCAAAATGTGGGATTTTGGTGTGAAATGTGGGAGTTTTGGGCAAAAATGCGGCATTTGGGGGCGAAACGGGGGAATTTGGGGGGAAATCGCGGGATTTTGGGGCAACAATGTGGGATTTTGGTGTGAAATGGGGGAATTTGGGGCAAAAATGTGGGAATTTTGGTGCGAAATGGGGGAATTTGGGGCAAAAATGCGGGATTTGGGGGGCAAAATGGGGGAATTTGGGGGGAAATTCCTGGATTTTGGGGCAAAATGTGGGCTTTTGGTGTGAAATGCGGGAATTTGGGGCAAAAATGCGGGATTTGGGGGGCGAAACGGGGGAATTTGGGGGAAATCACGGGATTTTGGGGGCAAAATGTGGGATTTTGGTGCGAAATGTGGGAATTTGGGGCAAAAATGCGGCATTTGGGGGCAAAACGAGGAAATTTGGGGGGAAATTGTGGGATTTTGGGGGCAAAATGTGGGATTCTGGTGTGAAATGGGGGAATTTGGGGCAAAATGTGGAAATTTTGGTGCGAAATGGGGGAATTTGGGGCAAAAATGCGAGAATTTGGGGCAAAAATGCAGGATTTGGGGGGCAAAATGGGGGAATTTGGGGAAATCACAGCATTTTGGGAGCAAAATGTGGGAATTTGGTGCGAAATGCGGGAATTTGGGGAAAAAATGGGGGATTTTGGGGGCAAAATGGGGGATTTTGGTGTAAAATGCAGGAATTTGTGGCAAAAATGTGGGATTTTGGGGGCAAAATGGGGGAATTTGGGGGGAAATTGCGGGATTTTGGGGCAACAATGTGGGATTTTGGTGTGAAATGCGGGAATTTGGGGCAAAAATGTGGGAATTTTGGTGCGAAATGGGGGAATTTGGGGCAAAAATGCGAGATTTGGGGGGCAAAATGGGGGAATTTGGGGGGAAATTCCTGGATTTTGGGGCAAAATGTGGGCTTTTGGTGTGAAATGCGGGAATTTGGGGCAAAAATGCGGGATTTGGGGCAAAAATGCGGGATTTTGGGGGAAAATGGGGGAAATTGGGGGAAATCGCAGGATTTGGGGGGCAAAATGTCAGATTTTGGTGTGAAATGTGGGAATTTGGGGCTAAAATGCGGAATTTTGGGGGCAAAATGTGGGATTTTGGTGTAAAATGCAGGAATTTGGGGCAAAAATGGGAGATTTTGGGGGCAAAATGGGGGAATTTGGGGGGAAATTGCGGGATTTTGGGGGCAAAATGTGGGATTCTGGTGTGAAATGGGGGAATTTGGGGCAAAATGTGGGAATTTTGGTGTAAAATGTGGGAATTTGGTGCAAAAATGCGGGAATTTGGGGCAAAAATGCGGGATTTGGGGGGCAAAATGGGGGAATTTGGGGAAATCACAGGATTTTGGGAGCAAAATGTGGGATTTTGGTGCGAAATGCGGGAATTTGGGGGAAAAATGTGGGAATTTTGGGCAAAAATGCGGCATTTGGGGGCAAAACGGGGGAATTTGGGGGGAAATCGCGGGATTTTGGGGCAACAATGTGGGATTTTGGTGCGAAATGGGGGAATTGGGGGCAAAAATGGGGGATTCTGGGGGCAAAATGTGGGAATTTGGGGTGAAATCCCGGGATTCGGGGGCAAAATGTGGGATTTTGGTGTGAAATGTGGGAATTTGGGGCAAAATGTGGGATTTTGGTGAAAAATGGGGGAATTTGGGGCAAAAAAGCGGGATTTGGGGCAAAAATGCAGGAATTTGGGCGAAAAATGGGGGATTTTGGGGGCAAAATGTGGGATTTTGGTGTGAAATGTGGGAGTTTTGGGCAAAAATGCGGCATTTGGGGGCGAAACGGGGGAATTTGGGGGGAAATCGCGGGATTTTGGGGCAACAATGTGGGATTTTGGTGTGAAATGGGGGAATTTGGGGCAAAAATGTGGGAATTTTGGTGCGAAATGGGGGAATTTGGGGCAAAAATGCGAGATTTGGGGGGCAAAATGGGGGAATTTGGGGGGAAATTCCTGGATTTTGGGGCAAAATGTGGGCTTTTGGTGTGAAATGCGGGAATTTGGGGCAAAAATGCGGGATTTGGGGCAAAAATGCGGGATTTTGGGGGAAAATGGGGGAAATTGGGGGAAATCGCAGGATTTGGGGGGCAAAATGTCAGATTTTGGTGTGAAATGTGGGAATTTGGGGCTAAAATGCGGAATTTTGGGGGCAAAATGTGGGATTTTGGTGTAAAATGCAGGAATTTGGGGCAAAAATGGGAGATTTTGGGGGCAAAATGGGGGAATTTGGGGGGAAATTGCGGGATTTTGGGGGCAAAATGTGGGATTCTGGTGTGAAATGGGGGAATTTGGGGCAAAATGTGGGAATTTTGGTGTAAAATGTGGGAATTTGGTGCAAAAATGCGGGAATTTGGGGCAAAAATGCGGGATTTGGGGGGCAAAATGGGGGAATTTGGGGAAATCACAGGATTTTGGGAGCAAAATGTGGGATTTTGGTGCGAAATGCGGGAATTTGGGGGAAAAATGTGGGAATTTTGGGCAAAAATGCGGGATTTTGGGGGCAAAATGTGGGATTTTGGTGCAAAATGGGGGAATTTGGGGCAAGAATGGGGGATTTTGGGGGCAAATTGTGGGAATTTGGGGTGAAATCCCGGGATTTTGGGGGCAAAATGTGGGATTTTGGTGTGAAATGTGGGAATTTTGGGCAAAAATGCGGCATTTGGGGGCAAAACGGGGGAATTTGGGGGGAAATCGCGGGATTTTGGGGCAACAATGTGGGATTTTGGTGCGAAATGGGGGAATTTGGGGCAAAAATGGGGGATTCTGGGGGCAAAATGTGGGAATTTGGGGTGAAATCCCGGGATTCGGGGGCACAATGTGGGATTTTGGTGTAAAATGGGGGAATTTGGGGCAAAAATGCGGGATTTGGGGCCAAAATGCGGGAATTTGGGGGAAAAATGGGGGATTTTGGGGGCAAAATGTGGGATTTTGGTGTAAAATGGGGGAATTTGGGCAAAAAAGTGGGATTTTGGGGGCAAAATGGGGGAATTTGGGGGGAAATTGTGGGATTTTGGGGGCAAAATGTGGGATTTTGGTGTGAAATGGGGGAATTTAGGGCAAAATGTGGAAATTTTGGTGCGAAATGGGGGAATTTGGGGCAAAAATGGGGGATTCTGGGGGCAAAATGGGGGAATTTGGGGGGAAATTGCGGGATTTTGGGGGCAAAATGTGGGATTTTGCTGCGAAATGGGGGAATTTGGGGCAAGAATGGGGGATTTTGGGGGCAAATTGTGGGAATTTGGGGTGAAATCCCGGGATTTCGGGGGCAAAATGTGGGCTTTTGGTGTGAAATGTGGGAATTTTGGGAAAAAAATGTGGCATTTGGGGGCAAAACGGGGGAATTTGGGGGGAAATCGCGGGATTTTGGGGCAACAATGTGGGATTTTGGTGCGAAATGGGGGAATTTGGGGCAAAAATGGGGGATTCTGGGGGCAAAATGTGGGAATTTGGTGTGAAATCCCGGGATTCTGGGGCAAAATGTGGGATTTTGGTGTGAAATGGGGGAATTTGGGGCAAAATGTGGGATTTTGGTGAAAAATGGGGGAATTTGGGGCAAAAAAGCGGGATTTGGGGCAAAAATGCAGGAATTTGAAGCAAAAATGCGAGATTTGGGGGGCAAAATGGGGGAATTTGGGGGGAAATTCCTGGATTTTGGGGCAAAATGTGGGCTTTTGGTGTGAAATGCGGGAATTTGGGGCAAAAATGCGGGATTTGGGGGGCGAAACGGGGGAATTTGGGGGAAATCACGGGATTTTGGGGGCAAAATGTGGGATTTTGGTGCGAAATGGGGGAATTTGGGGCAAGAATGGGGGATTTTGGGGCAAAAATGCGGGATTTTGGGGGGCAAAATGGGGGAATTTGGGGAAATCACACGATTTTGGGAGCAAAATGTGGGATTTTGGTGCGAAATGCGGGAATTTGGGGGAAAAATGTGGGAATTTTGGGCAAAAATGCGGGATTTGGGGGGCAAAATGGGGGAATTTGGGGGAAATCACGGGATTTTGGGGGCAAAATGTGGGATTTTGGTGCGAAATGGGGGAATTTGGGGCAACAATGGGGGATTTTGGGGGCAAATTGTGGGAATTTGGGGTGAAATCCCGGGATTTTGGGGGCAAAAAGTGGGATTTTGGTGTGAAATGTGGGAATTTGGGGCAAAAATGCGGCATTTGGGGGCAAAACGAGGAAATTTGGGGGGAAATTGTGGGATTTTGGGGGCAAAATGTGGGATTCTGGTGTGAAATGGGGGAATTTGGGGCAAAATGTGGAAATTTTGGTGCGAAATGGGGGAATTTGGGGCAAAAATGCGAGAATTTGGGGCAAAAATGCACGATTTGGGGGGCAAAATGGGGGAATTTGGGGAAATCACAGCATTTTGGGAGCAAAATGTGGGAATTTGGTGCGAAATGCGGGAATTTGGGGAAAAAATGGGGGATTTTGGGGGCAAAATGGGGGATTTTGGTGTAAAATGCAGGAATTTGTGGCAAAAATGTGGGATTTTGGGGGCAAAATGGGGGAATTTGGGGGGAAATTGCGGGATTTTGGGGGCAAAATGTGGGATTTTGGTGTGAAATGGGGGAATTTGGGGCAAAAATGCGAGAATTTGGGGCAAAAATGCGGGATTTGGGGGGCAAAATGGGGGAATTTGGGGAAATCACAGCATTTTGGGAGCAAAATGTGGGATTTTGGTGCGAAATGCGGGAATTTGGGGGAAAAATGGGGGATTTTGGGGGCGAAATGGGGGATTTTGGTGTAAAATGTGGGAATTTTGGGCAAAAATGCGGCATTTGGGGGCAAATCGGGGGAATTTGGGGGGAAATCACGGGATTTTGGGGCAAGAATGTGGGATTTTGGTGCGAAATGGGGGAATTTGGGGCAAAATGTGGGAATTATGGTGGAAAATGGGGGAATTTGGGGCAAAAATGCGGGATTTGGGGGGCAAAATGGGGGAATTTGGGGGGAAATTCCTGGATTTTGGGGCAAAATGTGGGCTTTTGGTGTGAAATGCGGGAATTTGGGGCAAAAATGTGGGATTTGGGGGGCGAAACGGGGGAATTTGGGGGAAATCACGGGATTTTGGGGGCAAAATGTGGGATTTTGGTGCGAAATGCGGGAATTTGGGGGAAAAATGTGGGAATTTTGGGCAAAAATGCGGCATTTGGGGGCAAAACGGGGGAATTTGGGGGGAAATCGCGGGATTTTGGGGCAACAATGTGGGATTTTGGTGCGAAATGGGGGAATTTGGGGCAAAAATGGGAGATTCTGGGGGCAAAATGTGGGAATTTGGGGTGAAATCCCGGGATTCGGGGGCAAAATGTGGGATTTTGGTGTGAAATGGGGGAATTTGGGGCAAAATGTGGGATTTTGGTGAAAAATGGGGGAATTTGGGGCAAAAAAGCGGGATTTGGGGCAAAAATGCAGGAATTTGGGCGAAAAATGGGGGATTTTGGGGGCAAAATGTGGGATTTTGGTGTGAAATGTGGGAGTTTTGGGCAAAAATGCGGCATTTGGGGGCGAAACGGGGGAATTTGGGGGGAAATCGCGGGATTTTGGGGCAACAATGTGGGATTTTGGTGTGAAATGGGGGAATTTGGGGCAAAAATGTGGGAATTTTGGTGCGAAATGGGGGAATTTGG
The DNA here is from genome assembly GCF_036417535.1 of Chlamydotis macqueenii. Lineage (NCBI taxonomy): Eukaryota > Metazoa > Chordata > Aves > Otidiformes > Otididae > Chlamydotis > Chlamydotis macqueenii. The sequence continues at coordinate 7,497,936 of NC_141578.1, forward strand.
GGCAAAAATGCGAGATTTGGGGGGCAAAATGGGGGAATTTGGGGGGAAATTCCTGGATTTTGGGGCAAAATGTGGGCTTTTGGTGTGAAATGCGGGAATTTGGGGCAAAAATGCGGGATTTGGGGGGCGAAACGGGGGAATTTGGGGGAAATCACGGGATTTTGGGGGCAAAATGTGGGATTTTGGTGCGAAATGTGGGAATTTGGGGCAAAAATGCGGCATTTGGGGGCAAAACGAGGAAATTTGGGGGGAAATTGTGGGATTTTGGGGGCAAAATGTGGGATTCTGGTGTGAAATGGGGGAATTTCGGGCAAAATGTGGAAATTTTGGTGCGAAATGGGGGATTTTGGGGGCAAAATGGGGGATTTTGGTGTAAAATGCAGGAATTTGTGGCAAAAATGTGGGATTTTGGGGGCAAAATGGGGGAATTTGGGGGGAAATTGCGGGATTTTGGGGCAACAATGTGGGATTTTGGTGTGAAATGCGGGAATTTGGGGCAAAAATGTGGGAATTTTGGTGCGAAATGGGGGAATTTGGGGCAAAAATGCGAGATTTGGGGGGCAAAATGGGGGAATTTGGGGGAAATTCCTGGATTTTGGGGCAAAATGTGGGCTTTTGGTGTGAAATGCGGGAATTTGGGGCAAAAATGCGGGATTTGGGGCAAAAATGCGGGATTTTGGGGGAAAATGGGGGAAATTGGGGGAAATCGCAGGATTTGGGGGGCAAAATGTCAGATTTTGGTGTGAAATGTGGGAATTTGGGGCTAAAATGCGGAATTTTGGGGGCAAAATGTGGGATTTTGGTGTAAAATGCAGGAATTTGGGGCAAAAATGGGAGATTTTGGGGGCAAAATGGGGGAATTTGGGGGGAAATTGCGGGATTTTGGGGGCAAAATGTGGGCTTTTGGTGTGAAATGTGGGAATTTGGGGCAAAATGTGGGAATTTTGGTGTAAAATGTGGGAATTTGGGGCAAAAATGCGGGAATTTGGGGCAAAAATGTGGGATTTGGGGGGTAAAATGGGGGAATTTGGGGAAATCACAGGATTTTGGGAGCAAAATGTGGGATTTTGGTGCGAAATGCGGGAATTTGGGGGAAAAATGTGGGAATTTTGGGCAAAAATGCGGCATTTGGGGGCAAAACGGGGGAATTTGGGGGAAATCACGGGATTTTGGGGGCAAAATGTGGGATTTTGGTGCGAAATGGGGGAATTTGGGGCAAGAATGGGGGATTTTGGGGGCAAATTGTGGGAATTTGGGGTGAAATCCCGGGATTTTGGGGGCAAAAAGTGGGATTTTGGTGTGAAATGTGGGAATTTGGGGCAAAAATGCGGCATTTGGGGGCAAAACGAGGAAATTTGGGGGGAAATTGTGGGATTTTGGGGGCAAAATGTGGGATTCTGGTGTGAAATGGGGGAATTTGGGGCAAAATGTGGAAATTTTGGTGCGAAATGGGGGAATTTGGGGCAAAAATGCGAGAATTTGGGGCAAAAATGCACGATTTGGGGGGCAAAATGGGGGAATTTGGGGAAATCACAGCATTTTGGGAGCAAAATGTGGGAATTTGGTGCGAAATGCGGGAATTTGGGGAAAAAATGGGGGATTTTGGGGGCAAAATGGGGGATTTTGGTGTAAAATGCAGGAATTTGTGGCAAAAATGTGGGATTTTGGGGGCAAAATGGGGGAATTTGGGGGGAAATTGCGGGATTTTGGGGGCAAAATGTGGGATTTTGGTGTGAAATGGGGGAATTTGGGGCAAAAATGCGAGAATTTGGGGCAAAAATGCGGGATTTGGGGGGCAAAATGGGGGAATTTGGGGAAATCACAGGATTTTGGGAGCAAAATGTGGGATTTTGGTGCGAAATGCGGGAATTTGGGGGAAAAATGGGGGATTTTGGGGGCGAAATGGGGGATTTTGGTGTAAAATGTGGGAATTTTGGGCAAAAATGCGGCATTTGGGGGCAAATCGGGGGAATTTGGGGGGAAATCACGGGATTTTGGGGCAAGAATGTGGGATTTTGGTGCGAAATGGGGGAATTTGGGGCAAAATGTGGGAATTATGGTGGAAAATGGGGGAATTTGGGGCAAAAATGCGGGATTTGGGGGGCAAAATGGGGGAATTTGGGGGGAAATTCCTGGATTTTGGGGCAAAATGTGGGCTTTTGGTGTGAAATGCGGGAATTTGGGGCAAAAATGTGGGATTTGGGGGGCGAAACGGGGGAATTTGGGGGAAATCACGGGATTTTGGGGGCAAAATGTGGGATTTTGGTGCGAAATGCGGGAATTTGGGGGAAAAATGTGGGAATTTTGGGCAAAAATGCGGCATTTGGGGGCAAAACGGGGGAATTTGGGGGGAAATCGCGGGATTTTGGGGCAACAATGTGGGATTTTGGTGCGAAATGGGGGAATTTGGGGCAAAAATGGGAGATTCTGGGGGCAAAATGTGGGAATTTGGGGTGAAATCCCGGGATTCGGGGGCAAAATGTGGGATTTTGGTGTGAAATGGGGGAATTTGGGGCAAAATGTGGGATTTTGGTGAAAAATGGGGGAATTTGGGGCAAAAAAGCGGGATTTGGGGCAAAAATGCAGGAATTTGGGCGAAAAATGGGGGATTTTGGGGGCAAAATGTGGGATTTTGGTGTGAAATGTGGGAGTTTTGGGCAAAAATGCGGCATTTGGGGGCGAAACGGGGGAATTTGGGGGGAAATCGCGGGATTTTGGGGCAACAATGTGGGATTTTGGTGTGAAATGGGGGAATTTGGGGCAAAAATGTGGGAATTTTGGTGCGAAATGGGGGAATTTGGGGCAAAAATGCGAGATTTGGGGGGCAAAATGGGGGAATTTGGGGGGAAATTCCTGGATTTTGGGGCAAAATGTGGGCTTTTGGTGTGAAATGCGGGAATTTGGGGCAAAAATGCGGGATTTGGGGGGCGAAACGGGGGAATTTGGGGGAAATCACGGGATTTTGGGGGCAAAATGTGGGATTTTGGTGCGAAATGTGGGAATTTGGGGCAAAAATGCGGCATTTGGGGGCAAAACGAGGAAATTTGGGGGGAAATTGTGGGATTTTGGGGGCAAAATGTGGGATTCTGGTGTGAAATGGGGGAATTTCGGGCAAAATGTGGAAATTTTGGTGCGAAATGGGGGAATTTGGGGCAAAAATGCGAGAATTTGGGGCAAAAATGCAGGATTTGGGGGGCAAAATGGGGGAATTTGGGGAAATCACAGCATTTTGGGAGCAAAATGTGGGAATTTGGTGCGAAATGCGGGAATTTGGGGAAAAAATGGGGGATTTTGGGGGCAAAATGGGGGATTTTGGTGTAAAATGCAGGAATTTGTGGCAAAAATGTGGGATTTTGGGGGCAAAATGGGGGAATTTGGGGGGAAATTGCGGGATTTTGGGGCAACAATGTGGGATTTTGGTGTGAAATGCGGGAATTTGGGGCAAAAATGTGGGAATTTTGGTGCGAAATGGGGGAATTTGGGGCAAAAATGCGAGATTTGGGGGGCAAAATGGGGGAATTTGGGGGAAATTCCTGGATTTTGGGGCAAAATGTGGGCTTTTGGTGTGAAATGCGGGAATTTGGGGCAAAAATGCGGGATTTGGGGCAAAAATGCGGGATTTTGGGGGAAAATGGGGGAAATTGGGGGAAATCGCAGGATTTGGGGGGCAAAATGTCAGATTTTGGTGTGAAATGTGGGAATTTGGGGCTAAAATGCGGAATTTTGGGGGCAAAATGTGGGATTTTGGTGTAAAATGCAGGAATTTGGGGCAAAAATGGGAGATTTTGGGGGCAAAATGGGGGAATTTGGGGGGAAATTGCGGGATTTTGGGGGCAAAATGTGGGCTTTTGGTGTGAAATGTGGGAATTTGGGGCAAAATGTGGGAATTTTGGTGTAAAATGTGGGAATTTGGGGCAAAAATGCGGGAATTTGGGGCAAAAATGTGGGATTTGGGGGGTAAAATGGGGGAATTTGGGGAAATCACAGGATTTTGGGAGCAAAATGTGGGATTTTGGTGCGAAATGCGGGAATTTGGGGGAAAAATGTGGGAATTTTGGGCAAAAATGCGGCATTTGGGGGCAAAACGGGGGAATTTGGGGGGAAATCGCGGGATTTTGGGGCAACAATGTGGGATTTTGGTGCGAAATGGGGGAATTTGGGGCAAAAATGGGAGATTCTGGGGGCAAAATGTGGGAATTTGGGGTGAAATCCCGGGATTCGGGGGCAAAATGTGGGATTTTGGTGTGAAATGGGGGAATTTGGGGCAAAATGTGGGATTTTGGTGAAAAATGGGGGAATTTGGGGCAAAAAAGCGGGATTTGGGGCAAAAATGCAGGAATTTGGGCGAAAAATGGGGGATTTTGGGGGCAAAATGTGGGATTTTGGTGTGAAATGTGGGAGTTTTGGGCAAAAATGCGGCATTTGGGGGCGAAACGGGGGAATTTGGGGGGAAATCGCGGGATTTTGGGGCAACAATGTGGGATTTTGGTGTGAAATGGGGGAATTTGGGGCAAAAATGTGGGAATTTTGGTGCGAAATGGGGGAATTTGGGGCAAAAATGCGAGATTTGGGGGGCAAAATGGGGGAATTTGGGGGGAAATTCCTGGATTTTGGGGCAAAATGTGGGCTTTTGGTGTGAAATGCGGGAATTTGGGGCAAAAATGCGGGATTTGGGGCAAAAATGCGGGATTTTGGGGGAAAATGGGGGAAATTGGGGGAAATCGCAGGATTTGGGGGGCAAAATGTCAGATTTTGGTGTGAAATGTGGGAATTTGGGGCTAAAATGCGGAATTTTGGGGGCAAAATGTGGGATTTTGGTGTAAAATGCAGGAATTTGGGGCAAAAATGGGAGATTTTGGGGGCAAAATGGGGGAATTTGGGGGGAAATTGCGGGATTTTGGGGGCAAAATGTGGGATTCTGGTGTGAAATGGGGGAATTTGGGGCAAAATGTGGGAATTTTGGTGTAAAATGTGGGAATTTGGTGCAAAAATGCGGGAATTTGGGGCAAAAATGCGGGATTTGGGGGGCAAAATGGGGGAATTTGGGGAAATCACAGGATTTTGGGAGCAAAATGTGGGATTTTGGTGCGAAATGCGGGAATTTGGGGGAAAAATGTGGGAATTTTGGGCAAAAATGCGGGATTTTGGGGGCAAAATGTGGGATTTTGGTGCAAAATGGGGGAATTTGGGGCAAGAATGGGGGATTTTGGGGGCAAATTGTGGGAATTTGGGGTGAAATCCCGGGATTTTGGGGGCAAAATGTGGGATTTTGGTGTGAAATGTGGGAATTTTGGGCAAAAATGCGGCATTTGGGGGCAAAACGGGGGAATTTGGGGGGAAATCGCGGGATTTTGGGGCAACAATGTGGGATTTTGGTGCGAAATGGGGGAATTTGGGGCAAAAATGGGGGATTCTGGGGGCAAAATGTGGGAATTTGGGGTGAAATCCCGGGATTCGGGGGCACAATGTGGGATTTTGGTGTAAAATGGGGGAATTTGGGGCAAAAATGCGGGATTTGGGGCCAAAATGCGGGAATTTGGGGGAAAAATTGCGGGATTTTGGGGGCAAAATGTGGGATTTTGGTGTGAAATGGGGGAATTTGGGGCAAAAATGCGAGAATTTGGGGCAAAAATGCGGGATTTGGGGGGCAAAATGGGGGAATTTGGGGAAATCACAGCATTTTGGGAGCAAAATGTGGGATTTTGGTGCGAAATGCGGGAATTTGGGGGAAAAATGGGGGATTTTGGGGGCGAAATGGGGGATTTTGGTGTAAAATGTGGGAATTTTGGGCAAAAATGCGGCATTTGGGGGCAAATCGGGGGAATTTGGGGGGAAATCACGGGATTTTGGGGCAAGAATGTGGGATTTTGGTGCGAAATGGGGGAATTTGGGGCAAAATGTGGGAATTATGGTGGAAAATGGGGGAATTTGGGGCAAAAATGCGGGATTTGGGGGGCAAAATGGGGGAATTTGGGGGGAAATTCCTGGATTTTGGGGCAAAATGTGGGCTTTTGGTGTGAAATGCGGGAATTTGGGGCAAAAATGTGGGATTTGGGGGGCGAAACGGGGGAATTTGGGGGAAATCACGGGATTTTGGGGGCAAAATGTGGGATTTTGGTGCGAAATGCGGGAATTTGGGGGAAAAATGTGGGAATTTTGGGCAAAAATGCGGCATTTGGGGGCAAAACGGGGGAATTTGGGGGGAAATCGCGGGATTTTGGGGCAACAATGTGGGATTTTGGTGCGAAATGGGGGAATTTGGGGCAAAAATGGGAGATTCTGGGGGCAAAATGTGGGAATTTGGGGTGAAATCCCGGGATTCGGGGGCAAAATGTGGGATTTTGGTGTGAAATGGGGGAATTTGGGGCAAAATGTGGGATTTTGGTGAAAAATGGGGGAATTTGGGGCAAAAAAGCGGGATTTGGGGCAAAAATGCAGGAATTTGGGCGAAAAATGGGGGATTTTGGGGGCAAAATGTGGGATTTTGGTGTGAAATGTGGGAGTTTTGGGCAAAAATGCGGCATTTGGGGGCGAAACGGGGGAATTTGGGGGGAAATCGCGGGATTTTGGGGCAACAATGTGGGATTTTGGTGTGAAATGGGGGAATTTGGGGCAAAAATGTGGGAATTTTGGTGCGAAATGGGGGAATTTGGGGCAAAAATGCGAGATTTGGGGGGCAAAATGGGGGAATTTGGGGGGAAATTCCTGGATTTTGGGGCAAAATGTGGGCTTTTGGTGTGAAATGCGGGAATTTGGGGCAAAAATGCGGGATTTGGGGGGCGAAACGGGGGAATTTGGGGGAAATCACGGGATTTTGGGGGCAAAATGTGGGATTTTGGTGCGAAATGTGGGAATTTGGGGCAAAAATGCGGCATTTGGGGGCAAAACGAGGAAATTTGGGGGGAAATTGTGGGATTTTGGGGGCAAAATGTGGGATTCTGGTGTGAAATGGGGGAATTTGGGGCAAAATGTGGAAATTTTGGTGCGAAATGGGGGAATTTGGGGCAAAAATGCGAGAATTTGGGGCAAAAATGCAGGATTTGGGGGGCAAAATGGGGGAATTTGGGGAAATCACAGCATTTTGGGAGCAAAATGTGGGAATTTGGTGCGAAATGCGGGAATTTGGGGAAAAAATGGGGGATTTTGGGGGCAAAATGGGGGATTTTGGTGTAAAATGCAGGAATTTGTGGCAAAAATGTGGGATTTTGGGGGCAAAATGGGGGAATTTGGGGGGAAATTGCGGGATTTTGGGGCAACAATGTGGGATTTTGGTGTGAAATGCGGGAATTTGGGGCAAAAATGTGGGAATTTTGGTGCGAAATGGGGGAATTTGGGGCAAAAATGCGAGATTTGGGGGGCAAAATGGGGGAATTTGGGGGAAATTCCTGGATTTTGGGGCAAAATGTGGGCTTTTGGTGTGAAATGCGGGAATTTGGGGCAAAAATGCGGGATTTGGGGCAAAAATGCGGGATTTTGGGGGAAAATGGGGGAAATTGGGGGAAATCGCAGGATTTGGGGGGCAAAATGTCAGATTTTGGTGTGAAATGTGGGAATTTGGGGCTAAAATGCGGAATTTTGGGGGCAAAATGTGGGATTTTGGTGTAAAATGCAGGAATTTGGGGCAAAAATGGGAGATTTTGGGGGCAAAATGGGGGAATTTGGGGGGAAATTGCGGGATTTTGGGGGCAAAATGTGGGCTTTTGGTGTGAAATGTGGGAATTTGGGGCAAAATGTGGGAATTTTGGTGTAAAATGTGGGAATTTGGGGCAAAAATGCGGGAATTTGGGGCAAAAATGTGGGATTTGGGGGGTAAAATGGGGGAATTTGGGGAAATCACAGGATTTTGGGAGCAAAATGTGGGATTTTGGTGCGAAATGCGGGAATTTGGGGGAAAAATGTGGGAATTTTGGGCAAAAATGCGGCATTTGGGGGCAAAACGGGGGAATTTGGGGGGAAATCGCGGGATTTTGGGGCAACAATGTGGGATTTTGGTGCGAAATGGGGGAATTTGGGGCAAAAATGGGAGATTCTGGGGGCAAAATGTGGGAATTTGGGGTGAAATCCCGGGATTCGGGGGCAAAATGTGGGATTTTGGTGTGAAATGGGGGAATTTGGGGCAAAATGTGGGATTTTGGTGAAAAATGGGGGAATTTGGGGCAAAAAAGCGGGATTTGGGGCAAAAATGCAGGAATTTGGGCGAAAAATGGGGGATTTTGGGGGCAAAATGTGGGATTTTGGTGTGAAATGTGGGAGTTTTGGGCAAAAATGCGGCATTTGGGGGCGAAACGGGGGAATTTGGGGGGAAATCGCGGGATTTTGGGGCAACAATGTGGGATTTTGGTGTGAAATGGGGGAATTTGGGGCAAAAATGTGGGAATTTTGGTGCGAAATGGGGGAATTTGGGGCAAAAATGCGAGATTTGGGGGGCAAAATGGGGGAATTTGGGGGGAAATTCCTGGATTTTGGGGCAAAATGTGGGCTTTTGGTGTGAAATGCGGGAATTTGGGGCAAAAATGCGGGATTTGGGGCAAAAATGCGGGATTTTGGGGGAAAATGGGGGAAATTGGGGGAAATCGCAGGATTTGGGGGGCAAAATGTCAGATTTTGGTGTGAAATGTGGGAATTTGGGGCTAAAATGCGGAATTTTGGGGGCAAAATGTGGGATTTTGGTGTAAAATGCAGGAATTTGGGGCAAAAATGGGAGATTTTGGGGGCAAAATGGGGGAATTTGGGGGGAAATTGCGGGATTTTGGGGGCAAAATGTGGGATTCTGGTGTGAAATGGGGGAATTTGGGGCAAAATGTGGGAATTTTGGTGTAAAATGTGGGAATTTGGTGCAAAAATGCGGGAATTTGGGGCAAAAATGCGGGATTTGGGGGGCAAAATGGGGGAATTTGGGGAAATCACAGGATTTTGGGAGCAAAATGTGGGATTTTGGTGCGAAATGCGGGAATTTGGGGGAAAAATGTGGGAATTTTGGGCAAAAATGCGGGATTTTGGGGGCAAAATGTGGGATTTTGGTGCAAAATGGGGGAATTTGGGGCAAGAATGGGGGATTTTGGGGGCAAATTGTGGGAATTTGGGGTGAAATCCCGGGATTTTGGGGGCAAAATGTGGGATTTTGGTGTGAAATGTGGGAATTTTGGGCAAAAATGCGGCATTTGGGGGCAAAACGGGGGAATTTGGGGGGAAATCGCGGGATTTTGGGGCAACAATGTGGGATTTTGGTGCGAAATGGGGGAATTTGGGGCAAAAATGGGGGATTCTGGGGGCAAAATGTGGGAATTTGGGGTGAAATCCCGGGATTCGGGGGCACAATGTGGGATTTTGGTGTAAAATGGGGGAATTTGGGGCAAAAATGCGGGATTTGGGGCCAAAATGCGGGAATTTGGGGGAAAAATTGCGGGATTTTGGGGGCAAAATGTGGGATTTTGGTGTGAAATGGGGGAATTTGGGGCAAAAATGCGAGAATTTGGGGCAAAAATGCGGGATTTGGGGGGCAAAATGGGGGAATTTGGGGAAATCACAGCATTTTGGGAGCAAAATGTGGGATTTTGGTGCGAAATGCGGGAATTTGGGGGAAAAATGGGGGATTTTGGGGGCGAAATGGGGGATTTTGGTGTAAAATGTGCGAATTTTGGGCAAAAATGCGGCATTTGGGGGCAAATCGGGGGAATTTGGGGGGAAATCACGGGATTTTGGGGCAAGAATGTGGGATTTTGGTGCGAAATGGGGGAATTTGGGGCAAAATGTGGGAATTATGGTGGAAAATGGGGGAATTTGGGGCAAAAATGCGGGATTTGGGGGGCAAAATGGGGGAATTTGGGGGGAAATTCCTGGATTTTGGGGCAAAATGTGGGCTTTTGGTGTGAAATGCGGGAATTTGGGGCAAAAATGTGGGATTTGGGGGGCGAAACGGGGGAATTTGGGGGAAATCACGGGATTTTGGGGGCAAAATGTGGGATTTTGGTGCGAAATGCGGGAATTTGGGGGAAAAATGTGGGAATTTTGGGCAAAAATGCGGCATTTGGGGGCAAAACGGGGGAATTTGGGGGGAAATCGCGGGATTTTGGGGCAACAATGTGGGATTTTGGTGCGAAATGGGGGAATTTGGGGCAAAAATGGGAGATTCTGGGGGCAAAATGTGGGAATTTGGGGTGAAATCCCGGGATTCGGGGGCAAAATGTGGGATTTTGGTGTGAAATGGGGGAATTTGGGGCAAAATGTGGGATTTTGGTGAAAAATGGGGGAATTTGGGGCAAAAAAGCGGGATTTGGGGCAAAAATGCAGGAATTTGGGCGAAAAATGGGGGATTTTGGGGGCAAAATGTGGGATTTTGGTGTGAAATGTGGGAGTTTTGGGCAAAAATGCGGCATTTGGGGGCGAAACGGGGGAATTTGGGGGGAAATCGCGGGATTTTGGGGCAACAATGTGGGATTTTGGTGTGAAATGGGGGAATTTGGGGCAAAAATGTGGGAATTTTGGTGCGAAATGGGGGAATTTGGGGCAAAAATGCGAGATTTGGGGGGCAAAATGGGGGAATTTGGGGGGAAATTCCTGGATTTTGGGGCAAAATGTGGGCTTTTGGTGTGAAATGCGGGAATTTGGGGCAAAAATGCGGGATTTGGGGCAAAAATGCGGGATTTTGGGGGAAAATGGGGGAAATTGGGGGAAATCGCAGGATTTGGGGGGCAAAATGTCAGATTTTGGTGTGAAATGTGGGAATTTGGGGCTAAAATGCGGAATTTTGGGGGCAAAATGTGGGATTTTGGTGTAAAATGCAGGAATTTGGGGCAAAAATGGGAGATTTTGGGGGCAAAATGGGGGAATTTGGGGGGAAATTGCGGGATTTTGGGGGCAAAATGTGGGATTCTGGTGTGAAATGGGGGAATTTGGGGCAAAATGTGGGAATTTTGGTGTAAAATGTGGGAATTTGGTGCAAAAATGCGGGAATTTGGGGCAAAAATGCGGGATTTGGGGGGCAAAATGGGGGAATTTGGGGAAATCACAGGATTTTGGGAGCAAAATGTGGGATTTTGGTGCGAAATGCGGGAATTTGGGGGAAAAATGTGGGAATTTTGGGCAAAAATGCGGGATTTTGGGGGCAAAATGTGGGATTTTGGTGCAAAATGGGGGAATTTGGGGCAAGAATGGGGGATTTTGGGGGCAAATTGTGGGAATTTGGGGTGAAATCCCGGGATTTTGGGGGCAAAATGTGGGATTTTGGTGTGAAATGTGGGAATTTTGGGCAAAAATGCGGCATTTGGGGGCAAAACGGGGGAATTTGGGGGGAAATCGCGGGATTTTGGGGCAACAATGTGGGATTTTGGTGCGAAATGGGGGAATTTGGGGCAAAAATGGGGGATTCTGGGGGCAAAATGTGGGAATTTGGGGTGAAATCCCGGGATTCGGGGGCACAATGTGGGATTTTGGTGTAAAATGGGGGAATTTGGGGCAAAAATGCGGGATTTGGGGCCAAAATGCGGGAATTTGGGGGAAAAATTGCGGGATTTTGGGGGCAAAATGTGGGATTTTGGTGTGAAATGGGGGAATTTGGGGCAAAAATGCGAGAATTTGGGGCAAAAATGCGGGATTTGGGGGGCAAAATGGGGGAATTTGGGGAAATCACAGCATTTTGGGAGCAAAATGTGGGATTTTGGTGCGAAATGCGGGAATTTGGGGGAAAAATGGGGGATTTTGGGGGCGAAATGGGGGATTTTGGTGTAAAATGTGCGAATTTTGGGCAAAAATGCGGCATTTGGGGGCAAATCGGGGGAATTTGGGGGGAAATCACGGGATTTTGGGGCAAGAATGTGGGATTTTGGTGCGAAATGGGGGAATTTGGGGCAAAATGTGGGAATTATGGTGGAAAATGGGGGAATTTGGGGCAAAAATGCGGGATTTGGGGGGCAAAATGGGGGAATTTGGGGGGAAATTCCTGGATTTTGGGGCAAAATGTGGGCTTTTGGTGTGAAATGCGGGAATTTGGGGCAAAAATGTGGGATTTGGGGGGCGAAACGGGGGAATTTGGGGGAAATCACGGGATTTTGGGGGCAAAATGTGGGATTTTGGTGCGAAATGCGGGAATTTGGGGGAAAAATGTGGGAATTTTGGGCAAAAATGCGGCATTTGGGGGCAAAACGGGGGAATTTGGGGGGAAATCGCGGGATTTTGGGGCAACAATGTGGGATTTTGGTGCGAAATGGGGGAATTTGGGGCAAAAATGGGAGATTCTGGGGGCAAAATGTGGGAATTTGGGGTGAAATCCCGGGATTCGGGGGCAAAATGTGGGATTTTGGTGTGAAATGGGGGAATTTGGGGCAAAATGTGGGATTTTGGTGAAAAATGGGGGAATTTGGGGCAAAAAAGCGGGATTTGGGGCAAAAATGCAGGAATTTGGGCGAAAAATGGGGGATTTTGGGGGCAAAATGTGGGATTTTGGTGTGAAATGTGGGAGTTTTGGGCAAAAATGCGGCATTTGGGGGCGAAACGGGGGAATTTGGGGGGAAATCGCGGGATTTTGGGGCAACAATGTGGGATTTTGGTGTGAAATGGGGGAATTTGGGGCAAAAATGTGGGAATTTTGGTGCGAAATGGGGGAATTTGGGGCAAAAATGCGAGATTTGGGGGGCAAAATGGGGGAATTTGGGGGGAAATTCCTGGATTTTGGGGCAAAATGTGGGCTTTTGGTGTGAAATGCGGGAATTTGGGGCAAAAATGCGGGATTTGGGGGGCGAAACGGGGGAATTTGGGGGAAATCACGGGATTTTGGGGGCAAAATGTGGGATTTTGGTGCGAAATGTGGGAATTTGGGGCAAAAATGCGGCATTTGGGGGCAAAACGAGGAAATTTGGGGGGAAATTGTGGGATTTTGGGGGCAAAATGTGGGATTCTGGTGTGAAATGGGGGAATTTCGGGCAAAATGTGGAAATTTTGGTGCGAAATGGGGGAATTTGGGGCAAAAATGCGAGAATTTGGGGCAAAAATGCAGGATTTGGGGGGCAAAATGGGGGAATTTGGGGAAATCACAGCATTTTGGGAGCAAAATGTGGGAATTTGGTGCGAAATGCGGGAATTTGGGGAAAAAATGGGGGATTTTGGGGGCAAAATGGGGGATTTTGGTGTAAAATGCAGGAATTTGTGGCAAAAATGTGGGATTTTGGGGGCAAAATGGGGGAATTTGGGGGGAAATTGCGGGATTTTGGGGCAACAATGTGGGATTTTGGTGTGAAATGCGGGAATTTGGGGCAAAAATGTGGGAATTTTGGTGCGAAATGGGGGAATTTGGGGCAAAAATGCGAGATTTGGGGGGCAAAATGGGGGAATTTGGGGGGAAATTCCTGGATTTTGGGGCAAAATGTGGGCTTTTGGTGTGAAATGCGGGAATTTGGGGCAAAAATGCGGGATTTGGGGCAAAAATGCGGGATTTTGGGGGAAAATGGGGGAAATTGGGGGAAATCGCAGGATTTGGGGGGCAAAATGTCAGATTTTGGTGTGAAATGTGGGAATTTGGGGCTAAAATGCGGAATTTTGGGGGCAAAATGTGGGATTTTGGTGTAAAATGCAGGAATTTGGGGCAAAAATGGGAGATTTTGGGGGCAAAATGGGGGAATTTGGGGGGAAATTGCGGGATTTTGGGGGCAAAATGTGGGCTTTTGGTGTGAAATGTGGGAATTTGGGGCAAAATGTGGGAATTTTGGTGTAAAATGTGGGAATTTGGGGCAAAAATGCGGGAATTTGGGGCAAAAATGTGGGATTTGGGGGGTAAAATGGGGGAATTTGGGGAAATCACAGGATTTTGGGAGCAAAATGTGGGATTTTGGTGCGAAATGCGGGAATTTGGGGGAAAAATGTGGGAATTTTGGGCAAAAATGCGGCATTTGGGGGCAAAACGGGGGAATTTGGGGGGAAATCGCGGGATTTTGGGGCAACAATGTGGGATTTTGGTGCGAAATGGGGGAATTTGGGGCAAAAATGGGAGATTCTGGGGGCAAAATGTGGGAATTTGGGGTGAAATCCCGGGATTCGGGGGCAAAATGTGGGATTTTGGTGTGAAATGGGGGAATTTGGGGCAAAATGTGGGATTTTGGTGAAAAATGGGGGAATTTGGGGCAAAAAAGCGGGATTTGGGGCAAAAATGCAGGAATTTGGGCGAAAAATGGGGGATTTTGGGGGCAAAATGTGGGATTTTGGTGTGAAATGTGGGAGTTTTGGGCAAAAATGCGGCATTTGGGGGCGAAACGGGGGAATTTGGGGGGAAATCGCGGGATTTTGGGGCAACAATGTGGGATTTTGGTGTGAAATGGGGGAATTTGGGGCAAAAATGTGGGAATTTTGGTGCGAAATGGGGGAATTTGGGGCAAAAATGCGAGATTTGGGGGGCAAAATGGGGGAATTTGGGGGGAAATTCCTGGATTTTGGGGCAAAATGTGGGCTTTTGGTGTGAAATGCGGGAATTTGGGGCAAAAATGCGGGATTTGGGGCAAAAATGCGGGATTTTGGGGGAAAATGGGGGAAATTGGGGGAAATCGCAGGATTTGGGGGGCAAAATGTCAGATTTTGGTGTGAAATGTGGGAATTTGGGGCTAAAATGCGGAATTTTGGGGGCAAAATGTGGGATTTTGGTGTAAAATGCAGGAATTTGGGGCAAAAATGGGAGATTTTGGGGGCAAAATGGGGGAATTTGGGGGGAAATTGCGGGATTTTGGGGGCAAAATGTGGGATTCTGGTGTGAAATGGGGGAATTTGGGGCAAAATGTGGGAATTTTGGTGTAAAATGTGGGAATTTGGTGCAAAAATGCGGGAATTTGGGGCAAAAATGCGGGATTTGGGGGGCAAAATGGGGGAATTTGGGGAAATCACAGGATTTTGGGAGCAAAATGTGGGATTTTGGTGCGAAATGCGGGAATTTGGGGGAAAAATGTGGGAATTTTGGGCAAAAATGCGGGATTTTGGGGGCAAAATGTGGGATTTTGGTGCAAAATGGGGGAATTTGGGGCAAGAATGGGGGATTTTGGGGGCAAATTGTGGGAATTTGGGGTGAAATCCCGGGATTTTGGGGGCAAAATGTGGGATTTTGGTGTGAAATGTGGGAGTTTTGGGCAAAAATGCGGCATTTGGGGGCGAAACGGGGGAATTTGGGGGGAAATCGCGGGATTTTGGGGCAACAATGTGGGATTTTGGTGTGAAATGGGGGAATTTGGGGCAAAAATGTGGGAATTTTGGTGCGAAATGGGGGAATTTGGGGCAAAAATGCGGGATTTGGGGGGCAAAATGGGGGAATTTGGGGGGAAATTCCTGGATTTTGGGGCAAAATGTGGGCTTTTGGTGTGAAATGCGGGAATTTGGGGCAAAAATGCGGGATTTGGGGGGCGAAACGGGGGAATTTGGGGGAAATCACGGGATTTTGGGGGCAAAATGTGGGATTTTGGTGCGAAATGTGGGAATTTGGGGCAAAAATGCGGCATTTGGGGGCAAAACGAGGAAATTTGGGGGGAAATTGTGGGATTTTGGGGGCAAAATGTGGGATTCTGGTGTGAAATGGGGGAATTTGGGGCAAAATGTGGAAATTTTGGTGCGAAATGGGGGAATTTGGGGCAAAAATGCGAGAATTTGGGGCAAAAATGCAGGATTTGGGGGGCAAAATGGGGGAATTTGGGGAAATCACAGCATTTTGGGAGCAAAATGTGGGAATTTGGTGCGAAATGCGGGAATTTGGGGAAAAAATGGGGGATTTTGGGGGCAAAATGGGGGATTTTGGTGTAAAATGCAGGAATTTGTGGCAAAAATGTGGGATTTTGGGGGCAAAATGGGGGAATTTGGGGGGAAATTGCGGGATTTTGGGGCAACAATGTGGGATTTTGGTGTGAAATGCGGGAATTTGGGGCAAAAATGTGGGAATTTTGGTGCGAAATGGGGGAATTTGGGGCAAAAATGCGAGATTTGGGGGGCAAAATGGGGGAATTTGGGGGGAAATTCCTGGATTTTGGGGCAAAATGTGGGCTTTTGGTGTGAAATGCGGGAATTTGGGGCAAAAATGCGGGATTTGGGGCAAAAATGCGGGATTTTGGGGGAAAATGGGGGAAATTGGGGGAAATCGCAGGATTTGGGGGGCAAAATGTCAGATTTTGGTGTGAAATGTGGGAATTTGGGGCTAAAATGCGGAATTTTGGGGGCAAAATGTGGGATTTTGGTGTAAAATGCAGGAATTTGGGGCAAAAATGGGAGATTTTGGGGGCAAAATGGGGGAATTTGGGGGGAAATTGCGGGATTTTGGGGGCAAAATGTGGGATTCTGGTGTGAAATGGGGGAATTTGGGGCAAAATGTGGGAATTTTGGTGTAAAATGTGGGAATTTGGTGCAAAAATGCGGGAATTTGGGGCAAAAATGCGGGATTTGGGGGGCAAAATGGGGGAATTTGGGGAAATCACAGGATTTTGGGAGCAAAATGTGGGATTTTGGTGCGAAATGCGGGAATTTGGGGGAAAAATGTGGGAATTTTGGGCAAAAATGCGGCATTTGGGGGCAAAACGGGGGAATTTGGGGGGAAATCGCGGGATTTTGGGGCAACAATGTGGGATTTTGGTGCGAAATGGGGGAATTGGGGGCAAAAATGGGGGATTCTGGGGGCAAAATGTGGGAATTTGGGGTGAAATCCCGGGATTCGGGGGCAAAATGTGGGATTTTGGTGTGAAATGTGGGAATTTGGGGCAAAATGTGGGATTTTGGTGAAAAATGGGGGAATTTGGGGCAAAAAAGCGGGATTTGGGGCAAAAATGCAGGAATTTGGGCGAAAAATGGGGGATTTTGGGGGCAAAATGTGGGATTTTGGTGTGAAATGTGGGAGTTTTGGGCAAAAATGCGGCATTTGGGGGCGAAACGGGGGAATTTGGGGGGAAATCGCGGGATTTTGGGGCAACAATGTGGGATTTTGGTGTGAAATGGGGGAATTTGGGGCAAAAATGTGGGAATTTTGGTGCGAAATGGGGGAATTTGGGGCAAAAATGCGAGATTTGGGGGGCAAAATGGGGGAATTTGGGGGGAAATTCCTGGATTTTGGGGCAAAATGTGGGCTTTTGGTGTGAAATGCGGGAATTTGGGGCAAAAATGCGGGATTTGGGGCAAAAATGCGGGATTTGGGGCAAAAATGCGGGATTTTGGGGGAAAATGGGGGAAATTGGGGGAAATCGCAGGATTTGGGGGGCAAAATGTCAGATTTTGGTGTGAAATGTGGGAATTTGGGGCTAAAATGCGGAATTTTGGGGGCAAAATGTGGGATTTTGGTGTAAAATGCAGGAATTTGGGGCAAAAATGGGAGATTTTGGGGGCAAAATGGGGGAATTTGGGGGGAAATTGCGGGATTTTGGGGGCAAAATGTGGGATTCTGGTGTGAAATGGGGGAATTTGGGGCAAAATGTGGGAATTTTGGTGTAAAATGTGGGAATTTGGTGCAAAAATGCGGGAATTTGGGGCAAAAATGCGGGATTTGGGGGGCAAAATGGGGGAATTTGGGGAAATCACAGGATTTTGGGAGCAAAATGTGGGATTTTGGTGCGAAATGCGGGAATTTGGGGGAAAAATGTGGGAATTTTGGGCAAAAATGCGGGATTTTGGGGGCAAAATGTGGGATTTTGGTGCAAAATGGGGGAATTTGGGGCAAGAATGGGGGATTTTGGGGGCAAATTGTGGGAATTTGGGGTGAAATCCCGGGATTTT